>NC_090930.1:939550779-940161946 GCF_040938575.1 Ambystoma mexicanum | reverse complement strand
TACAGTGAAAAGGACACAAATGCTCCCACCTCAAGTGATCATCGATGAACTGACCTATACCATATTTTTCCAAATCATAGAGGAGTGCCCAGGACTTGATGGGTGAACCACAGACACACTAACCATTATCAGAGATCCAAGAAACAATGAATTTCTCAACCAAGTATGGTACAAATTAAATTACTTGGTTGCAACCACACAGGAAAGTGTAAAACTTGTTCGCGTCAAAAGAAGCGCTTGTGATCGGGTCCCAGCAAAGCAAGGCAGATGTCTCTGTCTCCCGCGGATACGCAGCTTGCACACAATGTTATGCTCAGACTAGTCACGGACTATCCAGAAATGGTGGGAAGGCCTGCTGATGTTGACGTTGTCACCTTCCTAAGTGATCCAGTCAGTTTTCTTCACATGAGGACCCTTCTCCATGGTATCATGCGCCAAGTGGAGCTGTCCAATTTCCAGCGAGAATTCCTAAGGAGTTTCCAGTGAGGCTGTTCACCGAGAGACATATTGAGGAAAGTGCAAGGCTGCTCACACTGCAAGAAATGCCTGTGACCTAGAGGCTAGAGAATCAGAGCAAATGTCATTAACACCAAAAGACAGCCAATACGCATATCGTGTTTTCTTTCACCTCATTGACAACTTTCCAGAACTAGTGGGCAGGCCCAACAACATTGATGTGCCCACTTTTCTCAGTGATCCAGCAAAGAATGCGCAACTAAACAGGCTCCTGAGGGCTATTGCAGCGCAACTAAGAAGCAACTATGGGATCCATTGCTGAGGAGAGCCTTAGGAGAAGGAGATCTAAAATAGAATTTTGTCATCATCATTTCACTGTGGAGCAGATAGAGACACTGTTCTTCAACTTGTCACCGAGAGACCGAGAGAAGGGAGCAGACCCAAGAACTTTGCCATCATATTTTTCCTATTCTGCATCCTTCTCATTTTTTTTATTTCTTCATATATTGACTTCGGCTTTTATTTTTGTTCCTGTTGGTACAACATCTTATTTTTGCGATTTTGACTCGTTTGCTATTTTTCCATATTTTTATTTTGATTTTTGTTCCTATTTTTACAACTATATTTTGTACGATTAGCTCATTTTTTCCTATTTTTGCCACACGTTCACTTTTATTTTTATTTTTTTTATTTTTTTATTTTTCAGCATTCCATTTTTGTGCAATTTGTAGCAGTCCTTTCAGTTCTTCTTTCACATTGAACTGTCACCAGCATGTCTTCAGGACCAAGGCAAATTCGAGGCTTCCACTAGGACCTCACCTACTTTAGACATGCATAAATAATTGTGATGTATCAGATCTGCTATGCAAACAAAGGGGGGTCTGGGAATCTCTCTACCAGCACGAACACAGCCCAATGACCTGTTCTTGGGTGAATAACCTCTGGAAGAGACTCTACAAAGTCTTTAGCTCACTGTCCTTTTCACAGAGAAGAAATTTCCCCGCATATCAGCCTTTGTCCTGCCCAGGGGCAGTCCAGCGCCAAAATGCTAGGCAATTCTCCTCTGAACAAGAGTACCATCAGTAACCCCATACACATGTTTCAGCCTTGTTGGGCATCATCAGTGAGGTGAAACTGTTGCCTCTCTAGGAACAGTGAGCAAGGGGTCCACGTCTGGATTGCCCTGTTAATTTAGGGTGAAACCCAAAGTTAATGTATGCAAACAAAGGGGGGTCTGGGAATCTCTCTACCAGCACGAACACAGCCCAATGACCTGTTCTTGGGTGAATAACCCCTGGAAGAGACTCTACCAAGTCTTTAGTTCACTGTCCTTTTCACAGAGAAATTTCCCCGCATATCAGCCTTTGTCCTGCCCAGGGGCACTCCAGCGCCGAAATTCTAGGCAATTCTCCTCTGAACAAGAGCACCATCAGTAACCCCATACACGTGTTTCAGCCTTGTTGGGCATCATCAGTGAGGTGAAACTGTTGCCTCTCTAAGAACAGTGAGCAAGGGGTCCACGTCTGGATTGCCCTGTTAACTTAGGGTGAAACCCAAAGTTAATGTATGCAAACAAAGGGGGGTCTGGGAATCTCTCTACCAGCACGAACACAGCCCAATGACCTGTTCTTGGGCGAATAACCTCTGGAAGAGACTCTAACAAGTCTTTAGCTCACTGTCCTTTTCACAGAGAAGAAATTTCCCCGCATATCAGCCTTTGTCCTGCCCAGGGGCAGTCCAGCGCCAAAATGCTAGGCAATTCTCCTCGGAACAAGAGTACCATCAGTAACCCCATACACATGTTTCAGCCTTGTTGGGCATCATCAGTGAGGTGAAACTGTTGCCTCTCTAGGAACAGTGAGCAAGGGGTCCACGTCTGGATTGCCCTGTTAATTTAGGGTGAAACCCAAAGTTAATGTATGCAAACAAAGGGGGGTCTGGGAATCTCTCTACCAGCACGAACACAGCCCAATGACCTGTTCTTGGGTGAATAACCCCTGGAAGAGACTCTACCAAGTCTTTAGTTCACTGTCCTTTTCACAGAGAAATTTCCCCGCATATCAGCCTTTGTCCTGCCCAGGGGCACTCCAGCGCCGAAATTCTAGGCAATTCTCCTCTGAACAAGAGCACCATCAGTAACCCCATACACGTGTTTCAGCCTTGTTGGGCATTATCAGTGAGGTGAAACTGTTGCCTCTCTAAGAACAGTGAGCAAGGGGTCCACGTCTGGATTGCCCTGTTAACTTAGGGTGAAACCCAAAGTTAATGTATGCAAACAAAGGGGGGTCTGGGAATCTCTCTACCAGCACGAACACAGCCCAATGAGCTGTTCTTGGGTGAATAACCCCTGGAAGAGGCTCTACCAAGTCTTTAGCTCACTGTCCTCTTCACAGAGAAGAAATTTCCCGGCATATCAGCCTTTGTCCTGCCCAGGGGCAGTCCAGCGCCGAAATGCTAGGCAATTCTCCTCTGAACAAGAGTACCATCAGTAACCCCATACACGTGTTTCAGCCTTGTTGGGCATCATCAGTGAGGTGAATCTGTTGCCTCTTTAAGAACAGTGAGAAAGGGGTCCACGTCTGGATTGCCCTGTTAACTTAGGGTGAAACCCAAAGTTAATGTATGCAAACAAAGGGGGGTCTGGGAATCTCTCTACCAGCACGAACACAGCCCAGTGACCTGTTCTTGGGTGAATAACCCCTGGAAGAGACTCTACCAAGTCTTTAGCTCACTGTCCTTTTCACAGAGAAGAAATTTCCCCGCATATCAGCCTTTGTCCTGCCCAGGGGCAGTCCAGCACCAAAATGCTAGGCAATTCTCCTCTGAACAAGAGTACCATCAGTAACCCCATACACGTGTTTCAGCCTTGTTGGGCATCATCAGTGAGGTGAAACTGTTGCCTCTCTAAGAACAGTGAGCAAGGGGTCCACGTCTGGATTGCCCTGTTAACTTAGGGTGCAGCTTCACCTCACTGATGATGCCCACCAAGGTTGAAACACCTGTATGGGGTTGCTGTGGTACTCTTGTTCAGAGGAGAATTGCCTAGCATTTCGGTGCTGGACTGCCCCTGGGCAGGACAAAGACTGATATGTGGGGAAATTTCTTCTCTGTGAAAAGAACAGTGAGCTAAAGACTTGGTTGAGACTCTCCCAGGGGCCATCCACCCAAGAACAAGTCAATGGGCTGTGTTCGTGCTGGTAGAGAGTTTCCCAGACCCCCCTCTGTTTTGCATACCAAGTAACTTTGGGTCTCACCCTAAGTTACCAGGGGAATCCAGACGTGGACCCCTTGCTCACTGTTCTTAGAGGGGCACAGCTTCACCTCACTGATGATGCCCAACAAGGTTGAAACATGTGTATGGGGTTGCTGTGGTACTCTTGTTCAGAGGAGAATTGCCTAGCATTTCGGTGCTGGACTGCCCCTGGGCAGGACAAAGACTGATATGTGGGGAAATTTCTTCTCTGTGAAAAGAACAGTGAGCTAAAGACTTGGTTGAGACTCTCCCAGGGGCCATCCACCTGTCATGATCTCTGCTTCCAAAAGGTCAGGGTTTTCCCAACTCCCTTGGAAGCAGATCCATAACCCAGGTTCCGAGTGCCAACCAGTCCCAATTGGGACCTTTTGGACCCAGTCCTGGCGCCAGTGGCACCAGGCTCATAAATATGCCCAGTCCTAGCGCTGGAAGCGCCGGGATCATAATGCTTGGGTGGACTTACCTGCAGCAGACCATGCTGCTTACTTGCCTGCCAGTTGAGCCTCTGATCCTCTTCTGTTTGGAACTACTTTTCCTGTTGGGTGGGACAGGAGCCACTCCCTAGGTTCAGAACACTGGAACTCTTCTGGAAAGCAGGAACTCTTTTCTTACCTAGGCGTGGCTGTGGAAGGAGACACCTAAGCACTACAGGAGGCTATTTAAACCACACCCGATGGATGAATCTTGCTTTGCGTTATTCTGCATCCTCTGCAGCAGAACGCTCATCGTGTCTTCTGCATCTGATCCTGGGCCTAAGGAAAAAGGCTTACCATCCTGAATCCAGTCTTCAGCAACACCTATAAAGACAAGAAAGAACAGGTTAGCATTACGGTCTTCAGTGACAGCGCTTCACTTACCTGGTCCATCGGCTGTCACCAACACCTCGCGCTGCATTCCGGCATCTGAAAGACAAAGGCTTACCTACTCTTCGTGCGCTCCGGGGGTCTTCGCACTGCATTCCGGCATCTGAAAGACAAAAGCTTACCAGCTCTTCGCACGCTCCGGAGGCCTTCGGCGCTGCATCCCGCATCTGAAAGACAAAACAAGGTGCGTTTAAAGACATTGGAGAACTTTAATACTCACGTGCCATTACTCCTTTCCACATCTAACCCAGTGGGTATTCCGGCACCCTGCAGCCGCTCCGAACTTGTACCTGCAAAATAAAAAGACAGTTAGAGCGCATCGTGAAGCAGGCAACAAGCGCTTACTTACGTGCTTCCAGGTGCTTCCATTCATCACACGGGCTCCACCTTCAAATCACTTCAGCCCGTCATCCGCCATCGCCGGAACCCTGCAAAAACAAGAGACATCATTACTAAAGACTTTTAAAGACATTAGAATTACTTGAAAATTACCGTTCGTGCAGTAAACGACGGACAGCAGTCCTCTGAAGTCTAGAGGCCTGCTCCCCTTATCCAGTGAAGAAACTGGTTACAGCACCCTGCCCCGAGGCAGATGGAGAGCACGGCGTTCACTTTCCTAAGGTGAGAGCGTTAACCTATGGGGTTCTACAGGAGAAGAGAAAGGGAAGAAGAGAGAGACATTCAATAACCCAGTTCATTAATCCCATATTTTCTATCTGCAGACATCTTACCCTTCGAGTCAGACATACAGTGCACAGAGGTCCAGCCCAAAGAGCCAGCCGTGTGTTACACATCACCTTTGAAGATACGGTATACGCCCAGTCAAGACCGGCGCCTCTACGGGAATCAGGTGAGCGTTACAGAACGCAAAGCCTACCGCAAAACTCCCGTCCAGGCGCTATGGAAACCTCGGATACCGACCAGCTAGCCCAGTTACTTGGGGAACTAAGGGCAGAAGTGCATGCAGCCCGTCTGGAAACGAACGCTCTAAGAAGGGAACTGATTATTTCCAAGGAGCGAACAGATGATCTCGCTAGACAATTGCTACAGTCACAAGCCGGACAGACCCCGTTACCCGCATCTGGGGTAAATCTTCCTTCTACATCCTCTATGAATCCAGTGCAGATCAACCTACCTGGGAATGTACCTCTGGCTCCGCCCGAATGATTTTCTGGTGACCCAAAGAGGTTTGCAGTATTTATCAATCAGTGCCGGTTGCATTTCTTATGCCGGCCAGCAGCCTTTCCAACTGATGAAGCTAAAGTAGCTTTCGTGCTTTCGTACCTTAGTGGCAATGCGGCAGACTGGTCGATCCCTCTAGTAAATCAAGATGATCCGGTCCTCCATGATTTTCAAGCTTTTCAGCTCAGTATGGAAAAACTGTTCGCAAGACATTCACAGGGGCAGGCCTTGGACAATGAGCTTCTTTCGTTGCGACAAGGTAATCAAGACCTTTTGGCTTATATTGCGTCTTTCAACAGAGTGATAGTGGAAACTCAATGGCCTTAGGACAAAAGGATTACGCTGTTTTATAGAGGTCTACGTGGAGAGCTCAAAGATGTGTTAGCCCAAGTAGTGAATCCCCCACAAGATTGTTCGGACTATATAGACTTAGTCGTTTAAATAGATCACAGACTGCAGAACAGGAAGGCCGATCGTTCCAAGTTTGATGCTCGAGTATTTTCCAAACCGCCAACTCCTTCCAAAGGAGTGGACTCCGGGGAACCCATGCAAATAGGGGGCCTGAAAGGTCCTCTAACACAAGAAATATAGAAATCTTCCTTCTACATCCTCTATGAATCCAGTGCAGATCAACCTACCTGGGAATGTACCTCTGGCTCCGCCCGAATGATTTTCTGGTGACCCAAAGAGGTTTGCAGTATTTATCAATCAGTGCCGGTTGCATTTCTTATGCCGGCCAGCAGCCTTTCCAACTGATGAAGCTAAAGTAGCTTTCGTACCTTAGTGGCAATGCGGCAGACTGGTCGATCCCTCTAGTAAATCAAGATGATCCGGTCCTCCATGATTTTCAAGCTTTTCAGCTCAGTATGGAAAAACTGTTTGCAAGACATTCACAGGGGCAGGCCTTGGACAATGAGCTTCTTTCGTTGCAACAAGGTAATCAAGACCTTTTGGCTTATATTGCGTCTTTCAACAGACTGATAGTGGAAACTCAATGGCCTTAGGACAAAAGGATTACGCTGTTTTATAGAGGTCTACGTGGAGAGCTCAAAGATGTATTAGCCCAAGTAGTGAATCCCCCACAAGATTGTTCGGACTATATAGACTTAGTCGTTCAAATAGATCACAGACTGCAGAACAGGAAGGCCGATCGTTCCAAGTTTGATGCTCGAGTATTTTCCAAACCGCCAACTCCTTCCAAAGGAGTAGACTCCGGGGAACCCATGCAAATAGGGGGCCTGAAAGGTCCTCTAACACAAAAGGAGCGGGAAAGGAGAAAACAGTTGCAATTATGCCTCTATTGCGGAAACTCAGGGCACTTTCTTCGAGACTGTCCGGTGAAACCTGCCAAGAAGGCAGTAGGAGCTGCACTTACCAAAGTTACAAACTCTGAGCAGGGAAACAACCTCGCCCGACAAGAATAGAGGTCCTCTTGCCGAGCGTGAAAACCAGTTCCCTGACCTCGCATTTCGTGATACCTCTGGTCCTCATTAGCCCTGATAATCCGGATCGATTACATGCAATTGAAGCTTACGTCGACAGCGGTGCCATCGGCAATTATGTGGATCATGAAATGGTTTTGAGGATGAATCTTACTCTTTGTCCCAAGGCTGTAAAGGACGTCATTACTACGGTGGATGGAACGGAGATAGCCTCCGGACCAGTAACGCATACCACTCAAGAAGTGACGCTAGTAAGTCAAGATGGACACCATGAAAAGATCGTGTTCGATGTGATCAAGGCTCCTCAGTTTCAGATTATTCCAGGAATACCTTGGTTAGAGAAACACAATGCTCTGATCGATTGGCGAGCAAGAACGGTCCAGTTTCCAGAATGTGTCTCTACTTGTCACCCTCCACCTGGTGTTGCACTGGCAGCAATTTCTTCAGAGACTCCCCAGTTACCTCCCGAATACCTAGAATACCAAGATGTTTTCCGGAAGGACCAGGCTAACTCTCTACCGCCTCATAGGTCTTATGACTGCCAGATAGACCTGATACCTGGATCTACTCCTTCTTGTAGTAGAATTTATGCCCTCACCGAGCCTGAGAACCTTCACCTTCGACAATACCTGGATCAATACCTGGCAAATGGGTTTATTCGTCCTTCCAAGTCCCCTGCTTCTTCAGCTTTGTTCTTCGTTCCAAAAAAGGAAGGAGACCTTAGAACTTGTATAGATTATCGCTCCCTGAACCAGATCACCGTCAAGAATAGATATCCGTTACCTTTGATCCCTGAACTCCTGGACCAAGTCAGAAAAGCATGCATATATACAAAGCTGGATCTTAGAGGAACCTACCACTTGGTATGAGTAAAAGAGGGCGATGAATGGAAGACGGCTTTCCGCACCAAATATGGGCTATTTGAATATCAGGTCATGCCCTTCGGACTTTGCAATGCCCCGGCCGCCTTTCAATATTTTATGAACGATGTCCACAGAGAGCTCATAGATGTGTGTGTTGTTGTTTACATTGACGACATCCTCGTTTATTCTTCATCGGAATCTGAACATCGGAAACACGTGAAAATGGCCCTCGAAAGATTGCGTCAACACAAACTTTTCGCTAAGTTGGAAAAATGTGTTTTCAACGTGACTGAAGTTGAATTCTTGGGATTCATATTATCACCTGGCGGAGTGCGTATGGATTCAAAGAAGGTCGATGCAGTTCTCAAATGGCCATCACCATCCTCTGTAAAAGGTGTGCAAAGCATGTTAGGCTTCGCTAACTTTTACCGCAGGTTTATCCCCGAATTTTCTCGAATAGTCCAGCCCATCACTGCCTTGTTAAAGAAAAACAAACGTTTTGAATGGTCTACCGAGGCGGAACAAGCTTTCCAGGATTTGAAGACTAAATTTATCTCTGCACCAATCTTAAAACACCCTTGCCCCGAACTCCCCTACATCGTGGAAACTGATGCTTCAAGCCTTGCCATGGGGGCAGTTCTATCACAAAAGGACCTGGTAACCAATCAGTTGCATCCCGTGGCATTTTGGTCCCGCAAATTCTCGCCTCCTGAAATCAATTACACGATTACTGACAAGGAACTTCTGGCTATCAAGTCTGCCTTTAAGGCTTGGCGGCATTATCTGCTGGGGGCCCGACACACCGTTACTGTGATTACGGATCACCGAAACCTGCAATATTTGAAAACCGCAAAAGCCCAATCCTCTAGACAACTCTGTTGGGCATTATTCTTTGCCGAGTTTGACTTCATAATTACCTATCGACCTGGTACAAAAAACGGTAAAGCTGATGCCCTTTCTCGGATGGGAGTGGAAGAACACTTGATCAACCCTAAACCTGTACCAATCATTCCCGAACAAAGAATTCTGGGTGTAATCGCCACACAATCCATAGAGGAAGTTAAGGATAAAGCCAGGCAACTTGTAACTCCAGCAGACATACAGAATTGGCATCTGCAGGGAAAGGACTTTGCAGTAAAGGACAACTTATTGTATTTCCAAGAACGATTATACCTGCCCAGCACAGATTTACAGAAAAAAGTAATCTCTTGTTATCACGATTCTTTAATGGAAGGACATCCCGGTATGGCCAAGACCTCAGAAAAGATCAAGCGCTACTTCTGGTGGCCGTCTTGGAAAAAAGATATCAGAGACTTTATAATGTCCTGTGGAGTATGCGCCCAAAACAAGAGTCAAAAGGAAAGACCAGCAGGCCTCTTACGCCCTATTGACATCCCACCTCGCCCTTGGCATACGCTTTCTATGGACTTCATCACCGATCTACCTCCATGCTCCGGATATAATACGATTCTAGTAATCGTGGACTTATTCTCCAAGATGGCGCATTTCATTCCGCTCAAAGGCTTGCCAACAGCAGCAACTCTGGCCCGAGAATTTCTCGAAAACATCGTCCGACTGCACGGTTTTCCTTCGGTTCTAATTTCGGATCGAGGTAGTCAATTTATTTCTCATTTTTGGCGAAGTTGCTCTCGGTCGGCTCAAATTGATGTGAGACTATCGACCAGTCACCACCCTCAGACCGACGGACAAACCGAGAGGACCAATCAAACTCTGGAACAGTATTTACGCTGCATGCTGCAACAAACTGAAAAAACTTGGAAAGACATCCTTTGGATAGCCGAATATGCCTACAATAACTCTGTCCATTCGGGAACTGGGAAAACCCCGTTTTTTCTTTTATACGGCAGTCACCCTCGAACCTCGGAGTTGGATCCCCTCTAAGATCTTGAAACACCAGCAGTAGACTACCTGCATTCTACAATCACCCAAGCCTTTAAGGAAGCTGTTTCTCACCTTCAAAGGGCTAAAGAACAATACAAGAAAGGAGCAGATCAACATCGGAAGGAAGCCCCTCAATATCAAGTAGGGGATCAAGTCTGGTTATCCACCAAATATCTACCTCTAAAAGGGCCACGCACATTCAACCCAAGATACATTGGTCCCTATTCCATCACTACCATAGTCAGACCCTCCAGAATATTGCGGCATGAAATGGAAAATATTGCAGCACAAAAATGAAAAATTGCGGCACACAACTGCGTTTTTTGCGGCATTTTTTATTGTTGAAAAATACATAATTTAACATCTTTTTTAGCCTAAAACCAAGAACTTGAACAGTAAAGAGTTTTGCACATTGAAACAGGAACGTTTGAGGTGGTGTGGGGAACTTTTAACAAACCTACAAATAGTTTTTTAGTTTTCATCAGACTCATCTTCAGACTCTGCTTCTAAAACTAGACAGTTTCGTTGCAAGTCCTCAGTTGAACCACAAGCAAACTCAACATCCCGTTGCTGCTGGTTGTAGTGCAAAAACACAAGTGCTTGTATTGTTTTCTCGACAAGCGATCGACGCCTAGCAGACAAAATAATTTTGTAAATGCTGTTACTCCTCTCCGCATCGGCAGAACTTATGACACAGCCTTTGTATGCCCTAGCTAATTTTGATAGTACAGGTAGACGGTCAGCCATCCCTTGCCAGAAAATGTCTGTGTCAATTATTCCAGAGACGGATGCACGAACTGCCTCTGGACCTAAAATTTCAAAGTACAGAAGAAACTCCTGATCAGGAACCTCACTTAGTCCTGGGATAGCAGAATAATCATTTTTGTCTTGTGTTAGAATGCTAAGGCGTGCTGGATTAAATATGTGTACCTGTTTTAAGAAGTTTATCCCAGGCTGACCACGATCCATGTATTTGCCTAGCTTGTCGAGAACATTTTCAAAAGCCTGAGTAAGCTGATCCATGAGTTGTTCTTTCTGATTCAGACTCAATGTAGTTCCTTCTTTGGAGTCAAGAAAAGGCTGCAGTGACTCCAATGTCAGCACAGAATTGTTGGTAAAGTTAATGTGTAGGTCTTCAAGATAATCGTACACCTTCATGGCAACAGGCATCTGACTCTGAAAGATGTCAGTAAGAAACAGGATGCTCTGGCACTTGTCAGCCACCATCTCCAGCTGAACTTTGATGCAATTCTTGCTGTTGCCACTAAGAATCCTTTGAAGGTTTTCTAAGGAATCGGGGGGTGACTTGCTGAGATGCATCTCAGATTCCACAAAACCAGAATATGTGTGGAAATGTTTGCAGTGATACTGAACTGCAGCAAACCAAGAATTCCAACGGGTACTGCATGGGTCGGGTGCCATTCGGGGTTGCATTCCATGGGTCTCAGTGAGGTGTTGTAAGAATCTCCGCTTTCTGCTACCAGCCATATAGAAAATCCTAGAGAAGTACATTATAAACGCATTCAGCTCAACAAATGGTTTTCGGAAAGACTCCCCAACAAGGTTGAGGATGTGTGCCAAGCATGTGATGTGGATTGAGTTTGGATATAGATTTTTTAGAACAGTTTTGTATGCCTTAAGCATGTATGCAGCATTGTCCGTGTTGAAGCACAGAACATTTTGAAATGCAATGTCGTAGTCAGTGAGAACCCTCACAACTGCCTGTGCAACTGTGGCATGGTTGCACTGCGCTAGGAACACTGTGTCAGCAAGGTATGTGTGTATTCTTTGACTGCCATCAATCATCCAAACTGCTCCAAATAATATATTGAGGACACAGCGTCCTTCAACATCCGGTGTCTCATCGAATATGACGCATATGCCTTGATTTTTCAGTTTCTCCTTGAGGTCATTTTTGGCCTGCCTGTATCTTTCAGGCAAATACCTCTCCTGGAGCTGGTGACTTCCAGGGATGGCGCCACCATTGCGGACTTTGTCATGAAGGAACCTGCGCAACACAGGGTGGTCGGTCTTGCTTAGTGGGATATTTAGGGCTGTGCACACATTGATCCAGTCAATGATTAGATCATGATTGGCTGCCCTAGCAGCTGTAATTTTTCCAAAGCTTGAGGTAACAGTAGTTTGCCTGGGACGTTTTGAGGTTGAATGAGGCTCAGCATCATCTCCGCAATGTTTTGTGTGCTTTTTTGAGCGCATGTGCACATCAACAGTGTATTTTCGAACGTGGTCCACAGCTACATTACATACAGAGCAAAACATGACTCCACCATCTGCATACATTATCTTGCTGTACTGTTTTGCCCTGTCAGCTGCACTTATCTGTGTGGCCAAATGGGAGCGATTCTTCTCAGGCTTCGACAGTTGCAAGAATTTCTCCATTGTGTCCTTTGTCTGGGCTAGCAGTCTTCTGCTGTGGTGTGGTGCTCTCCTTCCCAATTGACCGGTCAGGAAAAAGTCAGCTGCGGTTTCAGCTGCAGTGGTGTCTTCTGTGATGTACAGATCCTGCTTCTTAGCTCAGGAATGTCAAAATATGTTCCTGGTGGAATACAGAACAAAGATGCATCCTTGCTAAGCTGCACATTGCATACTTTTGAAAGCAGAAAACAATTAATCAATCTCCCTTGCTGCTCCAACACAACAGAGTATGCATACTGTTGGAGCAGCCAGGGTTGCACAAACAATTACATTATGAACACTGCATTGTCATTGCTCAAACAGAAAAAAAATAATTCCCCAGGTTGCATCCAACAGACTGTGTGGGTTCCTTATTTTGGTATGTTTATGGAGTGACTGAATAGTAGTTGAGAATGCTCGAAGTTAGGGAAGTGACTGGCGCAACCATAACTGCCTGATCCTGATTACTTACTCTAACTCCTCAAAATGCCACATCCCCAACCAGCAGTGATCTGCACATTACCCTTGACATCCCACCTGCCCACTGTGGCATGGAAGACTAACCTTGCTAACTGGTCTTTGCTCTCTGGCACTCTTCTCTAACCAGGAACTTTTCGTTGTCTACTGTAAAAAGTACAATTGGAATATGTTGGCAGTCTCATTACACAGCAATATATCTAACTTCATGACTTTAGTGCATCACACACGATACAGGCTGCATTTCATATCCAGACTTAATTCCCCCCACATCCCTATGGCCATTCCCACCCACTTCCAGCCTGCCCAGAACACATCCTCCTGGAATCTCTTCGAGGTAACTTTATCAAGCATTACCATCACACTGTGAGACAGAAGTGCCTGTCAGTGTTTTTTCAAAGCAGTCTTCTGAGTTAATGCCTTCTGCAAGTTGATTTATAAGCACTATGAGTGTCTGTCACTGAAGTCCTATTAAAAACAAGCAATCGCTAATCCAACAGTATTGACTTGCTTTTAACACAACTGTGTATAGGAATTGCCAGGTCCTGCTGTTAGTTGGTAATTGCAAGGCCTTTGTCAGTGAGGAACAAAATGTTGTGTCCTGTTCTGTCTGGCCACGCTCTGTAGGACAGCCAGGTCGAGTCACCACAGCCTAACATTTTGGATTGTGGTGGGGGAGGAGGGCTATAGCCTGATCAGCTCCATGGAAATGGTGCTACGCCACTACTTCCAGCAGACAAGTGGAAAGCAAATAAACAGAGGGGCTTGAATTCAAAGGTGTAACCCTGGTTGAAGCCCCTCAGATTACTTTTTGCTCGTCCTATGACCCCAGGAGAGAGGGGGGAACAACTCTATACTTCTCCATGGAAGGAAGTCATGAGGCCCAAGACACAGGGGCAATGCAGTAGCAGTAACTGCAAGAGCCCATAATACCTAGCCAAAAAATGAACTCTCTTGGAGGGGTCATCATTCCTTGGTTATGCCACCCACACATGGTGACTAAACCCACAAACAGAAATGAAACATCAGAACACTACCAGGGGTCAAGTCCTACAAATTAAAGTGGGGGGATTCATCAACAAATGCAATGGCATGTGATGTCACCAGAAATTAGCATATCAAGGTGAAATATGCATATTTCATTAAATTGGCTCTGCATAACCACCAAAATTGCACAGGACGAATAGCATTTGCCTTACATAAAAACAACACCCTTGATTCAAGGCTGGGCTGCATGAGCCCAATTGTAAAGTAATTTGAAACAAATACAGCTACGGTTTTCTACAATTGGTATCATGGGCTGCATGATACCAATTGTAAAACAATTTGAAACGAATACAGTTGCATGATTCCAATTGTAAAGCAATTTAAAACGAATGCAGCTATGAGCATCTTCATTTGGTATCATGCAGCCCATGATACCAATTGAAGACGCTCGTAGCTGTATTCGTTTCAAATTGTTTTACAATTGGTATCATGCTGATACCAATCTAAGCTTTTTTGTCAGCTCAATTAATTCTCATTTTTTCTGCTTTTGCCATAGAAAATCACCTTTTGGAAATCAATTTAGTACATTATAATATCTAAAATGTCTTAATTTTCGAGACATTTTTTAGGCAAAAAGAGTATCAGTATTTGAGCTGCCCCAGAGCCTAGTACTCCCTCACTCTCTCTCTTCTTGTATCTCTGCGCCCTGTTTCTCTCTCTCTCTTTCTCTCACTCCCTCTCTGCCCCCCACACACACACACTCTTTGTCTTTCCTTGTCTCTCTACACCCTCTTTCTCTCTATCTCTCTTTCTCTCTCCCCCCACACACACACACTTTGTCTTTCCTTGTCTCTCTACACCCTCTTCCTCTCTCCATCTCCCTTCTCTCTCGCGCTCTCTCCCACACACACACACAAACTCTGTCTCTCCTTGTCTCTCTGCACCCTCTTTCTCTCTCTATCTCCCTTTCTCTCTCTCGCCCACACACACGCACAAACTCTCTGTCTCTACTTGTCTCTCTGCACCCTCGTTCTCTCTATCTCTCTTTCTCTCTCTCTCTCTCTGACACACACAAACTGTCTCTCCTTGTCTCTCTGCACCCTCTTTCTCGCTCTATCTCTCTTTCTCTCTCACTCTCTCTCTCCCAGATACACACACACACACTCTGTCTTTCCTTGACTCTCTGCACCCTCTCTCTGCACTCTCTCTCTCTCTCCCTTCCTCTCACACTCACTCTAATCTGTCCATCTGTGGGTGGGAATCACGCTGCCAGCCAGGTGCACGGGCTGCATGTTACCAAATGAAGACGCTTGTAGCTGTATTCATTTCAAATTGTTTTACATATGGTATCATGCAGCCCATGATACCAATTGTAAAACAATTTGAAACGAATACAGCTACGAGCGTCTTCAATTGGTATCATGGGCTGCATGTTACCAAATGAAGACGCTCGTAGCTGTATTCGTTTCAAATTGTTTTACATATGGTATCATGCAGCCCATGATACCAATTGTAGACGCTCGTAGCTACGAGCGTCGGAAAGCCTTAAGTGGTCGACAAGAAGGTGTAATGAAAACACCAATTTGGCCTGTTTGGGTGCTCTTGCCTTAGTTGGGGGCAGATTGGTGGGCAGGCCAGACTGCTTACCTGGTTATGCTTCACCAACTGTCAGCTCGGCAGGGCAGGCACTCGCTAATGGGCGCGGAAGGGGCCTGGGGACACAGCCAAATGCTGTGCATCTCCCAGGCCTGCGTGACCCTCCTCCAATCCCGGGCCTGCAACATGAGCGCAGAGGTGTTAACCCTCAAGCTGCTGCAATCAGCAGCCTGCTGTAAATCATTAAATGAGCGCGAAAGAAGACACACTAAGCTAACGTGTCTTTTTCGCGCTCATTTAATGATTTATAGCGGCAATTGCGTGAAATGGCACATTTTGCGATTTTTTTGCAAATCGCAAAATCGCCATAAGGTGGATGGTCTGCATAGTAAACCCAGTAGCGGTCAAGTTGGACTTGCCCCCGCACATGAAGATACATCCGGTCTTCCACGTCTCTCTATTAAAACCCGTGTAACCTCAAACCCGACTAACTAAATCTCCAAAACCCATCCTAGTTGATGGAGAACTCGAGTTTGAAGTCAAAAGCATTCTGGACTCCAAGATCTCCAAATCTAAACTATTTTACCTAATTGACTGGAAAGGCTACGGCCCCCAAGAGAGATCCTGGGAACCTGCTGAATATGTCCACGCTCCTCGCCTAATCAAAAGATTTCACCGAACATTTCCTGACAAGCCAAAACCCCCGGAGAAGCCCGGTTTGGGAGGGGCCTTGAGGGGGGGTACTGTCATGATCTCTGCTTCCAAAAGGTCAGGGTTTTCCCAACTCCCTTGGAAGCAGATCCATAACCCAGGTTCCGAGTGCCAACCAGTCCCAATTGGGACCTTTTGGACCCAGTCCTGGCGCCAGTGGCACCAGGATATGCCCAGTCCCTGCGCTGGAAGCGCCGGGCTCATAATGCTTGGGTGGACTTACCTGCAGCAGACCATGCTGCTTACTTGCCTGCCAGTTGAGCCTCTGATCCTCTTCTGTTTGGAACTACTTTTCCTGTTGGGTGGGACAGGAGCCACTCCCTAGGTTCAGAACACTGGAACTCTTCTGGAAAGCAGGAACTCTTTTCTTACCTAGGCGTGGCTGTGGAAGGAGATACCTAAGCACTACAGGAGGCTATTGGAGGCTATTTAAACCACACCCGATGGATGAATCTTGCTTTGCGTTATTCTGCATCCTCTGCAGCAGAACGCTCATCGTGTCTTCTGCATCTGATCCTGGGCCTAAGGAAAAAGGCTTACCATCCTGAATCCAGTCTTCAGCAACACCTATAAAGACAAGAAAGAAGAGGTTAGCATTACGGTCTTCAGTGACAGCGCTTCACTTACCTGGTCCATCGGCTGTCACCAACGCCTCGCGCTGCATTCCGGCATCTGAAAGACAAAGGCTTACCTACTCTTCGTGCGCTCCGGGGGTCTTCGCACTGCATTCCGGCATCTGAAAGACAAAAGCTTACCAGCTCTTTGCACGCTCCGGAGGCCTTCGGCGCTGCATCCCGCATCTGAAAGACAAAACAAGTTGCGTTTAAAGACATTGGAGAACTTTAATACTCACGTGCCATTACTCCTTTCCACATCTAACCCAGTGGGTATTCCGGCACCCTGCAGCCGCTCCGAACTTGTACCTGCAAAATAAAAAGACAGTTAGAGCGCATCGTGAAGCAGGCAACAAGCGCTTACTTACTTGCTTCCAGGCGCTTCCATTCATCACACGGGCTCCATCTACAAATCACTTCAGCCCGTCATCCGCCATCGCCGGAACCCTGCAAAAACAAGAGACATCATTACTAAAGACTTTTAAAGACATTAGAATTACTCGAAACTTACCGTTCGTGCAGTAAACGACGGACAGCAGTCCTCTGAAGTCAAGAGGCCTGCTCCCCTTATCCAGTGAAGAAACTGGTTACAGCACCCTGCCCCGAGGCAGATGGAGAGCACGGCGTTCACTTACCTAAGGTGAGAGCGTTAACCTTTGGGGTTCTACAGGAGAAGAGAAAGGGAAGAAGAGAGAGACATTCAATAACCCAGTTCATTAATCCCATATTTTCTATCTGCAGACATCTTACCCTTCGAGTCAGACATACAGTGCACAGAGGTCCAGCCCAAAGAGCCAGCCGTGTGTTACACATCACCTTTGAAGATACGGTATACGCCCAGTCAAGACCGGCGCCTCTACGGGAATCAGGTGAGCGTTACACCACCCAAGAACAAGTCAATGGGCTGTGTTCGTGCTGGTAGAGAGTTTCCCAGACCCCCCTCGGTTTTGCATACCAAGTAACTTTGGGTCTCACCCTAAGTTACCAGGGGAATCCAGACGTGGACCCCTTGCTCACTGTTCTTAGAGGGGCGCAGCTTCACCTCACTGATGATGCCCAACAAGGTTGAAACACGTGTATGGGGTTGCTGTGGTACTCTTGTTCAGAGGAGAATTGCCTAGCATTTCAGTGCTGGACTGCCCCTGGGCAGGACAAAGACTGATATGTGGGGAAATTTCTTCTCTGTGAAAAGAACAGTGAGCTAAAGACTTGGTTGAGACTCTCCCAGGGGCCATCCACCCAAGAACAAGTCAATGGGCTGTGTTCGTGCTGGTAGAGAGTTTCCCAGACCCCCTCTGTTTTGCATACCAAGTAACTTTGGGTCTCACCCTAAGTTACCAAGGGAATCCAGACGTGGACCCCTTACTCACTGTTCTTAGAGGGGCGCAGCTTCACCTCACTGATGATGCCCAACAAGGTTGAAACACGTGTTTGGGGTTGTTGTGGTACTCTTGTTCAGAGGAGAATTGCCTAGCATTTCGGTGCTGGACTGCCCCTGGGCAGGACAAAGACGGATATGTGGGGAAATTTCTTCTCTGTGAAAAGAACAGTGAGCTAAAGACTTGGTTGAGACTCTCCCAGGGGCCATACACCCAAGAACAAGTCAATGGGCTGTGTTCGTGCTGGTAGAGAGTTTCCCAGACCCCCCTCTGTTTTGCATACCAAGTAACTTTGGGTCTCACCCTAAGTTACCAGGGGAATCCAGACGTGGACCCCTTGCTCACTGTTCTTAGAGGGGCGCAGCTTCACCTCACTGATGATGCCCAACAAGGTTGAAACACGTGTATGGGGTTGCTGTCGTACTCTTGTTCAGAGGAGAATTGCCTAGCATTTCGGTGCTGGACTGCCCCTGGGCAGGACAAAGACTGATATGTGGGGACATTTCTTCTCTGTGAAAAGAACAGTGAGCTAAAGACTTGGTTGAGACTCTCCCAGGGGCCATCCACCCAAGAACAAGTCAATGGGCTGTGTTCGTGCTGGTAGAGAGTTTCCCAGACCCCCCTCTGTTTTGCATACCAAGTAACATTGGGTCTCACCCTAAGTTACCAGGGGAATCCAGATGTGGACCCCTTGCTCACTGTTCTTAGAGGGGCGCAGCTTCACCTCACTGATGATGCCCAACAAGGTTGAAACACGTGTATGGGGTTGCTGTCGTACTCTTGTTCAGAGGAGAATTGCCTAGCATTTCGGTGCTGGACTGCCCCTGGGCAGGACAAAGACTGATATGTGGGGAAATGTCTTCTCTGTGAAAAGAACAGTGAGCTAAAGACTTGGTTGAGACTCTCCCAGGGGCCATCCACCCAAGAACAAGTCAATGGGCTGTGTTCGTGCTGGTAGAGAGTTTCCCAGACCCCCCTCTGTTTTGCATACCAAGTAACATTGGGTCTCACCCTAAGTTACCAGGGGAATCCAGACGTGGACCCCTTGCTCACTGTTCTTAGAGGGGCGCAGCTTCACCTCACTGATGATGCCCAACAAGGTTGAAACACGTGTATGGGGTTGCTGTGGTACTCTTGTTCAGAGGAGAATTGCCTAGCATTTCGGTGCTGGACTGCCCCTGGGCAGGACAAAGACTGATATGTGGGGAAATTTCTTCTCTGTGAAAAGAACAGTGAGCTAAAGACTTGGTTGAGACTCTCCCAGGGGCCATCCACCCAAGAACAAGTCAATGGGCTGTGTTCGTGCTGGTAGAGAGTTTCCCAGACCCCCCTCTGTTTTGCGTATCAGAACTGCTAGCCTAACCCTTTTCCGTAGTCTAGCACAGGAACTGTACTGAGGACCCAGTGACTACCATCGTCACTCACGTGAGGGGGGACATTTGGAAAAGCACTCGTCCCTCTAATACTAATGAACTCTCGAAATACGACACCAGAGCAAAACAAGGAATAAATAACTGACTATGAACTCATTCGAAATGGTGGCCCAGAACAGTAACTTGGTTTTACTCCCAACAGAAAGGCGCCCCCGCTTTCCTGGGAGAAAATGCTGCCAGATGTCTTACAAATCTATCATGTGTATATGTTTGGTGATCATTATTGTCTTTCTGTCATTAACAATCAGAACTGCTTTCTTTATTGGTGCACAAAGTGTCTATCAGCACGCCCACAGGATAATGAACGTCAGAATCCCACAAAAGCACTCAGAGCCTATATAGTGATTCCAGTTCCGAGAAAAGCTAATGATGAAGCAAATTATTTAAAATTGAATGTAATTAGCAGTGATATGTATACACTTGAAGTAACGAATGGAGAGAAAAGTTGGAGACAGGGTCAGCACGGAATGAATGAAAACGTTGCACTGTCCACTGCACGCACCCACACACAGGATGCACACAGACAAGGGCAAGTCTCAATGGCTGCAAGGCCTCCAACAAAGACAGCAGAGAAGGAGGGACTGCCTGTCGAACATTCAATTCCAGAGAATAGTGGAGATAACCAGGAAAAGCCAAATGAACTACCAAAGACGGAGGAAATAGCACAATCCCTCAAAAGAACAGAAGTGGCCACGAAAGAACTCACAGAGAAGACACACATGATAATAGATTATTTGTTCCCATTCATAGTCCAAGCAAAGAAACTACACGAGGAGCTGAAAAACAGAACTATAGAAACTATAACAGCAAGCACACCTGCTCCAACGCAAGGAACAAGCCGCAAGCCTACAACACAGCCACAAGTTAGGAGGTTGGTGAACCAATGGTAGTTACGGGAAGTGTATGGCAGACTGCAAAAGCGAAGGAAAGGAAGCACAAATCCTCCTCCTACTATGGTGATGCAGTCGAGGCAGCCTGCTCCATCGAGATACCCAAAGTGGAAAAGCAGCACAGATGCATTCAGATACGTAGTCATAGCAAACTACAGAAGAACTCTGAGAATCAAGAGAAGCCCTCATGAAGATAACAATGAACTTAATGACTACCTGGACAGCACAGCCCATCTCGGGAACAACATATGGTACCAGCACATGAAGGAAGTAGGGCGAAGGCAGTCGAAAGGCGAATGCTTCGTCTGTGCTCTACTACCATACAGCATGGGAAAATCCAAGATCTTCGTGGCTGTAGAAGTTGATGTCCCTACAGCACACTGTATGTCGCATGTAGCAATTTGCGACACCAGAGGACAATTTATGGGAAGAGACGCTTCGTTGATATGGGCCAACAAAAAGAATTACCCGGATGAAGATGGCTACGTCCAGGACATTAAAACAAGAAACCGAGCGCAACCAGAAATCATGTGATCAGGTACGAGAACCCTGGCGTCAAAGGATCAGGGATAAGATGGGAAGTTAACCCGAGACTGAACGTTCGAGGGAAGACTGCAGAAGAGGCTCAAATCTGGAAGAACAGAGGCCAAATGCAGATCTGGGGGTCAGTGGTCTCCCCAGATGAATGGGAAGACAGAGTAGTAATCTGCCTAGCATGGATGGTCCTCGGAGCCTGCAAGGAAGCAATAGAGAATTCACAGAGGTTATGCAAACCTCTGTGGCCAAAGCTATTAAAGTTAATAACATGGGTTGAAGATAGAGGGGGACCCCTGCAGATAGTGCCGCTGGAGAGCCCGAAACTATGCTTCAGAAACAATGGCACAAGGAAAATGGGAGAGAATCAAAACTGCGGACGAATCTTTGAAGCTCCGGGAATGACCCAAGGAACCGCAGTTATTATGGACCATTACTGGGCGTGTGGAACCAAGGCATACATAAGGCTGCCGAAAAACTGGGGAGACATATGCACACTAGTGAACGTCCACGTTCCCGCACTAGTGATCCCTAAGAATGACCTAAAGTTGGACAGTTTCCCGAAAGCAGATGCTCATCTAAGAAGAAGAGGATCTGTGGAAGTGGTATCCAGGATGAAGAGGGAAAATGACTTTTCTCCCAAATCAGAAGAAGCATTCCATGTAATCCCGTACGAACATAGGCTGTTCAGCCTCACCTCAACAGTATTCACAACACTACTCCTGCCCCACATCCAAGTTGGAGTGAATGGTAAATGGTTGCAGATAACCAGATGGGAGTTATTGCAGACCATCAATACCACTATAAAAGGATTCAACGCGATCAAAGAAGAGTTGAGAGCAATCAGACTGATGACCCTCCAAAACAGATATGTGCTTGACATGATCACAGTGATGGATGGAGATGTTTGTGTAAAAATCAGAGAATCGTGTTGCACATTTGTACCATCACACAATGAAGAAAACTGAACCCTAGCAGAGGCCATAGGCATGTTGACAACTCTAAAAAACCAGATGACCGATGAAACGGATGAGGTGGACAATGACAGCTGGTTTGGGAACCTATTCTCATGGGTCCCGCAATGGATGGCTGATATATTCAAGTTCCTGGGAGCCCTACTTGCCATGGTACTGCTAGGATTCTGCATTATCAAGATAATCATCACACAATGCCAGAATACTGCAAAGAAAGCCATTGGGATGAAAATTATGGTCGATGTTGAGCCAGGCTGGAAGCCAAGGGACCTGACAGATGAAGAAATCATGGACTTTGTGAAGGCCAGCGAATTTGCACCAGAAGGAACGAAGTT
This sequence comes from Ambystoma mexicanum, assembly GCF_040938575.1. Classification (NCBI taxonomy): domain Eukaryota; kingdom Metazoa; phylum Chordata; class Amphibia; order Caudata; family Ambystomatidae; genus Ambystoma; species Ambystoma mexicanum. Next base: position 940,139,640 of record NC_090930.1, on the reverse strand, counting down.
CACATATCCTAAAAATCGAAGAAGGTATGAAGGAAAGTGGATCTACTGCAGTCCAAACAGACAGTGCCAGCTTATGACCCGGAACAAAGATGAACATGTCAAAACAGCAGGAAGTTTGAAAGGCGTGATAAAATATGGACTCCAAAGACGCACATGTTCACGCCTTCATGTACCAATCCTGAAGAGGATGAACAAAACACTGAAGAATCAAAAGAAATAGAGGAGAAGAACGAAGTAGAAGTGGTCGATGAACCGACCAGAGGGGGGAGTGTAAAGGAGGTTCCAGACATGACATGCACCCCTGCCCCCCATTTCGAGCTACCAGGAAGGAACTCGCCAAGGCACGTGACGTATGAGGAGCAAACGAACTGACAGAGAGCCGCACTGGGACTCTGCCCTGTGTACATAAGAAGATTTGTACCGGTTGAAGCAACCATAACTCGACAACCCTGGGCAGCATGGTACCCTATCAGACAGCCATACCAGTCTGCTGATACGAAATAAGGAATACCTACACACGGTCCACAAAGAGACCCAAAAAGCCGTAATGGAAGGCCAGTGGAAATGACACAAGGGCTTGAACAGATCCCTGAATGAACAAACACAGCTATCGAAGATAACACGCCAGGGCGTGTAACTACGAAATTGAATGGAATACGCACAGAGAGGAGACAATGTTACAACGCGAGGAAACAGTGTTCCGAGATAAGATGGAAGCAACCGTCCTGTTAAACGTGTGTAAATAGGCTTGAAACGCAAGACGCTAAGAAATCGATACTGCTTGCAATGCTTAGTAGAAGGTAGGGCGGCAAGCGCCAACCGTATTTCTACCGTAATTAAGGCACATTATACAAGTGCAACTCCATTTTATAAAAGCAGAAAGGTACCCAGGCGACCAGAGACCTGACAGGCCAAGTTTCGAAACCCAGCCAAAGACAGGAGAAGGAGCGGAATCGAAACTCAGCAAAGAACGACTCATGCTTAGGAAATCGAGGTCAACCAGAGAAGGGGAGGAGAGCATGAGCTCACAAGACTCCAACTATAGAGCATACCAGCCCGTCCGTGAACGTCAAGATAAGAGAGACCCATGCAGGTGGCTAGGCTGACACAGAATTAAATGCACAAAAGGCTAGAAACTGAAGCAGATTCATGGTGAACCAACACGTGACCAGCCAGGTGCGATGAGGTACCACCGCCTGATGTCATCCAGAACCCGAGGATGCCGTAACTTTTCCTGATAAGAGGCAACAGTTCCAAGGCCATACCCAGCCAACTAATTGACACATAGCACCAAAACACTGATTGATGGAAAGGAGGAAGGGTGAATCTTGGGGCACTAGGCACCTGGGTGTCTATTCTGCATGCTGCTAATTAAAGTGGAGTTTTATGTTTAGGGGTGTAACTTACCCATGCACAATGGACCATGTAATCTAGGGTCCTATACTTGTAGTGACGTCAATCACGTGTGATGTAGATGGATGGACGTAGACGCCCACCCGATAAGAGTTATCCAATCCACATGCTTTATTTCTATATGCAGATATAGCACCTATACTTAAGTTACCTTTCCTAACCAATTATATTGCATGATGATTTTTTATAGAAATTAGACGTCAGTGATGACGATATCTGCCTATAAGAATTGCTGTTCTACCAAAGTTCGTGGAAGTCAGAGCGAGACCGGTGATCGCACTACAGCTGATTCCCATTTGTTTCCCTGTTTGATGTATGTATCATTAAACGGACTTCCCTTTGCCAAACTACTGAGTCCTCATTATTGAGTTGTGTCGCAGTAAGTGAATCCTGCACCCCCTGTCCTCACATGGTGCAGCTATCTTGTCTTACAAGTTCTAGAGGGTGAGTGCTGACGTATGGGCCCGTCAGTGATTTCCTCCCCTCTTGGACACCTGGAACAAAATGCAGATGTCGTGTTTGCCCAGAGCCTCAAGAGGGAGGCCATAATCAGAAAGAAGGAGATCTGGGCACTAGTGGTGCAAAAAGTAAGCGTGGTCGGTAACACCCCCCGCACAATCAAGGACTGCAGGAAGAGATGGGATGACTTGCAGCTGCGGGTCTGCAACATCCTCTCAGCCAACAGGAGCCAGGCCATGTCAACTGGTGGAGGAGCAAGCTCCCCCATAAAGCTGTCCCGGTGGGAGGACATATGTGCTAGCCTGATTGGCATGGAGTCCATAGAAGGCGTAGGAGACATGGAGTGTGGCGCCACGTCATCGGCAAACACTGTAATGCAGAGTCTGATGATAGTCCACCAATATGTCTGTCTAAAGAGGCAAGCCATGGCCCAATACACACATATTCCCAGCAAAGTTGTCGTACGCAGCACAGACACATGCAGATGCCTGCAGCAAGGCAATGTCATACCGTACACAAACCACACTAAGATGTCAGTGGCATAAGTCACACTGCATGCAGGCCCCAAGAAATATGCATGTCACATACCATACGTCTGCCCAAACATGAGTGACCCCGACGTATGCCTGCATTACCCACCCATGTAGCAAGAAACGTGATCATCCAAACTCAACTGCCTATTACCCTCTAATGTGTAGATGAGCAATTATACAAATGTATGCATGATGCTTATCAAACCATCACTCATGCCGCCACCCTCTTTGACCCCCACAGGCTCAGACCATGACAGTGAGGCAACCACACCCCGGAAGAGGGCTCGAAATGAGGGCAACATGCCTTCGACCTCAAAGGCCCAACACAAGGCCCGCCATGCACCACCGAGGAAACCACCTCCAGATGCCACGGCACTGGTGCCGCCAAGGGCCGTCGAGATGGAACCCGCAACTCCTGTCACACTGCCACAGGACACAGCTGAAGCTCCACACTCAGCAGAGTCCAGTTCAGTTGGGGAGGAGGCAGCCACAGTACCCCTTGCTGAGGAGGAGGCGCAGGAAGAGGTGTGGGTGCCCGTGGAGGACGACTTCTCAGAACTGCCTCACACACCAAGTCCAGCTCCATCCCCCCAGATCACATTGTTAGAGTCCGACCATGCCACCACCCCGGAGCAGTCTGCGGGGGAGTACAACCAAGGGGCCATGAGTCCCATAGTGGAGCCCATAGAAGTTGTACATGACCCGCAAGCACCGTCCACCTCCACAGGTGTACCGGCGGGGCCGCAGCGGCAGGAGGAGCTGACTGCCCTTGTGCGTCAATTTGTGAGTGACAATGCCCAAGCAAGGCAGGAGTGGTGTGAAAACACTGCCTCTCTGGGCAAGATAATTGCCGATAACACCGCTTCCCTGGGCAAGATATTTGCAGAAAATACAAATTGACTGTGCGATGAAGTATCAGCCCTGTGGCAGGTCCTCGGCCGCATTGCTGATGCAATGGAGGCTGAGCGTCCGGCCCCCCAAATGGACCAGGCGGCCACCCCATCGTCCTCCAGCTCAACACAGACCAGCCCACTCCGCAGGTCATTGCACACCCTGCGCCGGCCGGACATACTGCCACCAGGTCCAGGGAGTGGCAGGAAGTAGACTGGCCAGCCTGATGAGGGCAATAGACACTTGTTGGGACATGTGTGGGGGAGTTGCGGGGGTAGGGAGTGAGGGGGGGTGAGGGTGTGTGGGGGAGTTGTGGGGGATGGGGAGAGGGGCAAGATGTGTGGGGGAGTTGGCGGGAGAGGTGGGTGAGGGTAGTGGAGGGTTAGTGCACTTTCATCTACATTGTACATTTCAATACACCCATTGTGTAAAGAAAATGACTTGAGTGGACATTCATCATTGCGCATGTGTCATTTATTCATATACAGTGCATAGTGTACATGTACCCCCACACCCAGTGCCCTCTGTCCAACTATCATGTCACCCTCTGCAGCCATGTGTGTCAGAAATGTTGTGCAATCACTGACTGACGCACAGCACGTCCCTCCTGTGCATCGGCACCACGATGATGTGCAGCCACATCTTCTTCATCCCCTTCATCATCACCAGGTGGTAGCAGTTCAATGTCAGGGGGCAGGGGCACGTTCCGTCGGATACACATGTTGTGCAGCATGACACATGTCATGATGATCTTGGCCACCTTCTCATGCCTTTAGAGGAGTGCCCCACCCAACCAGCTAAGGCAGCGAAACCGTGCCTTCAACAGGCCAAAGGTCTGCTCAATGACCACACGGGTATGGGTGTGGGATCGATTGTAGTCCTCCTCATGCCTGTTCTGTGGGTTTCAGACAGGGGTGAGGAGCCACGGCTTCAAGGGATAGCCACTGTCACCTGCATGGGAGGCAAAAAAGAGGTATATGTCAGTCGATTCATGATGGACAGCTGCACTAGTCACACATGCCTGCAGATTATCGTTGGTCACATGTCCCTGGTTGTATGCATGCCATTTTTAGGCCCTAAATGTGTCCTGTGCCATGGAATAATGGTGTGGGTTGCATCTTCAAGAAGATACACGGTGTGTACTGCCGTCTTGTTGCTCATGCATTGTGTATGCATACAGCTGTGTTCGTGTCTAATTTGTGATGTGTTGTGTTCTGTATGATCTTCTGACTGGGAGCATTGGCAGTAGGCTCTGCAATGTTAGGCATTCAGCGCTGATTTTTCCCTTGGTGACATGCAGCATTCCTGTGGTTGTGGTGGCCCTGTGACAGACAGCGGATTCCCTTGGTGGTTTTGTTCAATGCACTCCCATGGATGCTTGTCCTGTGTGGTGATTTGCTGGAGACAGCAACATAGTGCATATTCACTGCATATTGCTGGATGGTATTATGGAGGGTGAGGTCCGCTGATGAGTGGTGCACGAGTTGTGGGATTTGGGGTGGTTTACTGTTAGTCATGTTGTGATAGGTGTCAACCTTACTTCATTCCTATGGGATTTGGGTGTCATTTTCCGTTTCGGATGCTTTGGGGCACAGTGTTTGGTGATGTGCACGTTGTGCAGACACATCAACATTGACACCATGGTGGCGTGTGCATCTCTCCCCCCCATTTCAATGCCATGTGCCGGCCAGGAAACTTACCAAGCAGCCAGGCACGTCGTCCAGCATGTCGCTCCATGAAGCGTGGTAGCTTGGAGTTCCGCAGGACCATAGAGTCATGAGTTGATCCGGGATATCGGGCACAACAATGTGTGATGATCTTGCAGGCATCGTATACCATCTGCACATTGATGGAGTGGTATTTCTTGCGGTTGCGGTACATCACCTCCATGGCATGCGGGACCACCAACTCCATGTGGGTGCAGTCGAGGGCACATATACAATTTGGCATGCCTGCCAGTGCATGGATGCCAACTTTTGCATCAAAAATCTCCTGGGGAGTCCGTGGTAGGGATATGTAGTCCCTTGTGTGCTTGAGGAGGGCATCCAGCACTTTCTTGCAGAATGTGAGAAAATAAGGGTTGTGATATGCCATGCATGTGCCCCACTGAGTGCTAGTAGGTGCCTGTGGCAGGGAAGTGGAGCACAGACACTACCTTCAATAGAGTGGGGATGGCGGTGCGTATTTCAATGAGACTGACAATCTCGTTGTGTATCATGGCCACGATGGTGGTGAGGGTGTCCCGGTCCAGACGGTACAGGGTGTGGATCTGCTCAGTGGTTAGGTTGAAAGGACTGGCTCCGATGCGAGGGATTGGGGGCTGCCTGCATGGTAACGTTGGCTGCACTGGTGGGGCATGCTGGGCCTGTCTCACACTCCTTCTCCTTCTGCGTCTCCTCTGTGGTGCCTGCTGTTGCTGTTGTTGTTGCTGGTGTGGCAATGCAAGCATGTCCTCCAGCTCCAGTATTGCTACTACCATTGGAATCATCTTGGTGTGGGAAGGGGTGTGGTGTGTGGGTGTGCTCCTTTTTCACTGGCCCAGACTCCATTGCCTCCACCTGTGCTGATTGTGTGCACCTGTGGCAGTTGGGAACACTGCACATATCATTTTACGTTTGGTTCGCGATGCCGGTATTACCGGCATGCCGGTATCCCCTATTGGCACCTTCATGATGCCGGTTTTTGCTTGTCCGCCTAACTTGTGATTTCCTCCGATTGACGGCATGCCGGTATTGGCGGTATGATGGGCCGCGTGCCCGCACCCATCCGCTATTAGACGCACCGTTAATAATGGTACCTCTAATAGCGGGGTCTTAGGTCGGAATATGCCGGTGCTGTATGCGATGCCGTTAATCCTTTACCGGCATCGTTTTTTCATTACCTCCAACCTCGGAATGACCCCCAGAGTCTTTTTTTATGTATAAACTGGGCATATATTCGATAGAGGTAGAGTATTTGCCAATACTGTCAACTGTCTCCACCCAATCAGACTCAAACAATCTTTTTTTTGCAACACCAGGTCTGTATATCAACTCATCTTCGGAGCTCCCAATAAGAATTAATGCATTATGAATCTGAATCTTAAATGAATTAATAGACATGGTGGACTCTTCCATTATAATGTGATTCAGGTCCCCATATAATGAATTAGCCTCAGGATATAAAATGTTCCTGTATGTTGACGTATGTCTCCACATGAGGCATGCCTTCAGGGAAATGAGACAGAGTTCATGCTTAATGACTGAATCTGGGGACTGCCAGAGACAAATTGAATACTTCCTTCCATAATTTACCTTGAATGGTATTTATCATGCCACCCACATCAAGTAGGCATATGTCTAACCCATAAAACAAAATCGGTTTGACGGTAGCCAAATAATAGCGTACAGCAGGCATAATAAAAAATTTACACAGTCTGGCAAATAAACATCTCATTTGGGGAGTTCAATTCCTCATTTTTCCATTGAGGGTTTCCCTCCACATAGCCATAGAAGTGTTATTACTGAGAGTGTAAACCAAATATTTCATAGATGTTACCAGACCTAAACTTTCAGGTCCCATTACCCAATGCATAATCTTGGGTTTATGTCCCATGGCAAAAACCACCACTTTCGACTTAGTCCCATTTGGTAGCATATTGTTTTCTAGGGCATACTTATAGAATATATTTATGTTGGATTGTAAGCCCATTGCTGTTCGATCGAAAAGAATAAAATCGTCGGCAAAGGCTGGCCAATCCAACCCCAGACTGCCAAGCCTAGCAGACACAATAACAGTCCCCTGCTACACCTTATCCAGGTCACAGACATATAAATTGAAAAGTACATCCTTGCTTTAATCCTACATGCGATCTGATAACCGAGGAGACAGCGCCATCTCGAGTAAGACGTATCCGCAGTGTAGTGCCAGTGTGCAGAAGAGAGAGCAACCGAACCTGTTTTTTGGGGATATTCACCCAAAGTAGTTTGGTCCACTGCACTGACCTGACCACACAGTCAAACGCATTAGACATGTCAAGGGAGGCCATGTAATACGCCCAACATTACTATGGTGGACATTATTATGTAGATGAACTAACATGGTAGCATTAAGGTAAGTCCCCAATTGCTTCCAAAATCCTGCCTGGAATCTGTACAGAGCTTGAGAGTGGGTGATGCTATAATTTAGATCTTTAAGGAACAATTTAGCAAATACTTTACTAATCACAATAGGCCTGTAGTTTCTTGGTTCCAGAGGGTCACCCTTTTTAAATATAGGAATAATAATGGATTGTAGCCAAGACATTGGGATTTCGTGGGTCCTGAAGATTTGATCAAACCGGGGTTTAAGAATGGTTGCCCAAACAGATGGCGATTCCTTCAGAACAAACGGGGGAATACCATCAGGGCCAGGTGCCCGCGAGGGTTTAAGATGGTCTATGGCCCAGATGATATCATCAACCCCCCATGACAGGTGACCCCACAAATGGGACACAGAGAGGAATCTTTATAATTTGTAAAGACTTCTGGTATAAGATATTTTTTCTCATAAAATTCAACCCAGATTTGTTCCCTAATCAGTGAATCCATTGAAACCCCCTTAAGGCCCAGAGTCGTATTGATGGTATCCCAGAATTTTCATTCATTCCCACTACAGAGTTGTTTCAAAATAGCCTGATTATCTCTAACATAGAGATCTCTCTTTAGTGATATGACCAAGTTCTTATGCTGTTGGCACACACTTTTTCTCCCCTTAATGTATTTGATAGGAGACAACTTTTGTTTCTTTAGCAGAGCCAGATTTTTGCGTTTGAGTTTCTCAGACTCCTTAATTCTGGCATCAAAGATGTGCATAGTCTTGCCTCTACCCTCCTGGGTTTTCCCATGTATTGTAGATCTCAGACAGTAAATAATAATCTTATATGGGTCTATGCCCCAGCCTTCGGAGCACTCAATGTCATAATCTCTGTTCCCAAGATTCGCATTAGTGTTGGTCAGGCCCTTAGTAAACCTCCTAACCATTCCGCCATTCCACTTAAGAGTCAGCCCACTCCTGGCAGGTGTTATACAAGCAAGATCTGGTCTCAGGTCATATTTGTTTAGAACAAGTTCTAGGGGGCATGACAATAATAAATGATCCCCAAGACCTCGATCAGTAAGAACCAAAGGGCCTCACTTTGGTCTAAGGCCTGAGGATATATACAAATAATTGATCCTTGAGGTTCTAGGCCCTCTGTACCAGGTATATACCAATGATTTATTAGTTGTCTCGGAATCCAAATAGGTCATATCCCATTCTCCAAGAAAGGGATCTCAGCTAATCCCACTATGTATCTCCTCCCAAGTACCAGATGGAATAGACCGACCATTACTGTCATTTCCCCCTGTGAACCAATCCTCAAAAAATGCGGCCACGAAATCCTGAATACACTATAAGCTTACACCAGTAGGATTCCGATACATGTTAATAAGCAGTATGGACGGTTGGGTCGGAACGGGGGTTAACTTCACGGCCAGAAGCCATTCTGAGTGGAACAGTAGGTCACATTTCACACTTAGAAGGCCACTGCCACCGACGCCCAACCCGCCCCAATTCACCTTTAACAGCTGATCCCATAAAAGTGTCGTAGCTTTCTAAGTCAAAGTGGGCGATTGCCATGGTCTCCTGAAACATGTAGATTTTGTGAACTTCCACTCAGGAAGGGTTCTCCCAAAATTTAGATAGATTCACCCTACCACAAACATTCCATAAGATGAGCTCTACTGTGCTAATACTAGGATTGACACAAACCTCATGTGAAAACCTCAAAGGTTTTGAGTGTAGATCCCACCCAAGACCAGTCCTGTCCATTTTGGAGAAGACTTGTAATTAGTGTGGTATGGTCACTCGCTCCTTTTGGGCCTTCCATCGAGCCCTCCCCTATGACCTTCAAATAGGGAATAATGCGCTTGAAGGCCAAAAACACCTTAGCATCCTCAACACACTTAAGACCAAACATATTATATCCCAGCAATTTCAGATTCGCCCGCTGGTCCCACACCATATTTGCTACGATCTCAGAGTGGAAATAACTCACCATCCATTCGTTATTCACTATAGGGAGGGAAATTCCCTCATTATCATCTGATGTAAGTGACCTCAACTGTGGGATCTGTTTAAAAATGGCAGTACTTTGGTCCTATTCAGCCTTGAAGAATCGTTGTTTTGTTCCATTGACTCCCACCCCAATATTTTTGTTGGGCACTGTACAGACCCATCCACACACTGGTTATTGGCAGGCGATTGTGTTGTCCCCGAGCGTTCCTCTCTGCCTGGTTTGTTGGTAGCCCTAAGGGGTGCAGTAGTAAGAACCCCTTCCTCCACTCCAGAAGCATTATTGCACAGCCCTATATGCCGAATTCCCCCACCATCCAGATCTATGGTCTGACTAGCCACAGTCACCCGAGCATATAATCTGTTTGTGATCTTTCCAAATGATGTGATCTTAGTTTGGTGTGCATTCGATCAAGCAATCTATTGTTAGGCCTCGTAGGATCACAAGCATTGTCCAGTGGTCGAGTTTCATCTGACCCAGTACTAGATTTATTAAGCTGGGATTTATGACCCTTCTCCATAGCCTCATCCACTCTTTCATCAGAGCTGAATGTCGGGTGATCTAGCGTACCATCAGGTGAAGGTGGGCTGGTGCTCGTTACCAACGGTATCCCCCTCGCCTTGGTGTAGTGCATGTGCAAAAATGAGCTAAATAACATGGCGGTGGTGCGCAAAATGGACATTCACTTCCAAACCACAATGAAAATCCATGTTTCTGCGAGCTCAGTTAGAAGGCAGACATGATTTCTGCAACGGTTGCAATATTTTAGTATGAAGCAGATGAGCTCACTGTGAAGGATAGTTCTCGCATTGTTCGCTCAAGGACGAGTCGAGAAGGGATTCTGAGATGTGCAGGTGATAAGGGGTACTGGGAGCGAGAGCGTGGGAGACGAGCTGGATTTTTCCACTGTCTGGATTTTGCCACTCTTGCCTCCCATGCTTGCTGTCAGTCCTTCGGCCAGGGGCAGTCTGCAACCTATGAGGGGCGGGAATGTGTTCCCTTTAAGAGGAGAGGGTCACAATGAGGAGACAGAGAATTGGAACCCCGGGTGTTGAAGTCTTGCTGAGAGGGAGGACGCTCCGCTCCAGACCCCGTTAGTTGATGCGTGATCTCTCTGCCTACCTGCCTTGGGACTGGGTAGTGCTGTCGTGACCGAGATGAAGCTTTGTTCTATAACTGCCCTAACGGTGATGTATACCTGTTATGTTTGTTCTTGTCCATGTATTCATGTATAATCAGCTGCATTTATTCTATAGCTATATGTATGTTTATGAAGTGTGAATAAAGGGCCTGTAAAGAGCTAATTATTCCCTAACTAATGGTCTACTTGTGTAGTATTGCCTTAATGAGGCCAAGAACTTTCAGTCTGTGTAATAGGATGAGTAATTCTGAGGTCATTAGACAAGTCTGAAAAGCAACACTCTTGGCCATAGGATCGTCCCCCCTAAGTTTCCCTCTCCCCTTCCGGGCACCATGACTCGTCTCAGGGTCAAGGTCATTCAACTCAACCGCTTTAGACAAATGATATATTTCTTTAAGAGATGCATTATGCCCCCTTAACTTAGGAGTTGGCATATTTTTTGTTTTCTTTAAATGTTTCTTTTCCTGTGTGCATTTTTCCCTTTAACAATGAGATACTCATTATTCAGTATAGTGGTTGCCTCTTTTTCGTTCATGTCAAACACATCAAACGGTTGACACCTTTGTGCTGTGGGTCACCCCTGCCTTTTTTTCCAGACTGGCAGCTGCCTCTATAAGAGCAGTGGTCCTATTTAGTGTAGCCGAGAGAAGAGAGATGTTGGAAGCACTTGGACCCACTTCCACCACTCCTTTAGATACCAGAAATTCCTCATTTCACCACAGCACAGCTCTACCACCTTCCACTCCTACAATGTGCACCATTTCCCCTTTAGATAGGACGTCATATAAAGAGCACACCCTTCCCTCCAACTTTGTTAGTTTTTGTGCATTCCCCAACAGTAGGTCTTTTATACCCCCTTTATACCTCCTCATATTGTCCTTTGGTATCACAAGACCTTTGGCAAAGACTTCCAAGTATGCCATATGATTCATCAAGTTGTTACATGCTGACTGTTCACCCACTAAATCTCCCTCTATATTTTCATGCACGTCAGTCAAGGTCTTTATCCCAAGATGCAGGCTAATATGCAGGTCGGTCAACAAGGAAGGTGCCAAATCATGTGTTTGATACACAAGAGGTGTGCCCGCAGTCAACTGTTCTTCATTAGATGTTGTGGGGTTGGTCATGACTATAGCCCCAGTTCAAAGTTGCCAAATTGTTGACTTTCCCTTATGTCAGGGCGCCTTTCCAAGCAGTTTAGACCGGGAATATTACGCAAAGGGGGCCATGTAAGTCATCGCTGCTCGCAGCAGTAGAAAGGTACAAAGAATGTTCCTTTACTTCAGTCCTTAGTGGCGATACATCAGGCCTACGGTGATTTACTGCATTCCCACGTATAGCATAATCTCCAGAATGTTTCCTCCTTCCTTTATGTGATTCCAGATCCTCCTGTATAGAAGCCATTTCCAAATTGGTAATATCTCTGAGTAGGCCTTTGTTTGCAGATGAGAGAAGGTGGAATTAATCCTCTACGAACTTGTAATGTCCCATGTCTATGCCCATTTGTCTAGCGTGTAAGGACAGGCAGCCATCTGTCCCCTTTCACTTTTGTTGTGGGTTGCAGCCCACCACGTATTCAGATAGGCGGGGTTACTGCCAAACTAATCAGTTCGGGTTTGATGATTAAGGAAGGTACCCTTACACGCTCCCGGCTCCTGAGTCTTATTGAACTAGTGTTTTATTTGGCGTATTATATGAATCCACACCTGCGGATTTAACACTGGCGACGAGGATAAGCCCTGCCATGCATCGTGCCTCATAGACCCACGCATATGCACGTCAAGACCGTGCTACCAGTTTCAATGTTCAGGGACCCAACTGAAGGCCAGGCTACCGCAGATGTGCGCAGCACCATCACCGTGAGTGTTTCCTCCCACTCTGTCAGCGAGCTGCTGTTGGGGCTCTGAATGGGTACCGGCAGACAAGAGAACACCCACATCGCATCGGCAAGCCCAGCCGGCACTGTAAAGGATCACATTTTCCATACGGATGTGCGAGCACGCAGCAGCCAGCAAGCCTTGTTCCTGCTCTGGAGCCTGCTGCCGCTGACACGTGAAGTGTGCCTAACATTTCTTCGCCACATCTCATTGCATTGCTACAGAGGAAACATAATTATCCATACCAAGGGGAAGCAGCGAGCATGTGACCTGGAGGGCCATGTGTTCACTGGCCTGCACAAGCGTTTGCTGCCAGCAAGAACAGTGACACGTGGCACACGAAAGATTACAAAAAGATAACATCAAGGTGAGAGTGCCCCAATCTTCTACATAAGACCCCTGCCACCGTGTCAGACGATGAGGGCGTCAGCAGCTCCCTTAGCCAACCAGCAGGCTCATCCCCTCAAAACCCAGTGCCCAGGGATGATGGGAGACATGAATCCCTGCAGCCGCGGTGGAGCAGGTGGCTCAAGGAACTTAATATCTACATTGATGCAACAGGCATCAGGGAAGAACGCCGCCTGAGAGGCATACTTATGCACTCGCTATACCCAATTGTGAGAGATATTGTATTTGAAATGCCAGAAAATTCGACTGAAATGTTCCAAGGTATCATTGACTCCCTGAATAATTATTTCGCTACACTAAAGAATGTAGATTGCGAACGCCATGTTTTCCACACATCTACACAAGACAAAGGGAGGAACATGGACAATTTAGTCATGAGGTTACGCAAAAGGGCAAAATATTGCGACTTCGACCGCTATTCAACAGAGGAAGACCTAAAATCGCAGGCAATTGCAGGCTGCGAATCAGTCGAATTTAGAAAGAAATTACTGCAGAAGAGCAGGACTCTAGAAGAAATCCTACAACTTGCCAGAGTGGACACTGCATTATCCCTGCAGACTGAATCATTAAGCAACATTATAATCACACAGTCTGCCTCGATAGCATCCCAGTGCCCCATGTGTGCGCCTGAACACAGTCAAGAACAGAAGAAATGTTATCGGTGTGGCTACAATTTCACGCACACCGGCTCATACCGGGCCATATAAATGTGGAAGTGAAAACCACTTCCAATCAGTGTGCAAGAACGTCAAATACTTCCAGAAGACTGAAAACCACGAAGAAACCAGAAGGCAGCTAAGTCACCATCCCAGGCAGGAAAGCCCTCACCCCAGAACGCGGCGGTCTCCAGCCCCTAGTAGACACAGCTCGCACAGCAGAAGCACAGGGAATCGTCACACAGGGACAGACGGCATGAAGAAAGAATAGGGGATGCTATGCATCCATGGCCAGAGGAATCGAAATGGAGAACAATGCGGCAGAAGATAAGATATTTAGAGGACTCGCTGAGGCACCATATCGAGTCAGATTCATCATCGTCGAGTGGTGACCAGAAAAGGGGCTACGTGCCTGCCATAGTAGACGCCACAGCAACCCAATACAGCCTGACCCTGCTACTACAAATAAATGGACACAGTCGAGAATTCCTCATAGATACCGGAGCCACAGTCAATGTAATCAACAAAGAGACCGGAAGTCTCTTAACAATAAGAAATCATCAAAGACGGTAGGTATCGTCATACATCCATATGGCACAAACACACTGCTGGAATGCAAGGGCATGTTCAAGGCTATGTGTACATACAAAGCCAAGAGCATGAAGGCTACAATATATGTGGTCAAAGGAGAAGTTCCAGGAGGAAGCATCCTTAGCTTCCGATCGGCCATCCAGATGGGTCTGGTGCATGTGATGTATTAAATCATTTCAGCCTACACGACCAGCCCAAAAGAGATGATGACAAAAATGTTCCTGTCTCTATTCAAAGGCCTAGGGAAGTTAAAAGGGAAGTAAATCAAGCTGCATATCAACACTCATGCCAAGCCGACACGGCAGCATTACCGGGTGCCAGTACCCCAGGAGGAAAACAATAAAAGCATTTGCATTTGCGTGGACATGAGAGCACCCAATGTTGCAATTGAAACAGAGCAGCACATTGCACCACGAATGTCCAACATGATGCACCTGTTGCATGGGGCAAAAGTATTTTCCAAATTAGATTTAAATAAAAGAAATTACCAGCTCGAACTACATCCGGACTCTCGCTACATAACTACTTTCCCCACACACTTAGAGCTCTCTAGATATAAACGTCTCTGTTTTGGAGTATCTTCAGCTGCAGAGATCTCTCAGAATGAGATACTTCAGATCATTAAACACATTCCCCAATGTCTGGACTACAGCGATGACATTCTGATCTTCGGGGCAACAGAAGAGGCCAAAGATGATGCGCTGAGGAGAGTGTGCATGGCACTCGAGGATGCGAACCTGAACCTGAATGCAGACAAATACGAGCTAAGCAAATCAATGCTCAAATCCTTCGGGCACATCTTTTCACACAAAGGTTTGCAACCCGATCCAGACAAAGTGCAAGCACTGCTACAAGCTCCCACACCAACATCGATGTCCGCCATCAGATAATTCCTAGGCATGGCAGGATATTGCACCAGGTACATTCAGGATGTTGTCTCTGTCAGCACACCCCTACTCTTAATCACTGGCAAGGGACAAGAATTTGCATGGTCTGCCAACTGCAAAGAGGCGTTTTGAGAAATTAAAAGACGTACCGCCTCCACCTCGTGCATGGCCTAACACGACCCAGAACTAGAAACTGAACTGACAGTGGGCGCCAACCCCATTGGCCTTGGGGTGATCCTGGTGCAAATAAAGATGGGAGAGCCACCATCCTGGCAAGATGCATAATGGCCTATGCAAGCCATAGCCTATCCCCAACAGAGTGTCCATGCTCGCAACCTGAGAAAGAGAACCTCACTGTAGTATGGGCATGCGAGCACTATCATGTATTCCTGTATGGTCGGCCTTTTACCATCATAACAGACCACTGAGCTCTCACAACCATATATGGAAAGCCCACAGCCAAGATGCCACTCACCATCATACATCGACCAGGTAAAGATAGCAACCCAGCTGATTTTCTGTCCAGATATCCGCTACCCGCTAAAGATGAAAGACAGTCTATCAAGGCCAATCAATATCTTAATTACATTGTGAGCAATGCACTGCCAAAATCACGCACTATACCGCAAATACCTGAGGGCATGAAGCAAGACGGCCTGCTCACAAAAGTAAAACATTGCGTAACGCCTGGAAAGTGCCATTAAAGAAACAACCATGAGACACCCAAGTCAGAAACAGAGAAGAAACTACTCCGGACATTGCATCTGATAAGGCACACTCTGTCTGTCCTCCCAGAAGGACTAGTGTTAAAGGAGAACACAATCTGCAAGAGTGCTTTGCTGAGTGCTGTTCGGCTGAGGGACGCTTCCTGCCTAACATTGAGCGGTGTACTGTTTTTCTTCAAAGGCATCTCATCTGAACTACTACTGCATCCTTAAGTGGTACGTGTATTCTATAACCTTCTTTAACACTCATTGACTGTTATACAAGTCAATATATTGTACTAAAACACATTACTTCTGCTTGCAGATTGAAGCTCCTCCCACTTGTATAGTTCAACTACAAATACTTGGGTGCGCACTCGCTTCTGCAAGAGTGCTTTGCTGAGTGCTGTTCGGCTGTTCAGCTGGCCAGCTGACAGCCTGACAACCCTCACCGAAAGCCACTAATTTTGTTTTTATCCCTCCCTCTGATCATCATTCCGACTCATGATTGCTTATGAAAATATATACTCTCAAAACCATTATGCCAGTTAAAAGCATGGAACTGGCTGGAGAATGATAACAGCTGCCTACAGCTGCATTGAGCTCTTCGATAGCGGGGAAGATCTCTACTAAACCAAATCCCAAAACGATTTGCCGTACCCCGCTCACCTCTGATGTCAGGCAGCTGTGGTTCTTTGGAAATTCAAAACCAACTGATAAAACGGCTCTAACAGAAAATCTTGCTGTCGAATCTCCTACACAACGAGAACCAGATGTCTGCGCACGATTGAAACTGCCGAATCTGAAAAATCTGGAAGACACGATCACTGACGAAGAATTACTATGCTGTAAAACACAAATCGAAAATGCTGCTCCCACAATAACCGCGGAGGGTAAGTGCCTCAGTAAGTTAACGACCACTAAATCCAGCAAACAAGGGTCCTGTAACACAGGAGTGACCTTCCCCAAAATATCATTGTATTCAGAGATAATTAAAAACAACCTCCCGAATTTACCGAAAGCAGACGATTTGCTACCGGAAAGTACCCCGAAAATAATAATGCGGTCCACTTGAACATTCTCCCATCATAACAAATCTGATTTAGTTAATCTTGATGTAGATGGAACAAAAAATTAGATAACAAATAAATCTCTATCATAGGTGCAATATAATACTTCAAAGCTTGAAGTACAATTTACAGAAATGGTCAATGACACACATATCGACCTACCCAGCCAACAAAACTCCAATCTGTCGCAATCACCTGCGTTATATGGTAACCAAAACATCTCATTTGAGAGCTGTCATATCCATTCGGAAACAACTTTTTGCAAAACCTGCCGCCAGACCATCATTTGGATTTAGACTTTCCCCAAATCCATCGAAAGAGATTACACAAAATGAAATCCACTAAGCAGCTTAGCATTGAACCAAGAGTCAATCGTAAAAATGATAACGAGTCGAATAACAACCAGTGAGGAACCCTTTGAGAAAAGTGACCAATCTTCCAAACAAAACAGAGTGCCTCCCTCAAATGATTGCATAAAAGTTGAAACATCAGAGGAAAATCTGTTGAAGTGGAAAACAACAAACAAGCTGCGCCATTTACTAACCCAAATGCGGGAAAACCCATAACAATCACGATAATATGAATGTAACAACAAAGCAACAACAAAAAAATACTGCACTATCGAAAGTAAGAGACACCAGTGAGACTGCTGAATTACCATCTGAGGCTCTATATGAAGTTTTCACATGTCCTAAAAGAAAAGAAGGAAGAAACATAACAAAAAATTCAAATCACATGCAACAAGTTAACCAACAGAAAAAAAAGAAAAAAATAAAGAAATCAAAAAAAGAAAAACATGACTTCAAGCATGAAAAACTTTGAATATAAATTGACTCCAACGGAGGATATTCACGAGACTGATGCAATAAACAATGACGGCGACATCACACAGTCCACCAAAAAGCTTGCTAAAAAAGATCTTGAACCAAAAAAAACACTTTCTTCTATAACAAATGCCCAGGTTGATGACGAACTGATGGATATTTTTACATACTCCATAACAACAATAATTGATACAGCTGAAAATGAAACATATTCATCATTGCTTGATGATGATAGTGAAGACGCAAGTCAGAATAAAAGATGTGACTCTACAAAGCCTGCATTAAATGATCAACACAAATTGCAAACTCCTCTAAACCCTATGATGATCAGAAAACCTGTGACAAAGTGGCTCTAGGATCTAGATCATCAACAGAAACTGCAATTCAGCCAGATAAGAAATCTATCACTAGCCTAAAAGAGCGTAGCAAACCAAAATATGATAAGTTGAATAGAGCTGATACCCTCATAATAACCATGCTCGAAAGAACAAGAATAGATCTGTTTCCCAATAGGACCACCATAGCGAGGAGCTTTCCGGCTACTAAGGAACTAAAACTAATAGAATCACGTGACATAGATACTATTTATATCAAAAATTCAGTAAAAAAACTTTGTTAAAGGGAGGTTATGGTTAAGTTGCGCTACTAAAAACCTATGAAATTCAGTGAAAAAAACATTGTTACAGGGACATTATGGTTCCAAGTAAAACCGAAAACCCCCTGAAATTTGCCAGTTATGGTAAACTAAGCTACCATAACTCGCACCACCACCGTGCACTGCTAAGACTAACACACACAACATCAAAGATGACATCACAAATGTCATTGATGACATCACTAATTACATCACATATCTGGCTCCCTCTTTTTTCCTTTACTGACATATCTAGGCCAGTAACAGCCAGGAACTAAACATTCAAAAAAGTACTATATTTGTAGACTTATACTTCAAATATGTTCTTACAGTAATTCACTTGGGGTTCACTCACAGCATATGAAACATATGTATAGGGGAAAACACAGACTTGGAAAACAGCAATGCTTTGTATGTATAAAGATGATCAGTAAGGTTATCAACATTTCTTTATAGCTCTGCTGTTTTTTTATTACTGTACTTTCCCTGCATATGCTCATATTTGTATACATTGTATTCACACTACTTTCCTTAGGGTCCAGTCACATTATGTGATACTTGTACATGGTGAAGTAGTAGCTTTGAAGCAGAGCAATCATTTCTGTGCATGAAGATAATCAGTTAGGTTATGAAGATTGTCTGGTAATACTGCTCTTTTTTAAACTTCATTTTCCCTGTATATGCTCATATTTCAATGTGTTGTTGTCTGTTTCTGTTTTGTTTGCAATAATGCAATTATATAGAAACTGGCTATTATTAGCTACTTATTAAATATTTCAGAGAACACAAAACTCTAATGAGAAAATATTTATCATTTCTCTATTCAACATGGCAAGATTATTAATATTGCACCTCCATCATATATGCTCCACACAATTCCTATGTTTCTACATGAGTATCTTAGTATACTAAAGAACTTATAGAATGCTATTTATATCACTGCATTGCTTAATGCACTACGTGCCTCATGATATTTATTCCAATGACCGTTGACACTTTATCAACATTACAATGAGAACCCCTTGTACAGACTTTTCATGAAAAGTAAATGCACATGTGATGTCATCAGTGATGTCATCAATGACATTTGTGATGTCATCTTTGATGTCTTGAGTGTTAGTTTTAGCAGTGCACGGTGGTGGTGCAAGTTATGGTAGCTTAGCTTACCATAACTGGCGAATTTTTCAGGGGGGTTTCGGTTTTACTTGGAACCATAATGTCCCTGTAACAAATTTTTTTTCACTGAATTTCATAGGTTTTTAGTAGCGCAACTTAACCATAACGTCCCTTTAACAAAGTTTTTTTACTGAATTTCATAGGTTTTTAATAGTGCAACTTAACCATAACCTCCCTTTACCAAAGTTTTTTTTTACTGAATATAGATACACATAGTGTGAATTTCATAGGTGTTTATTAGGATTCCCTTACTTTATATACATGTAACAGAGAATATACTGAACCCCCTGATAGTGATTTTGATGTCTGCGGACTGTGTGTATGTCCGCGGACGGACACGGACAACATCAACACTACCCAAAAACTCAGGGGGTATCTTATATTGTTGTATCATGCCATATAAACACTGAACAAGTTCAAAAAGCATCACATAAACACATTATATGTAATAATAAATAAGAAGTGGAACCTATATATGTAAAACATCAACCGTCCATTTAAATAGCAAATGTACTAGAATGGAATATACCAAAACAAAAAAGATATGCCTCCAACATAATTACCTCACAGAAACTGCACAGCAAGAAGCAACAGCAGACCTACACAACAGTAACAACAATATTTACCAGAAACTAGTAAGTAAACTTCACTTTTCTTATATATTTCTAAACTTTCTGTATTAGGTACACTAAAAGTAATACTTTTTCTTTACACAGAAATGTCCAGTACTTTGGAATCGCTTGAAGAACATTTCCCATGTGATGAAATGAGCGAAGACAGTGATACTAATGGTAGACACTTCCCTATAAAAGCCAATTAATAACCATTACTTCATGTGTACTTAACACATTTATTTTTTTAACAGATCATACAATCAGTGAAAATAATATAATAAAAGAGACATTAGAAAAAGCTCTGCAGCGAATGGAACAAAAAATGGATATGCTAATGGGAAATGTCAATCTTTTAAAACATTTTGTGGAAGACAACATAAAAGAAAACATTAAATAGCATTGTCCCACATGTACCTGTTCCCCCTCTCCATGTCCCAGTCAACTATCCCTAAACCCTCACCACCAAGAAAAACGTTATGATGAGACTTCCATCCCTTCATTCCGTCCCATCCATCGCCTCCAAACCCCTAATTCCCTTGTATTTGTGTCAGTTTCTGCTTCCCCTCTCTTTCATAAATGTTATATTTGTATATAATAAAAAATATTATGTGTGTTGTTACTTCATTCCTTTGTGTCTTATTTCTTAAAAAAAGGCAGTTAAGGTGTCCGCGGACAGCGTCGGTGTCCGGAATGTCTGCAATTAACAAAAATGGGTGTGTCCTAAGAACACTATACCTGTCCGTACTGTACTGTCCCCAATCAAAATGGAACTGTTCTTAGAACACACCCGGTGTCCGGGATGTCCGCAATTAACCAAAATGGAGGTGTCCTAGGACACTATACCTGTCCGTACTGTCCGCAATCAAGATGAAACTGTTCTTAGAACACACTCGATGTCCGGGATGTCCACAATTAACCAAAATGGAGGTGTCCTTAGAACATTATACCTGTCCGTATTGTCCGCAATCAAAATCTAACTGTTCTTAGAACACACTCAATGTCTGGGATGTCCGCAATTAACCAAAATGGAGGTGTCCTAAGGACACTATACGTGTCTGTACTGTCCGCAATCAAGATGGAACTGTTCTTAGAACACACTCGATGTCCAGAATGTCCGCAATTAACCGAAATTGAGGTGTCCTAAGAACACTACGCCTGTCCATACTGTCTGCAATCAAATTGGAACTGTTCTTAGAACACACTCGATGTCCAGAATGTCTGCAATTAACCAAAATGGAGGTGTCCTAAGAACACTATGCTTGTCCGTACTGTCCGCAATCAAAATGGAACTGTTCTTAGAACACATTCGATGTCCGGGATGTCCATAATTAACCAAATTGGTGGTGTCCTAAGGACACAATACCTGTTCGTACTGTTTGTAATTAAAATAGGACTGTCTGCACTGTCTGTAGAACATCTCCACACATGCGCACCACAACCATAGGTCCTACAAACATTGCGCTTGTCTGTAACTGTCCGTTGCACCTGTGTCACACTTTTAATTAGTTTGAGAACCCGAACACTGTCCGTAGAACAACAGCGTGCATATGCACAACCGTCCCTGCACATTGGGTGTGCTGCGGACAGCCATTCCATTCGCGAACGTGTCCGCGCCGTCATCATGTGACCGCACCCATGCTGAGCGTGTGTCCTTATTTGCAGATACTGTCCGGGTCCCCGAACACTTTAAAAGTACTTTTTTGGACAATCCAAAGTATTTGACAGTAAAATATCACCATTGCACATGTCCCAGACAATGTCCCTGGCGATCTACTTACTATTTGGAACTTTTTTAGCCTTTTTTGGTGTTGGATCTGTTCGCGGACAGCCCTGCGCGCACCAGCACCCCTATAAAAGGCCACACCCTACAATTGCACCTCATTGTGCTTCTGGCTACCTGACAGAGCATTGCTTCTTCTTGAATTTACTGCATTGCTGCTGACTCTTGCCTGCTGTCCTGCAGATGGCGACCATGGCTGCTTCAGCTTCATCTCCACCCCCACCCTCTCCACCACCACCACCTACCCAAGGGCCTGCAGAGGGGAACAGGCGTGAGGATGCAGAGGAGACGGATGAAGAGGAGGAAGAGGATGAGGTAGTGGAAGTCCCTACTATTAGCACTTGCCATGAGTCTTGGGTGTGGTGGTTGTTTACCACTCTTGATGGAGTGCCAAAAGCTTGTGCAA
Organism: Ambystoma mexicanum; assembly: GCF_040938575.1. NCBI lineage: Eukaryota > Metazoa > Chordata > Amphibia > Caudata > Ambystomatidae > Ambystoma > Ambystoma mexicanum. Next base: position 940,117,503 of record NC_090930.1, on the reverse strand, counting down.
ATAAGGTAATTGCAATCAGTGCCACATGATGCTGAGTCGTGGAAGGCCTGGCTCGTACAGCTTTGGTACAACATCAATGAAGCGACACCTAAGGTCATTCCACGGAGGGGCTATTCGCAAGGTTGTACCTTGTGATAAACGTAGTAGGTTGAGTTCCTCTGCAGCATCCTCCGTTTCTGCTCCTGTCACCACAAGAGACACTCCTGTGGGACAGCGCATCCCTCCAGCTGCCTAACAGGCCATTCATGATGCTGTTGACCCTTACCTTTCGAGGGTCAGAATATTGTGCATGTGCTGCGATGCAGTACTCTGCAGGGGGGAGAATCTTCTGAGTGCTTTCGAGACTGTTGTCAAGGAGCACGAGAAGATCTGCCCACTACTTGAAAAAGGCCCACCCTACATCTTCCTCTCTCCACCTGCCCTTTCTTATCCCTGTGCTTGGTGTCCCTTCCTTACCCTCCTTTCCCCTCCTTTCCTTGTGTGTCGTGTTTAAAAAAACCAAAAAGATATAAAACAACAAAAAAAAAACAAAAAAGGCTCTTTTCAGAGCCGCCTTTCACACTTTAAAAATAGAAGTAACAAATAAATAGTGCAGGGGCCTGTGCATTTTTTTAGAAGTCTGCGGACAGTCTGCGAAAACTTAAATTGTTTTGGGGCTGCTGCCCTATCAGAACCATTGCACTTTTCTATGGGAGGAGCCTTTGGGTGGTGTTTTTTTGTGTTTCAAAAACTTCAAATGATTAACACCTACTGCAAAATGTATCAATGTAATTACAAAAAAGGTTGTAATGCATTTTGTATATTTCACAGAAAAATCTGATTGCCAGCATTAGTAAGATGTACTCCATCTCTGCGAAAAATATATGTGCTACAAAACATAATATTTTCATTGTGAAAAGAGGACATGCCAACATCTCTTAAAAAGGCACACAAACAGCCTTATTGACATTGCGCCTCGCTTTCTCCATTTGTGGACCAAATGAAGAATAACGCAGCCACATTTGTCTCTGCGCAATATGAGAAAAAATTACTTGGGAAGTTGGAAACATGTCCATGACCTTCCCAAGTCCTTCTTTCATTGCAAATTGCAAAGAAATTCCAGACACATGTCCTAAACTGTTCCATCCACAGTAAATAATAATTATGTCTGGATGATGCTGTGTCACCAAAGTAGCACATAGAGGTACCAAATCCAGCCACTTCATTCCATGCACTCCATGACAGTGCACTTCCACATGACGGAATCCAAGATGTGCAGCCACTCCACAGTGTTCTGCATGCACCTCCAACCAATGTATCCATGAGTCTCCCAAAATCCAGATAATCTGTTTTCTGAAACACACAGCCATAGCTATCTGTTCTTCTCTCAGGAAAAGAACTTTCTGACAAACTCTCTCCTTACACAACACACCCAGTAAACTTTATTGACCAATCCCTTGCTCTGCTCATTCTCATTTGCATGCCTCTCCACCCCAAAATACGTGTATGTAATATGCGGTGTCCGCAGACAACCGCCATATCCGCGGACATATAGAAAAATCTGAGCATGATGAATTTAAATTTAAATAATTTACCCCATTTCCCCTTTGAGGTTGGCTTTTTGTTTTTTTTTTTGCAGATGCTTGAGAGACACATTTTATTTTGTATTTGTTTTTGGTTGGGGTTTGTTTTCTTATTTTACTCCTAAAATCTTCACATAAGCTTCTCCAAAGCAACCCCTGTGTTCCAAAACAGCATGGCATTTCTCATAAAAGATAAAGAAATGCCAACTTCTTTAAAATAAACAGCATTACCAGAATCAATGTTCTCATTATTACAAAAGAACATACCATCTCTAAGCATGTAAGCAAACATGACTCGGTTGATTGCACACCTAGCAATGTCTGGCTGAGGACAAAAAACAAAACTATTGTCCCACATTGCCCTAGGTACTAAACCAGAAAAAATAACTTTGGCATTTGGAAGGACTTTCATTACTGCTTGAACCAAGTGTTCCAAATCTGCCAACAAAGTAGGGGCACTGACATAGCCCAAATGCAAAGCACCACAGGGCAAAACTAACACATGGGGACTGTTCATCCTGCCCATATCTGCACAAACTTGTACAATTCCTTGCACATTGAAATCAGGCACAGTGCTCCACACCACCTCGACTCCTTTTAACATCAAAATTGTTTGCCACATTCCTGCATTTAGCATACTGCTCCAAACCATGCAGAAACATACCTCCAAACACCAACACCCTGACTTTCTCTACCTTTGCCATCTTCACTACACACAGCCTCTTTCAACACAAATCCACAACCTCAACAGCTGATTGGCTAATCCCTTCAGTCCCCTTTCCAGGCTGGATTTGCTGGAAAACCCCTGATATGCATGCCCTGTCCGTGGACAGCCACGGTGTCCGGATAGCGCGTATCTCTTAGACAGCCCTTCTACCCTTTCCACTTCACTCTCTGTGCCATTCCCTCATTGGATACAGCTAAGCAGTCACACAACCATTCACCAATCACATCCAAGAACTCTACATCTAACTCCATCATCATAGTTCAGCACTTCAAATGTACTGTTGATCACTCTGCGTACAAGTCTCATGTCATTGGAAAGCACCTACTAGAACAACTACTGTACAAGTCTCCAAGATTTCTACTTGCAGCTTCATGCATATCCACATACATGAATACAAACTACAGGTATGCATATTTTCTGCACAGTACATGTACAACTCTTATAAATGCATATAAACAGGGTAACTGCCACTTAACCTGTATAACCTCTAAAATGAACTTACTATAATTTTCCCATCTGCTATAATCAATTGTCACTTCCAAACCTGTCTGCTATCTAAATTCTTTTTTTGCACACACAGCTATCTCAAACACTGTAATTTCATATTAAAAGATGGGAGAAATAACAGTATAATTGTATAAAAACACTTAGTAGTGCATTATAAAATTACACACAGCCAGGATGAGTTCATGCATCTTTATACACTCACACAGATAGACACTATCATTAGAAAAGCTCCCAGCTGAAATAACACCACTGCCTCTGAATCACACCCTTCTGCTTTATTACGCACACCTTCACAAATGCATACATTCCATGCTTTTGTATACAGTTTCTGCCATTTACCCTATAAAAAAAGCGAAATAAGTATATAATTATTTCTTCTATCTCCTAACATCTAATAACACAGACTTAAGAAACCAAGTGAGTTTCATACGCTTAGTATTATACTTATTTGCAAAGCATGTTCAACTAACAGATTCTAAGTAAAATATACATGCTGCACATAGGCAAAGGAAACTGCATGCACACACCATGTTCAGTTATCAAAAAACACTACTACTACAAAAACATAAAAATCAACGTCTAAATTAACAACAGTGCTATAAACACACACATTCTCTAACTTCTTTCTTTTACAATTGCAGTGAAGACCATTCACCTGAAAAGCAGCAGCATCTGAAGTACAAACAACAACTCAGAAGAAACCTACTCGTTCCGTACAAAAAAGTAAGTACAATACCACCATAATGTTCTAATTGTTACTCAAACACACTGTGGGGCTGATTCATGGAATTTGTGCGCCGAAAAATGGGGATTTGTGCACCATTCTGCCCACAAATCCCCATTTGTTAAACAGGGATTTGCGGGCAAAATGGCATACAAATTCCAGTTTTTTGGCACACAACTTCCATGAATCAGCCCCTAGAATGTTAGTATTGCAGAACAAAGAACTGTTTTTATACTATACCATTAGATTTAGTATTAGTGCTTCTCCTCACCAATAGCTTACTATTTGTATTGCCATCTGAACCCCAGTATAGTAACACACAAATACAAGAATAGCCTTGCCAACTTGTTGTAGCTGGCCATTGCACAATCACACACCTCCACACACATCCTTACCATCATACTCAGACACTCATGCACACAGCACACATACATTGCACAACAGCCCAAACCATACCTTCCTTTTTTCCCAACAGATCCCAAAGAATGCCTACCAAAAAGCAAGTCCGTAGAAAGCAACGCAGAAGTAGAGCAAATCAAAATAAAAGTGTCCAAAATAAGCATCTATACCTAGCAGAATTTGTACAAAAAGTTCAAACAAAACAGCTAATACAGTCATTAAGCGAAGCAAACAAGCTTCCAGTACAGAAACTTTGCCTCCTCTTTCAAAATGTAAAATGAAAAAGAAAGTGATTAACAAGAATTCAGCTACCACTGCTACTAACACTGGCCCCATAAATCTTCATGTAGTGGCAAATAACCATACCAAAAAAAGTATTTTACAAAAAACTTTCCACCACAGAGTCCTTCAGAATCTTATAAAAACAGGAGAGAAATCAAGCACAACCCTTAAACCTACCGTAGAAAATTGATCATAGAAGCTCTCATAGACAGTGCAATCCTTCCCATAAGGAAGTTATTTATTTTAGTTTTAAACAGAATGAAACCACTAACAAAACTAACTACTAAACTACAAAAAAGACTTATCAATAAATGGAATGTCAACAAAAATAACTTCTTAAATATCTGTGGAGGTGAATGGAGTCACACCACAAGCACAGAACCATATTTTAATGAAGAAGCATACAAACAAAAGCAAACAAACACAATTGCCATACATAGCAGTGGAAGTGGGTATGAACAACTTAATAATACCATAATGGGACAAGAAATGCTTCTTACAAAAATATTCCCAGAAAACTCAGTGGGGGTCATTATGACCCAGGCGCTAATTGCGCCAACTTTACCACCATGGTGTAAACTATGTTTACACCATGGTGGATAGCGGATTTACCGCCCCATTCCAAGGTGAGTGGGGCGGTAAATCCCCATTTCCCATTTTCCCTTCCCCGTTCCCATTTTTGCCCCATAGGGCATAATGGGAGTGGGGAAGGCGCTAATTATGCCACCGTAAATTACGGTGGCGTAATTAGCATCATGGCAGGTTAGCGCCATGGATTTTAACGGCTGCTAAAAGCAGCCGTTAAAATCAGAATAGGCGTTAAGGGTTAACGACGGCGTTAACCCTTAACGCCTGGGTCGTAATGAGGCCCAGTATCACCTCTCCATTCGACTGAACTATGGCCGACCACGTCAATGTGTAACATTGCCAAAAAATCTTTCAAATCTTTACGCCAGTTCCTCAATCATTATGTGAAAGGCAAAGACAAATTCAAAATGAAACTACTACAAAATATGGATACCTGTCCAGTGCGGAAATACACAGGACTACAAGGCCATTCATTAGCCTGCATTTCAGGACCTATTTGCAAAAGCACCTTGCATCATATCAAAATGATATCAACACATCATTCAACTGTAAGAAATCTAGTCCATAAACTGAACTATGGTAAAAGTCCTGCTTTAGCACTAGCCAATTTAAATAACAATCTTCTACATGGTGCCGCCAAAGACCTACTCGAAGAAATAGAGCATATCAAGAGAAAATATTTTGGAAGTGAAAGCCATTTACAAAATGCAATAGCTTTACAACAGACTAGCAAAAATGGTACAGATGGCAACCTTCTACTACACACATACAAAAAAGAAACAGTAACATTTAAAAGTACATCCACCGAAGTACCAAACCATGTGTGTGTGTGTTGCCGCAGAACTTTTTATAAAAGTAGCACAAAAACTGTAGACATAACATACAAAGTAGAAGACAATGAAGATTCCAAATGGTTTGAATTAGCTCTCTACCTTATAGCAGAAAACAAATACGAAATACCTAACCCCTTAATACTTTGCAGTTACTGCACTGCAAAACTTGACAACAACCCAACTCCTTCACGTGCTATCACACATAACTTGGAATTATTCTCACTACCAAAACCCCTGCAACAACTCAATTTATATGAGAGCATCATAATTCAAACAGTGCACACATTCCAAGTAATAATACGCCTTCAACCAAAAACAGCAAAAATACCTCCCTCTGAATTAGTGAAAGGCATTTGTGGCAAAGTAGTTTATTTACCATTAGATCTGAAAGAAAATGTACACACTCTGGGAGTGCAATGTCCAATAGATCAATCTTTAATTGTCTTAGTAAATGGTGTACCTACAAAAGACAAAACAAAATTGGCAACAACTCGTGGACTTACCTAAAGTTAGACAAGCCTTGCAATATCTAAAAGACAATAATGAATACTACAAAGAAATTAATATTGAAGGAAACCTGAGGGAAACCACTGAAATAATTCAAGAATCACAAGAAACTGGTCAATTCCAACTTCTAGATCCTGCTACAGTATCCAATATTTTAGACCATTATACAATTAATTCGCTACACTCTAAAGACTCCATAGATGATGCACTGGAAACGTACCAAATGTGACAAACCAAAGGATCACCAATCAGCATATAGGAAAAAAGTATAGAAGCACATGCTTTTCCTCTAATCTTTCCTACTGGGAAAGGAGGAATGTACAATGATAGACCCACTCAGATAACAGCATCAGAATACCGCTCTTTACGAATGTATTCTGAAGATCCCAGATTTAGACAAAATGTGGAATACATATTCCACCTACTCTTTGAAAGTGAACTACCAACTCTATGCTACGGAGTTGCACATACATTGAAATCAGGTACCCATTTTCAAAATATGTCAGCTACACAATTACTACAACAAGTACAAGAAAAAGATGAGGTTCTACAATTAAGCATTACAAATTTGTTAGCAAACATGCGTGGTACAAAACAATACTGGTTCCGATGTCACAGAGATGTACATTGTATGATAAGAAACCTTTGCCCACCCACTTAGTTTGTTACATTAAGTTGTGTACAATATGCATGGGAAGATTTACATGATTTTCTACGCATAGCAAACAAAAACAAAACAAACATAGATATACTAACACCTGGAGAACTCACTCTCTAGATCCTGTTAATGTTTCAAGATGTTTTCATCATCGTTTCATTGCTATGCTACACTTTATTTGTAATAAAACTGTTCCTCCCCTCAGAGACGTGGAACACTTCTTTTGGAGAAAGAATACCAAGCCAGAGGAGCACCACACATCCACATGCTTTTATGGATCAAAGATGCTCCTAAATTTGGTCAAGACAGTGATGTCACTCTTTTACAGTTTATCGAAAAATATGTCACTTGTGAAATTCCAGCTAATATGCACATTTGCCATGCTAAACAAGAGCCCCGTCATTTTGTAATTATCCTGCAAATTCACAAAACACTGAGGACATTAATGCCATGCACAATATTGATATTTTCACGTTTTAAGACCAAATTAGGATTCCACCATTTTACTGCCATAAGTCATCTACGTGCTGAGTTCCTTTAATCTTCACTCAGCCCTACACTGTAATTATACCGGCACTATCTCAATCCACACCTCCCATGCAAATAATCAGTAGGCACCTTCCCGCAACTATCCACTCCCTTTATCATCCTCTGATTAATCTATTTCCTCGATGTCTTCCTTACACAGCAACCTTGGCCAATTTCTCTACCTCGAAAAAGCCTCCAACAACACGGCAACTCTCGTCCGTGAACTAGTTCCAGTACCATCACTGGAACACATACCAAAATAAAGGTATGCTCCTCCTGCTAATTAACAAGCTATGTATGATATTTCATATTATTTAGGTTACTTATTGCCACCCTTCTCCTGTAGATTCCCCACTACGGATGACAGAACCATTTAGATGCTTCTCTGAAATCATTTCGTGTCCAAACGTTGATAGAACGCAGGTAGGCTTCCTTTAGCTCAGATCCTTATACACAGATTTTTTTCTGTGTGGTCACATAACCCCTTTTTCTGACATTCCCTCCTATATGCCAATTCTTTCCATAGGCACTCTTCAGCCCAAACCATGTCCTGATGACAGTTCAGACCCTTCATCTGTGAACATTTTACACTCAGTGAAGGCTGACTCAATCCCGAACCAGAAACACCTATACAAAGAAGTGTCGACCACATGACATACTACCAGTCTGATTGTAGTATCTGAAATCCACATTATATATATGCTATTAACCCTCACTTACCAAACTGTGATGCAATAACAGTTTGTCACTGACTATTATTATTTTTTGTCTTTTCTCTGTAAGCCATAAGAAGGCTCATATGTGATCTTTTAATTTTGTTGTTTTTCCCTGCTGTGAATTTTCCTAATGTATGTCTGAATAAATGTAATTATATTCTATCCCCCTTTGTTTGTGACCCTTAATGGCTAGTATCCACAAACTAGCTTTCTGCCTTTTGTAAGCCTACCGTAGCTACATGTCGGAAAACAGGGGTAGCTGTTGACTCTCCCTTCTTTCTTGTCTACTTTTGAAATTCCTTCACAAACAACAAATAGTGACCTTCATGCACACATTTTACAATTTCAAAGATACAAATGTGGGAAATATTGTTGTTGCAAATATAAAAACAAAGGGAAATATTACACCAAATGTCGCTTTGGTTTCCCTAGACCAGGTACAGCAACAAGTCAAGTAAACAACTTCATGTCTTCAGTTAGACATAGTGTCAAAGGTAAAGCACTTAAGAACACACATTACATAAAAAGAACAAAAGAAGCAAAATATATCAATGATTACAATGCAATCATTGCCCTCTTTTGGAATGCAAACATAGATGTGCAGTACATTGCAGACAATTCCACTGCAGTTGCACGATATGTTACAGCCTACTTAACCAAAGCAGAAAAAACAGAGCTTCAAGACCTCTGGGGTGACCTATCATCTGACAAAACACTGTCACAGAAATTGTACAGCTTAGGCATAAAAATGCTCTCACATAGAGAATGTGGCTGCTATGAAGTATTGGTCCTGCTAAATCTAGAAAAAGAGATCTCAAATCATATGAGGACATAGAAATAATAGCCAAAAATGATCCCAACAGCCAAGACATTTTGAAATACAATTTACTAGACACATACTACCCAAACAGGAGTACCACTTTGGAAACCATGTGTCTATACCACATAACCCAAAACCTCACATATAAAAATAATATAAAACCAGATGAAAACAAAGGTAGATACAGAGTGACAAATTGGGGAGGCAGCTTAGTGAAACTTACCAAACGAAGCTTAATTAATCATATCAAATTGTCATTAAAGACTCCTCAACATAAAGAACTATATTACATGGCCCTGCTACAACTTTTTAAACCATGGAGAAAAGAAGAAGAGTTACTAGATATCTATGACTCCTATGAAGACGCTTTCAAAGCAAATGAAAGCACTATAACAGATGTAAACTTTACACAGTACAAAACACTGTTGCACAATGAACAGCAACACGAAGAAGCACTCCAGGCCCAACTAGATGAGGACACTCCCGAAAGTAGTCAACCTTCTGTAACAGGAAGCCAAGAACCACTGGGACAATCACTAATAGCAAATGAGGCAGAATTAGCTATTACAGAAGTAGAAAACATGTGTCACTATGAAGAAAATACAGAAGACTTCACTCTACTGAAATCAAAACTGAACAATGAGCAGTGTAGCATTTTCCAAGAAGTGACAAAACAAATTGAACATGGTGTACAACATGAAAATAAAAACTGTACCTGCCAAAACTACAAACCTATACTGCTATACATCAGTGGTCAAACTAGTTCAGGAAAAACATTCTTAATCAAAATCATCAGCATGTTCCTTCAACAATTGACAAACAACAAACTGTCAGCTGTTGTAACTTCCCCCACAGGTTTAGCTGCCTACAGCATAGGCGGTGTCACTTTACACTGATTACTACTCCTTCCAGTAGAATACCAAAACAAATTAGATTATTACAAACTTTCTACAGAAGCTGCAATGAAACTACACAGAGTTTTGAAGCAAATGAAAATGTTACTAATAGATGCAGTGAGAATGGTCTCCAACCTAATGTTGGCTTTGATTCACCTCAGATTACAAGAGGTACCCAAAACAGCCTACGAAGAGATCTTTTGAGGAAAACACATTATTGTTTTTGGAGATCTTCTTCAATTGACACCAGTGAAAGGTGAACCTATTTTTAAAACCTTAGGGCACAAACTCTGCCGTAAAACTGTTGGCAGTATAGGAACTATCAACCTTTGGCAACATTTCCAATACAGAGAATTAACAGAAGACATGTGCCAGTCTGCAGACGTCACATACGCCAACATTTTAAAAAGTGTTAGGGCCTCATTATAACTATTGCGGAATGGGTTTAATGGCACCGGTAATGGTGCCGGCGCTGTTAAACCCACTCTGCAATATTACAAGGTTCCCTCCCTCCCTTGTATGTCCTTGATGTCAACTCTTGCAAGCTGTTCAAAATTCAATGAACCAATTTTGAAAAAAGAAATGCAACCAATAATTGAAATTTGCTCCACAGACAAACTGGACGTACATGGTATGACACTACCCATGTGTCAACAAGCACAACAAGACTAATTACCTTACAAAACTCTACCTCCAATACAGCTGGTTTGGAAAAAATATTAAAATTATCTTTAAACTGTAGAGTAATGCTTAAACGTAACCTTGACGTAACCTTGAGCAAGGACTAGTTAATGGGGCACTTGGTACAGTTGTTGGCTTTCAAACATACCCACGTGATAACAACATTCAGTTTGTCAATATTCTCTTTGACAAACTATCAGAAGTTAAAAGGATAGGACGCTCAACAGCCCGATTCCTTCTTTTCAAAGACATGTATGTACGCAGAGAACAATTTTCTCTAACTCTAGCATACACAGTCACCATTCACAAATCACAAGGTCTTACCCTAGATAAAGCATTAATAGATATTGGGAACACAGTCTTTAAAGAAGGCATGAGCTACGTAGCACTATCACGCTTACGTACACTTGACAGACTATTTCTAATCAACTTTGATACCAGTAAAGTAAATGCTGATATTCCATGCATTCTAGAATACAATAGACTATGCTCACTGTACGCCCCCATCTAAAAACCTATCCTGTTCCACAAAAAGCAAAACGTTGTAAAAGAAAACTACTTCAAACAGAAACACAACAGGATCTCACTGCAAATCCTCCAAAGAGAGTAATTACTACAACCAAAGAAGAATCTACTGCTCAAAGTAACTCAAGCCCTTCTTCAAAGAAGCAACACACACTCCGAAAAAATGACTTGGACACAGAACTATCAGGTTCATTCAAATTCTCAAACATAACTGGTGTAAATTGCTATGCAAATGTAGCAATATATATTCTATTCCAATTGCCACCAGTTATTGACATTTACTTACACAATACAGACCAATTGTGTTTGCAAATGTTAGTCCTTCATAGAAATGCAACCAACAATCCTGACAACACCTACAGTGTTCATGGAATAAGACAAGAATTGGACTTGTGTGCTGGAATGGTCAAATTCACTATAAACTCACAAGAAGATCCACAAGAATGTCTAATGTACTTACTACAAGTACTGGAAAACAAAAAAATACCTATAAATGAAATCTTTCAGATTTCATACATGTGGAAACATACATACACTCTGCAACCATGTGGCACAGGAACTAATCCCTAATGAACGCTTTGTGTATGTATCAATACCTAACTGTGAATCCATTCCATTTCAGCAACTTGTACAAAATGCAAACCATGGCAGATTATGTACTACCTGCAATTCAGATAATCGCTTCACCTTACAAATACAGACACATAGTAAATACGTAATACTAATGTTTTTATGTTACAATGCAGATGGCACCAAAAACAACTGCAAGCTGACTGCATTCACACATGGTCAAGTATCACTTGGTAAGAAAACCTTCACAACAATAGGTATAATCTACCATGCAGGAGCCACAACCAATGCAGGTCACTACACTGCATATATAAAAAATAATTGTGGATGGTTCGAATGTAATGATAGTACCATTACTTTAAAGCAGAGTTTACCAGCAAATCTTATAAACGCTTATTTAATATTCTTAAAACCAAAATGTAATAACTAATCTGTGCATAAACATTAACAAAACTTCAATTAGAAAACTATAAACAGTCAGAATACGCCAACAGGTATCTAACTGCCCCAAGATTCTGCAACAACCAAACAGATAAATCAATACCACTAAAATATAACAAAAAATGACCAGTTAGAATACGCCAACAGGTATCTCACTGCCCCAAAAATCGGCAACAACCCAACAGATAGTTGAATAACTTGAAAGTATAAATAAAAAACTATAACTAGTTAGAATACGCCAACATGGATCTAACTGCCCCAAAAAATCTGCAACAAGCCAACAGATAGAAGATTAGCATAAAATTATAAGTAAACAATTAGAATACACCAACAAGTATCAAACTGCCCCAAAAATGTGCAACAAGCCATCAGATAGAAGATTAGCCAGAAACAACAAATAAACACTGAAAACAAAGAAATAAATATATTGTACCATAACAAAAAAAGTTTTTTTTTAATCCAGCATGGATTTTTTTTTCCCACAGACTCAATGATTTAATAAACAAACACAGAAACTAAGCAGATTGCACAGTACACTGGTTGGAAATATAGTAATTCTAAAGTACTAAATATGAGGGTCGAAATAATGCAGAAATGTCTATTATGCAATGCAATAACTCATTATGAACTGCCTACACTAACATGTGATCTTTTCTTTTATCACAGAAATTGAAAAAGAAAATCTGCTCCATTCATGAAAAAAATATATACAATCACAAAAAGTCAAACAGTAAGTATATAATAATCCAACTCACAAATAGTGCTGCAGAACACAACCATTCAAGCAAACATCTAACCATACACCACAATCCAAAATGTTTACTTCCATGGATATGTCATACTGCAGTGCTTGTTACCAAACTCTACAATCTTAATTGCATGACTTAGCCAAAACGTCACATACAAACTCTACAAATCAAACAGTACACAAACTTTTCATTTGTGGATATTTGATGGATGTTTGATTCTATGGGTGTGTTATGCTGTGGTGGTTGTGGCCAGGGCCTAGAGTCTTGGGTGCATGGCCGAAGACTCTAGGCCCTGGCCACAACCACCGCAGCATAACAAACACATAGAATCAAAAATGTGGTATATGGGCTACTTATATGGGATATTATTTACAATCAACGCTCTACTAACAACCCAAAACCAATATCATAATAAAGTAAAATAGCCAGTAGTGCATTTTCATGTCCGCGGATAGCCGTGAAGACCGCGGACATGACAAACACATCAGGGGCATCTGCCACCTAAACAAATACAGCATTTGACCCATCTCTTACTTCCCCACCCTCCCCAAGCACACTTACACACCAACACATTCCCCGAAATTGTATTTTTTCCCTGTTCGTCGTCGCGCTGTCCGCAGATCCAAGATGGCGGGTGCATCAAAACAATGTGACACACCTCACGCTTCATCCCAGCCACTCAGCGAACACGTTGCATGTCCGCGGACATGACGCAAGCAGATTAGCCAATTGGTGTCCTGTCCGCGGAGCGGACATAGATATCACACATTTTTTAGACCTACTTTTTGGTAGTTTAAAAAAACTACAGGACGGATTTCCACCAAATTAACAAAAGCATGCTTTCGGGACCAAGCCACTACTCCTGCCGCAAATTTGGTGCAAATCCGTCCAGTGGTTTGAGCTGTAGGCGTGAGCAAAACATTTTCCCCATTCACTCTATGGGAAGAAATACATTTTGGGACCCCCCCTTATAACTTTGCCCCTGTAACGCTCACCTGGTTCCCTCGGAGGCGCGGGTCTTGACTGGGCAGTGAAACCGTCTTCAACGTCAGGCGTAGGATTCGTTTGGCTCCCGGATTTGGCCCCTTTGAGGTGTCTGCAAGTGGAAAATCAAGGTATTAGTGGCTGGAGGGTTAGGAGAAGTTCCAAGCCCCTCTCCCTCTCTCCCCGTGGTACTCGGTCGATTGTTGTGCTCACCTTAAATAGGTGAATGCTGGGCTCTCCATCCTGCGTCTCATGCAGGGGCGCTGGGTCCAGTTACTTCACTGGATATGAGTTCAGCCTCTTAATTGCAGAGGGTAAGTTGAGAGCGATGCCGCCGTGTGCTGCACGAGCGTGACTTGTAAGTATTAAAGTTCCCTTTAGATTGGCTACGAGAGCCATGTAGGAGGACGCGTTCCAGCGGAGCTCCCGAGATCCTGAACAGATCCGGGCAAATCAGTGCAGTACGACTGCTTATTGAATACCGACGATATGCATGCCAGCGTGTGAAGGTGCTACCGAAGACTGTGAACTTTTGGAGGTCATAGCAGCTACGACGGCTAAGATCGGAGAAGAAAAGTCGAGAGACGCTGAGAACAAAGGGCGACTTAAAATGGCCGACATAGGCCCGAGACGGGATTGAAAAGAGTTGCGGGAAGACCTAACCAGGTCAGCGTGCAGTGCGCCCACTCATCACTCATCATTCGGCAGACCTGCACATCCTCAGAACCATGTCCAGTAAGGCAGTGCGACCTAAGGCGAAACAGCCCACGCTGGACGACTTCACCAAAACGTCCCCGGGCCCGGATGCCACCAAGAATAAGGATGCACCGGCCGTGGGTAGCGCGACGACTTCGAGCTCTAACCAAGAAATCCTGGCAGCGATTGCGGACCTGAGAGTGGCCTGGGAGTCGAAATTAGAACTGGCTGTCTCTGAATTAAAAACGGCATTGGACCTCAAAGTTGGGGAGGTCCAGGAGGACGTCAATCTACTGAGACAAGACGTTAGGGTTCTGGCAGAGCGCACAGAGTCCCTGGAAAAAGAAGTTGGCCCGAATACGGCGGACTGTGCCACCCACAAGGCAAAACTGCACGCCCTAATCCAAAGGGTGGGCAACTTGGAAAGTAGAGTGGAGGAGGCGGAAGGACGGGCCCGTCGCAACAATATCCGCATTGTGGGCCTACCGGAGGGGACGGAGGGCCGTGACCCTACTGACTTTGTTGAGACCATGTTGCTGCGGGAGATATCCGGAGGGGCCTTATCCCAAGGCTTCGCAGTGGAGAGAGCACATAGAGCCCTAACGAGGAGGCCGCCTCCCGGAAACCCGCCCAGACCCATCATTGCCAAAATTCTTAACTATCGTGATCGGGAAAGAATATTAGAACATTTTCGAAAAGGAGGCACGATCAAGAGAGGAACAGCAAACATCACGGCGTATCCGGATTACACCCTAGCTGTGCAGCGGAGCCGCATGAACTTTGGGACTGTGAAACGGAGGCTGAGGGAGGCAGGTTACAAATATATGTTGCTTTACCCTGCAAAACTGAAGGTCATACAGGCGCATAAAACTTTATTTTTCGAGACCCCAGAGGACGCCATGGAGTGGCTCGACGCACAGGGGTGCCCTCAAGAATCGGCGGACCGGCCCCAGAAGGACTCAGAGGAGCTGTGGAAGACGTAAAATGGCGTCGCAAGATGGCGCGACTCATGGACTCTGAGACTTGATTATAGTCGGTTCGGAACCTTCGGTATGGAAGGTCAGTTGGTTGTACAGTTTGTCACAAACACTGAGATTATTATTGAACGGGAGCCCCATGGAGCGATACTCTCTCCCCACAATAGCTTAGGTTAGGTGGCCATTAGGGCGACCTCACCCTACTGGGCTCCGTGCACGGACCGGTGTTTGCGGAACCAGATGTGGGGGTGCCTGAGCTCTTTTGTTGAAGCTGGGCAACAGTTGGGGTGTGTGGTGTTGGGGGGAGGGTGGGAGAGGGAGGGGAAAGGGAGTTGGAGTTTGGTTGTGTGTGTGGTTAGTTTGGGAATGAGCTTATTCGCGGAGTGGCTGCAGTGGGACGCCTTCTGTGTCATGAGAACCGCTGGAGGTTCCCGTAAGTGGGGTGGGAAGACACATAGCTGCCATGGGTGACCTCAAGATTGCCACCTGGAACGTCCGAGGTCTCAATAATTACCTGAAAAGAAATAAAGTCATGTTGTAATTTAAACGACAGAAGATCGACATTGCGCTACTACAAGAAACGCACCTGGCCCAACATAAACTAGACCTTGTAAAGAAAAAATGGGGTGGTACAGTGGTGGGCTCCCCGTACTCGGCCTATGCCAGAGGTGTGCTGATCTGGGTGGCCCTGCATGTCCCACTCAGAATTGTACGAGAGGAGGTAGACACGGAGGGTAGGCTGGTAATACTGAGGGCACTGATTGAGAACAGAGGACTGAGTATTATTAATACATATGCCCCCAATCAGAATACTACTGTATACTTCAGGACTCTATGTACACGCCTGGGCCCGTGCGCAGGGGAACCGATCATCTGGGGGGGGGACTTTAACTGTGTTCTTGACCCCAAGATAGATAGGTCCGACAGTAAAGTAGACAGGCCCACCCCAGCGGCCAGGGCTCTACGGGTACTATTAGACGACTTTGGACTAGAAGATGTCTGGAGATTGAAACACCCCACGGCCTTGCAGTACTCTCATTATTCGGCCCCTCAACAGTTGCACACGAGACTAGATTACTTCTTTGCTACGCCAGAAGTGGCGATAACAACTACACAGGTTGAATACAGAGCGAGGGTCCTGTCGGACCATTCGCCCTTGGTGATGGCCTGGCAATATGGCCGCCCCAGAGGGCGGATTCCAACATGGCGCCTTCGGGCGGAGGCGCTCAGAGACCCGGTCTTTAGAGAAGATATTAGAGAGACGATTATAAGGTACTTTGAGGAGAACACGGGCAGTGTGGATTCGGCTGGTACACTTTGGGAGGCCTTCAAGGTGGTAGTGAGGGGCGACGCTATTTCTAAATCAAAGGGCCTTCAGGGGGGGTTTTAGCTGAGCTGGAGAAAGTGGAGAAAGAATTGGAGCGTGAATGTACCAGAGGGGGAGGGGACACAGACCTAGTACTCGAATTACAACAACGATGCTCAGAGCTTTGGGAGCGGCTTTGTGACCTCAATTACAGGAAATACGTGGAGAGGCAACATGCAGGAGGTGACAAAACTGGTCGCCTACTGGCATGGCTTTATAAGAGGGAAACCCCCAGGGCCCCGATCATGATGATAGAAAGGGAAGACGGGGGGGAGGCTCACACTCAGGAAGAGGTTAACGCTGCTTTCTTAGATTATTATAAAGCGCTGTATGAGGACAAAGGGGAAGACAATCTGGATAAAATCAGGGACACACTGGAAGATATAGAACTGCCCAGGATTAGTGCAGAGGAAAGGGAGGAGTTAGATGGCCCCATTACGCTAGATGAACTGGAAGAGGTGGTGAAACGGCTGCCTACTTGCAAGACCCCGGGCACTGATGGACTCCCGAGTGAGTTCTACAAAACGTATAGCGCAGAGATACTCCCCCCTATGCTGGAGATGTATAACGAATCATTCGAGGGAGGCCGATTGCCAGACACGCTCAGAGAAGCGCTAATCGTACAACTACCCAAGCCTAACAAGCCGAGACAACACTGTGGATCGTACAGACCGCTGTCGATGTTGAACCAAGACAGTAAGATCCTGACAGCGGTCTTGGCGGACAGGCTGAGCAAGGTCATCGGCAGACTGATACACTCGGATCAGACAGGTTATGTCCCTGGCAGGAATATAACTCATAATCACAGGCGGCTCCACCGAGTGATAGAAGAAGGGAAGAGAAGAGATGAGGAAATGGCAGTGATCTCCCTAGACGTAGTTAAGGCATTTGATTCGGTGAGGTGGCCGTGGCTGTTTGCGGTCCTGAGGGAATATGGGTTTGGGCCAGGCTATATCAGATGGGCGAGACTGCTGTATAGCCAGCCAACGGCTAGGGTGCGTACGGGATCAGTGATATCCGATAAGTGGCACCTAGGTAGGGGTACTAGGCAGGGATGTCCTTGGTCCCCGATGTTATACATATTGGCCTTGGAACCCTTAGCGGTATATCTTAGACAGCAATATGACCTGGTGGGCATCGAGGTGGGAGGAAAGAGCCATTTGATATCCTTATATGCCGATGACTTGCTGCTGTACCTAAAGTATCCGGAAGAGAACCTCCAGTATGTTTTGGAGGTCATGCAGAAGTATACCGAATTGTCCGGCATAGCGGTTAATCCCGGCAAGTCGAGCATGTTCCCCCTAGGGTACTATTCGAGGGTCCCCACGGAACGCTTACCGGTATTGCCCGTGCCTTGGGCAGCCGAGTCCTTCCGATACCTCGGAATAGACATATATCACACTGTGGGAAACGAACATCTGCACAATACCGAGGTTGCTGTGGATAAAATCCGTGCGTCCATGCGATTTTGGGAAAAGCTGCCGCTGGCGATGATAGGGCGAGGGGTGTTGCTTAAAATGGTTGTCCTGCCTAGACTGCTGCATTTCTTCAACAACATACCATACTTAATAGCTAGGAAGTTCTTTACCAAACTCGACAGTATGTGCAGGGACTTCCTATGGCACAGCACTCGCAACCGAGTGGCGCTGTGGAAGCTGCAAAACTTCTACGATAAAGGAGGGATTAAATTACCACATTTTGAGGCCTATTATGTAGCGAGCCAATTGCAATATGTTACACAGTGGCTCTCTGATGAGGAATCTCCCGAGTCCAGGTTGGTTGGGACAGATTGCACCCCGTTTTATTTGAAGGAGATCATCTGGGTCTCTAGACAAGACTTAAATCTTCGCCCTGGTATGCTGTTACTTGGGTGGAAAATGTGGCGTAGAGCATGCCGGCTACTGGAAAGCCCGGATCCGTGTTCGCCGCAGGTGCCACTGGTTGCCTTGACTGCGGGGGATGGTCAACTTAGAAAAACGATCAGAATGTACTGGGAATCGGTTGGGTTGGCCACGTTAGGAGATATATGGCAAGATGGGGCCATCAAGGATTTTGCAGACCTAGAAGAAGAAACTGGGTTACATGGGGGCCAATACGTTACATACCTCAGGTTGGTATGGATTATCCGAAAATCTTGGCCTGAGACGGTGTTAGCGGTGGATCCGGACGCCCTGATTGATACAATATATGACATATCAGAGGGCGGACACGAGATCTCCAGATTGTATGGAGTGGTGATGTCCCGAGTGGGAAAGGACTTGACAGACTTGAGACTAGAATGGGAAATGGAGGTGGGGGTTCAGATGACTGATGGGATGTGGGAACGGGCTCTGGGATATCATAAAAAAGTGTCCAGAAATGCTAGATTACAGCAAATCCAACTATATATCACACACAGAGCGTATATGACCCCCAAGAGAATAGCTAAGTTTGCGAACTCGGGCAGGCAGGCATGCCCGAAATGTAACGAGGAGGACGCGGACATGACGCATATGTTCTGGTCCTGCCCAGTAATCGAAGTCTTCTGGAGAGAAGTGTCACAGAAGTTAGCTGACAAAGGGGTCCCGATAAGCATTGACACGACCTGGGCTTGCCTTCTAGGGGGGTTCCCCAGACCGAAGAACACCAGACATCTGGGGAAACTGAGAGACCTAGCGTATATACTCGCTAAGAGGAGGATAGCTATGAACTGGAAGCAATGCTACAAACCTAGGATAGAGATGTGGTGGAGGGATCTGCAAAAATGGGCGGAAGCCGAAACCATGGTCTGGCAAGAGGCATGCAGTAAATGCGGGGAGGAGGATGTGGGCAACCTAGTAGCCTGGAGGTTATTAGTCACTGGTCTGTTTGGGGTACGAGGAGAACCTACTTCCTCGGAGGAGGAAGTCACCCGGCCACACCAGGTCGATACAGAACTACCCTGTTGATAAGCTCTTGGGGGGGAGGTGGGAGTGCAGTGTTGTGTTTTTTTTAAGTATTTATTGTCTTATTGTATATAATGTCACAAGTTTGTTTATACTGTTTTCACTTAAAACAAAATAAAAATATATTTAAAAAAAAAAAAAAGTTCCCTTTAGATTGCTCTCTTCAAATGTCTTATCTCCTTAATGTCTATGTCTTTTCCCTTTCAGATGCTGTGGTGCCGAAGAAGATGCTCCCCCCAGGTTCGTGGCAGAGAGCGTAACAAGAAGATGGTGAATACGAAGGCACGTAAGTAGAAAGGCTGCTCTAGGGCTGTAGAAATCACCTTAATGTCTCTTTTGTCTTTACAGGTGCCGGAATGCAGCGCGAGCAGAGTTGGAGCGAGCGTAACACAGGTAAGCAGTTTTGTAACTAAGCGTTACTAACCAATGTTCTTTGTCTTTGCAGGCCCGATGCCGGACGAGATATGCAGAAAAAACGCCTTGAATGCTGCCGATGGATCGGGTAAGTTGAACCGCTAACTTTGCCTTTGCCTAACCTGTGCCTTTTGTTTTGCAGGAGCTGCTGAAGACTGAGGATTGGTTCCCAGCAGGTAATTTTCGTATTCACAGGATCCGGAACTGAAGATTCGCTGGAGCTGACACGGTGAGCGTCCTGCTGCAGATGCAGAATAACGCAAAGCACATTGCACCAATCGGGTGTGGTTTAAATAGTCCATAGGAGTGCTTAGGTGTCTTCTTCCACAGCCTCGCCCAGGCAAAAGAGTTCCTGCTTCCAGAAGGGGTCCAGCATCAATGATCCAGGGAGTGGTGCCTGCCCCACCCAGAAGGAAAAGTAGTCCCTGCCAGAAGAGAGTGAAACATCATCTTGCTGGTAGGTAAGCAGCATGGTCTGCTGCAGGTAGGTCCACCCAAGCACTTTCACACTTGTTATGAGCCCGGCGCTTCCTGTGCCGGGACGGGTCCATGCTATGAGCCTGGCACCACCGGTGCCAGGACAAGGTCCAAAAGGTCCCTATTGGGACTTGCTGGTGCCGATAGTATATGTTATGAGCCTGCTTCCAAGGATGTTGGGTAGGTTCTGACTCCTTGGAAGCAGTGGTCATGACAGCCCCCCCCCGCACCAAACCTCACTAAAGTTTGCAAAGAAATTCAGAGTGGGCCATATACTTTTTTTTGCAAAGTTTGGTGAAGATTCGTCAAGGGGGAGCGAAGTTATAAGCCGCCCAAAAAGTGCTCGTACTATGGGATTAGCAACTTAACCATAACTACACGGCCACTAGCGTGGGCCGTGTAATAACAAACACAGAGATTCGGCAATACTAAATATTCCCTCCCTCACTGTAAGAGAAAAAATATTGAATAACAGAGATGCTCTGAAGAGGCTAGGATTCGAAGTATCTACCCACAGATCCTGTACTACGACTGGAGAACATGAAGGAAAGCAATTATCTGCCTCCAGAAATAAAGCAAATGAGAATCAAAGCAAACATCAACTGAGAATTTATTGCAAAGGACCCAGAAGCAATCTAAAGAAAGACGTTTACTCTGCACCAAACAAAGAAGATGCTAACACTACAACATGGTTATGGCTCCGAGAAGCAATAGATAAAACAAATCATACAAGCAGCCACTAGAATCAATCAAAACAAGATGTATTCAAAATCATTGTATGGAATACTAGAGCCTTTACACATTTACTAAAAACAAATCCTGAATGTCCTTTAGAAAATTACAATATCATCTTACTGCAGAAGATTTGGATTACCTCTCAGCCTGTAATACATAATTATGAAATGTGTTGGATTGCCACGTTGAAACAGAAGAACGGGAGGCCAATGGCTGGGATGATATCTGCTTTACGGTAACATTCTGGTGGTAAATTAACCTCCTGGCATACTTCCCACCCTTGCATACAACTTACAAAAATAAAATTTGAGGAAAAATGTAATGTGTATTGGAGCATAGCTCTAATCTCAGACACCCTCTTTATAAGTCATCTAACAGATATATTAGACACCATTGAAAACAACCCATTACAATATACAATAATTATTACTTGAGATCCTACATGAACTGATTATAGATCGATTAGACATTCTATTAGAAATTAAAAAACTAAGCACATCCTGTGCTCCGGGCCCCGACGGATTCTCCAATGGTGTCATAAAAAAGCACCCCATGAAATGGGCTGAAGTACTATTAAATATCTACCTGAATGTGAGCAAAACAGTCTAATGCCTCCAATATGGAAAGAATCCACGCTAATACCAATATTTTAAAAAGGCGACAGGAATAACCCTGCGAATTAAAGAACCTTGGCCCTGTTAGACACTGCTGGAAAAATGTTAGATATTCATATTACGAGATATGAAAACATGGCTTAATAAAGCACAGTTAACAGATCCTTACCAATCTGGATTTATTACAGGAATCAGAACCAGCGCAAATTTAACAATCATGTCTGCCCAAAAAGAGCAATCAAAAAAATCTTGAACTCCTCTATATATAGCCTACGTAGATTTTCGTCAAACTTTTGACTCAGTATGTATAGGCAATTATGGATCAAAATGAAGAACGCTTCTTATCCAAAATATATAATAAACACAATAAAGCAATTTTATACGGACACCTCTGTTTGAATCAAATTAGACGAAAATGGTCTTTTATCAAAACCTATAAGAACAGCACGAGGATTTAAACAATGATGCATACTCGCAGCTACTCTTTTTAATTTTTATATTTACGATATAAGCTCAAACATGAAGGAATCAAATTCTTATCCACCAAAAGTTGGAAAACATACACAATATCCTACCTACTTTATGCTGATGACCTATTATTAATCGATCAAACACCAACTGGACTACAGCATCAATTACAGTCACTGCAGAACTATGCATCAATAAACAAACTTAAAATAAATACTGTGAAAACTAATATCATGCGCATGGAAGTATCTTCAAGAAGTTCTCGATTCAAATGGTTCTTTAGCAAAAACCACCTTGAAACAGTAAATGTATATAGATACCTTGGTATCAACATTAATAATAACTACTGCGACACCCCTTATAAAACAGAGATTCAACCAAAAATGAAATCATGCAAATCTCAAGGAAAGATGATACTAACCACATATGGGAAATATTCAATAAAGCCCTTAATTATATACTACAATCAGAAAGTAGTACCCACTGTAATATATGGAGCTGAAGCCAAATTTCCCCAATACCAATCCGAAATGGGACTACATTGAAGGCTTATTTTGGAAAGCGTTACTACCAGTACCATCCAGTTTCCTATTGTGATAATCAGATATGAACTTGGATTAATATCACTAAAATGAAGAGTATGGTCGTACATGATAGCCTCATATAGAAAGTGTGTCATGGGTGCCACTTACAATACCTCAATAATTCCTGTAATAACAGATCTCATCATGACTGAAAGATGTTCGGTTTTATCAAATTGGAAAAACCATTGTGAAAAACTAACGGCAAATACTGACATATCCAAAGAAATACTGATTATGAACACTGATAAAGCAAAAAAGAAGCTATGGGATTATGACTGGTCAATAACTTTATTTGAATCTAGAACTTACACGATTTGTACTATTTCTAACCTTCCACTGAAGAAACAAGTTTCCCTACCGAAATATCTACAACAATTTCCGGACCCAAGCTATCGAGTGCAAATAATGAGACTAAGGTTCAATTAATGGCCAACAAAACAAGTTTAAGCCCAATATCATGGTAATCTGGATTTTTGCACATGATGTAGATTCTGCAACAATGCGAATGATACGGAAGCACCCGAACTCGAACATTTACTAACAAAGTGTGAAGATTTAATTGAACTGCGAAAAAACAATTTTGTTAAACTTTGAGGCGAATATAGACTACTCGATCATGCAACAATGTGCTATATGATAACTTATGCTGAGTATATATCATTAAACCTCAGTACATTAAGATTCCTTGATGAACTAAAATTGTAATGACAAATGCTATCAGTTAACTGATTACATTGAGAGAAATTTTAAGTAGAAATGTTAACAAGAAAGTGACCTACATTGTTATCTGCAAATTTTATTTTTTCGAATGCATTGCAACATGGATGGTCGACAACTTGTAAGAACAGTGAAAGATAAATACAAATGCTACAAGTTAACTGAGTGTATATGAGAGAAAATTTAAATAGAAAATGTTAATAAGAAATTGATTTATATTGTTAATTATGAATTTATCTTATTGAATGTATTTAATGATGAATGAATGATTGATAAATTGCAAAAACAGTAAAAGGCTTTTTTTAAGCCAAAACACTGAAATACAATAAAACATTTTTTTTTAAAAAAAAGGATAACAGATTTGCCCTTCCTGTAGATGTACAGGATCAAGTAATCGACATGGCAAATGCGGGACATTGTGGCATCATATCTACAAAGAGGCAACTCAGAATAAAGGTATGGTTCCCACAGATGGATGCTATAGTTGAACAGACGCTGGGGAAATGCATAGCGTGAAAAGCAGTTGCTCCACGCACTTTCCCCGAACTACTCAAAATGACAGCGATGCCCCAGCAAGTGTGGGATGAGGTTGCTGTCAACATGTTTGGACCACTCTCCAATGGTAAATACGTCCTAGTAATCATAGATGTTCAGGTTCCCGTAGATAAACCTAATTCATTCTACGAGCGCTCAGTCAGTCATCCCAGATCTGGACAAATCTTTTGCAGACTACGGAATCCCCACCATTGTGAAGTCGGATAATAGACCCCCCATTCAGCAGGCATGACTTTGCAATGTTCGCAGAACATCTAGGATTCCAACACCACAAAATTACACCACTCTCGCCTCAAGCAAATGGAACAGTAGAGAGGTTCATGGCCAATTTGAAACATGCTCTCCAAATCTGCTCAATCCCAAAGGGATAATTCATGCAGGCCATCTACACACTACTCCGGGACTATCAGAACACACCACACAGCTCCAATGGTGTGTGTCCATCAGCTTTAATGTTTGGTTGCGTGGTGACAACCACTCTCCCGCACAACCCGAACAATGAAATGGCTATCAATAGTGAAGCCAAGGGCAAAGCAAAGGATCAGGAAAGCAGGGCCAAAATGAAGGAATATGCTGACCGCAGAAGGAAAGCAAGGAACAATGACTTTCAGATAGGAGATCAAGTGCTAGCACGTCAAGGACAAGGCTCCAAGGAAAGAAAAGCGCTCAGCCTAGATCCCATGATAGTGACACACGTCAATGGAACCATGGTGACAGCTGCAAGTTCCAGAGGCACTGTCACAAGAAACTCCTCATTCTTCCGATCGATTGAAGGCAAGCAGACTCGTGGGAGAGAAGATACAACTAACTTTGAGGATTCTTCTGATGAAGACTCTGAGTTCATGGATGGTGATGTGGAACAATGTCAGCACTGCCCCGCTGCGAAGCCCATTAAGAAGGGTGATTTGCAAACCCTCAAGATGGATTGAGGAAATGAGGACATGGGTTAGTGCTTCAGGTTATTGTTAAGCAAGGGGGAGATGTAATGTTCTATTGCTATGCCCATTTGTCTAACGTGTAAGGACTGGCAGCCACCTGTCCCCTTTCACTTTTGTTGTGGGTTGCAGCCCATCATGTATTCAGATAGGCAGGGTTACCGCCAAACTAATCAGTTAGGGTTTGATGATTAAAGAAGGTAACCCTACATGCTCCCGGCTCCTGAGCCTTATATGAAGTAGAGTGTTTCATTTGGCGTATTATATGAATCTGCATGTGCGGATTTAACGTAACTCACTGTCATAACATGCATCACATGGTCCAGGGCCACCACCAACCCCCACATTAAACGCATGAGCAGATTGTACATGTGGTGATTGTATAGTGGGTCCTACAGATTTTTGGTGCCCTTTAGACAGATCTCCAAAGACAAAAATGGGCAGATTGCCATCCGTCCCAAATGTCTTAGATTTATGACTGTTGAGTTACTCATGTTTTTTATTTCCACTCAAATGTAACTGCTGGGGTGTAGATGCGTGCAATCGTACAATCTTTCTTGTAGCCATAACATGTGTAGCAGATGATTACTTCCTTTGGGCCCCTTTATTGTTCAATAGACTTTCCATAGGCCCCACCTCAGACATACCAGACTGGTTTTTCTTTATTAAAGAGCCAGAGGTTAAATGCTCCATTATCACCGGGCCCCCCTCAGTGGGCCCAGAGGGTGCCGCTGTCTCCTCACTTTGGGCACACCCAAAGCTCTGTTTGGAAAAATCAAAGCACTCATTAAGTTAGGCATCACACTTTAACTGTTTCAACTGGTAAAATAAAAATGAGAGAAAAGGAGTATTGCTGTCGACCTGAGTAAGTTCAGACATTAAAACCTCCCTGCAGGAAATCCAAAAAGAAGGGAACGAATTGGGAGACCGTGTCGACACAGTTGAAAGCGGCCTCTCTAACTTATCTCAGGAGTCCAAACAATCTAGCCTTCTGCTGGACCAAATAGCCGCTGATACAAACAATCTTGAACTACAGGCGGAGGACCTCGAAAATAGATCGAGACACTCTAACATACGGGTCAAAGGCCTACCGGAATCGATCCCGGAGAGCGACCTACATGCGACACTCCAATCGGCCTTCAGTAATATACTAATGGACCCAGCGCCGGAATCTATAGGATTTGACAGGATACACAGAGTCGGGCCTAGGAGGAATGATCCCGGTGCTCGTCCACGGGATGTGCTGGTGGCTCTCACCTCATTTACGATGAAAGAATGCATCCTGAAGGCCACCAGATCTAGCACAAGCCTGACGATCAACGGCCATGAGGTTAAATTGTTCCAGGACCTTGCTTTATCAACACTCCACAAGCACAGACTCATGCACCCGGTGACCAAAGCCCTTCAGAAGAAACAAGATCCCTACAGATGGGCACACCCTTTGGCCTGATGTCCGAATGGGAGGGCAAACAAAGGCGAATAACTACATGTGAGGAGGGTCTGGCCCTATTAAATTTGGAGGAGGTCCTGAACGGTCCGGACAAAGACGGGTCACGAAAGCCCCAGGGTACGGGGCTCAACTCGTGGGAGTGGTCCAAGACGCGCAGGAACAGACCGAGGAGAGATTCAAGATCAAGAGCTCCACAAATGAACTGAGACCATTAGGGGATCTGGTGGTTCCATACTGTAATCGTATGCATGTTCTGGCCGTGGACTTGATACACATAAGTTTCTATAGGCAGTCAGTGCGGAGGCAGGTAATGCCGACTTTTGGAATCCTTTCTGAGATCCGACAACTTCGGGATTCTCGCCCCTTGCAAAGTGTTGACCGACCTCACACCCCAAGTAGTTAATGGGGAGGATTCTACGGAATCCGGGTTGGGGGGAACACAAGGGAGGGAGTGGGGGGGCGGGAAGAGGAAGGTGGGAGGGACAAGGAGGGGGGACAGCTATCAGGGATTGACACAAGGAGGCAAAACTATGGGCTCTTGGGAGGCCTTAAGGGATGGAGGAGGAGTGATGCCAGCACAACCTAACGATGCAAAAGTGCAAATCCCCTTCTTCTAAATGGGTACGGCTGAGTCAAATATAGTTTCCCTGAACGTCCAGGGATTGAACTCTCCAATCAAGCATCGGATTATTCTCGATAGGCTGCCAAAGCTACAGGCAGAAATAGGGATCCTACAAGAGACACATCTTCTCCCTAATGACGAAAAGCTAATGGCACATCGAGCTTTTCCGCAACAATATTTTGCATCCAGCGGGGGGAAAAAGAGAGGGGTGGCCATTCTAATAGGCAGGTCCCTAGCATTCCGTAAAACTCAACCCTGTAGAGACAGGGAAGGTCGATATCTGGGTCTGAAGGGCCGGATCAAAGGCAGGATATATACAATTCTGGCAATATATGCTCCTAATGAACGCCAGGATGTGTTTATAACAAATTTACTGGGCAAACTGGGTGGCTGGTGTGAGGGCCAACTGATCGTTGGGGGAGACTTCAACTGCGTTATGGATCCAGTCCTGGATAAAACGCTTCCCCCCACGAGTGTAGATCAGAGAAATAGACAGGCACTGGGCCAGTTTTTCAGGGAAATGGGTGTTCGAGACCTGGTGGTTTTTTCAAGAGGACAGTAGGGAATATACCCACTACTCGGCAGTTCACCTGGATTACTCTTGAATAGATGTGATCCTCATCTCTGCTACGCTAATTCCTCAAATAACCGGGGTGGAAATTGGGGTGGAATATCACTCGGACCATGCACCTGTGATTATGGGAATAGCCTGGAGGGAGGGAGAACATAAAAGTAGACCACCCTGGAGGCTAAATGAAATTCTACTTAGAGAGATAGCACTCAGAGCGCAGATTGAGACCTCCATCAATAGTTATTTTAAGGAAAACGATAATGGGGAAACCAGTTGGGGGACAATATGGGATGCAGGAAAGGCGGTGATTAGAGGAGAATTCATGTCACAAGCAACTGCATACTATAAAGAAAGAGCGAGAATGACCCACCGCTTGGAAACTGAGGTAAAAAATGCGGAGATATAACACAAGGCTTGCCGCTCAAGGAAATCCCTGCGGATACTTCGGAAGATCAGAGCCCAGCTCGAGCACCATACAGCGGATCAGGTGGCTCTTTCAATGCTTCGCACGAAACAGTCCTATTACATTCATGGGGGTAAGGCTAACCGTTTCCTAGCGGCAAAACTGAGGAAACGCAAAGCTCGCAACTACATAGTTCAACTGAATGATGAGCTTGGGAAACCACACACAGCGGAGTCAGATAAAATAAAGATAATGAAACGTTTCCATGAGTCATTCGTAGGCAGTGGAAGACTTGACCACAAGCAGCAACTCAAGTATATAAACTCTCTACCCTTGCCCCAAATAACAGAACAGGACAGAATCAGCCTTGGGAGCCCGATCTTGGCACAAGAGGTCAGCGACGCCATCTCGGCCTTGCCAGCAAACAAAGCCCCGGGTCCTGATGGCCTCACCAACGGGTATTATAAAACCTTTCGTACCCAACTACTCGGCCCATTGACAAAGTTGTACAACACTATCAGAGAAGAGGGGAGAGTAATGCCTGACATGGAAAAGTCCATGACTATAATGCTCTTGAAGCCCGGAAGAGACCCTCGCTATTGTTCAAGCTACTGCCCTATTGCACTATTGAACACTGATGCAAAGATTTATGCGAAGATATTGGCTACCCGACTGATGAAAGTACTCCCACACATAATACATGAAGATCAAGCGGGTTTCATCACGGACCGCCACACACAGGATAACATCAGAATGTCATTAGATGTTGTAGACGCAGGGCAAAGGACACGGCAAGAGTTTGCAGTAGCGGCCATGGATGCTACCCGGGCATTTTACAGTATGGACTGGAACAACCTGTCTCTGACCCTGGAGCGCTTTGGCTGTGGCCCAGTCTTCAAGAAGATGGTGCTTGCTAATTATCAAACCCCATTGACAACCCTCACAATCAATGGTCAGAAAACGGTCCCGGTGGAGATCAGAAAAGGCAGGAGACAGGGGTCCCCTCTCTCCCCGTTAGTATTCGCAATGGCGATGGAGCCGTGTGCCACGCTGTTCAGACTAGATGCCGACATCAAAGGCGTGACCCTAGGTTCTGAGACTCACAAAATCGCACTATATCCGGATGACATTATTCTATACATGGGAGATCCTGAGAACACAATGCCCAGAGCGATGGCTAGGCTAGAAGAATTCAGGCAAGTCTTTGGTTTCGCCATAAATTTTCCCAAATCAAAGGCAATGAACATCACGGCGAAGAGGGCAACGATTGAAAGGCTAGAGCAACTATACCCATTGACATGGGTGAAAGACTCCCTTGAATACTTGGGAATAAGACTCACCAAGGAACCAAGCAAACTATTCTGGGCGAACATCACTCCCCTATGGAAGCAATTACAAAACGATATGCTCAAATGGGAGTCCCAAGAATTATCATGGTTTGCCCGCATTACGGCAGTCAAAATGACCATCCTTCCACGTCTTCTTTATGTGGTGAGCTCGATCCCGGTACCCATCCCACCAATCATGATCAGAGAGCTGCAAAATGCCATTCTTACATTCATTTGGCAAGGTAAGAGGCCTAGGGTCCAGAAGGGTATCTTAATGCGACCTCCACTCTTGGGAGGACTGGGAGTGCCAGACGTGGAGAGGTTAATATCACTAAAAGGAAGAGTATGGTGGTACATGATAGCCTCATATAGAAAGTGTGTCATGGGTGCCACTTACAATAGCTCAATAATTCCTGTAATAACAGATCTTATCATGACTGAAAGATGTTCAGTTTTATCAAATTGGAAAAACCATTGTGAAAAAATAATGACAAATACTGATTATGAACCCTGATAAAGCAAAAAAGAAGCTATGGGATTATGACTGGTCAATAACTTTATTTGAATCTAGAATTTACACGATTTGTACTATTTCTAACCTTCCACTGAAGAAACGAGTTTCCCTACCGAAATATCTACAACAATTTCCGGACCCAAACTATCGAGTCCAAATAATGCGACTAAGGTTCAATTTATGTCCAACACAACAAGTTTTAGCCCAATATCATGGTAATCTGGATTTTTGCACATGATATAGATTCTGCAACAATGCGAATGATACGGAAACACTCGAACTCGAACATTTACTAACAAAGTGTGAAGATTTAATTGAACTGCGAAAAAACAATTTTGTTAAACTTTGAGGCGAATATAGACTACTCGATCATGCAACAATGTGCTATATGATAACTAATGCTGAGTATATATAATTAAACCTCAGTACATTAAGATTCCTTGATGAACTAAAATTGTAATGACAAATGCTATCAGTTAACTGATTACATTGAGAGAAATTTTAAGTAGAAATGTTAACAAGAAAGTGACCTACATTGTTATCTGCAAATTTTATTTTTTCGAATGCATTGCAACATGGATGGTCGACAACTTGTAAGAACAGTGAAAGATAAATACAAATGCTACAAGTTAACTGAGTGTATATGAGAGAAAATTTAAATAGAAAATGTTAATAAGAAATTGATTTATATTGTTAATTATGAATTTATCTTATTGAATGTATTTAATGATGAATGAATGATTGATAAATTGCAAAAACAGTAAAAGGCTTTTTTTAAGCCAAAACACTGAAATACAATAAAACATTTTTTTTAAAAAAAAAGGATAACAGATTTGTCATTCCTGTAGACCTACAGGATCAAGTAATCGACATGGCACATGCAGGACACTGTGGCATCATATCTACAAAGAGGCAGCTCAGAAAAAAGGTATGGTTCCCACAGCGGCACAAATAGCCCCTATATTACGCTGGGCCAGAGTCGAGAACTACAAAGGATGGTGTAGAATAGAACAATCTGTTACGTCGATCCCTCTCATCTCCCTATTGGGTCTGAAAGCTCAGCACAGAGGTGGTGGGGGTGCCCTCCTGGAATCCACAAAGGGTTCACTGCAGAGTTGGGATATAAGCAGGAAGCAGAAACGTATCCCACAAGGGCTGGGCCCCTACTCCCCTGTACTGCATAACCCAGATTTTGCCCCGGGCCTTCAAGGCAAAGACTGGGAGGGATGGAATGGAGTGGAGACCCTGACTCTAGCTCAGATGTACAAAGATGGTTCCCCATTACTTTTCACAGACTGTCAGCAGAAGTTTGGCATAGGGGAAAGAGAGCAGTATAGGTATGCGCAAATAAGACACTGGATAACCCATCCGTTGGTGAAAAGAGCGGGTACTCGACCACTGTAGGGCCTGGAACTAACCTTCCAGCAGGGTCAGATTCCAAAAGGTATCACTATACTTTACAAACTTCTCTCAAACTCCCAAGCATCAGACCGCCTCTCATATCAAGGGAATTGGGAACGGGACCTGCAAGAACCCTTAACAGAAGACGAATGGTGTAAAATATGGGCACGTGCACATGGGGCCTCCAGATGCACCACTATTAAAGAATCAGCCTATAAAAGAACTGGGGTGAACAGTAACACACCTGAGAAGATTGTTGTGGCAAATGTGAACCCGACTGAGGGATGCTTACAAAGTGAAGTTGGTCTGAACCCAACTGAGGGAGGCTAATGTTGAAAGAAGGATCAAAGCCCGACTGAGGGGGATCCAGGGTGAAGAGTAAATCCCCCTATGTGAATACTGAGAAAGGAACATTTCTTTATTGTTTATTACTCGTTGAACATTATTATTCCCAAAAGTTAGATGATTTATACCACTCGCGTTAATTAAACCACACGGGTTAATGTGTGACAAAGTGAGAGATTATACCCAAAGTAGACGCAGCTGTTTAGAACGATATAATGCATATTTTTTCTTAATATCATCTAATGTTTTACATATTTGTATGCCCGTGGGCACCACAACTCCCAGAATCTTAGGATATCATGTGACGGAGATTGTATGTCACATGACATTAGGTTAGTGAACTGCTCCGTCTGTAATTTTGAAACGAGGGGGCTTATTTGAATGCCAGGTGCGACAAAGAAATTCATAGGATGACTTCACAGGATGATTGCACTCATTTATAATGACAAAGGGTATGTCTTTTAACCATTGAAGTCTTTGTAGGTCCGTGGGCACTACAACTCCCAGAAGTCTAGGACATCACGTGAGGGAGATCATATGTCACATGACATTAAATCTCACGTCACATGACTTTAAATAGCCAAAGGTAGCTAGTGAACCGTGTTACCTGCCAGAAGGCTGCAGGATATATCTTTTGAGGCGAGGGAATTCACTGACAGAGGTAAGAAGGTGGATGGATCAGTATCTAAAAATGACTGGTACTTAGTAGATTATTCAAAACACTTACACACGTTATTTTTTGTGTAGATTTTTCGAGAACTAACGGGAATCGACTTCTGTGCTGGGATTGCTAACATCGCTAGTACTCGATACTGCAACACAAAGGTAATACACTGACCTTTGAATCTAAACTTGCAGAATTGCAAAACTGAGGGGGATCCAGGGTGACGAGTAAATCCCCCTATCTGAATACTGAGAAAGGAACATTTCTTTATTGTTTATGATACATCAGGTCCTCCGAGGCAAGAGACTTTGCACTAAAGAGACTTGGGCACAGAAGGCCTTGATGTTGGTGACAGGGACTGTAACCTCGTGCCGGAGAAGCCCAAGAGTCTGCTGTGCTCAAGTGACCCGCCTTGTTCCTTGCTAAAAATGTGGGAAAGAGCCTAAACATCCTGACTTATCATTTTGTGAACACTTCTTTCTTTTTGTGAACATTATCCCACATAGTTACTGCACGGTAATAGCGCCGAAAATCATCAAATTCCCGTCGGATTTCCCCCCAGCTCAGAGCTGGGGGTAAATACTGCCAAACCCGTGATTTGGCAGACCCTTAAATGCAGCGGTAAAAGTGTTTCAAGATTTCAAAACTACATTCTTCCATGTCCTTTCAATATACGTAGTAACTCCGTTTCTTTTTGTGACTCCAAAGATTCAAGAACTTTGGAATGAATATACATGCAGGGTATGAGGACCTATGAAGTTGAGAACCCAACAACTACCCAAAACAATTAAAGGAATCCTAAACAAACACCTGCTCTTGCCTCCATTAAGGTAGCTGAGGTGAAGAGTACTCTTCAGTTGGATTCAGAGATAGGGGAACGGAAGACTTATTACTCTGCTGTTAACAAGCCTAACAGACAGAGGAGATCCTCTGTTCAGAGCTATCCAACTAGTCTTCTAAGTGGCATGCTAAATATTCCTAAGGAAATCCAAGTCAGAATGTTTCCAGGGAGAGAAGCCAATCCCCATCTGGTAGGACTTATTATCAAGAAAATTATCTTCTTCCTAATCCTTCCCATAGTTTCCAAGATAACCAATCCCAGTACCTGGGTGAGTGGAGTCCCAGCAATACATACAACAATATTTCTCAGAATTACCAGAACTGCTCTCAGTGACGAATCCCAGGAATCTGTCCCTTCTCCAAAAGAGGGTGGGGGAGCCACTCCCTTTGGGACTAGGGAGGTGAGCCTGTTACGCAATACACTTTCTAGAGGACTGGGCAAGCAGGATCTCACTGGTGGTGCCCCCCCTTTAGGGGACAAGGAAACCCCAAACACGCTGCTATTACAACTCCCTTTAATTCAAAGTGCCAAATGCTTAAGGGATATATGGGGAATAAGCAATACCCTAATGTACAGGGCACTTTAAAAAGGTCTGGCTTGGTTTCTGACCCTGTTTTTGTAATACCCTTACCCAAAGAGGAAGGGACGTAAAAGGATTGTGGTCCCTGCAGACAAAAAGAGTGCCAGCCTGAGGACAGGCAACGGCAACCTGTGTTGGAGCACACGGAAGGGAATGGGGCGCCTGAAGGCAGGACCATGCCAAGAACGTGGTTGGTGGAGAAAAGCCAGTGCCTGCGGAACGCTCACAAGACCAGGAAGGCAGAGAGTCTGGGATTTAAAGAGCTGCCAAACTGAGGGAGAAGTGTGCCGCAACCGCAAGTGCGCACCGGAGTCCCTCAGTACGACACCAAAGTCCTGCCAGTTGCAGCCAGGAGGAACCAACACATACGGCCCAACTGTGGAGATGTTGGAGTCTCCGTTCCCCAGCAACTGTAGAAGCTGCCTTCCCTGACGAGCCACACCGCAGGAGAACAGGTACACGGCTGGTAGATACATGCTTATAGAGGGTGGAGCGGCACAGAGAAACCCATGATGGGCTGGCACTTAGAATACCCTATGAGGAGATGAATGCAAGCAACGAGACATAGTGGGACGGGTATGCCCAGACGTGGGTCCCGTGCCTGCTGGGCCTAGAGACCCAAGCTACTCCTCACTGATGAGCCCCAACAAGGTCGAAACATGTTTGGGGATGCTTGTGGTCTCGTGCAGAAGGGATGTGGCCTAGCAGTTCGGGCTGGACTGCCCCTTTTTGGGGTGGGGCCAAGCCTGATTTGCATATGGTCTTTCCCTTCTGTAATGGCTTGGCAGGCGAAGAACGGTGGTCTGGAGGGTTGCCCAGAGCATTGCCAGTGGTTAAGATTAAGTCTAAACCTTCCAGCCATCACCTCTTTGTTTTTGCTATGTCACCCCGAGTGGGACGGGTATGCCCAGACGTGGGTCCCGTGCCTGCTGGGCCTAGAGACCTAAGCTACTCCTCACTGATGAGCCCCAACAAGGGCGAAACATGTTTGGGGATGCTTGTGGTCTCGTGCAGAAGGGATGTGGCCTAGCAGTTCGGGCTGGACTGCCCCTTTTGGGGTGGGGCCAAGCCTGATTTGCATATGGTCTTTCCCTTCTGTAATGGCTTGGC
Source organism: Ambystoma mexicanum (assembly GCF_040938575.1). NCBI lineage: Eukaryota > Metazoa > Chordata > Amphibia > Caudata > Ambystomatidae > Ambystoma > Ambystoma mexicanum. Next base: position 940,082,515 of record NC_090930.1, on the reverse strand, counting down.
AGGCGAAGAACGGTGGTCTGGAGGGTTGCCCAGAGCATTGCCAGTGGTTAAGATTAAGTCTAAACCTTCCAGCCATCACCTCTTTGTTTTTGCTATGTCACCCCGAGTGGGACGGGTATGCCCAGACGTGGGTCCCGTGCCTGCTGGGCCTAGAGACCCAAGCTACTCCTCACTGATGAGCCCCAACAAGGGCGAAACATGTTTGGGGATGCTTGTGGTCTCGTGCAGAAGGGATGTGGCCTAGCAGTTCGGGCTGGACTGCCCCTTTTGGGGTGGGGCCAAGCCTGATTTGCATATGGTCTTTCCCTTCTGTAATGGCTTGGCAGGCGAAGAACGGTGGTCTGGAGGGTTGCCCAGAGCATTGCCAGTGGTTAAGATTAAGTCTAAACCTTCCAGCCATCACCTCTTTGTTTTTGCTATGTCACCCCGAGTGGGACGTGTATGCCCAGACGTGGGTCCCGTGCCTGCTGGGCCTAGAGACCCAAGCTACTCCTCACTGATGAGCCCCAACAAGGGCGAAACATGTTTGGGGATGCTTGTGGTCTCGTGCAGAAGGGATGTGGCCTAGCAGTTCGGGCTGGACTGCCCCTTTTGGGGTGGGGCCAAGCCTGATTTGCATATGGTCTTTCCCTTCTGTAATGGCTTGGCAGGCGAAGAACGGTGGTCTGGAGGGTTGCCCAGAGCATTGCCAGTGGTTAAGATTAAGTGTAAACCTTCCAGCCATCACCTCTTTGTTTTTGCTATGTCACCCCGAGTGGGACGGGTATGCCCAGACGTGGGTCCCGTGCCTGCTGGGCCTAGAGACCCAAGCTACTCCTCACTGATGAGCCCCAACAAGGGCGAAACATGTTTGGGGATGCTTGTGGTCTCGTGCAGAAGGGATGTGGCCTAGCAGTTCGGGCTGGACTGCCCCTTTTGGGGTGGGGCCAAGCCTGATTTGCATATGGTCTTTCCCTTCTGTAATGGCTTGGCAGGCGAAGAACGGTGGTCTGGAGGGTTGCCCAGAGCATTGCCAGTGGTTAAGATTAAGTCTAAACCTTCCAGCCATCACCTCTTTGTTTTTGCTATGTCACCCCGAGTGGGACGGGTATGCCCAGACGTGGGTCCCGTGCCTGCTGGGCCTAGAGACCCAAGCTACTCCTCACTGATGAGCCCCAACAAGGGCGAAACATGTTTGGGGATGCTTGTGGTCTCGTGCAGAAGGGATGTGGCCTAGCAGTTCGGGCTGGACTGCCCCTTTTGGGGTGGGGCCAAGCCTGATTTGCATATGGTCTTTCCCTTCTGTAATGGCTTGGCAGGCGAAGAACGGTGGTCTGGAGGGTTGCCCAGAGCATTGCCAGTGGTTAAGATTAAGTCTAAACCTTCCAGCCATCACCTCTTTGTTTTTGCGAACACAAACAACAAGACATATGGCTAGAGAAGCCAAGGAGGCCATGATGTGAAGACAAAACCTCAGAAGGAGGTGTAAGCAATGAAGGAGTGATATGGCCCTAGGTGCCAAGTAGTCCATGAGGGACTAATCCAAAGAACCTGGCGGTGAACTGTAGGAACTTAACAAACTTTGTGAACTTTGTTTTCTTTTTGAGCCGTGGGAATTTTGTGAACTTGGTGCGATTACAAGGACATTTATTTTTAAACTTGAGTGACTCTCTCTAGGAGAAGGAAGGACTAACATGGATTATTTTTGTTGAACTATACCAGCAAGCCACAGCCTGAGACAAAGAGAAAGAACCAAATACACATTGGGTGGGGGTCAGAAGCCGAAGTATAGTGGGAGTTAACTTAATTAGGCTATGTTATATTGTTGTGTTGTAGTGGTAGGGCGAACATAGGATAGAATAGGTTTTGGACAGAAGACAGAACTTTGTGTGAGACATCATGACGAGCATCAGTTTGATATTTTCATCATAGCTACAGGGCTAGTTGAGGTTTCCTTTGTGTTAATAAACTCAGTTGAACCATTGTCATTGGTCTGTCTCCTATCAGGGATGTAATTTCACCAAAAGACCAGGGGTAGCGGACGTGACATCACATGACCCTTGACCTCGGGTTACATCACAGGAAGTGATGTTGTTTGACCCCACCCCCAAGCGACAACACAGGAAGTGATAGCACACAACCTTCAGAGGCGTCTGACACCCATGTTTCCAGGCGCTCTCATTTCAGCCAGATATAAGAACCAAGGAACAGAGTGTCACGCTTACCAGGAGACCGGGGTTCACTGTTCGCGCTCCCCCTCCCTGGCGCCTCTACCCGCGTTTCTGCGTTTGGGGAGGCGCCGGGTGAAGAGCTCCAGGGACAGGGGCGCCAGCTCCGCGGCGCTTGCGTCGGGAACCGCGATTACGGTTCCGCGCATGCGCCGTGGGGGCGGCAGCCGAGGCGTGGAGCAGCTTGCTGCTCAAGCCTCATTCTGGGGCCGCCGGCGCCTGGCAACCATCAGGCTTGCGCTCCAAGCCTCGCAGGCGCCGGCGGCCCATAAAGGGAGAGACGCGGTCGGGAGCAGATCGCGTCTCAACGTGTTCTGTTCCGGATCGTGTCCTCGCCTGCTCCCGCGCTACTAGTTAGTGCTTACCTTGTCCCTTGTTCCTCTAGACCTTACCTTCTCCGTTGCCGGTCTTCCCTCCTGTTGCCTGGGTCCTTCCTGGCATTATTCTCCGGTCCTGCTTCTTTCCTCCTGGTTCTCCTTCTTGTCTGCCTTGGTTCTCTGCCTGCATCCTTTCTCCCTCCTTTGGCCTGGCCAACTTCCTAAGTTTCTCCTGAGCCATTTTGGATTCACAACCTCTCAGCTTCCATTGCCTGCTACGGGTGTGGCCTTCCACACCATTGGACTCTACTCCTCCACACCCACTGCCTGCTACGGGTGTGGCCTCCCACACCATTGGACTCTACTCCTCCACACCCACTGCCTGCTACGGGTGTGGCCTCCCACACCATTGGACTCTACTCCTCAGCACCCACTGCTTGCTACGGGTGTGGCCTCCCACACCGTTGATTCTACTTCTCAGCACCCATTGCCAGCTACGGGGGTGGCCTCCCACACCTTTGGACTCCCTACTTCTCAGCACCCATTGCCAGCTACGGGTGTGGCCTCCCATACCTTTGGACTCTCTACTCCTCAGCACCCATTGCCTGCTACAAGTGTGGCCTTCCACACCTTTGGACTCTCAACTCCTCGGCACCCATTGCCAGCTACGGGTGTGGCCTCCCACACCTTGGGACTCTTAACTCCTCTTCAAGGATTCCCTCCAACCACTTCTTCTGTCAACGCTGTGCAGAACTGCCATCTCTGGAACCTGGTTGTGGCATTGGGAATCGGTCCATCTTCCACCCAGTTCCCATTCAGGGTGGAGGAAGGGCTGGTTGCTTGTGTTACCAAGTCTTCTCGTCAGTCTGGCTGCCCCGTCGAGACCCTCCAGAAATACAGGTACGCAGCATTCCCGTGATTCTCATCTTAACAGATTGAGACGCCTTCCTTCCGATTTGGATATGGAGGACACGCAGGACCTGCGGAGTGAGTTGCAAGCCCTCAGGGCAGAGATGTCTGCCCTTCATCAAGAAAATCAAGTCCTACGACAGATGGTAACTCAGGGGACAGGAGGTGTTCCACAGGCCGAAAGTTCATTGGCCCATACTGCCTCAATCAGGTTTGATGGAGACCCGCGTCGAGTGGCGGAATTTTGCAACCACTGTCGTATCCATTTCCTTTTCAGGTCAACCTATTTCAATAATGATAAGGCCAAGATCGGTTATATCTTGGGAAACTTAACTGGAAACGCCCTAGCTTGGGCGACACCTTTTGTGGCTACCAACAGTCCCATTCTTAACGATTTTGCTGCTTTCGAGAAGGCGTTTCTGGAGGTCTTTCAGACACCAAACCTGGCTGCCGCAGCGCAGAATCAGTTAATGGACATCAAACAGGGCAGCTCAGACATAATAACATATATCAGTCGCTTCCGCCTGTTGGCTACAGATTCGCAATGGCCCGAAGTTACGCAGAAGACCCTGTTTCGCCGGGGGTTGAGGGAGGAATACAAGGACGAACTACTTCACATCCCTGAACCTGAAAGTCTCCAACTCTTAATAAACCAGGTGCTTCGCATAGACCAGAGACTAACCGAACGAAAGACCGAGAGACGTCGACTAGAGAGAGTCGCTCCCAGAACGGCCAGTCTTCCCGCCGGCGCCTTTGGTTTGACAGAATCTGGACCAGAACCCATGCAGTTGGGTGCCGTGAGAGGGCCATTATCAGAGGAAGAAAGAAGGAGGAGAAGAACATTACGATTATGTCTGTATTGTGGAGCCGCTGGACACTATTTGGGAATGTGTCCTTTACGGCCACAGAAGAAGAAGTCGGGAAACTAGAGGACCTGTCGTGTGGAGGAGAGGCAACGACAGGTCTCACCCCTTTTTCAGACCTTTCCGCCTTTTGCTCGATTCTTCTTCCCATGCAACCAGCTGTTCTATTAACCTTGAAGATTCAGATTCAACTACCCGGCCGGACACTTGAAGTATTTGGGTTATTGGATAGTGGAGCATCGGGCAATTACATTGATGAGGAGTTTGCTAGCACTCATAAGATCCCTCTTTTGCCCAGACACTCAGCCCTTCCTGTGGAGGTTATTGATGGTACTCCCTTATCCTCTGGACCAGTTCGTCTGCACACTGTCGGACTAAGACTCAGGATCGCCAATCACGTGGAGAGGCTTGCTTTGGACGTCATCAGGTCACCTACCTACAAGTTGGTCTTGGGGTTACCTTGGCTCCAGCATCACAATCCAGTCATTAATTGGAGGGCTCATACCTTGACCTTCTCCTCCACCTCTTGTACTTCTGGATGCAGCTTGCCTGTCCAGACTCAGGCTTCTTCAACTAATCTGGAACTCCGAGACAAGGGGACTCACCTTTGTTCTGCATTGCTGATTCCTCCTGAGTATGCTGACTTCGAACAAGTGTTTGCCGAACCGAGTAATATACCCCTGCCACCTCATCGATCATTTGATTGTGCCATAGAACTGTCTCCGGGAGTTGAGATTCCGCATGGCAGGCTGTACGCATTGTCTCGGGAAGAGAGACGAGTATTACAGGAGTACTTATTGGACTGCTTGAGTAAGGGGTACATCATACCATCCAAGTCTCCCGCTGGGTTCCCTCTGTTTTTTGTAAAGAAGGAAGGTTCCTTAAGACCCTGTGTGGATTACCGGCTCTTAAATGATATCACCATCAAGGATCGGTACCCTCTACCGCTGATTCGAAGTATCCTAGAGACCTTACATCAGGCTCAGATTTTTACTAAGCTAGATCTTCGAGGGGCATATCATCTGGTTCGAATCAAGAGTGGAGACGAATGGAAGACGGCATTCAAGACTCCTTTTGGGCATTTCGAATATAGGGTTATGCCTTTTGGTCTGTGCAATGCCCCTGCGATTTTCCAACGGCTCATGGATCATATCTTTGGGGACATAATTGGAATCTCTGTCTGGATCTATCTGGATGACATCTTGATCTTTTCCCGATCTAAGGAGGAACACGCAAGTCATGTACGAGAGGTCCTCGATCGGCTGCTCCATAATCACCTGTTTGTCAAGGTGGAGAAGTGTTCCTTCCATCAATCCAGGATCGAATTCCTAGGGTTTGTAATAAGTCAGTCCGGTATTGAGATGGATTCCAAGAAGGTAAAGGCAATTCAAGAATGGCAACAGCCACATGACGTAAGGTCTCTGCAACGCTTTCTGGGATTTGCCAATTTTTACAGGCAATTTATTCCACGCTTCTCTGAAATCTCAGCACCTCTTACGAGATTGACAAGCAGCAAGATGACTTTTCTGTGGGATTATTCCGCTTCGCAAGCCTTTGACGCCCTGAAGTCAGCCTTTATGGCTGCCCCGATCTTACGCCACCCACAGGATGACTTGCCCTTCATCGTGGAAGCAGACGCTTCGGACTTTGCTGTTGGAGCTGTATTGTTGCAAGAGGATCCTGCTACGTCAGTCGAACATCCCGTGGCTTACTTCTCTCGCAAGCTGAATCCTAGTGAGAGGAATTATGCAGTAATTGAGAAGGAGCTATTGGCCATCAAGATAGCCTTCGAGGAATGGAGACACCATCTGTTGGGAGCCCGTTTTTCGGTTGAGGTCCGTACAGATCACCGTAACCTACAGTATTTACGCTCTTTACAATGCCGGACACCCAGACAGGCTCGGTGGGCCTTCTTCTTTTCTCCGTTTGTGTTCCATATTACTTACATCTCCGGATCCTCGAATGTAAGAGCAGATGCCTTGTCTCGGTCTTTGGAGAGAGAGAAGAACGAAGACAGCCCCAGTCGGATTCAATCTCTGATTCCTTCTCATCGTTTTCTGTCGACTGTATCGCCACTCTTAAAGTCGATATCTGATGCCACCCGGTCAGATCCTTGGAGGTCGGTCTTGCTTCAACGACCCTCTATATCTGAAAGTCATGGCCTTTTATTCCTTCGGAAAAGACTATACATCCCTAAAGGGGATATTCGCGATGGCATCCTGCATGGAGTTCATGATTCCCCCATTGGAGGGCATCGTGGGATTCGTGCAACACAAGAGTTACTATCACGACAGTTTTGGTGGCCTGGCTGGGCTGAGGAGGTTCGGAAGTATGTACAGGCCTGTCCCATCTGTGCCCAATCCAAGGTTCCCAGACAACATCCTTTAGGGCTACTTTCTCCTACTGAATTGCCGCCATACCCTTGGCACTCCATTGCTACCGACTTTATTGTCGATCTTCCCCCTTCTGCAGGACATACTTGTATTATGGTCGTAGTGGACTGTTTTACAAAGTATGCCCATTTCATTCCCTTTAAGAAGATACCCACTGCGGTCCAGATGGCCACTGCTTTTCTTCATGAAATCTACCGTTTACATGGTCTTCCTGAGAAGATCATTTCAGATCGAGGGTCTCAGTTTCTCTCTTCCTTTTGGGGTAAGGTTTGTGGTCATCTCGGCATTCATAGAGCTTTAAGCTCGGGTTATCATCCACAAACCAATGGTCTCACGGAGAGGACTAATCAGACCTTGGAAACCTATCTCCGTAGTTTTGCTAATGCCACACAAACCAATTGGAGTACCTATTTAGACCTAGCTGAGGTCTCCTACAATAATTCTTTTCATTCTTCCATTGGAACCAGCCCCTTTCATTGTTCTATGGGACAACATCCCAAGCTGATCCCTTTCCACCCTGTACCAACCAGTACGGTTCCTTCCGCTGACGCCTTGGTCTCTATAATCCAACAGCAGCATGAATTGGCACGTACCTCTTTGGCGGCCGCTCGTGACCGCATGAAGGTTCAGGCTGACCGTGGGAGGCGGTTGGAACCCGATTTCCAGGTTGGTGATAGGGTTTGGCTGTCCTCTAGGAATCTGCCTCTCCGCAACCTACCAGTTAAATTGGCTCCCCGATACTTTGGCCCATTTAGGATTGTCAAACGCCTATCCTCTGTAGCTTTTCGTCTCCAGCTGCCTCGTTCATGGCACATTCATCCTGTTTTTCATGTCTCCCTCCTGAAACCCTATGTGGCAGATCCTTATGGTCGTTCCAGTGTTTGTCCGGCCCCAGTCCTGGTACAGGGGGTTCCGGAATTCGAGGTTCAGGAGATCTGTGATGCCCGCTATCGCAGGGGGGTGCTCCATTTCCTGGTTGACTGGAAGGGGTACCCGGCCTGTGATCGCACTTGGGAACCCTCTCGGCATGTGCACGCTCCGCGCCTTGTGCGCGAGTTCTATCGGCGGTTTTCCCTGGAAACCTGGGGCTCCGGATCTTCCTGGGAGGGGGTATAGTGTCACGCTTACCAGGAGACCAGGGTTCACTGTTCGCGCTCCCCCTCCCTGGCGCCTCTACCCGCGTTTCCGCGTTTGGGGAGGCGCCGGGGGAAGAGCTCCAGGGACAGGGGCGCCAGCTCCGCGGCGCTTGCGTCGGGAACCGCGATTACGGTTCCGCGCATGCGCCGTGGGGGCGGCAGCCGAGGCGTGGAGCAGCTTGCTGCTCAAGCCTCATTCTGGGGCCGCCGGCGCCTGGCAACCATCAGGCTTGCGCTCCAGGCCTCGCAGGCGCCGGCGGCCCATAAAGGGAGAGACGCGGTCGGGAGCAGATCGCGTCTCAACGCGTTCTGTTCCGGATCGTGTCCTCGCCTGCTCCCGCGCTACTAGTTAGTGCTTACCTTGTCCCTTGTTCCTCTAGACCTTACCTTCTCCGTTGCCGGTCTTCCCTCCTGTTGCCTGGGTCCTTCCTGGCATTATTCTCCGGTCCTGCTTCTTTCCTCCTGGTTCTCCTTCTTGTCTGCCTTGGTTCTCTGCCTGCATCCTTTCTCCCTCCTTTGGCCTGGCCAACTTCCTAAGTTTCTCCTGAGCCATTTTGGATTCACAACCTCTCAGCTTCCATTGCCTGCTACGGGTGTGGCCTTCCACACCATTGGACTCTACTCCTCCACACCCACTGCCTGCTACGGGTGTGGCCTCCCACACCATTGGACTCTACTCCTCCACACCCACTGCCTGCTACGGGTGTGGCCTCCCACACCATTGGACTCTACTCCTCAGCACCCACTGCTTGCTACGGGTGTGGCCTCCCACACCGTTGATTCTACTTCTCAGCACCCATTGCCAGCTACGGGGGTGGCCTCCCACACCTTTGGACTCCCTACTTCTCAGCACCCATTGCCAGCTACGGGTGTGGCCTCCCACACCTTTGGACTCTCTACTCCTCAGCACCCATTGCCTGCTACAAGTGTGGCCTTCCACACCTTTGGACTCTCAACTCCTCAGCACCCATTGCCAGCTACGGGTGTGGCCTCCCACACCTTGGGACTCTTAACTCCTCTTCAAGGATTCCCTCCAACCACTTCTTCTGTCAACGCTGTGCAGAACTGCCATCTCTGGAACCTGGTTGTGGCATTGGGAATCGGTCCATCTTCCACCCAGTTCCCATTCAGGGTGGAGGAAGGGCTGGTTGCTTGTGTTACCAAGTCTTCTCGTCAGTCTGGCTGCCCCGTCGAGACCATCCAGAAATACAGGTACGCAGCATTCCCGTGATTCTCATCTTAACACAGAGGCAGGCATGATTTGTCCATGGTGACACATTTGGGGAATGTCATTTTCAAGATTCGACATGGGGCCTTATTGTAAAACATACATAATGCAGTATTTGTAACAGGGTAACCAAAATCTCTAATGCAGGCTACAGCTGGTATATGAAATGGTATACAGTGTTTATAACGAAATAAAAAGAACGGCAAGCTTTTTCAGTGAAACCTAAATAACAAAATAAATGTCAAATTTTTTAGTTAAAGTATATATAAGGGTGGGGTAAGGGATTAAAAAAGGTGGGCGGAGCTTGGGGCAGGGGTAAAAAAGCAGTGGAAACAGGGTGCTTGGGGGTATCCCCCCAAATAAAAAAAGAGAAAAACAAATCAAAATGTTTTCGTTATTTTTATTTCACTGAAAAGGTTTTTGTTATTTGTGTTGTGGTTATAAAGACATGGAACCCTATGAAACATCTATAGATCAATGGACACAGAAGTACTTGTTATCTCTGGTATTGATGTGTTAAACAAGCCAAAAAAGTACTGACCTAGGTAGGCATGCTCTGTCTGTTTATGAAGCAGCAAAATGCTGCACAAGGAAGGCCTGAAAATTACATTGTTGACCAGGATTTAGTATCAACCAAATTCCCTGGCTATAAATGTATCTATGAGTCAGCTACCACTACGATAGAAGAAACCTATTGTACGGGTGTAAGCTGAGGCCACCTGTCTCTGTGTGCATTTATCTTTAAGTTATGTGACAAGCAAACACATGTTGTCCCTCACAACCCATAGTCGTACATGACACTTGAATGTCCTAGGCTTTGATACTTGACTCTTCTTAAATCTTTTTTAACATAGTGAATTGTGGGGAGAGGGTCTGGAATTTACCTCAAGAGTGGGCCTCAATGAATCTACGATTTTCCGAGTGCTAAGTGCTTGGTGCGTTATTCAATGACCCCCCACCCCCAGGATTATCCTGTGAATTAAGCTTCCACAAAGCCCTTTCCAAGAAGGGGTTTGAGTGGGGAGGAGTGGGTCACTCCACGGCTCTCTCACTTCTGAGACTCCATGTTCAGCACTGCGGGGAGCAGAGTGGTCTTTTCTAGTCTTTTGTGGGACGACTGCGGGCTGACTGGCTGAAATTGAACTGCTGCCTGCGCGACTCACTGCAATGATAATTAGAACGGAATGGTAAGCTGAACCCAATTTGCCGCATTTGTTGCATGGGAAAAAAAAAATAACAGTTGTTCTACTGACGGTCTTGGCTTCATGCCAGAGGTATAGAAAGCACATAAATGCACCTATGTTGGTTATCGTCAGCAGCTTTCTACACCACTCTGCTTTGGCTTAATTGGTTTAATTGTTGACTAGCACGCAGTCGCATTTGCGTGAAACTCATGCGAGCCAAGCAACTCTCACTTGCTCATCGCTTCAGGTTTACATGCTCTTAGCCGAACTGATTGCTTATCCTCCCCCCCTCTAATAGGGCCTCATCACGAGTTGGGCAGTATCCCAGCAGTAATACTGCCCAACTTTAGTAGGATTAGCGCCCACTGGTTTGGCGGTATTACCACCGGATCACAGGTTCAGCCTTAACAGTAAATCCCCATTCCCTATTGGGTCCATTGGATCAATGGGGCATTTTCAGTGCTAATACCGCCACCAGTAATATCACCGAAAACAGGGTACTAAATGGGATTTTCACCTGCAGAAAAAACCTGGAAGTAAAACAGCCCATTTAGCGCCCAACTCGTGACCAGCCCTTAAATGCGGCAGTAATATGTTTACCGCCGCATTTAATGGCTACAGCTCAACTCTTGATGAGGCCCATAAACATTAAAGGCACACTATTGTTGGAAGGTGTGGGCATGGCTGCATGTGCATCTCGGCACGTTGGCAACTGGATAACTTGGCCCCATAGCAGAAAACAGCAGTAAACAAGTTGTTTGCTCCAGCATTAAAAAGCCGCTTTTCACTTGGAACCAAGACCATATGTCAGTTTATATTCTACTACTGATGGTGAATCAATCCTGACACTTTGTTGAACTATAATGCCCTATAATCTTCTTTAATAGAGCACTCCACTCCGCTACTTCACTACCTGTATCTTTATAAGCTTTATTGTATATTGTTTCCTATATTGTTTCTTGTAAGACTGTTCCACTAAGGGATCAAGTTATGCTTGCCTGTAACCACCTTCTTGTAACTACGTGCCCATATGCCTCAGGGCAAGGCGGCGCGCTACAAATAAATAAATACAAATAAATAAATACAAATACTGTTGGCGGATTTTTAATGGAACTCTTTTAATATTGGAACAATATTTGTGAAAATCTCAACGCAACTGGTTATAGCAAAGTGAACATAGGGAATACGGTGCAGGGTGGGAGTCGGACTTTGCCAGTCCCTTTAGCCAGTCGGGCGTGCCCTGCTCCATATCACCAATTAATCGTCCGACTTGTAGCATTTTATACTGCATGACCTGTAGAATTTATATTGTCACCTTTAAGTTTTACCATCACTATAATTGCAAGATTTGTTTTCCCATTGTTTAAATTTTAACCATGGTTAAAAGAAAGGCTGTCTTGCCGTTTCCCCGGGAGTCAGAAATCACAATGGGCCTCATTATAAGTATGGCAGTAAGGCAACAACGGCGCCGGTATCACTACCGGCACCGTTGCTACTGTACCGCCAAACTACGAGTTGTGCTTGTGGGTCTCACTCTGCCCGCCAGGTCCGGCAGTGCGGCACCCGCATGCACAACTCGTGTATGCACCGGCACCGTTATGAAAGGTGCCGGTGCATCCGGGTCCCCATTGAGCCCTATGGGGCCGAATGGGGATGGGGAGTCCCTTATTGCCGGCACCCGCGAATTGGCAATTACCGGGTCATGCCGAACTCGGCATGACCCGGTAATTGCCCATTTGCGGGTGCCGGGAAAATCACGGGTTCGGTGGCAGCTGTGCCTTTGTTACAGGCACAGCTACCGCCAAACCCATAATGAGGCCCAATGTTTCTTAGATATTAAGACCCATCAATGAGGTAAATATCTTAATAACTGAAATAGAGGATCTGTTACTGGACATAGATGTAGATGGTCTTGGTAAACTGAAAGCCTAAATGCCCAGTGGCAGTGAAACTAGCAGTGGGGCTAGTGGAACTATTACAGCGAATCAAGACTGGCGACCGGTGGCGCATATGACCAGCCGCTCTAACTGTGCAGTGTTAAATAGTGACAACATTTCAGCCGCACCAAATTACATTCGGACTTCAGCAGCCCCAATCAGTAAAAGTATGAATCCGAGAGGACCCAAAGAGGTACTCCTGGTGCCTTTTGAGATTAGCTACCACCCGGGGCAGGAAAGGGGGAAGAACCATACATTTTTAGCTAAGGACACTGAATGTGCCTGAGGTATACGAACATCAAACATTGTGGAGATCTACTCGGAGAAGGGAGAAGCCCTTGAGAGGGAACTGGAAACTGGCCCGGGTACTTCGAAGGTAACTCCATCAGAGGAAATTGCTTCCAGGCCCTTGGATGACCCGAATAAAAGTAACAACCGAACACAAGATGTGCCCCATATCCCGATAGCCGATATACTTGAACGTCTGGCTGAGTTAACTCAGGCCATTGATAGTGGGCTGACGAGAACAGCTGGGAAGAGGCTGTTTAGGAAAAGGGTCGCTATTGGGAAAGGTGTGAAAGTAACATCAAAACAACAATTACCAGTGTCAAGAACTAATTCTAAAGTGAAGGTGCAGATCAAAATCCCTTACAGCAATACTTTATCCAGCAACGCACACGGGGCTCTTTTATCAAACAAACTGCTAATATACACTCCTGAGCAAACATAGCTCTTTCCAATGGAACCATGCCCGCCCTCACAGGCTTAAACATTACACCCCTAGGGAGACCTCTCCCGATCACAACAAGTAGGAGTGAGCCACATTTGCGGGGAGGGCGAGGCACCCCATCAGTGTTCATGACTAATGTCCTGTGTTTTTGCTCTGGTGCTTATGAAAATGAAGAAACTCTGGGATCCCATAGAAATCCAATCCCTAACTCCCCGTTTGACCATATCCAGGTGTTTTTGAACTCATGGTCTTTGGTAGAAGGGGTCCTGGGTATTGATCTGCGTACTTATCCACCTAATAATGTCAATATTGTTTTGAAATCCCATGAATCCTTTTTCAACAGCTGGGGTTCAAACAACCGGGTCACGGCGGATGGGGAAGAATTATGCACCACGAAAGTACCAGGCAAAGTAACAACATGCAACCCAGGCCCTCTCAGTCCTCCCGAGCCACTAGGGAACACACAGGCTTGAAAGATGTAGATTGACTGGAATGTGGCAACCTCACTGCAGATAACTCTAATGCCAACAAAATCTTATCCTGGAACGTGGCAGGCATCTCCCGTCACACTGAGGATCCAAATTGGTGTCAATTCATCCGAGAACATCAGATGATTCTTTTCAAGAAACTTGTTAAGTTGCACCTATTATGTTCCAAGGGTACATAACTTTTACCATCCCAGCTGCCAAGGGTCAAAAAGGGAGGCCACAGTGGGAGGGGGTCTACAAATATGGCTGGATGTTAATTTGAAGTGGGAAATAACTGACATATGCACAAACTCTCCCAACTTACGAATGTGTTCTATCAAAACTAATGTTGGAGAAAAGATGTTGCTTTGTAACCTGTACAATAGGCTGAAGGGCCTTCAAGGAATATCAACATTATATATTACCAGTTTATGGTGATCTCTGTCTCTCCTATCTGTTCTAACTGCTTCTCTATCGACTATCCTGCCTCCTCATTAAATCTGGTAGGAGGAAGTTTAAAAAGGACATCCTGGTCTTCAACCCAGGCCTCCCTACGGCTGACACCTATACCAGTGCCTCCTCCAGGCAAACTTTCAAGACATCCTTTTTGTTGTTCCCTCGCCAGACCTATGGACTCTACATATGGTGTCTGTGCGCTCTCCCTTCTCTCCCATTAATGGTGGCACCTGGTGGGAGGCCCTCCTGGCCTCCTTCCACTCCTCTAAGGTCATCATTAATGTTTACTTAAATGGTACTGTCTTGGTCGAAGGCCCTCAAGCCAACCTTCTCCACTTTGATAGACGCTTCCCGCGCCTCATCAATTTCCTTTCTTTTCCTGCTGTCCCCTCTCTCCCCTCCAGGGGCGTTGCTAGGGGGGGGCTAAGGGGGCTATAGCCCCTGATCTTTTGGTTGTAGCCCCGGATAGAATCTCAGGAGCTACAGCCAAAAGACTAGCTAGCCCCCAGTCCCAACAGTTCCGACATCAGCTTAGCCCCGGGTCTTTTCCAGACCTAGCAACTCCCCTGCTCCCCTCCACGGCTTCCTTGCCTCCCCTGCTGTCGCATCCTTGGCTACCTTGCCCTCTCCTCCTCCCTCTTCTGCCCCCCCCTCAGGCTGCTTCTACATCTCCGCAGGGAGTACCTCTGATTTGTACCCCTTCCCGGAAGTCTTTCAAGGATGGTAACCTTCTCCATATTGCCACTCTAAACTCTTGCATCTCCGCAGCATCTAACAACTCGCCCAAACCCTTTAAAATCTTCAAGGAGTTGGCCAATCCTGTTGCAGTCTCTACCTCTCCTGTCCCCTCTCAGGCCCTCTGCATGGCCCTCTGCACAGCCCTGGCTTCTCATTTAATTTCTAAAACTCAGGACATCCTGTCCTCTCTCTTTTCCTCTCCCCCTCTTCCCTCTACTCCCTGCTCTTCCTCTGGCCCTTCTTCGGCCACCTCTCCTCCCTCCTTCTCTGCCTTTCTCCTGTTCTCCTCAGACGAGGTTTCTAGACAAGTCTGATCTATGAAAGTCTCGTCAAAACAGGTTCACCCCCGTTCCTCCAAAACCATCAAGGACCACATTGACTCCATGGCTCCTGCTTTGGCTGACTTCTGCAACCACTCGTTTGTCACTGGAGTCTTCCCCTTCCCCCTGAAGCACTCCCTTGTGCACCCTTTTCTTAAGAAACCCTCTGCCGACCCTTCCTGCCCGGCTAACTATCGCCCAATCTCCATCACTTCTTTCCTGGGCAAACTCCTGGAAAAGCTGGCCATCTCCCAGCTTCAGAGCTGCCAGAAGCACAGAAACAGCTCTCCTGAACATCTGTGAAGACCTGCTCTCCAACCTCGATTCCAACACCCCCTGTGTTCTCATCTTACTTGATCTTTCTTCTGCCTTTAACACAGTCAACCATGCCATCCTGCTCAACCGTCTCAGTGATAACCTGGGTATCACTGATCAAGCCCTTGCTTGGCTGACCTCTTTCCTCTCTGATCGACCCTCCCAGGTCCAACTCGGGTCCTTCCTCTCCTTTATCTCTATCTCTACCTGTGGTGTTCCCCAGGGCTCTAACCTCTCTCCCTGGCTGTTCAACCAATACCTGGCACTTCTTGCCCACTGCATTGCTGCTCTCTGCCCCAACTTTCAGTGCTATGCGGATGACACTCAACTCATTTTCAGGCTCCCTTCTGCCACCTCTTCTTCTTCTTTCATCTCTCACTGTCTGTCCGCCATCCAGGAGTGGTGTGCCGCCAATGATCTCTGTCTTAATGCCAGTAAGACTGAGCTTCTCCTCATCTGCACACATACTCCCGCCTTTCCTGCCACTCTCTGGCTGGCCTCTCTTGGCCCTCTTCCTGCTCCCACCTGTGAGGCTAAAAACCTTGGGGTCATCTTCGACTCCACACTTTCCTTCTCTCCTCACATCTCTGACATCTCTAAGAAGTCACACTACCAGCTGCACCTCCTCAGAGGTAGTCTTCCTTTCCTCTCCTTCTCCCAGAAGCTCACTTTCTCCAGAGATCTGGTTCTCCTTAGGCTGGACTACTGCAACAGCCTCTTTCTAAATATGCCTGCCTCTACCCTGCGCCCTTTGCAACTCATCCAAAACAGGACTGCGAGACTTGTCCTTGGTCTCAAGCCCAGGGATCGTATCTCTCCAGGACTGAAATCTCTGGCTTCCAGTGGCATCGGATTAAGTACAAAACCCTCTGCATTGTCTACAAGGCTTTCTGAGGCCTGGGACCTCAATACCTTCAACTCTCTCTTCCTAAATATCTTCCTTCTCAAGCTCCTCGCTCATCCGCCTCCAACTCCCTCAGGGTCAGCCGCTTCTACAAGCAGCGAGTTGGCGGTAGATCTCTTTCCTCTGCTGGGGCCTCCCTCTGGAACAGCCTCTCTGCCTCTCTGAAACTTGAGGAGAACTATCTCCGGTTCCAGAAGCACCTCAAGACCTTCCTCTTTGGTTCTGCTTTCTCTCCTCCTCTCCCCTGCTGATCCTGAAACTGCACTGGTTACCCGGCTACCCTCTTATCTCAGGCCGGTCCCCTCCCTGCACCTGCACTGTCCCTCTGGCAACCCTTGCTCTCAGGGGCTGTTTCTGTATCCGTACAGCCCCTACTAGCACTTGACACCTGATGCACAGCTCTCAACTCACACGCTATTGGCCAAGCCCCCTGCACGCACATTCGTTTCAATGGGCCTCTTACCCATCAAAAATAAAATCGGGTGTTTTCACCCGCCTTTGCAATACAAATGGTTGAGAGCTATGCATGATGTCTGCACTTACCCTTGCACTTGCCACCAGTTGGCCGCACTTTTATTTATTGTCTTTATTTAACTAACTATTATTCTATGTACTGCACTGCCCCCAGACCTTTCCCCCCGCACTTATACCCTTCTCCCCTCCCCAGCACTTGCGCGATCTCAATGTCACCTGGCCTAGTAGGATTGTTGTCTCTGCCTTCCCTCTGTTTCCCCTCCCTTGCCTCGTCGCTCCTTGAAACACTTGTGTATAGGTGCGTTATAAATGCCATATCATACCATAATCTCCAAACTCTGGTAAAATCAAAGAACTATTCCACACTGACAGGCAGAGGCATAGGCAGCGTAGGGCCTGAGCGAGCAAGGCCCACCCAAAATCTATAAATGCCCACTCAGCAGCAGTGCTGTGTGGGCATTTACAGATGTTAATGTCACTGAGGTGGGCCCAAGTACATTAGTTTCATGCCCCACTTGGTAAACAATCCTGGCTACACCTTTGCTGACAGGTAACATTGGTGACAGGCGACTTGAACCTACAAATTGATCCTTTGAAAGATACAATGGGCCCTTGGGATGATCAAGATCAGGCATGGGACCTGCCTGACCTCATTTCTCGTCCTCCAAATAGAACTCACCCACTGGCGGTGGAATCACTATGGGCCTCATTACGACCCTGTCTCTCCCGTAATGAACGGTGCCGGTACGGGACTGGCACTGTTCATTACGGGATGCCCTATTACGAGGTCCCTTCCGGGTCCCGCTCTGGGTATCTGGTCAGACCAGATGTCCTTTGTGGGTCCCGCGAGGGGACCAGGGAGCTAATAACGGGCCCGTTTTTAACAGGCCCGTTATTAGCTCCCTCCCCATTCCCATTGAGCCCTATGGGGGCTGAAATGGGAATGGGGATGGGGGTCCTTCAATGAGGAATTACTGGGTCCTCCAAGGTTGGAACGGCCCGGTAATTCTTCATTGAAGGAACCCGGACCTGGAACCCGGTATGGAGGCAGCCATGCCCGTATTAAGGACATGGCTCCATCCATACCTGTAATGAGGCCCTTTGTATTTTCCAAACTCTCAACCTGATGGCATGTAATGGCCGCTTCCCTAAGGATCAGCCGGCCAAATTAACATTTAACGGGGGTTGTGGGTCATCATTAATTGACTACATTATGATTTCAGGCAGTAGATGGGAAAAGGTTCCGGATTTTGAGGTTAAAGCCAGATCAGAAAGCGATCACCATCCTTTGATCATTATTTTTTCACCATTAGGTGTGGCCAGTGGGGCAGTTTGCGTTCCTACAGGACAAAAAAACAATCCTTTTAGCAGAGTGTGCACGTAAATCAATAAAATGGGAAAGAATATTTGAGCAAGACGCTAAACCCTCACTATTTAGTGCAATTCTAGAAAATCTAGGGATCATTTGCAACAGTAAGGTCACAGACTCTGAGATAGTGAAGGAGTTTGAGTTGTCAGGAGCAAACCTGGTGCTGTATGTTTCCCTGCATATAGCAGCTGTAAAAAAGAAAGCCCTGCTAACTATTGGCTGGTCTGACGATGCCTGTGCCAAGGCTAAAAAGAATTTAGTGAGATGTGAAAAATCAGATCTGGGGGTGGACAAAAATGAGTTACAATCTCTTCATGGGAGTATAAAAATCAGATAGCCTGGAAGAAGACTAAATTTGTGGGCAATCATTGGTGTGCACTTACAAAAGCACTAAACGATAGAGATCACATTACAGTCTAGAAATTGGTCACTCCAAAGGAATAGAATTAGGATCAATCACAACCCTGCATGATATCAGATGATCTTTGGTTCTCCCATTTTTCATTTTAATATAAAAGCGGGGAGGAACCGATGACCCATCACGATAAGTTCCATGTCGCAGTGAATGTGGAAACCCTGGGCTTATTGATAATGGACCAAAGATCTAGAAAAGGCATTTAATGCACAGAAAAGTGGCCATGCAGAAGGCCCATATTTGATACTAGTGGACCTCTTTAGAGATGAGGCAGCAATTTGGGTGCCAGTCTTAACGGAAAATGTTAACCTAGTTCTCAGATCAGGGTCTATTCCCAATTCATGGCTGAGCATAGTGATTGTTCCAATCTACAAAAAAGGGGGGACGGAGTCTCTGGGAAACTATCGACCGACCTACCTCCTAGACTGCGCAGGAAAGACTTTTTGGAATTGACTGGTTTGACAATAACAATGTGTTAAGTAACTTGAAAGCTGGTTTTCATGTCAACAAGGACACAATAGATCACTGCTTCTTGCTGTTTATAGTGATCCAGAAAAATATTGCACTTCGTAAGAGGAAACTTTATGTTATATTTCTCGACTTGAAAACAGCATTTGACACAATCTCCCGACACTTTGTGGCAAATCTTACGAGTTCGCAACATTCCTGAACAACTGTTGTCTTCTATAATGCTGCGTTATGGAAAGAACTGAGCGACTGTGCATTATGGTTTATGTGGGGAGCAGACCACCTCATTCATTGTAAACAAAGGTGAAGACAAGGATGTGTATTGGCCCCCTCCTTTTCTGCATTTATATTCAGGAGGCAATAGACACCCTCGGTAGCGGTTTCTTTGGCCACCTGAAGATGGCATCCTTGGAGATCCGTGCTCTTTTTTATGCAGATGACATGGTTATTTTGGCCACTACAGCGATGGGCTTGAAAAAGTCCTTGAACATATTTTTGTCGAAATGTAAACAGCTGGACCTTAAATTAAATGCAAAAAAGCAAAAAACACAGTCTGCCAAACACTGCCCTCTGCTGATAAAAGTAAACAATGTTAGATTGGAGCAGGTTAAACATTTTGATTATTTGTGTGTCGAATTCCAATATTCTGGTCTATGGTCTCAACAAATCCCTAAAACAAGGACAAAATCTTGGAGAAATATAGTGGGGCAATTCAATCATTCCACATCAGACACAGCAGTGGTGCAATATCCCCAGGTTTGGACCTGTACAAGTAGCAGGGTTTGCCTGCAGCTATCTATGGATCCTAAATCTCTGGGGATATGCTAACACTGGGAAATTGGCCGTTATAGAACAGACATTTCTGAAAAAATTAATTCTTCTTCCAAGTGGTGCACCCTCTTCACTGGCTCAAGTTGAACTTAATGTTGTTCCTATAGGCGACCCGATTGAGTTCAAACCTGCTTTATATTGGGGCCGGCTGTGGAACACATACAAATTGGTCATCTACCGTGAAGCTGCAAAACATCTGTTATCACTGAACGGGACATTTAGTGTTAAATGGATTACATACCTGAAACACAGAGTTGGCGCATTGGGAGTATGGGACCCAAGAGATTATCCAAGAGTTTGCCCTGGTTGCAGGGCATTCAATCTGAAAGAGGTGATAAAAACAAAGTCAAGGGAGAGACTAGAAAGTAAAGCAACAATGCTTAAATTAGGTCTTGGACTACTTATCTTTGCAGTTACCGGGTGATGACCACAATTTTTATTGATTTTATTTCAACGACCAACACAAACCAATCTTACAGTGCATATAATAATATTTGATTACACATCACATTATCCATATCCACTGTTTCCCCCATTAAACCTACCCTCCCGAACCTACTCTCCCTCATGTTCTGTTTCTCCGTCTTGCGGTAGGGATTGCGTTTCAATATTTTCTGTTTGATCCCGGTCACCTGCTTCATCATGCGTGAGCCCAAATAATTCAGCTATTAGTTGTTTCCAAGCTATCAAGGTTCCAGCCTCTTCACCCCACCCCCAAACATTGCTTGCTTCCTGCCATACTGCAGTCTCTGCCCATTTCTGGAGATCTCTCTACCATACTTCTATTCTCGGTCTATGGCATGCCTTCCACCCCATAGCGATTCTTCTCTTTGCTAATACATACACCAGGTCTTTCAATTTGCTCATATGCTTGAGGTTATGTGGTCTAGGAAACCCTCCTAACAGGCAAGCCCACACTGTGTCCACCACCATTTTAATCCCTTTTTCCTCCACCCTATGTGCTATTTCTCCCCAAAATCTCTCTATTATTGGGCATGACCAGAACATGTGTACCATTCCGGTGTTTTCTTCGTCACATTTGGGGCATGACTTTCGTCCTGCATTTTTAAATTTGGCTATCTTTTGGGGTGTCATATACGCCCTGTGAGTTATGTATAATTGTATCTGTTGTAATCTTGCATTTCTTGACACTTTCTTGTGGTATCCTTGAGCACGCTCCCACATCCCGTCACTCATTGGGATACCCACTTCCTCTTCCCAGTCCTCTCTAAGCTGTACCACTTCCTTCCCTACTTTGGTCATCATCAGCTCATATATTCTAGATATTTCATGTCCCCCCTCTGCTATGTCATATATTATGTCTATAGTGGTGTCCTGTTCATCTGCTAGTACTACTTCGGACCATGGGCCTCATTCCGAGTACGGCGCTAACCAATGGCGCTATTAACACCTTGGTTGACGCCGTACCCGGACCGGCAGCGCCTTGGTGGATGGCGGAATCACCGCCCCATTCCAAGGTTGGCGGGGCGGTAATTCCCCATTCACCAAGGCTCTTCCCCATTCCCGAATGAGCCCCCATAGGGCTCAATGGGAATGGGGAAGATGCAAATAACGGTGACCGTTCATTACGGTCACCGTTATTGGCTTGGAGGCCCCTTTGCGCCCTTGACTTTAACACCTGCTCAAAGCAGGCGTTAAGGGCGAGGGCGCAGAGGGAACTCGGAGTATGGCGGTACGGGATTACCGCCACCGGTCTCGTTACCGGTGGCCGCTATCCCTTACCGCCATACTCGGAATGAGGCCCCATGTCTCTTTAATTCGCTGCACCATTCTATGGTATGTGATATACTGCCCCATATGCAACCCCTTTTTTGCCACCAGCCCCTCAAAGTCCTTTATACTCCCCTCTTGCCACATGTCACCCATTGTTGCTATCCTCACAGGTTCCCAGTGCTTCCTAATCATTAGTCTTAGTTGCTTGTCTTTTCCTGCCAGAGCGACTAATGGAACCTGCAGGGAACATGGGGAAGGATTCTCCATTATCTGAAAGGTTCTCCGCCATATCTCCCACTCAATTGTCATCATCTTTGGGCGCCCTTCCATATCAGATCTGGGCAACCACATCATTTCTTTTAGGAAGTATGGGGCACAGTCTAAGCGAAACAGCCTGGATTCCGAGGTCAGCACTTCAGAGAGCCATTTAGCTATATATTGAAGTTGACTTGCTATATAATAAATCTCATAGTTAGGTAATTTTATACCCCCCTTGTCATGTGAGTTTTGTAGCTTCCAAAGGCCTACTCTGTTCCTTATCCCATGCCAAAGGAATTCCCTGCATATGCTGTTTATTCTGACAAAGAATCGCCTAGGTATCAAGTATGGGATGTTCCGAAAATAGTGCAACAGTCTCCGCAGGACCACCATTTTAAGCATTGCCTCTCGTCCCATCATCGCTTCACCCAGAACTTCATACTGTTTTCAATATTCTTAATAGCTTTCTCAGTGTTATGTTGGTGCTCTGCTTCCACCGTATGATATATATCTATTCCCAGATATCGGAATTTGCTGACCTCCCATGGTATCTGCAGGATGGGTAGCTGCTCTAACGGGATCCCTTTATACCTGCCCAGTGGAAATACACAAGATTTTTTGGGGTTCGCAGCTATGCCTGAAAGCCTTGCAAATTGCTCCATCACTTCCAGGACATACTGGAGATTTTCCTCAGGGTAGCGTAAATACAACAACATATCATCAGTGTACAAGGAAATTAAATGCGGTTCCCCCTTTATGGTGATGCCTATTATGTCATACTGCTGCCTCGGTCTTCTTCAGGGTATCGTAAATACAACAGCATATCGTCTGCGTACAAGGAGATTAGGTGTGGTTCCCCTTTTATGTTAATCCCTATTCTATGATATTGCTGCCTTAGATATATCGCCAGGGGCTCCAAGGCCAAGATGTACAGCATGGGAGACCACGGGCATCCCTGCCTAGTGCCCCTGCCGAGCTGCCACCTCTCTGATATCACCGCTCCTGTCTTAACCCCTGCCAGCGGCTCGCTATACAATAGCATGGCCCACCTTAGATACCCCGTTCCTATTCCATAATTGGTCAGGGCCGCAATCAGCCATGGCCATTTGACCGAGTCAAAGGCCTTTATTACGTCCAACGAAACTATTGCCATCTCGCCCGCATCCCCGTTTGCATGTTCAATGATTCGGTGGAGTCACCTAAGATTGTTGGATATGTTCCTATTGGGGCCTGTCTGGTCGTAGTGTATTCATTTATTAATGACTCTCCTCATCCTGTTAGCCAGGACCGCCGCCAATATTTTACTGTCCTGGTTCAACATCGACAGGGGTCTGTAGGAGCCACACTCACAACCTGGCTTATTGGGTTTGGGGAGTGGTATGATAATCGCCTATTTTAGGGACTCTGGTAGTCTTACAACTTTGTATGCCTCATTTAGCATATATAGGAGCGGGGGGAGTACCTCATTTTTGTACATCTTATCAAATTCGCTGGGGAGTCCGTCAGACCCCGGGGTCTTACTAGTGGTTAGTTGCCTCACTAATTCTTCTAATTCCTCTAGAGTGATTGGTGCATCTAGCTCCTCTCGTTCTTCTGGGCTGATTTGCGGCAATCCAATATCCTCCAGTGTATCTCTTATTTCCTTGCTGTCACTTTCCTCTGCATCTCTGTACAGGATACAGTAATAATCTGCGAATTCCTGATTAACTCCCTCTTGAGTGTCTACTATACACCCATCATCTTTCGCTATCATTCTGATTGTGGGTCTGGGAGTCTCGCTTTTGTATAACCATGCCAGGACTCTCCCTGGTTTGTCCCCCCCTGCATGCTGCCTCTCTATATATTTTTTAAAGTTGAGGTTGCACAACCTTTCCCAGTATCCTGCACTTTTCTGTTGTAGCCTTAGTATTTCTTCATTATCTTCTTTAGTGTTACCTCCCCTTCTCAGTGCTGTTTCTAGCTCTGTTTCTACTTCTTTTAGGTCGGCCAAAATCCCTCCTTGTAGCCCCTTGGACTTAGCTATGGCTATGTCATGATCTCTGCTTCCAAAAGATCAGGACTTGCCCGACTCCCTTGGAAGCAGACCCATAACCCCGGTTCCGAGTGCCAGCCAGTCCCAATTGGGACCTTTTGGACCCTGTCCTGGCGCCAGTGGCACCAGGCTCATAAAGATGCCCAGTCCCAGCGCTGGAAGCGCCGGGCTCATAATGCTTGGCTGGACTTACCTGCAGCAGACCATGCTGCTTACTTACCTGCCAGTTGAACCCCTGATCCTCTTCTGTTTGGGACTACTTTTCCTGTTGGGTGGGGCAGGAGCCACTCCCTAGGTTCAGAACACTGGAACTCTTCTGGAAAGCAGGAACTCTTTTCTTACCTAGGCGTGGCTGTGGAAGGAGACACCTAAGCACTACAGGAGGCTATTTAAACCACACCCGATGGATGAATCTTGCTTTGCGTTATTCTGCATTCTCTGCAGCAGAACGCTCATCGTGTCTTCTGCTTCTGATCCTGGGCCTAAGGGAACAAAGGCTTACCATCCTGGAATCCAGTCTTCAGCAGCACCTGTAAAGACAAAGAAAGAACAGGTTAGCACTACGGTCTTCAGTGGCAGCGCATCTCTTACCTGGTCCATCGGCTGTCACCAACGCCTCGCACTGCATTCCGGCATCTGAAAGACAAAAGCTTACCAGCTCTTCGCACGCTCCGGAGGCCTTCGGCGCTGCATCCCGCATCTGAAAGACAAAAGAAGGTGCGTTTAAGGACATTGGGCAACTTTATTACTCACGTGCCATTACTCCTTCCCACGCCAAATCCAGTGGGTATTCCAGCACCTTTCAGCTTCTCTAAAGCTCCGAACTTGTACCTGCAAGATAAAAGGGACAGTAAGTGCGCATCGTGAAGCAGGCTACAAGCGCTTACTTACATGCTTCCAGGCGCTTCTATTCCTCACGCGGGTTCGATCCTCAACTCTCATCAGCCCACCATCCGCCATCGCCGGAACCCTGCAAAACAAGAGATATCATTACAAAAGACTTTTAAGACATTTGAAGTGCCCAGAACTTACCGTTCGTGCAGTTAACGACGGACAGCAGTCCTCTGAGGTCAAGAGGCCTGCACCCTTGTCCAGTGAAGAAACTGGTTACGGCACCCTGCCCCGAGGCAGATGGAGAGCCCGGCGTTCACTTACCTAAGGTGAGGGTGTTAACCTTTGGGGTTCTACAGGAGAAGAGAAAGGGAAGAGGAGAGAGGCACCCAATAACCCCAGTTCATTAATCCCATATTTTCTATCTGCAGACATCTTACTCTTCGAGTCAGACATACAGTGCACAGAGGTCCAGCCCAAAGAGCCAACCGTGTGTTACACATCACCTTTGAAGATACGGCATTCACCCAGTCAAGACCGGCGCCTCTGCGGGAATCAGGTGAGCGTTACAGCTATTCCTCTCACTACTACTTTAAAAGCTTGCCAGAGCAAACCTGCTGTCTCCACGCTACCAGTATTGATCTTGAAATAGCTTACTATTTCCTCTCTCATGTCCTCCCTAAAAATATTATCTTTCAACGCTTCTGCTCGGAGGTGCCATGTCGGTATCTTTGCTCTCGGGCGTTGATATTGCCATACTAGTATCAGCGGCGAGTGGTCTGAGAGGACCCTCGCTTTGTATTCTGCCTGCGCTATTTCTATCGTTAGTTCTTGTGTGACGAACACATAGTCCAGTCTAGTGTGTAGGTTCTGAGGGGCTGAATAGTGCAAATATTGTCTATCCTGTAGATGGTGCGACCTCCATGCGTCCTCTAACCCGACATCCGCTAACAGGGACTGCAACGTCCTGACAGCTGGGGTGGGTCTATCTATTTTGGTATCAGATCTGTCTATTTTCGGATTCAATACACAATTAAAATCTCCTCCCCAAATCACTGCACCCCCGAGGCTCATGCTGAGTTTACCATATAGAGTTCTAAAGTATGCCGCTGTATCCTCGTTCGGGGCATATGTATTTATGATACATATTTCCTTATTTTCCACTAACCCCTTTATTATTACCATTCTCCCATCTAGCTCAACCGTAGAGTGCAGCAACTGAAACAGGACATGCGGTGCGACCCAGGTAATCACCCCTCTGGCATAGGCTGAATATGATGCGCCCACGACTGTCCCCTTCCACCTCTTTCAGACCACTGCCAGCTTTTCCTGCGTTAGGTGAGTCTCTTGCAGCAAAGCTATGTCTATTGTCTGCCTGTGCAGGTACATCATAACCTTATTTCTTTTTAAATAGCTATTGAGCCCCCTGACATTCCAGGTAACTACATTAAGGTCTCCCATAACATATTAGATTCCCGCTCTTCCCTCCATAAGTGCAGTCCATATCTCGTCTTTTCAGGGTGTAGGCTCATACCCCAATTTAAACTTCCCCCAACCGTTCCAACCCCGCCCTCGTCCCTTCCCAACCCATCACACTCCCCAACTTTTCCCCAACTTCCCCCGTCCCCTGCCCCTCCCCGCCCCAACTTACCCTTCAACTCCCTATCCCCTCTACCCTTCCCCAATTGTTGCCCAGCTCCATCCCTGGATCTCAGGCACCCCCGCATCTAGCCCTTTTCGGCTATTGCCGTACTCATGACTCAGCAGGGAGATATCGCCCTAGTGGCGGACATACTAGTCTAAATCTCGGGGTAGGGATCTCCATCCTGTTGCTCCTTTCTTCTAATCAAGTCAAGCGTGACTAAAGCCACCCGTATTGCGTTGCACTGTCTATATTCCAGTCCCACATATTCAAATGTCTCATGTTACAATGTCCCATCACTATGACTGCTGGCCATCGTTATCTTTTCTGCCATCTCCACTCCCGGCACCACTTACCCACCATTTATCATACATGTCTATATAATCACTTATCGTGTTCATCTCGGCCTCGCTCCTCATCTTGTTCCAGACAGCTGTTTGCATCCAGCCATGCCGCCGCAGCCTCCACAGTATCAAAAAAGTACGCCTTGCCTTTGTGAAAAATCTTGAGTTTTGCAGGATACAAGAGCATATATTTAAATCCGGCTGTGCGCAGTCTTCTCTTGATCGCCACATAGCTGTAGCGCTGTCTCTGTACCTGCATGGTATAATCAGGGTATGCAGTGATGGTCGCAGACGCTCTTGTTACCGTCCCTCCTTTCCGGAAGGATTCCAAAATCTTCTCTCTGTCCCTGTAATTAAGGATCTTTGCTATAATTGCCCTCGGAGGGACCCCGGGTTGTGATTTCCTCATCAGGGCCCTATGTGCACGTTCAACTGCGAACCCCTGGGAGAGCTTGCTTGCTCCTATTTCTTGTATGATCATGTTCTCCACATAGTCTGTGGGGTCTTGGCCTTCTTCCCCCTCCGGCAGGCCGACCACGTGTGTATTATTGCGTCTCGCTCTTCCTTTGGCCTCCTCCGCTCGGTTCTCCAGGTTGGCCACCTGCTGCTTCAATATGTGGACTTCCTTGGCATTGTTTGTGCTGGTATCCGTGTTGATTTTCACCGCACTCTCTAGACCACTAGTTCTCTCCGCAAACGCTCTCACATCTTGCCTCAACAAGTTGACCTCTATCCCCACCGCATCTATCTTCGTTTCTAGCACAGTCCTCAGATCTGCCATCGCTAGTCCCCACAAAGTTTTCAGTTCCGTGATGGCTGTTAAAATCAAATGGTTCTCACTTGCCGATGCCGCAACTGCGGTTGTCGTAGCTATACCTTGTGTTGGGGTGGTGGGGGCCTGCTGCGACTTAGCAAAGATGTCCATTGTGGGCTGCTTGTCCTTGGTTTTGCCTCCCCTTACAGATATATCCGCCCTGTTTTTATTCTGGGATCTGTTTCACCAGCAGTGTGCAGGTCTTCTGCCCCCTCGCAACTTCTCCCCGTAGCCGAAAGCCTCCTAAGGCGTAGACCTTCGCGCTGTTCCAGTTCTCGTCCGCTCTAGCCCAGGCGGAGTTCTCTTTCACTCCATTGTTAAGTCCAGACCCCGCCTTAGGGTTTATGCACTGTTTCTGTAGCGCTGCCCGTCTCGCACTTGCTTGTGTAATGCTCCAGTCCGCCTACTGATGGGTTTTGCAGCTCTCACTTCCTGAGGGTCTTGTGTATTGGATTAATTTGTGCTTTGGTGCTGCCCTTTTCCAGAAGCGCGCTCCACCTCTAGCACCCACCCTCTTATGCCTAGTCAAGCTTCCTGGTCTGTGCCATCTTCATGTGCCCGCATCAGTCTCTGGGGGCTCTTACACATGGGCACAAGACGTTCTATGCCAGTTACTGTATCCCGCCTCACGAGAGGAGAGGCTTGGATACTTGTATCCTTTTCAGGTATTGTTCTTGGATTTAGCAGCGCAGGTCAGCTGCAGCCGGCTCGCGTGTAGTCAACTCCGGTGCTCTGCGACCGAGTACCGGTACTCCTTCAGTTTCCCGGCAGCTGCCAAATGTCCCTTTCCCTCGCGTCGGTCGCATCAGGGGTCAGCACCGCGCATTCGTGTTAGTATTCGGAGCCCTACGCAAGCCGTGCCAATGCTGGGCTCCAGTCAGGGTAATCAGCATGTGCGTTTAACTCTGCGCCCCCGGCCGCTGCTGAACACCGTCTCCTGCTTTCACTGTGCAGCACCCCGTGAATCCATCACGGCTTCACGAAGTCCTTTGTTCTGTGTGGCCGACTGATGGCGGCCATCTTCTTTTTCGTATTGTGTACACCACGGGATGTTCTCGGGCTTTAATCTTTCTGATTTCTCCAGGAATCAGCGTGGCAATGCCTCATGGCGTGCCTCAGGGTGTCCTACGCCAGCACTTCAAGTTGTTAATCTTGCTTGTTCCTATTCACACGGCTATATCAGGATGTTGACAGGATCATCAGGAGCCACAGTGGAGACGCATCCTTTCACATGGCTGCTTAGCCACGCCCTGGGTGATGACCACAATTATCTTGATTTGATCACCCCCTCGCCCCCTGTTTGAAGGATCCCTATATGTCAGTGTGAAACTCAGGATTCTGCAGACTGCTTCTTTTACCAGAACGTGGTATGAAAACACCTCTGGAACATGCCCCATGAGTAAATCTGCCACTGAAACGTTAATTCATAAACTTCTGTTGTGTCCCTATACACGTGAGTTTTAAAGGATATGAGGATTCGTCATACAGGTGACGCAACAAAGTTCTTAAGACAATCCGCACAACCCCATGTTATTTTTGCAACTGCTAGGTACACACACACAGTGTCACTATACAGATCCAAGATCTTAAAGAACATATCTGAAGGAGTTTAATGTACTTTAGTCTGAAACAATAATATTCCTGTTCTAATGCATAGCACCAGTATAGCATTGTAAGCACTGTTTTATTCCTCTTGTCTGGATAATCTGGAATCTTACAGGGACACCTTGTTCTGACTTGATTTGAAAATCGATAGTGGTTGCATAAAGATGGGGATGAATGCGGACGTCTATTTCTTCTATTGTTTTAAGTAACGGTAGGGGCTGCGAGTTTACTCTCGACGAATGTATTCCTGTAATCAATTCAGGTTCCTACTATGAATTGGGTTTTCCCTTAAAGTCACTGCTTTGGTTCCTTTTATGACAATGTTCCATTTCTTTTGCTTACATTTAGCTTATCGTAATTTTATGAATTGTATAATGAAATTTGTATTAAGATGTTTTATCATTGTATAACTTGAAGGTTTTAAATACTGAATAAATGTCTGTTTGACAGGCTTATTTTCTTAAACAGTGTTGCACGAGTGCAGGGTCCTTGTCGAGTTTGCGGCTCCTCTCAACCATTCACATAACATTTGAATGTGTTCAAGGTGAGCAGACCCAATCAGTGGCATAGCACAAAATGTGACACCTCCCCAACACCTCCTACGAGCCATGCTGAGTGCTCCCCAAACCCCAGCTCCTTAACAAAGCACAGGGCACACCACACCCCGGCCCTGACCACCACGTGTTCGCAATGTCCATGAAGATTCTGCCACTGCAGGGGCATGCACTACTCCAAGCGAAAGAAGTAAATATGTTTTTTAATCAAAGCTTAAATGTTTCACTGAGCATAGAGAGAAGGGGCGGTGCCTGGTCCCCAAATATAGCAGCTGCCTGTGGTGGCTGCTGAATTGTTTTATTGGAGGGTGCAAATATTTGGCAAAAGTATGGTATTGCAATGGAGCATAACGAGGGGGCCCAAACTAACGAAAACGGGTTTGGGAGGGTCAGGGGAATTCTTCCCCCTCCCATGAGAAAATGTTTTGAATAATGGGATGTTGCATTACACAGCACACTTTTGGGAAAATTTGGGTAAAAGGCCAGTGTCATGACGTTTGCAAGGAGATTCCCTTGGAGTCTGAGAAGCCAATGGCAACTCCGCCGCCATTGATTGTTCCACTTTTTTCCCCATTTCCTGTTGCTACGCTCTAGTCTTTTTCCGGCCTCTTCCTGGTTTCGCTCTTAACCACGCCTCTTTGTTTTGCCCGGCGCGTTGCAACTGAAGTTTTTTCGCTCAGTTTCGCTAGCGCTCACTCTCCAGTTCCCTGCCCGCTGCTTGACCGGGTTTTTGCCGGTTATAGTCCCTTTCTGCCTTCTTTCTTAGCTTCGCTATTTCCTTCGTCTATCTGCTCTTTGCCTCCTCTCCCGTTTCCCTCTCTCCTCGTCCTGCTTTCTTTTCCCGGTGCCTCGGTCCTCCTCTTTTTGTGCTTACCTTCTTCCGTGCTTACCTGTTTCCTTTCCCTTTCTTTACGGGTCTATTATTCTTCCTCCGTTCTGACCTCTTACTTTCTCTCTCCTTTTCGGTCTCCGCTTCCATTCTTCCTCTCCCCGGCCTACCGCCGCTCTTCCGGCATTCTTCTCTTACCATTTCCCCTTCCAGCTAAGCATTCACGTGATCCTCTGCGGTCTCTGCGATCCTCTTCAACCCGGAACATCCTCTGCTTCGGATACCTGGAGAAACAACTTGTCTGGTGAACCTTGCTCCACATCAAGATCGAAATACAAGAGGTTTCTTTTAGCATACGCTTTTTTCCTCTCCTACGGCTTCTGCGGAAAGGGTGTCCCTTGTTTCCTTGATTTACTAGGGGGGACAGGGTGGCTTCTAACCGCGGAAGACCATATCTCTTCTCAAAAAAGAAATCCACAAGAAAAAAGGGGCGAAGACGCGAGGAGCCTACTGAAGAATCAGGTGAGGAGGAGTGGGTTCTGCATAAAGACAATTCTGGTTCCGACGAATTGAGTGATCAGCCTGACATTCATGATAGCCAGACAGTTTGCAATCGATTTTGTAGGGTGTAGGAACTCATGAAAAAAGTACAATAGATGCACAAGAACATTTCCCAATGCAATGTCATGCGGTCTCTTCAATATATGCTAGTATAAAAAACATATTCATGCTGGTTGTGCCCATACATTTCCAGGCTGGCTCCAGCAACATATGCTAGTATTCCCGTATAGGAACATACTCATGTTGGCTTTGAGATTTTTTTTATAGTATCATTACTGGCACTAGGCCCAAATCTGGCTCTGCCAATATATACCAGTACTCCTAAGTAAGAAAATACTCTCGTTGGTTTGACCATTAAAAGTGACATGTCACAATAAGGAAACATGTTCAAACAGGTTCCAATGTAAGCTAGTCTAGACCCATAAGAACACTTATAATCCATGCTTCATCATAGATGCTCACTTAATAAAAAGTCATGCTTCAATAAGAAATATACAGGCCGCTATTCTAAAACGTCAGTCTAGCAAGGTAATGCTAATTATCATGCTTACTTTAACAAAGATGCAGAGTTATCAATGTCATGTCCCAGTAAGCAATGGCTACACTGGCTGTACCAAAATGCCAGTCTAGCCAAGTACTGACACACATGAACTAGGTGTTCCACGAAAATACCAGTAAAACATGCAAAGCCAATAAAGGATGTGTCAAAAATACTCTAGTGATCCCAAGTCTCCCAGGGCCTTACACACATGCACACACATGCACGCGTGCACATGCACGCATTCCCTTTCACCCACCGGTCACCCACCCATACTTCTCCTCTCACATTCATTCACACTGCATTTACCACACAGGCATGCACCCACCCACCCAGAACATTCACACACAGTCCCCCGCTACTCCAGGAGCTTCTATTTTTTAAAACATTTTTTGTAACATTTCATTTTAGTACTGGGGTAGCAAGTGAGACTGCAGGGGTAGCAAGGGAGACCGCAGGGGTCGCAGCTGTGACACCTGGGACACCCAAATGATGTCCCTGTCTCCTATGCCTGACTTCCCACATCTCCTAGAAGAGACAGTCATCCTTCTGGAGAAGAACAGAGATATGACCAGAGAAGACCCCATAGTCCGGAGAGTAGAGAAAGATTTTCACAACTTGAGAAACATGTCAAGCAATTGGCAGAAAGCATTACCCAAATCATTAGATCCCAACAGGGAAATCCTGATTCTAATACTCAAAGACACCTTGGCCAGAATGAATCGACAGGTCTGAGTGGACAATGACAAGAGAAAATAGTTCCAGTTTAAAATGCGCAAAGAGAAGAGGAAGGATTTGTCAAAAAATATATTGCAATCCATAGAGGGAGCTTTTACGTAACCTGAAAATACCCCTGAGTTTGATCCGAAAAAATTGTGTGATGGCCGGTGGTAACCCCTCTTCATTCCTTGAAAATAAAGAAAGTAACAAAGACATACCTGGACATGAGATGAAAGATGAACAAAACCCAACAATTTTGACACAAATCCCAAAAAAAAGATTTGTCTTCCTCTCCAGGTTTTTCTAGGCACCACAGTTCAAGAAGTAGCAGTGACCTGGAACCCGCAGAAAGTGGGGGATGGGGGGAGAGTCCCTGTCAAACCGGACACTTTCAAGTATATTTTCATCCCTACAGAGTCTTTGACTAAATCACATGAACTTGACCCTGAAGAGAATGCCCTTCAGTGGGCTGCCCAAGTTCATGCTTATGAAGGCCTAAATACCAATAGAATACAGTCCAAATAAACCACTAACTCACACTTTCTCTGTAATTTGGAGATGAAAGATGAAATGTTTTTCGTGCCTATGCAAGTCTCCTGTGACATTGTTATTCAAAGAAGTGCTTGAAACTGCGGTAAAGGTGCAAATACAGCGGTGCCAAGATGGGCACATTTATCAGTTGCAGGAATGATGTGAAAGGGGTGGGGGCATCTCTAGAGGCGGAACATCATTGATAGCACTGGTCCCGTCGACTCGATGGCTTCCGTTAGACGTCATCACCAGTAAATGTAGCTCGCACAGCACCGATTGGCAGTGTGCATAGGTGCAGCTTGAGGAGTTTGTGTGTGATAACGTAGGGCTAGGGAGACCCATGGGGA
Source organism: Ambystoma mexicanum (assembly GCF_040938575.1). Lineage (NCBI taxonomy): Eukaryota > Metazoa > Chordata > Amphibia > Caudata > Ambystomatidae > Ambystoma > Ambystoma mexicanum. The sequence goes on along the minus strand of NC_090930.1, from coordinate 940,049,514 downwards.
AGCTGGAGGGATAGGCAACGGGTAGCAGGCATAGTACAGTACAGTATAAAATGGGCATCAGGTAATAAAATCGCGGCAAAAATGTCGCTGGTAAAAAAGATTTGCTGTGGTTTACCCAGTAAAAGTGTACCCCATTATACCATTTAAGGGGAGCAGGAATTGCGGGGTGTCCCCCGCTCCCCTTAAATGGTATAATGGGTCTGGGGGTTGCGGGGGTGTCTCCTGCATCCCTTACATGATTGTGGTGTTAAAACCACAGCATTTTTGCCACAATATTTTGTATTTCGTATACACTGCCATTTTTGCCGCGATTTTAAGACATGGAACCATAAAAGGACCTATACAATAGCCACCCGTACACATAGGCTGCAGGTATGATATAATATGTAATTTTATTTATACTGCGCTCAATACACAAGTGTTTCAGAGCGTGACCAAGCAAAGGGAGGGGAACAAGGGAGAGAAACAACAAGTAAGCCACTTGGGTTTTCACACAGACGGACCCCATATTTCAGGGCAGACATGAATTTCTCGAGCATTCAGCCATAGCCACGTCCTGGACAGATGTTCCAAACCAACCATTCCCAGTAGACTGAAGTCACTGGGAAAGGGGTCCAGCCAATACTCTCGAGGTCAGCAAGCTAGGCTCCTGGGCACTCACGGGGAATGGAAGGACTTTTAGTAAATAAACACTGGTAAATAGAAGGAACTTTACAGTGTGGTAAGCGGTTTCAAATCGCCTCTTGGCAGGCGGGCCTCGGAAGTGCTGTGGGTCGAGGGGGTGAGCCGGTCAGGGGCCAATCAGATGGAGCGTTTCGGTGTACCAACGGTGCAAGTGTTTTGTGTCCTTGCCGATGTCCACAGGATACCTCACTGGTTAAATGCTGTGTGAAAGTTCCTCCATTGACAAACCCAGGTTGGATTCTGAGTTTCATGTGAATTGGCCACTGGCAGTTAAATAAAGGCCCGGTGGTCAGCATAATTATGTCATGAGATGTTTCTTATTGTGGGGTGGTGTGGGAAGGTCTCTGATGTCACATGTGAGGTGTTGGACCCAGGGGGTCAAGATTGCTTTCCCCTATCACGAACTAGCAACATATAGCGAGCCATAAGGGTCTGTTATAGTCCCACCAATACGCTTTGTAGAATGATTTTAACGGTGTTGCTAACTATGCTTTTGCTAATAATGCTTAAACGTGTAAAAGGTTTAGCTGCGGTAGCTGGCTCAGACAGCTCCCTTCTGTCAGTTCTGTTCCACTCCTTTTTGGACTGCTTTTGATGTATTAGTCATTAACTACTAGACGAGAACCCCTAATACATTTGGACTCCCCAGCAAGCTCCTCAGTTCTCTTGGCCAGCTGAGGATATTCCTGACGCCCTCCAGGGGACGCATGTACACTTCCGAAGAGGTCCCACAGATGCTGAGGTTGCGAAAGTTCTGTCTGGTCCTGTTTGATGCCCGCACTCAGGTGGAGGGGCTGGCCACAAGGAAGGCTCAGTGACGGGAGGTCTCGAGGATCTCTAAGACATGTGAGTGTACTCTCTCATGAACACGCAACATGGGAGTTGCATGCCTCTAGAGAGGGGGGTATCCTTTTACGGTGTCTAGGATGCATCCTACACAGGGGGTAGGACGATTAGCCATAGTAGCCTTAAATTTCAGTTCCATCCACCCGATAGGGAGTGGATGTGTGGCGGGCACATCTGTCTTACAGCAGAAGAGTTCATAGAAAGTGTTGGACCCCCATTAGATGGGAATTTCACGTAGTGCAGACGATTGTATATTTTCATCATTTTCTGGGAACAGGGTGTTAACGCTTTGTTGAGGTGTAGAACAAGGGTGCGCGTAGCAGAATATTGTATGTTCCATTTGGTTGTCATAACAGGTAGAGTAGCTGTTGGTTGCTGCAGAGTCGGCCGAGGGGGAAGGGTTAGCACCAGAGATAACTTGTATTAATGTGCGCTTGGCATAGTAGCGGTGGATGTGGGCCCTGGGGTGGGCGTGGGCCAGGGTTTGCATACTAACATTAAAGAAGGTGGGCCTGTGGACACGGCCGTTATTGAACTAACACTGAGTGAGTAGGAGGGCCTGAGAAGAAGGCAAGTGTGTGTGTGATTGGTGTGAGTGGGCAGGCCTGTGGAGAGGGCCATTGAATGTGGCTAGGGTGTGAGCTGAAGGAGTCGTAAATATAAGTATGAGAGGGGGAAAAAGGGGAGTCTGAATGAGAAGAGTGCAAGAGGAAAATTTGAAGAACATGTAAAAGAAAAGGAGGATTTTTTAGAGGATAGAATAAGGGTAGGGTGCACGGGGAAAGGATGGCTTTCAGGGATACGGCCCATGATCACATGTGTAATAAGTTGCCCCAATATCACAATAAAATATTAAAATACCACTTTCAGTGGGTTTGGGCCACTGCAGCAGAGTGCTTCCATGAATGGCCCGGGGAGCCAACGTTCGATAGCTGGATAATAGAACAGATGTTATCCTACCTGCTAGCAACATACAAACGATCTACACTCAAAAGCAGACAAAGTATTTTAGGACTCTAGGAGCTCTATGAGGAGACAAAGAAAGAGCCTGAGCAAAAGGGTGGGCAAGACAACCGCATGCCTGAACCACTTAGCGCATCCTCCCCCTCTCTATGGGTTGCATCCAACATTAAAGCCTGCCGCAGGTTACACCAACCCACGGCACGGGTACCTGAGTAGGGGGGGACTTGCGGAAGGGGAAGAAGGGTAATAAGGAAGGTGGGGCTGGGGAACCTAAGGCAAAGCATAACCGAAAGTACCTGGCAGAAAGAGAAAAGAGCATGCAGCATTGGTTGGAAACTATATTCCAAGAGGCAGAGAGGGTAATAGAAAAGAAGATGCAGAGAAAGGAGAAGGAGCAGGGGATCACCAGGGGTGTTGATTTGTATATCTCGGGAAGGATAAAGTTAAAACTGGACAATGAGGAATCCAAAAAGGAGGAGAACGAAATGTATAGACCAAAAGCATTCAGAGGAGGAGGTCCAAATAAGTACAGGGGCGAGGATCCCTGGCGATGGATAAGGAGAAAGAGAGGGGACGGAAGCAAAGAAAGATGGGGGACATGGGAGAAACAAGTAGAGAGTGGTCAACGATCCTCTGCCATAGAAAGGCGATGATAGGGATGGCAAAGGTCGCAAGAAGGAGGCAGGACATAAGGCCCCAGACACCCAAAAGGCCCCTGTTACAGAAAGGAAGGGAAAACACACACTATGTGCCTTGGCAGACTATGAACAGAGACAATTTGATATACAGCATGCCCTACCTCATGGCGGGGGTGAGCAAATGGATATATGCTCTCGAAAAAGAGACAGCCGGGGTTACCCTGGCGATCAGGGATATGAAAAGCTTGTTTTCAGCGATAATAGTTCAAGGGCCACGCGTTTGGCTTGGAAGCAAGACAACGCATAGCAACACAGGTTCTAATCCTGGTCTTGTGCTTAGAAACTGGTCTCCGGTATTAAACACGTTATAAAAGAACAATTATAATAGGGAAGCGAGGGGACAAGATATGGGAAGAGGTGGGATACAACGGAGTACAGCTGAATACAAATATACACAATGGGGCACCCTTTAATAACTGCCGCACACATATGTGGAAAGTATTAAGAACCATGTATCCTGATACGTCGGATCTTTGGGTCTGTAATGGCACGCAAGATGAAATTAGATGAAGACCCTGCAGCTTATATATGACAGATTCAGGAGCTATGGACATTAGAGACACGGAAATAATGGGATGAATACATATCCCTTTTCTATCGCAGATTTGGCAAAGGGCTCCCCCCAGATGTACAAACCTCTTTGGAAAAGGAAGTAGGGATAGAGGCAAAGGGGTATCCCGAGATACAGGCAACTATAGAACATTATTGCAAATGAAAGCAAGAAAGGGAAAGGGAATCTGCAGATAATGCCGTCAAGGCAGAGAACAAGTGCAAAAGAAGTTAGCAACGCTCTCCATGGAAAGGGCGGTAGTCACCACAGGCCCTGTAGAAGTGGCTCCCACCCAAGAGGGGTGGGGGAAAGGGGATCTCAGAAGAGAATGGACCACAGCAAGGGGGATACGCACAGTCACAGTGTACACCACAGTGGGGGGTGCAACAGCCGGGGTTCTACCCACAAGGGGGGACATATCAGCAAATGGGATACTACCCACAGGGAAGAGGATACCAGCAGAGGGAACGGGGGCAGATGCAAAGGGGCATGGAACAGGTTTATTGGGCCATGATTTATCTGTGGCCACCCGAGCCATTTTGCACAAATGTGTCCTTTCGTGCAGCAAGCATGTTACCATCCCGGGGGTCTGCAGCTAGGGAACCAGTCGACACAGCAGCAAGGGAACCAGCTGACACAGCAGCATGCTCCTACCCAACTGCAAATGATAACCCCAAATGCGCAGCCCCTGCCTCAGCAAGCGCAGACATTTGTCCAAGCAGGACCAGTAGGGATTCCGGGGACACTCACACAGGCTTTGCAAGCACCTGCACAAACACATCCTCAAGGGGAGGGTACTGTTGGGCCAGGACGTAGTACCCCACTACACAGAAGTGATGATCCTGGGAGGGAACACTTTCCTGTTCCCGCATGAACACAACGCCACAATGGCCCTCATTACGACCCTGGCGGAAAGCAACTGACCTGACCGCCATAGCGTAAATAGCGTTTCCGCCATTGCACGACGGAGTAAAGTGCGGCTAATTCTGACCCATCGGGCACGAGCACTACGCCTTGGCGGAAGTGCAAAGTCCGCGATGGCGGAAATGTCCCCAAAACGCCCCTCACCGCCGTCGTACGGCGACCTAGGTGCAATTCCGCCACCGGACATAGCGGTCACCGTAATGAGTGGCAATCGGAAAATACGGTGACCGTAAATATACGGAAACGGAAGCAAAAACATGGTTCCGGAACGGGAAACAGCACGCCGTACACCTATAAAATCAGAATTTTCACACAACCATTAAAAATACTACCCTGAGAGACATCCCAACCCGTCATCCACCCTAGTGAAACCAAAATAATGGGAAAAGTAGCGAAAAAAGCGTGCGACCGCAAGCGGCAGGTCCACTTCTCACGTGAGGAACTCACGGTGCTCACAGAGACCCTCCAGGAGAATGCTGCCGTCGTCGTCTCGACGCAAATGACCAGGACGGCACTTGCGAACAAGAAGGCCATATGGGCCCTGGTGGCACAGCGGGTAAGTGCGGTGGGGACCGCAACCCACAGCAATGCAGAAAGCGATGGGACGACTTGCGGATATGCGTACGGAGCATACTATCCGCCAACCGTAACATTGCCACAGCTACCGGGGGAGGATCGGAATCACCCATCAAGTTGACCCTCTGGGAAGAAATCTGTGCCTCCACCATTGGAATGGAGACCATAGAGGGAGTCGGAGGGATGGAGAAAGGAGTGCAGACATCCGAAGAATCAGGTAGGTGTCCCAAATAAAACTATGCTAAAACCACAATGTCCAATCATGTGAAGTACCATGTGTCCACATAGTGCAACAGAAACACATGTCCAGGAGAACGTCCACTTACATTGGCCTGATAGCGCACATTAAAAGTCAAATTAAATAAATAAATAATTAAAATTCCTAAAAACACCCTCTACACGTGCAGCAGGCACCCCCTAACTGCAGGCTGCAATACAACTGCACCCTCAATCCACACAAAAATGAAACCACTTCCAAGGCCCTGACCCAAATCACCCTCAGGTACCACCCCAATGCATGTGATACATTGCCATTCCAATTTCCACAGACCCATAAATAACGCTCGCCCTCCTTTACTCCACCACAGGGTCCGATTCAAACGACGAGCTCCAGGACACCCCTACCAGCACACCTGCAAAGAGGGCCAAGACCAACGGCCAAAGACCCTCCACCTCAGCTGCACGGATCAAGACACGGCAGCAGCACAAATCAAGTGGCAGCACACAGGAGGGGACTTCAACAGGCACCCCAGCAGCCAGCATGGCCACAACACCACCACCACCACAGGCCCCCCCAATGGATGCCACAGAAGGCACTGCTTCTGGTGGCAGCAGCACCATAGGTGACACTGCATTAATGGCAGCATGCTCCGACACAGAAAACGGTGATGTTGATGTACGATCCATCCATGACCTGTCTCAATCCCCCTGTTTTTTTCATCCCGTACACCATGAGGATACGACGCAGGGGCACTCACAAGACGACGACTGGCCATCCCCCACAAGCCCTGTGTCAAGGCAACATGAGGTGATCAGCCCCTCTGTGACACCACCGCAAATGGCCATGGCCCAGCAGAGGCAACAGTCCCTCGACCAGGTGATCGTGCAACAGCAGCAACTGGCCACGCTCCTCAAGGACCATGCTGATGAATGTGGGGGTACCAAGGCAGCCATAGAAACATGTACAGAGACACTAAGGGCAGAAATGGAGAGAAGCACCGAGAGCCTGAGAGTACAAATGGAGAGAAACACCGAGAGCCTGAGAGTACAAATGGAGAGAAGCACCGAGAGCCTGAGAGTACAAATGGAGAGAAGCACCGAGAGCCTGAGGGGGGAACTGCATGCGACGTCCAAAGACGTATGTGCTGAACTTGCCGCTGTGCGCCGTGTGCTCACTGAGCTCTCACAAACCCTTAGGGACATGCATGGATGTGAGCAGGCAGAGACATCATCCGTTGCAAGTTCCGTCCAGGGCAGCCCCCAACGTAGATCTGGGAGGAACCTGCGCTCCACAGGCAGGGGTGCCCCTGATACCCGGAGAGGGGGCTTGCAATAGCGTCTGCCCACTGACAATGAGCATCCTTGGACACTGGTGTTCGGGGGGGAGGTAGGAGGGTGGAGGGGCTGTGTTGGGCTTACTTGGGTGGCGGGTCGATGGGGTGGTTAACACAATTTCACATATGCTATAAACATTTCACAATCATGCAATGAGATGTGTGGACATTGATCTTTGTGTACGAGGCCATTATAGGCGTACAGTCCATATTGTGCATGTTCCAGACACACACAGTGCCACAAGTCCCGTGTCCATGTATCAGCCACCAGGCGTGAGTGCTAGAAGCATGAATCTATGATAATCTGACGAATTTCACGGCCCTCCTGTGCCTCGCGGACTCCTTGAGGTGCTGCCACATCCCCACCCACATCATGACCATATTCAGGTGCTTGCAGTTCTGCGTCAGGGGGCATGGGCACATTTCTACGTATGCACATGTTGTGTAGCATGACACATGCCATGACCATCTTTGCAACCTTCTCATGGCGGTACAGGAGTGCCCCGCCAGACCTGCTGAGGCAGCGGAAACGACCCTTCAGTAGGCCGAATGCCTGTTCTATGACTACACGGGTACGTGAGTGGGCATGGTTGTAGTCCTCCTCATGCTGGTTCTGTGGGTTCCGGAGTGGTGTAAGGAGCCATCTCTTCAGTGGATACCCGGCATCACCTGTATGTGGACAATAAAGGATGTTTGAGGAATGACATTGCTACGTAAGCACCCCCCCCCCTTCCTGCCAGGTCATTGCCGCATCACATACCCCACATTATCATGCATGAAATGAGACTCACCGAGTAGCCAGGATCTGTTCCCTGCATGTCGCTCCATGTAGCGTGGTATTGTAGAGTTCCGTAAGACCATGGAATCATGGGTTGATCCAGGAAATCGGGCACAACAATGTGTAATGATCCTGTTTGAGTCACACACCATTTGTACATTAAGAGAATGATATTGTTTTCGGTTGCGGTACTGGGCCTCCATGGCATGTGGGACTACCAATTCCACATGGGTGCAGTCGATGGCACCAATGCAACCCGGTATGCCGGCAAGTGCATGGAATCCCACTTTTGTGTTCGTGATTTCCTGCTCCAAGCGTGTAAGAGAGATGTAGTCGTCTGCGTGCTTCAGGAGGGCATCGAGCACTTGCAATAGTGTCCGTGACAACAGTGGCTGTGAAATGCCATGCAACTGTCCGACTGTGTGCTGGTAGGTGCCTGTGGCCAGGAAGTGGAGTACAGACACCACCTTCAGTAGGGGTGGGATGGCGGTTGGGCTATCTATCATGCTCACAAGGTCAGCGTGTGTCATGTCCACAATGGCGGTTATGGTGTCCCGGTCCAAACGGTAGAGGGTGTGGATCTGCTCATCAGTGAGGTTGAACGGATGTGCTCGGAGGCGTGGGATTGCGGGCTGCCTGCGCGGTGGTAGTGGCTGTGCTGGTGGGCCTTTCTGGCCCTGCCTTGCCCTCCTCCTCCTCCTGCGTCTCCTCGGTGCGGCCGGTTGTTGTAGTAGTTGGTGTTCGTCTTCTTCTTGAAGTTGGAGTACTTGCAGTGCTATCAAGTCCCCCAGGGCCAACATCGCTAGTCCTGCCGGTAGCATTTTGGAGTGGGTGTGGTTGTGGGAGGGGGTTGGGTGTGCAATTTATGTGTTTTCAAGCTGTATAGCCTCCACCTGTGGTGATTCATTCCACCTGTGCAAGCTGCAATCCCCTTTGGGCGAGCACGTCCCGCACACAACGCTGCAAATCGACGCATGGCATCTTGCTATTACAATCATGTATTTCATCCCGATGGCAGTGAGATATTGCTTCATATGTTAATTCTGCTATGGTCCCATTGTTTCACATACTATCTTTGCAGTCGGGAACAAACTTGTGAAGGGTCAGTGGAATGTAGTACTCGATTAACGGTGGACCCTCATGCAGCGCTGTACCGCGGTTCACCGACGGGCAGGGCGTCCCATTTGTGAGTGAAGCCAGTTGCCATTTTCACACACTGCCGCACTAAATGGATGGATTTGTGATTTCAAGCGGTCACAGATGCCTTTTCGACGTGATGTTGCAAATGAGGAATTCGAAGGACAGCGCTTTCGGTTTCCAGCTAGCGGCGAGGAGACGCCCACAGGTCTGACTGCAGATAGAAAGTTCTATTGTTTAATGTCCTTGGGACAGGGGCCATGCCGAGAATGCAATGATGGATATGAATAGTATGGGATGCGCAATAGCGTAGTGGAGGATAAGGCAGGACGTTCCCATATACATGTTACTTCACAACACTAGAATTCCGGCCTGGAGCACAGTGGATTTTGCAGACTGCATTAAGCACAGACTCAATGGAAATTTCAAATGTTATGTGAGTAAATAATCAGGCGTTTTTATACCGGGATGAGGGAATGATGTATGGATGCATGGACAGATGATTTAATAGAGAGTCTGCCATGTACATGGCTTTTTGGTATCTATCAACTTCCTCTGCGCCATGTGATGCAGGGCTGCCATAGTGGGACCATCGTCTATCTGCCCTTGTTGAACCCTCCCTGTCTCGACGCGCCTTCAAACACTTGTGTCTATGCACGTTACTAATCCCATCTAATGGATTCTGTTTTAACAGACGCATGCACACAAACACTCGTTTGTAATAGTGTTTTCACCTCGATTTATATAGTTATGATTCGCAAGTGATTTTTGTGTGGGAATAATCCTTTTGAGTGGGCTAGCATGCATATGGCTGTGGATTTAGTGTGATCTTTGAAGTGAGTAATTCAAATGGAGTTCAGATGCCCATACTATTCTTTTTCGTTTCATTTGGGTGACAGGTATCTCCTCCCCTTTTGCCGCTGCCATCTGTATGCCACTCCTGCAGATGGCTTTTACTCCCGACACCTGCTGCTTCGTGTTAATCAGTGGAGCACCATTACGATCTTATGGGACGATCGCCAATGGCCCACATGCCCTTACGCAGTACTAGTGGCTAGGAGCAACATTTCGAGCTTTCAGCTGGACTAGTGCCTACCTAATGGGACGGCCCTGCGGTTCTAGGCGCTTCCATGTTGCCTTTTTGAATGTGAATGTAGCCCCTGTGTACCATGGAGGAACAGGGCGTCACACAAGAAGAAGCTGGTCATTTATTGCGGATGCAGCCCACAATTATGAGATATGATTTGGAGTTCATGACCTAATAGCTGTATGGCCCGGGTGATTTTGTTGTGCATTAAATTTTGATTATGATATTGACCGTGTAGCGTTATTCTTTGCAAGTAATGTAGCATATTCCTATTTGTGGAGCGATGTATTGTGAGGAGATCTGCTTTGGGTTCGGCCTTCTGAGTATAGTTGCGTGGTACTGTACTGGGCGCGTTTGCCTACGAAGGCCAGTAAGGTCAGGGATAGGGGATGCAATTATGTCTGTTTTGGTGATGTCATGCTCATGGGAGGGGGATTAGCTTTTGTGTAACAGATGCCGGTCAGCCAGGTGGATTGGTGGAATGATGTGATTTTCAGAATATGGCTGGTCACAGGTGCCTGTGTTTGCGTGCGTTTCTTGGAGGGAGACTGAGGTCATGTCCATTGGAATAGCTTCTGTATTCGTGCCATCTGTGCCCTGCTGCTCCCATTGGCCCCTCTTAAGATGTGCCTGGCTGCTCAGTCACTCTGCCAACTTGTGTGGTACATGCTTATGCTGATGGTTGGTTTGTTTACTGGCAGGAGTGCAGGGCTGGTGCAGTCTCACTCAGGATACTGCTTTGTATGTTGCCTTACAATGGTGTCAAGCGATGGGGGGCCTGTTTTTGTTTGTCTCAGTTTTCAGTTCATGTTGCTGTACTTGAAGCTTCACATGCCTGTGCTGCATCAGTACGGCAATGGTGCCATGGCTAATATGGATGGCCACTCACAAGGCACTTGGAGCCCCTACATTCATTTGTTCGTTGGCATGCATGGGTGACTTGTACATTTCACTGGTTGCATTGTGTGACTTCATTGGACCTACGAGGAGTTGTGCAATTTGGCAGGGAGTGGTGTACAGGCACTCAGTAGGGCCTTTTACGGTTGGTTTGCGATGCCGTACTTCTCACCATGGCGGAATGGTACTTTCCGCCATGCTTGATGGCGTTAGGTACATGTCCGCTAGGGTCAGAATTCCCGTACCGTTGCGCCATGGTGGTAATTACGGTTTTGCAGTGCGCGCGTGCGCGTACCTGGTGCAGTTAGCGTTGGCGTTCACTACGGTGTCGCTAATGGCATCGTACTTTACGGTGACGGGTCATAATCGCACCGAGCAGTATTCGATGGCGGTATTGCATTTCCGCCATCGTTTTTCGATTTCCGACAGGGTCGAAATGAGGGCCAATATGACTTCCCACAGAAAGTGCTTGTGTATCCAGTCCTTGCGTGTGTGTCCAGTCCTTGCAGTAGCAATGAAGATAGGACAGAAAGAGTGTCAGGAGTGTTCCTGTGTGGAGACTGTCGGAGTCCAGTTGCATTCAAAGTCTTTTTTTGTTGGCTACCACAATCTGTGAAGGAGGAGGGGCAAACACATAAATACTCACTCAGTGTCAGGAGTGTTTCCTGTGTTCCCTGTGCTGGCCGGGCAGCCAGGGTACTATGCCGGATTTGGAAAAGAACTTTCCCTCCACCAGGATGGTGGAATTGGAACTTGGGTCGAAGCGTACAACTCGACCACGCTTCAAACAAGACGACAGAGGCGCCTTTGTCTCCTGCAACAATAAACCCTCCTCATATGCTGAGAAGAAAGCACATCACTGGCGAGGAAGAGGCAAGCGTGAGTCACACTGTGAATTATGCCCCCCCACATGGCCATTCTCGTGGCAAAGAGCAAGGGGAGACATCTGTAATGTGTCACCCCTCTTGGGGAGCCTGGTATCTCACAGGGGCTTGTGGCAGTAACCATGTGACTGTGTCCAATAAAATAGAATGAGCAGCCTCCCGCGCATTAGTCTTGAGAGCAACGGAACATGGCGTGCTGTGTCCTCATTGTGCAGCACCATGCTGGTGCTGCATAGCTGGCAGAGGGCCTGCCCTGCAGGGCCATGCACCATGACAGTGCCCCTGCTGGGCAACGCTGTCCCTCCTGGCTGTCTGCCATGTCTGTAGAACCCCTGCTGGGCAACTCTACCCATGGCAGCCGGTGCCCCTGCTGGGCAATGCCGGCATGGTCTGCTTGAATAGGCCTGGGTGCTCCCAGGCCATGGATGAGCCCGTGTGCCCACAGGCTGACCAGGTGCCCCCGGTCCTGATCTGTCTGCAGGGTGCCCCCAGCCTTGAGTCCATGTCGGGTGATCCCAACATGAGCCGTGTTGGGGGTTTGTCCTGACCCCCATCTGTAGCCGTAAGCCCCCCAGTACCCAAGGTCTCACACCAAACAGGTCCTTTGGTCTTGGGCTTCCCGGTCGCACTGACACGGCCGGGAACGCCCCCTTTATTTATGCTGCACGCGGCGGTGTGCAACGTCACGCCGCCGCTTGCGCATCCCTTCAAGGGGCAGCGCCACACTCCTCCTTTTTCGGGAGGAACAACAAGAAACACTTTAATAATACACACTGCAAATCAAACAACTCTATTTAACTGAACACTTCAAACAGTTTCCCCACACGCACCCCTTTATTATCAACCACCCGGGTCCCCTTACTCAACAATCCCCGGACTTAGGTCGATCAGACAAATGTCCCAGCACGTAATCGCTGAGGTAAGCGGGTTTCCCTCGCCCAGCCCTCTGGTTGTACCTCCTGCTTACCTCTGGCACATGTAGTCTCTCCGCCGGCGGTTCCCTGACAGGGGACTCAGGTGTGCTGGAGGGGCCTCCTCCGTCGTCAGGCATCTCCATTAAGTCTGCTTCCGGGGTTGGGTCAATTCTTGGGTCCCCCAGCTTCTTGAAGAAGCTGACATTCCGGGTAACAGCGGCCCTTCCGTCCGAGGCAGTCACCATAGACCCCTTGACGGCCACAACGTCCAACGGCTCCGGCTCGTAAGGAAGGGAGAGTTTTCCATGGGGGTGTCTGTTGCGGATGAGGACCTCGTCACCTGGCTCCAGCCACTGCGGGCAGAGCCCTCTTCGCACGTTCTCCTGCTCTATCCTCAACCGTCGGTCCACCTTGACCTGTTGGTTGTTGATCACCCCCGGCTCCTTCTCCCCAACCTCGGGTATCAGAACCCTCGGGCAGCACTTGAACAAAGCCTCAGCCGGAGCCACCCCCGTGGATGCATGCGGGGTGGTAAGGTACACCCACAGAAACTGATAGAGGGCTCTCTAGAGGTACTGTCCCTGGCCTTGGGCGATCCTGAATGTCTTGTTCAGTGTCCTCATTAACCTTTCGGCTTCACCATTTGCCCTCTGCCACAAGGGGGTTATCTTCCGATGCTGTACCCCACAGCTCTCCAACAACTCCGAGAACCGTTCACTCTGGAATGGCGCCCCGTTGTCAGAGCACAGCATGTGGGGGAACCCATGGGCCACAAAGGCCTTCTCCACGGCCACCACCACATGTTTGAAGGCCACTGAGTCCACGAACTCCACATCCGGATACCTTGAGTATTCATCGACGATCACTAGGAAGTGAGTGCCCATGGCTGTTGATCCGAAGTCCGCATGGACCACTTCCCAGGGGCGTGTGCCCCGAGGCATTGCCTCAATGGTGGGTTCTCGCTGTAGGAGAGATGCAGCTTGACACCAGACACAGGCCGCCACAAAATCGTCCACCTTCCTCTCCAGTTCAGGGAACCAAACCTCCAGTTGTAGCCTGGCCTTGGTCTTTGCCGCGCCCTGGTGTCCATGGTGGGCGAGGGTGATCACCTCCTTTACCTTGGACTGAGGGACTACTATCCGGTCCCCTCTGAGCAGCAGGCCCGACGCCGAGAATGACAGTTCCTCCCTGACCTTCCACAGCTGCTCCATTCCTGTCTTGGCCTCTTGAGTCCGCCCCGCCAAGGATTCCAGCACCGACTTCCAGGAGCCTTGCTGCATGGAGTGCCTTAGGATTTGGAAGCACTCATCTTCGGCAGCAGCAGCCTCCAGCTCGGCCGGGGGCATTGCGTTGGGCGTGGCCGCCTCCACCACCATTCGGACATGATCATCGGCCTCCTCAGCACATGTGTCATATTCTACTCCCCCATGCGCCCCCGGGTGCCGGGAGAGATAGTCTGCTGCGTTGTTCGCCCGCGGTCGATACACCAAGGTGACCCCGTACTCCAGAAGAGCGAGCATCCACCGCTCGATCCTCGCCGGTGGTGTCAAGGATGGGAAGCAGGGGCTCATGGTCTGTCACGACCGTCACCGGGCACCCCAGGACATAGAGCCTGAAGTGCCTGCAGCCCCAGAGAACCACCAGCGCTCGATCTGCGAATATCTTTGCTCCGTTTCAGACAGCGCCTTGCTGGCGTAGGCCACTGGACAGACACCCCCATCACGATCTATCTGAGTTAGCACGGCGCCCAGGCCAAATGGGCTGGCATCCACGATGACCTCCGATGGTAAGGCCAGGTCGAAAAACGCCATTGTGTCCTCAGCCATCAGCGCGCCCTTGATGTCCTCGAACGCCGCCTGCTCAAGCGGGCCCCACTGCCAGGTGGATTCCTTCTTCGTCAGGGCCCAGAGAGGCTCACACCTGGAGGTGAGATTTTGAATGAATCTCCCACAGTAAGTGACCATGCCGAGAAAGCTCCTCACATCGGACACCGACTCAGGTGGCTGTGCCTTCTTGATGTCCTGGACCTTCCTGGGATCCGGCGACACACCAGCCTCTTTGAAAACAAAGCCGAAGAATTCGATGGAGGGGCGTAGGAACTCACATTTTTCCCTGTGAAGGGTGAGGCCAAGTGACTGCAGTCTCTCGAATGTCTTTGCCAGCCTCCGTAGATGGTCCACCTCTGTCCTCGCGAACACCAAAATATCATCACTAATGTTCAGAACGCCCTCCAGGTCTGCGAGGGCGCCTCGGATGATATTCTGAAAGACCTCCGCTGCCGAGGACACTCCGAAGCTAAGTCTTTTGTAGCAGTAGAATCCCCGGTGGGTGATGAACGTGGTGATGTACCTAGGTTCTGGGTGGAGGACCACCTGATGATAGCCCGCCCGGAGGTCCAGCTTGGAAAAGAAACGAGCCCCTTGCACCTCTGCAATGATGTCATCAATAGTTGGAGTGAGGTGCCTCTCCCTCTTAATGGCCTTGTTCGGCAGCCTCATATCAACACAGATACGGACAGAGTCAGGTTGCTTGGGCTTCTTTGCCATGACAATCGGGGACACCCAGGGGGTCGGTCCCTCCACCTTCTCAATTATGTCGAGGTTGACAAGGTTGTCCAGTTTCCTGTCCACCGATCACGAAGGTGGAATGGAACCCTGCAGTGTTTCAGGGCGATGGGCTGCAGCCATCTGTCCGATTCCATTAAAGAGAGCGGCATACTTATCGAGCAGGTCGTTAATGTCCTCCAGGTACACGGAGTATGCGAAACTGACAATGCCGAGGGCCTCAGCTGCGGCGCAGCTCAACAGAGTGTTTGTGCTCACTAGCGTTACGTAGAACCGGGCAGTTATCTATGAGCCATCATGCTCCACCTTCGCCACAAATGCCCCATCAAGTGGGATCTGTTCCAGCCCCCCAAAAGCAAAAATGCGAGCTTTCGGTGTGACTAGCTTGGGGGGCGCATCCATGGCATCATAATGTCCTCGGGCCATCACATTGACTGACGCTTCCGTGTCTACAAGGACTGGGACTGGCGAGTGGTTGACCTCCACCACACATCTCAGCTGTCTCCTGTTCTTCCCCCTCAGGACTCCCACACTGGAGACAAAGAAAATGTTTTCTTCCTCCTCTTCGTCTGCCTCCTCCACCTGGGTCTCTTCCTTGCTCTGGTCCACCTGGGCAACATTCGGCGGGCGGTTCTGGCGCAGGAACCCGGACCGGGCCGGGCCTCTCGGCACCATCACGGGCAGGGCTGTCTTGCACACACGAGAAAAATGATCAGGCAGGCCGCACCTACCACATGTCCTTCCCGCCGCCGGACACTCAGTCAGGTGGGGAAGATCGTACCTACACTTCTGGCAAGATTCACCCGCTCTTCCAGCTCTGTCACGGGGTCCCACCTCGCCACATGGCACACACCTCCTCAGACTTGACTAAGCGGGACCCCGCCTCCATCCAGGCTGCTCGAGCTTCAGCCACCTCGTGACACCAAGGTCACCTCGTGACATCAAGGATGCGGGGCAGTGCGAGGCCCGGCTCTCTCAGGACCTGTCTTCTGAGTCTGCCCTGCGTCGCCCCACGCACATGCCAACGAGAGAGGCCCAGAGACGTCCATAAAAGGTGTCCAGCGTCTCATCTTCCTTTTATTTTGCAGAGAGCATTACAAATCTTTCATAGTCCGAGTTGGCAAAGGGCAGAAAATGAGCCTGGAGGGCAGTCTTTGCCGCATCATAGGAGCCATCCCCTGGTGGAAGCGATTCAAATATCTCCTGGACCGAAGGCCCCGCCGAATACAGCATAGTCGCCAGCCTGCTGTCATCATCCGTCACCTGTGCGGCCCTAAAGTACATATCGATGCGATCAACCCACCTCTTCCATCAGGGCCCAATGCTGGATGGCGGGCCTGACACGTCAAACTCAGGGATGGGTTGCAGGGCCGCATGGGCTCGTGCTTGAGCCATGACGGGAAGTCCTTGCTGGGCAATCGGCTGCACCGCCGGCGGCGCCTGAGGCACAGGAACTTGGCCTCCAACTAGAGCTTGAGGGGGTTGCTGTGGAATTACTGCCTGTGGTGGTGCCTGAGGCAATGGAGCCTGATCCACTGCTGGAGCTGGAGGGGCTTGCTGTTGAGCTGCTACTTGTCCGTCGTCCTGGGGAGGCTGTTGATCTGTTGGCAGCCCACCGCCTTGATCATCAGCCCCATTCATGGGTTTGAGCGCACAGACACCCCCAGCATAGACCTTGGGGGCCGCAACTCAACTCCCACCACCACCACGAAGTACGGATGCCCCACCCAGGCAAAAAGAAATGTCCAACCTGGGGGCGAAGACGATGATGGTGTAGTGCCTCTCTCTCCAGCCTGCCTCATGTGCAAACACAGCAACTGGACACGAAGAAGAACCAAGAATAAGAAGATGGAGGGTCCACCACTGCAGCAGTCTTCACTGATGATGAAGAGGATAAAGAAGAGGAAAGCTCTCCAGTCTGATGATGAAGGGGATGAAGAGGTGATCAGAACCCCAGTTGCAGCAGCACCCTGTGGGCACAGATGTTCCAAAAATTGAGCCAAGAAAGAGATCTGGGCTATGCAGGCCCAGCCATTGTAGCCCTTTCCTTGCTTGCACTCGACGTAGGCGACCCAAGATTTGAAGAAAAATGTCATTGGTATGCAGGTATGACTGCCTGTTAGCAGTATGTCCAAAAATTAGGCCTGGATGCCGTTCACCACCCAAACCAGAGCTCAGTGAAGTTCCACGGCCCCACATACAAAATGGCCGCCAGCCGCGTGTGTGATGCACAGCCTACGGCACGAAACGAAATGCAGTGTTTCCATTCCAGGGAAAAAAATGCAGATTTCGGGCCCAGGCACCATCCCCC
This sequence comes from Ambystoma mexicanum, assembly GCF_040938575.1. Lineage (NCBI taxonomy): Eukaryota > Metazoa > Chordata > Amphibia > Caudata > Ambystomatidae > Ambystoma > Ambystoma mexicanum. Next base: position 940,032,148 of record NC_090930.1, on the reverse strand, counting down.
ACTCATCACCACTGTTGGGGGTTTGTCCTGACCCCCATCTGTAGCCGTAAGCCCCCAGTACCCAAGGACTCAAACCACACACGTCCTTCGGTCTCAGGCTTCCCGGTCACACTGATGCGGCCGGGAACGCCCCCTTTATTTATGCTGCACGTGGCGGCGTGCAACGTCATGCCGCCGCGTGCACCTCCCTTCAAGGGGCAGTGCCACAAGCAGGGTGCTCCATGCCTGCAATCCTGCTGCGTAAACGCAGCCTATGTGTCCGCTGGGGGCCCCCAGCATGTCGGATGGGTGCCCTCAGCCTTGGTCTGCCTGGCCTGCGTGACCCCAGACCAGGACAACACATTGGCGATGAAGATGGTCAAGGGCCCCGTACTGTCAAGTGGCACGGGCTGCCGAGGGGCTGTTTCGCTGCCCCTGTGAAGGTGGGAAGCAAGCAGTGTTGGCCAAGGAATATGTTGCGGCTGCACCTTGCGGCATCCGCCGCAAGATGAAGATTTTCACTGCCCCCTGCCCCCCTCAAGAAATGGGGCTGTTGCATCCGTCTGGAGAGGTGAGATGCCCCCCTCCCGCCCCCCCACCAACACCGAGATGTGTGTCAGCTGTGCCGGCAGACTCCTAGATTTCGAGCTGCTGGTCAGTGGATGCTGGTTGCTCCAGACCAGAGCCAAGAAGAAAATGGGTGTGCGGCCCAATCCGATGGTCGCAGGAAAGGCGGCAGGAGCCGCGTCATGGAATGGTGCACCCCAGCATTTTCCCCTTATCAGATGGCCACAGGGAAGATGGCATGAGCCGCGTGTTGAGGAGATGCGCAGCAGACCGCTCCTGACTCGTGGAGGAAAGTATAATGGCCCTCCAAACAACCCGGGCCAGCCTGGGTGACGACGGCAGTGCTCCGGCTCGGAGTGAGGAAAAAAAAAGAGGAACTGCTGATGAGCTCCACGTCGGAGCAAGGATAAGACCGGGGCCATGAAGGCGGTGAATGCTGCTGTACTCTGAAACCAGAGGTGGAGGCAAAACAACGAGCTCCATGTCGGAGCAAAGATCATAGAGAAAGGTTTTTGTTTTCCTACAACACACCCGGGCCTATGGTGGTGATTTGTTAGCAAAGAGAGACAGGGAATACACCGGAAGGAAAGTGTGTGGCTGCCCGCTTTCAAAGATACGCAGGCTGGTCCCATTCCAGTGACATGGACCATCAAAAGGAAGAAAGAAAAAGGGAAGATTGGAAAGGGATGGGTGGAGCTCTCACGAGTGCTTGTGCGCCCTCCTATGCCAGCGGGCCGGACACCCTGCCACCAGTGTCTCGCTGCCAGCCGCTCGCATGTGGCTGTCATCCTGTCACCAGCATCATACCACTGGTGGCCCCCAAGGAATATGGACTTGGCCGATGTGGCCCCTGGGCCTCCCCAGGTGCGGCTTTGCCGGCCCTTGAACTGTGGTGTGATTGTCCTGAACTGGTATTGGTGAAAAGCAAAAACTGGTCTTCCGCAACTCCACAAGTGTGTAAGATGGACACCATAGACGTCCCCATAAGGCTGGGAGCCTGCAAACCTGGACTTGCTTAAAATGGCCCAGTCAATGGAGTGCTTTATGTGGTGCCAGGAGCTCTCATTGGTGCCGTTCAGTGGCCGTAGACCTCGCTCACCCATGTTAATAAAGGGTCCTTTGATAATGTGGTGAAACCTCCAACATGCCACCAACCCTGAATATGGGTATATGCTAAATGTGATTGCATGTGTAACTGTCCCAAGCGTTGAGGTTTGCAATGTGTTTAGATGTCCAGTGAAGTCTGCTATTTGTTTGTTCCCTATGGAAAAGGAGGAGTGTAATGTATCACCCCTCCCGGGGAGCTTGGTATCTCCCGGGGGCTCGGGGCAGTAACCACATGTCTAATAAAATAGAATGAGCAGCCTCCCCCCGCGCATTAGTCTTTGTGCAGCAGCATGCTGGTGCTCCGTAGCTGGCAGAGGGCCTGCCCTGCAGGGCCCTCCACCATGACAGGGTCCCCTGCCGGGCAACGCTGTCCCTCCTTGCTGTCTGCCATGTCTGTAGAACCCCTGCTGGGCAACTCTACCCATGGGAGCTGGTGCCCCTGCTGGGCAACACCAGCATGGTCTGCTTGAATAGGCCTGGGTGCCCCCAGGCCATTGATGAGCCTGTGTGCTCAGGGGCTGACCGGTGCCCCCGGTCCTGATCTGTCTGTTGGGTGCCCCAAGCCTTGATTCGGGTGATCCCGACATGAGGAGGGTGCTTCTTGCCTGCAATCCTGCTGCGTGAACGCAGTCTATGTGTCTGCTGTGTGCCCACAGCATGTCGGCTGGGTGCCCCCAGCCTTGGTCTGCCTGCCAGGACATAACAACATTATGCAAACTAACACAGAAATTGACCATCAGAGGTGGGGCTTGCGCTAGCGCTGAGGTGGCCACTCTGGGCATTGCTAGCAATAATTCTACTTTCATTTCCCTGACTAACAATATCCAGGCATGCGTTAGAGGATCAATGTGCACACCGAAAAGAATGGTACCTTCACTTACACGGTTGCACGGTGGGAGTGGCCACTCCACCTGCGTTTGGATGTACTTCATGAGCAGATCCCGGGGATCTTTAGCCCTCATTCCAGTAGTTTGGAAATGTTTACTCCCCCCTTTTTCAGTGATAAGCATTTTGAGCCTCAGAACTCAAATAAGACGAAGGAATTTGTATTAGGTCGACTGCCTAATAGTGCAATGAACGCAGGCAGGTATTAATGGAATAAGGTATCAGAGCGCGTTTCCTGCTGTTCAGATGTCAAGAGCTAGGTGCAACAAGAGATGCATCTGCACGGATGGCCGCACATGAACCTGTGCAATTACATATCCTAGCTGAAAAATCGGGCTTTGTGTCCCTAAAGCACAGTATAACCTCTACAAACGGCTCACCGAGGACCTGTGAAACGAAGAACATCCCTGCCAAATCTCCAGAAAACGTCAATCTTCCCCCACTTACGCACACAAAACCAGGTGAGGGCCTTAATGAGTCGGAATCCATCAAGGATGTTACACCTCCCCGACGAAATTCACTAGCAGTTGCCGACAAGTTGTCATGGGACATAACCAAAATAACCTCTCAAATGGAGAATAAAGGCGCAGACAAACAAAGAACCTCTGCTCAACGTGAAACATCTACTCCCAAAGAAATCAGCTAAAACATTAAGTCAAACAAACGCAGGAGAGTTGATTTGTTGACTCCGCCAGGCATTAGATACTCACAAACTAAACCAAGTGAGAACAGTCTTAAAAAACCAAGAGTGTCAGTTACCGAGACAATTGACCTTGAAAGAGTGGGCGAGAGCAAAGAGTCCTCATCAATATCGGAAGAATCCTCATCTGACTCTTCATTTATCCAGAGAGACTTCCCGAAAGTGAGAAGGTCGATATATTTTTCTTTTTTTTAAAATAGTTTTTATTGCTTTTTACAACACAAACAACCAAATAAACCCAACAATGAACAATAGTCATAGATGCAACCACAATATAATAACCAGCGCTTCCCAACTTCCCCCCTTACCCCCTAAGCTATCCATAAGAGCCTCCAAGCCATCAATGTCTCGCCTAGGTCATCTCCTTCCCTGTTAATTGCTTCGCTCCACACCACTGTCTCTGCCTCCACCCATTTCTGAAGGTTGCGCCACCACACTTCCACCCTCGGTCTATTGTTAGCTTTCCAGCCCATGGTAATCCTGCACTTGGTTAGTATGTAGGCCAAGTCCTGAAGTTTACTTACTTGTTTCAAGAAACCCCCCCACCATGCACGCCCACAAAGATTCCACTTCCAGTTCAATCCCCTTCTCGTTCAAGCAGTGGGCCACCTCCCCCCAAAATCTCCTTATTCCAGGGCATGCCCAGAATATGTGTATCATTCCCGCATTCCCTTCTCCACATTTAGGGCAAGTTTGTATTCCGGCATTCTTGAATCGCCAAACCTCTGAGGGGTCATATATGCTCTGTGGGTAATATACAACTGGATTTGCTGCAATCTAGCATTTCTGGACACTTTTTTGTGATACCTCTGGGCTCTCACCCACAACCCATCTCCCATTAGTTCCCCGGCTTCTTCTTCCCAGTCCCTTCTCAACTAGAGCACCTCTTTACCTACCCTGGAAATGAGCAGCTCATAAATTTGTGAGACCTTGTGGCCTCCATCCGACACGTCATAGATTGTTTCCATGGCCGTGTCAGGCTGACCCTCCAGCACCATATCTGCAAGAAAGTCCATACATAGCAGGAAATCTGACATCAAACCTGAAGGACTAAGCCCAAGAAAGATCATATAGCAAGTCATACACAAATTGAACCCAAACAACATGTCAGCACTAACAATATCTTTAGCTCCATTCTTAAAAATGTATGAACAGATAAATGAAAATGACAAAGATCAACGCACCTTAACTGCCATGATGCATTCAAAGCTTATAAACCTCAAAACTTCTATGGCTGTGCGCAAAACAAAAGCAAATGAGGACTCAGACCGAACAGATCAGATTCAAAAGTCACTACGAGAACAACTTAAAATTAATGGAGAGGATAAAAAATGATTGGCAGAGGTGGCCCGAGAAGCACTTTTACCATTAAAAATGAATAAAAACAGAGACAACGATATATTGGAAACAGGACACAACTGCAAAAGAAACCAACGAGAGGCAAAGTATCCATGCCAACAAAAGAAGAACTCAGATACTTTATTTAATTCTATTCATCTGTTTTTTTTTCTTTCTTCAAAAAATATATACAAAATTATTAAAAGAAAAATTCAAAATGTTTACCGAATATTAAAAACACAGTTTTCAATACAATTCGCACAAAAATACAAAACCTCTGTAAAGAAATAAGGAAAAGGTAATATTCAACCTGCATTGCAGCGTTAGTAATTTAAAAGGTAACATCCTCTATAAAAACAGTGCAAACTCTGATAACATCCAGTCTTAAGAACGGGGTTTCACCGTATTAAAACATCTAAGTTGATTTTAAAAAACAGAGTATTTTGCTCCAAGATGGATTTGAGGTTTCAATTGTATTAGCCCACACACATCTGACAGGAACCTAACACCAGCAATCTTAAGGGGCACATGAGTTCCACGTTAACATATCCCACCATAGTGAGTCCAGATTTACTCTCTCGGTGTCAGAGACAAACTTTTTAAAGCTGGCAATGCGCCTTGAACGTAATGGAATACATTCTAAAAGAAGATGCCTACGGAATTCAACACCGTTTTCACTTTTACAAAATCTGCACAGTACAGAGTCTCGAGAGGCTTGATCATGGATCTCAGTGATTTCCCCTGTGAGTAAAACGTTAAATCTAAATCTCATATAGGCAGTGCACCATAACCTATCTGGGAAGCAAACCAAGTAAGACGCCGGCATACCCAAACATTTGTAGTTTGATACAAGTTGGAAATAAAGTTTGGATTTGGACGCAATGTCCATGGTAACAGAAAAGTCTACAAATTGTAATAAATGTTTCACTCTTTGTGGATTATACAAAAGGGTATCCCTTGTCGAGCCAACATTTTCTAAAGAGACTTGACACTCCATACCCAGGTGGCACATGAAAAAGGATTCCTGCGTCCAAGCTCTTAACCTGGTTGCCAACTCAAAGTATAAATTGTTGCCCGTCTCCATAATAAGTTTCCTATAAAGGGAAAGGTGCCTCCATTCAATTAATCTGACAAAAGATTGGAGGCCCAATTTGTACCTTATAGCGGCTAGTGGGATACCCTTTGGTAAACAAAACAATATGGATTGCCAAATTCTAGACTCAATCTTAAATAAATCTAGCTTCAGTCTAGCAGGGAGTGACGCCAGGTTGTATAACAGTTTAGGAATAACTTTGAGTTTATATAAGCGAAAAAGGGAGGGATAGAAAATGTACTAAATTTACGTTCAATTATCCTCATTTTAGCTATCAAATAACCGGTCTTCTGCAATAGGTACTGGTGATAATAACTTTTCTTAAGGCTATCAAACACTGGAAATTCCAAATATTGTATTGAGGTCCTTAAGTCCAGCCTTTCCTTATTCAGAAACCAACTAAATCCAGATCGTTTTTTCCTGTTACTTAAGCGCATATTCACAGTTTTTTTGGCGTTAATGACTAAGCCTTTGGAGATAATATAATTGGAGAAGGCCATTATAAGATGCTGAAGACCAATGGGTGTGAAGTGTATGAGCAAAAAATCATCAGCGTATCCACACCAACAAAATTTAAACCCCTCGATTTTGGGAGAGATAAATGACGCGTTATCTAACTTTTCTCCAGCATCCGACACATATAAATTAAAAAGTGCAGGTGCAAAAATGCATCCCTGATGTAGTCTGTTCATGGTCTTAATCGGGGCGGATAACAGGCCTTTGCTGTTTAAGCAAACCTGAACTAGTGAGCCTTCGTGCATGTGAAATAGAGGTGCAAAAATTCCAGAAGGAATCCCTAAAGATAGTAATTTGGACCATAGAAAAGATTGAACTACGAGGTCGAACGCTAGAGAGAGCTCCATTCCTGCTATATATATTAGCACAGCAGCTTTTTTCCATGCCTTCAGTTGTAGTAGGGAGGCGATGAGTCCACCCGCCTCTGTCCCTACACCTTTTCTAAAACCAAACTGATTTTCTGGTAAAATAGAGTTATGAGCGGACCATTCCTATAATTGTTTCAACACCAGCCCAGCAAACATTTTTGAATCCACATCGAGCAAGGCAATGGGCCGATAATTTAAAGGCAAGTTCCTATCCCCTTTTTTAATAAATGGGCACAATGTATGACAGGTGTCATTTAGATGGAATAGATCTAGTTTTGACAATATCAAGAAATAGTATTGCAGCGCTTTCGCCCATATTTCAAGAATTGCCTTCAATATGGCGTTTGCCAAACCATTCGGTCTGAATTTGGTGGGTTATCTCTTCGACTGAAAAGGTGCAATTCCATTTATGATTTTTGGTGTTATAACTAATGGCCACCGCCTGGCTAGAGGCGGCATATAAGTTCCCAAAGTGACCTACACAAGATGCCTCGGAAATACAATTTGTTTGGACCAGGTTGCTACCAACATAGATTCATTGTCTGCCTGAAGCATTCGTGCCTTATGGCCCTTACGCCAGTTTTTCAGTGTTTGTTTCTGTTTTAGAATGCATAACCTCTTGTCCTCCCACGGGAGGCTGCTATTTAAAAGCCTTCTCACTTCCCTGTTACAAATATTTTTGTTGAACTTAACCAGCTTGTCATAGACGTGGAGGTGGGGTGCTCTCGGTTTTTGCCTTCCTCCACCTTTTTTTTTAAAACATGTTTTTATTATTTTGTAGGTGATACAAAAGGTAAACAATCCCTCAACTCCCCATCCCACCTCCCCCACCCACCCTCTTCCGGAAGCATAGTCATTGATCCAAAGTACTCGCGGCTAGTTACTAGGTGAATAAGTCAGAGATTTTTATAGAGTGCGGGCACCACTGTGCCATGTAGTCTGACTGGAGATATTCTAGCACTCCACCCCATTCTTTTATGAAGGAGCCATGTGTTCCATGGAGATTGTGTGTGATTTTTTCCATGGTCATTTGGGACCAGGCCTTGTGTAGCCAGGTGAACAGCATCGGTGGGTCTCTATTTTTCCATCCCTGTGCGATTGTTGCCCAGGCCGCAATGAGTAGGCTCATGAAGCTTTTTCGCTGCGCCTTGGTGAGTGTGTTGACTTTGTGGTCCGTGAATCCACAGAGCCAGGTTTTCTCCGTGTACCGGTCCACTTCTGGGAAGATCTTCTTCAGTTCGGCTATTACTACTGTCCAGAAGAGTTTAACCTTGGGGCAGTCCCACCAAATGTGTCTCCACGAGCCTGCATCTGTGCAGCCTCTCCAGCAGCGGTTAGGTGTAAGAGGGTACATACTATTTAGCCTCTGCGGGGTGTAGTGCCATTTCGTGACGATCTTAATCCACATTTCTTTGGTTTGAACTGCTCTGGTCAATTTGTGGATATCGGACCACAACGACTGCCATTGCTGTGCGGTGATGACTATTCCCAGCGTTTTTTCCCATCTTTTCATGTATGCCCACTTGATGTCTTCTCCCCGGGTATTCATGAACCTATAGAGATTGGAGACTAGTTTTCTGTCTCCTGAGTTTGTGAGGAGAAACTTTTCAAAGGCGGTAAGTTCTCTTGTCGCCGCATGGGTGATCTCAGGCGTGATCAGCCAGTGTCTAAGCTGCTCATATTTGTACCTGTCCGCATTAGTGAGGTTCCAAATTGATTTGCAGTTGGCAAAAGATCTCAGCTCCCCGTCCACGAACATCTCCCCTATTTTCCTGCAACCAGCTTCCTCCCAGTTCCCATATGCCCCTTGCTCAGTCCCCGGGGGGAACTGCCGGTTTCTACAGATTGGGGTGAACGGGGCCGTAGTCGTGGTAATGATCTCTCTCTGTGTCTGCTCGTCCCATGCATTCAGCGTGGTTTCATGATCTCACTTATGCGAAGATTCGGGTGCCTGTGCTGCTTAGGTGTCCATAATAAGTCTTCTAGTGGCGTTCTGGCGACCGCCCGGTCCTGTGTCACCCATATCGTTCGTTGATTATCTCCTAGCCATTCTCTCAGAATCCTGAGCTGGGCCGCTTGGTAGTAGTTCTTAAAGTGTGGGAGTGCTAGGCCACCTTCCCTGAAGTTGGATGTGAGGATTGTTCTGGATACTCTGGGGGGTTTCCTGCTCCAAATGAAGGATGAGACCGACTTGGCTAGGGCTCTGAAAAAGGAGTCTGGGACCCCAACCGGTAGGGACTGGAAGTAGTACAGTGCTTTAGGGAGAATGTTCATTTTTATCGACTGTATTCTCCCCCACCAGGAAATATTTAGGGGATTCCACCTCTCTAGATCTCTTTGAATCTTGGCTAGGAGTGGGGGATAGTTCTTGGTGTACAAAGTCTCTACCTTGTGAGTCAGTGTTATACCCAAGTATTTTATGCCCTCTTCCGCAACCTTTATGTCCAAGTTGTCTGCCTCTCTACCCAGTGTTACTCTGCACCCTGCCAATATAAGCATTTCAGATTTTTTTTTTATTTATTCTTAAGCCAGAAATGCTCCCAAATAGCTCCAGCAGGTGGAACGCCGCTAGGGCTGAGTGGGTAGGGTCCTCCAGTGCCAAAAGCATGTCATCCGCATAGGCTATAACCTTGTGTTGTTTCCCCGCCATCTCAATCCCTCTAATTTGATCTGTTTCCCTAATATTAATGAGATGGGGTTCTAGGAATAGCGCATACAAGAGTGGCGAAAGTGGGCAGCCCTGTTTCGTTCCCCTGGATATTTCCACCCTCTCTGTAATTTCTCCGTTTACCGCTATCCTGACTGAGGGGGAGGAGTAATTGGCTTTGATCATGTTAATATATTGATTCCCAAATCCCATGTGCGCCAGAGTTTTAAAGAGCATTGACCATTCTACACGGTCGAACGCTTTTTCCGCATCTAGAGAAAGTAGTACTGCTGGGGTGCGGGAGAATTTTATTTTCTCTATAAGGTGGACTAGTCTTCTGGTGTTGTCATGTGTCTGTCTTCCCGGAATGAAACCCGATTGATCTGGGTTGATTAAGGAGGGGAGCAGTGGGGAGAGCCTGGCCGCCAGGATTTTGGTGGCCTTCCTCCACCTTTAATGGTTTTAGCAATCAAGTTGTCCAAATACAGCGAGAAGTTGTAGTGTATGAAGCTAGACCTCCTCGAATCAAATGGGTTGCAATGAAAATCAGAAACAAATACCTTATTAAGTTTACTCACGTTCCCGTTGTGCCAGGAAATTCTGTTTTTAGGGCTATTCACCTATGCATTTAAGGGCAAAAAATTGCAAGGAGGGTTATCTAGTTCCACTCGTATCGCAACTTCCAAGATGCGGTGGTCACTCCAAGGGGAAGCCTTAATAGAAAATGAGCGACAAGCTTCAAAGCGTCTTTGAGACATAAATATGTGATCTATTATGGATACCCGCGTACCATCAGTCCATGTGTGGGGATCCATATCTGGTCACAGAGTGGAATTTACCGATGAGAGGCCCCAGTTTGAGAAATGTGTGTGCCGAATCTGACCCTGTAGGCTCTTCCTAGTGCTTCTCGGGGGACCCCTTATTATCGTATTCCCCCCCGCTCTTGTATCGAGGACAAAAGACCCAGAACAGGCTCTTGTTGCATATCCAGTGAGAGTACAAATGGGATATCAGAAGTTAAATCTCCCGCTATCACGATTTGAAGCCCTCTATATTTTAACATGGCCTCCATGATGAAGCCATCAATCTTTTCAATTGTGACCTGCAGATTCAGCACAAGGTTCCAATAGATGTTCAAGATTAAAATGAACAGGGGGAGGTGGGGGATGATACTTACACCACCACTGCCAACACTAAGGAGGTCAAAGAAAGACTATCCAATATATGTAAGCCCGCGCCGATCTTCATAGCAATTAAAAGTCTGTCCGAAGAGCAACCCCTAATCCCTTTCTTTGCTAGTTCATACCGGACATCAAACCCATCCAAATAATACAGAGAAGTCATCCATGTTTCCTGGATGCACACTATGTTAGAATTCATTAAACTAGCACATAGTTCAGGAGAGGAGGTCAAGTGGGCGTGTCCCCGCGAATTCCAGGAGAGTAGCGTAAAGTCGAAGCTGTGGTTAAAGATTTTGCTTTATAGAATTCAGCTGTGAGATTGATTCACGCAATGACAGGGCTAACCATCTCCAACTGGATTCTTCCTCTCCTTTTGGTTCACAATAAGAGCTAGGCATTATGCCTCTCTGTTCGTGTATGTCATTCAAGGTTCCTCGGGCATCTCTTCCCTGGTTAAGCAACTTCAAACCCGGACAAAAAATCAGAATATCATATCCAAGACAATTACAATTACACTGCTAGAATAGCGTCATAAACGAAGCGTGAATGGAATACTAAACGTATGTGATAATACCGCTCTGGATGAATGAAATCCACCAACTTTATATCTGCCAAGGATAACAGTCTCAAGGACGGAATCTCATTTATTAGGGCCAACACTCTTGCTCTATATAAGGAGGAGAGGTCACCATAGTCAAACAAATAATGAAAGATAACACTTGGATTATCAGTGTGCCAAGGTTGTCTCTACACGGGATTGATTTCAAGTCACTATGGAATAGGGAGTTCTGGACTTTCAGGTGCACCTCTATCGTTTTTGGCGCACCTTTCAAATTTTCCTTATGATTGGTGCCAATGCATTTACTATCGTTTGTGTCTCCCTTGGGTTTCGGAAATCCCAAATTCTGGGAGAAATTCCGCGACCATGGTGCTGCCCCTGCACTCATCACTCCCCTCACTCCTCCGACCCTCTTGTTGCTGGTCAAGCACCTCCAGTGGGCTGGGTTTTGGCGGTCCCAAACTCTGAGAAGAATTCTGCAACAGCGATGCCGCTCCTGCACACACCACCCCCCCTCTCCTCTGACCCTCTTGGTGCTGGACGTGCACCTCCGGAGACTCAGTGGAAGGCGGCAAGGCCAAAGAGTTTGAACAATCGCTTATCGTCTGCATAACAGTGGTTCTAATAAAGGCCTCCATGATGGACTTTTCCGATTGATATTTATCCACTGTCACTCCAGGTGGATTCATGGGATTCGAGAGATTTGGTAATGCATCAGAGGAAGCCACTGTCGTCCTTCTCATGCGGACATGGGACGTGTTTCCCCACCCTGAAGCAGCCTCTCGGGCTACAACTGGCAACATTGGATCATTCTGAGTCTGCCTTGGGGGGGAGCACAGATTTCCTAAATCAGAAGAGATAAGAGAATCTTCTCCTTGAGTTAAAGGTGCCATTTCAGATTGCACGTTTTCATTACCACTTTTATCCCTGGGGAATGGAGATTTAACGTGATCGTTAGATTTCTTCTCAAACAATTGATAACCGGCTCTTGCTTCAGTGAATTCCTTTGGTAATTACCTCTCTTATCATTGGGGAATTGAATAGCTTTTTTATTTTTATTTTTGTTACTTTTTGTCCCTTTATGCGACATTTCTGCGGACAATGTGTTTTTGGCAGGAGATCCCTTTCCCATATCAATCATGGAGGTCTCCTCGGTCTCAATATCTAAGGCAAGGCCTAGAGCATCACTGTCTGCCACTTCCTCCCTTATTAGGGTTCGCCAAGAGTTACAAGATGGTTTATTCGCTCCTTTACTAAGGATAGATTTTTGGTTCCGTGCATGTTTTTTCTTACTTTTCTTTTGAAGAGCAGGGGAGGAGCTCTTCAACAACACTGGCCCCTTTTCAACCGGGTGGTCCTCTCTGGCATTGGGGGATTTAAGTGATAGCCTAGTAGAAACCCCTTCTCTTTGCAGGATAACCATATCCAACCCATCCCCAATGTGATCTCCCATTACCAAATTACTTGTCAATGCGGTTTCAGACTGGGGATGATTTGCTACTGCTAGTAATCTTTCCAATAGGATTCTAATTTCCAACAAGCATGAAGAGTGTGTTTTAAGTTCCAACAATATTGGACCTGCTTTATCGTGATCCAAATGTGATTCCCAAATGTGATTCCTGCCCCCCGTCTGAGCAACCGGCACCTGGGTAGAAGGGACACAGTACTCTGCCACCCCGTCCTGCCCTAGTGGATACTGAGACAGGGTGAGGAGCGAGACCTCCCCCGATGAAAAAAACAGTGGAGTATCCAAAAAGGACTGTTGCAAAATCAGATGTACCGATTTATCGACTCCCCAAGGGGGCGTGCAGTGTACCGGATCCTCCTCGTGCCTGCACCAGACTCTATCAAGATGGGCGAGCTTTCCCCCTCCCCTTGCTCCAGCATCACAGAGTCGCTGGGGGCAGGCGGGGGGGGAGCAGAAATGCAAGGGCCATACGATACATGTTCATCACCGGAGTGAAGACTAGCGGCGCGGATAGTATATCATCATACATCCGTGCCCCCTGCTGCTTCAAACTCCGGGTATGAGGGCCCGACTGCATTTAACTGATATAAGCTCAACTTTCATATACAGGTAAGCCTTTTTGGGGCCTATATTAAGGTATCTCGCCTCGTACAAGTGACAATTTAAACAACCAAAGACATACAAGAATTAAACACGAGATGTTAGCGAACTTGCCTCTGCCGCCTGCAAGCCGGCAAACAGGCCAAACAGGCACATCCGAGGCATCCTTGTGGTGCGCACGCAGTGGCGTGCGTGCCCGGGTACATATGGAGTTGATGGGTGTGGCAAAGTTTGCAGCTGAAAAAAAGAAGAAAAATAATTAGATATACTATCTTGCTGTTTGCATAGGTCTCGGGCACTATATTAAGTGAGTGGAATGTCCATGGAAACATACTCTGTACAGCAAAAGTCCAATTATCCACGATTGATCCAGTAAGAGAAAGCAGATCCGTAGCGGCGTCTGAGGCCAAACATGCACCCCGAGGCACTCCTTATGGTGAAGAACTCAGATACCCAATCAGATTCATCGTATTCAACAATTGAGGAACGGGATACTCAGAGAAACTTCAGTCTATCCTTGCTGATTCCAGGCAATTCCACCAACAATGAGGAAGCAAAACCATCAAAACCTTCTGAAATGATCAAAATGTCAAAAATTGAAAAACAATTCCAGCAATGAAAGAACAGGGGCCATCCCTTAGGCCATCAACTGCTGAAGGCATAGTAGGAAATCCGAGAGATCCAAGTCCATTAACAAAATCAACAATAAATCCACTTGGTTGCAATTACCCAATCTTTCAACATTGCAAATCTTGACAGCAGAACATAAATGTAGCTAAATCTGTTCAGACTAAGAAAGCAAAAAATCAAGCAAAAGGGAAGCAGCCCAAATCCAATGGCTTGCAGAAATTCCTACAAAACCTCAAGTCATATTCCACGGAAATAGAAGGAAAAAACACAGACACGAAGAAGAAAACTATAGCAAATTAATGTACAAACAAACAGGAATTTCTCACACAAAAGAAGAAAGGATTATCTCCAACCACGACGAATAACTCGTCTGACGACATGACAAATTTGCTGAGCCTAACAACCTATGACATGGATCCTGAATCTGAAGACTTACAATATATATATTATGATATGCACCCTGAAATTGAAGAACGGCAAGATCAAGAAGTGTCGATTGCAGCGGACGTAAATTAGCCAATAGATCTTGAAGAACTTGAACACCACGACTGGCCGAGCCACAGGTTGGTGACAAAGAATAACCATAAAGACTTTCCTAGGAATGACTTCCTTGCTCTAGCTGAAAAAAGAAAAAAATAGAACTAAAGCTCTCCAAAGAACTGTGCCATGACAAAGCTTCCAAACATGACACCAAGCCTTGTGAAATGAAATATCTGGATGACTTGGCACCTAAGGTATATCGATCACAACGTGGAACAAGACAATCCGGCTCGGAGGAGCCTGAGAAACTCGGAAAGAAAAACTGCAGCGTTTTCCAGCGCTTCAAAAATGACCGCAAACATAAATACAACGTTTTTAAAGCTGCGGTTTTATTTCTAAGTTTTCCGGGCTCCTCCAGCCCGGAAAACTTAGAAAAAAAATGCAGCTAGTGCTTATTTTTTTTTTAAATAAATAGCACTTACCGAGATTCAGCTCCAGCTTTCCTGCTCTGGTCTCCGGTCCCCGTCCTCCGCGTACAGCACTAATGAAGGGAAAGCCACCCAGCGGTAGCTTTTGTTTACTACAGCTGGCTGGCTTTTCCTTCATTAGTGCCGCAAAAGCCAAAGCGAGCACAGGAGGGCATCCATTTCACAAAATGGATGCGCCCATGTGCTTGCTTTTGCGAATTTTGAGCTTGAATAGCTCAAAATTTTACATAGGAAGTTTTAAAAAAGAGAATGCTAGTATTTTTTTTTAATGTTGCCTATCTATTTTTTAAATACATTTTTTTACTAGACCATGCCTTTAAAGTTCAGTTTGGCTTTCTACAGCCTTCACTGTGTTATTTAGTGTCCACTTTTTAATCAGAGTTCAATGCTCTTGTAGGTGGTGTAATTAAGGTCAGCATTCAATGTATGACTGTTTGCTTTAATGTTAAATGGCGCTGTAATTCGAACTTCAAAGTGCGCTATTTAGTTCATTTTTTAATATACATTGGGCCTCATTATGGGTTTGGCCGCCAGACCCCTAATATTTTAGCATAACCTGACTTCCCGGTGCCACCGGCACATTACGAGTCCGGCAGCCTGGGAAGTCAGGCGCCAGCAAATTTTAAGTCCCCATTCCCTATGGGAGTGGGGACCCGGAAGCACCGGCACCGTTAGCGCCGGTGCTTCCGTGAACAGTCTGCCTACCGTGACTTCCGCGACTGGCAGGATCAGACCTGTCGGGCACAGCGGCCACGGCAGGCAGACTCGGAGTTTGCTGATCCGGAAACAAAGGTGCCGGTGAGCATACCGGCAAACTCGTAATGAAGCCCAATTTTCATTCATTCACATGGACCGTCGCTCACTTGGGGTCCTTTCGGAGCTCCCCTGTGCTGCACAGCTCTCCGACACTCGGTTGCCTTCTCTGCTCTCACCCTGTGTTTCCAGCGACTTCCTTTCGCCTTCCGAAGTCGTGACCAGCCACCGTAGTGAGGTCCGCTCGCTCGCTGTGTCCTGCCTGCTTTACTCCGCCACTTCTGCTGCTGGATTTCAGACGTGGACAGCATCCATTTCATTCCGGGCACCTCGGCAGCTCCTGCTACACACGCTGCTGTTCGGAGGCTCCCAGGCTTGTGGTGGATACACAGCCCACTTACATCAGGTCTTGCAAGTCCTGTGGGACTTCTCCCGGTGTCCTAGTTTCTTCTCCTGGATGTGTGCCTCCTCCCACGGGTCTCCAGCTGCTCTACCTGTTGCTTCACCAGTCGCTCTGTCCATCACTCTACCCATCGCGCTGCTCCCTGCTGGGTCGGTCTCCCTTTATACAGCTGTAGCCCCTTGACAGGCTGCAGGTGTGGATCTCTAATTACTTCAGCTTGACCGCGTTTACAAGGAGATGCCTGACCCTCAGAGTTCCTTGCAGGCCTCTTCATTGTCCCAGTACCAAAGTGGTGTAAAGGGGTAATCTTCATTTCTCTTTGTTGTATCATCTTAGTCTCAGTACTATCCATGTTGTATAGGAAGAGTTGAGGGGGACTGGCTCATAATAGCGCATAAAGGTTGGTGGAGGGTTAGGGTAGTTGTCAGTAGGGAAAGAGGGATACCATGTCTCTTCCAATCTTCATCCAACCCTTTTTCTGCTCTTTCGGGTATGTTTGGGTTGATGGCATCTCATACCCTCTTCTTGGTCATTATGACATGTATGACAATACTCCATTACTGCCCTTGTTATAGAGGGTTCTTCTTGGAAGGGATGGGGGGAATACTGTGTCTCATCTGAGCATATCTCACTTCCAATCCCAGGGTCCCTCCACCCAGGTGATCCTCCCTCACTTCTCCACCCCCAGGGTCAGGATCCAAGAGCAATAGCCGTTCCCTGGCCAGCTGTACAGAAGAGCCAAAGGGAGTAAAAGTGAGAATACCCTCAGGTTTCTCACATACCCTTCCCCCTATGAAAATGGCCTGACCCACAAGGGACTGATGTTGTAGGGTCCTGATGTGGTAGTTCATGTTGTAATCTTTTCTGGGTTACAGTCCAGTCCCATATAACGTTATTTGTTTCCAAAGGATATTTTTGCCAATTTTTAGAGGGGAAAAAGGAGGTCTTAGAAGGATCGAGGTCATGTAATAATGGTGAAAAATGCAGGAAGTAGGATCCGATAATGGCCCCTTCCGGGAACCCAGGGATAATGGCAGACGGAAAGTTGGCAGTTATCCCTTTTACTTGAATGGGGACATTCACTAAGGGTAGATTTCCTGGTACCTCTGTATACATTTTATCTTCACTAGGGAAGCTCCCTTCAACCTTTAAGGGGGCACTAGGTCAGCTCTAACTGCAGTTTACTACCTGAATCCACTAGGGCCTGTACTGAAATTCCATTAACCATTGCTGGTTTATAGGTTGATTGAGCGGATGTACTGCAAAATAGATTACTCTGGACTTCTATCTCCTCATTATTTTCCAGGGAGTCCCATTCTTCTCCCCCATACTGTCACCAACTCACCTGCTGAGTGCCAGTCACGGCGCACTTCCTCCATGTTGCTGGGGGTGCCTCTCCTTTCGTGGCGATCACATCGCTCCTCCGCCATGCTGCCCAGGGTCCCACTCTGGTCACAGATGGGATCTTCTCATTTCCCCAGGATGGCGTGGCGTTGGGCACACCTACATCACCCTTGGAGACTGCCATGGCACCTTGGTTATGCACACACCAGCAATGGAGGAAGCCGGAAGGTGGTCACGTGACAGCAGCGCATCACATGACCAAGCAGGAGATGCCTTCCTGACCTATACAAATGCCCGGCATTTGCAACTCCTTGCTTCTCAGCTGTTTTTGTGGCTGGTGTTTGTTTTTGTATGTGCTTTTTGACTTAATGGTTTCTGGATTTTTGGCTCTAGCATTTTTTGGATTGCTGCTGTTTTTCCCCAATTGGTTTTGCTGTACTGGCTATTTTCTGGACATTGGAATATTTGGATTTTTGACCCTGGAACTGTGCCTTTGGAACTCTCTTGGATTTTCCCTGGATTTTAGAATTTATGACATTGGATTTTGGTGGGACTTTATTATCTGGAACTCTGGTGAGACTGAAGAAACTGGATATTGTCATCCACCTAGCTTGCGCCTTCATGACGTTCGGGTTAGGTTTGTCTTATATGGGATTTGTTGACAACGCCCAGCAGGATTTCATATTCCTGGATCAGCTGCCGAGTCCTCTAACTCCATATGATACATTTGGTGATGGTGCACCCCAGCAACTTGGGGCTGCTCCAATAACGGTTCCTCATGGCTCCAGTCTGCGTATCTACTCTTTTCCTTGTGGTTCCTCCGGAGCGTTTCTCCAGAGTGCCCTGCAAATTCTGCACCGCTTGATGAATGTGCTAACTTTTCTGTCACAAACTCACCTGCTGAGCGCTGGTCGCAGTGCACCGCCTCCATGCTGCTGGGGGTCGCGTTCTGGTCATGGATGCTGTGAGGTACCTGAAGGTGCCACACCCGTTAGTCCCCGGGGATTTGTCATCCAGGCAGGCAGGACACAGCTATCGCTTTTGGATCCAGTTCCTAGAGGGGGACTAGTGCGGAAGGATCACCTGGATGAGGGGTCCTCAGGGAGTGAAATTGGGACACTGGAGGGTGAGATGCAGTATCCCCTTTCTAATAACCTCTTTTCCCCATCCTACCAGGTAGGATACCTATGAATTCAACCCCCCACCTTCTTTCCAACACAAACACTTTCTCACGGACAGTTCAGCGTGAGCGACAATGGACTAACACCAGAGCTGTATACCTGACATGTCCCAACACCATGGACAGGCAAGGTCAGTCAATTACGGATTATTACACACACCTGACTTCCATCGCACTTCCCCACACGGATAAAACGCAGAGCACGAAAGCACACTGTGGGCGTGGCAAACTGCACGAGGAAACAGCAGTTGCAAGATGGCAGTTTAGTACAAGACAGCGAGACCAGAAAGAGTCGCAAGGTGGGAAGTACCGTGACCTCTAAAGACCCTTACTTTCATGAGCCTTGGAAAGTAAGAAACTGAAGACCAGGAACTAAGGCTGATCAAATCTGCACATTGTATTGGAGGTACGGCGTCGATAACCAAGGCGGGGGGAGGGATTGCCGCTGTGGTACTGTCCTTGGCTCCTACGACAAAGCTGTGTCAGAGAAGACAGCACAGCCGGTGAGTCGGGCTAGACTGATACCAAACCTGCTCATGTTTTGAATCAAGGTTGCAAGCTGCAACATTGTACAAAAAGAACAGTGTGTGAGGCGTTGGCAAAAAGCGACATAGAGATAACTTGAACTTTGAAATTCAACTTTGGGTGGCCCCGAAAAGATACCTTACACAGAGTGGTCCGGCGCCACGTGGGTGCTCATTCGAAAGTTTCTGTTAGGTATCCAACTGAGGCTGAGTGTGAGTAATAGGGAATAATGAGATTGAAGTGGTCATGAAACGGGTCAAGCTAAACCTGTGCACATTCAAAAGTCTCTGATAGTGTAGCGTACATCACAATTGGTCCAAGCCTGGCTGAGGGAGACTAATTAAGTAAATGAAAGGGATATGAGCCCGGCTGAGAGGGATTCGGGGTGAACCGTGAATCACCCAAGAAGGAATTATATGAAATTATTTTGAAAGGGATCGGAGCCCGAAAGAGGGGGATCCAACATCAAACTTTTGTCGTGTAAAGGGATCTGAAACCAGAAGACAGGAATCCAACATTGAACTTTTGTTGTGTAAAGGAATCTGAGCCTGAAAGAGGGGGATCAAACGTTGAACTTTTGTTGTGTAAAGGGATCTGACCCCGGCTGAGGGGGATCCAGGGTGAACACCCAAAACTGAATACCGAAAGAAGGAAAATAATGTTTTTCGTGTTGCTTTGTGTGGCAGGCCCTCTGAGACAAGAGACTAGCGAGAAGCGAAGAGACTTGAACCCAGAAGGTCTTGAACTGTGTAAATGGAATGGTATGCTCGTGCCCCAGTAGCCAGAGTGTGTGCTTTGCCCGAGTGAACCGACTTGTCCCGTGCTGAAAACATGGGGAAGGGTGTGATCTAGTATGCACCCCGAACTCGGCCTCCCCAGTACACACACTCTCCTCACCTGAGCTGCTGGAAGTGTCAAGGTCTTGCAGGTGGCGTCTCGCGAGGTAGTCCTTCTGTTTTTTGGGAAGATGGTGCTTGTCACGGAGGGAAGCCACAGTGACTGCTGTAAAAACAGCTGTCCCGCGACTCCCTTCCGGAACCAAGCCAGAAATCAGGGAAAAAACCCTAAAGTGGATTAGTGACGCTCTTCAATCCAGATGTCAGTATGGACCGTTGGCAATGGTCGAATTCGAGGCAGAGTACAGTGTCTGTAGCGAAGGGATAGTCCAGATGCCAGGAGTACCGGAGTAGCAGAATTCGGGTAGCTGCGACCAGTGTGAGGCAGGAAGGAAGGCTGGACCTGGAAAATGGGACCGCTGGAATGAGGTAGGGCCTCAGGGAAGCAGAGAGGCCAGGTAAGGAGAGGGAAGGAGAAAAAGGAAACAAGCGGCGAGAGCCGCAGCAGAGAGAGAGAGAGAGAGAGAGAGAGACCGGCAGAGCCCTGCTCCGCGAGCGGGAGAAGGAAGGTGCCGACTGCGAGGAACAGGAGAGACTAGAGGGAAGCAGAGGCATCGAAACAGCACAAGTAGGAAGTTTCCGTAAGAAAGCCGAAGCCGGAGGACAGAAACAACACAGCGTGTTAACCCGGAAGCAGGAAAACAATCCAGAGGAGGGTTGCAACGCAGCGTCGTGCCGGAAGGCGGGGCCTTAAATACGACCGGCCGCGCTGCGCTGCATCGCTGGAGACAAGGAAACAAAGAGGGGACTAAACTCTACCTCCGGGTCTCCAGCTCCAACGCGGAAGCAACCGCCAATCTCAGCTGCGGCCAGCCTGGCGGATGACAAAGGGAGGCCAACGGCCCGCTGTTATGACAGGTGGTTAGGCTTTTATACTTAAAAGGATACACTGTCAAGTTGATTGTAGTCTTTAGATGCTTTATTCAGGTACATAAGTTCATCAGATGTAATCAGGCTCATCAGGAGATTAGGGAGTGCAAGACATAGACCCACTGGCTCCCACCACCCAGGCTCACATATCTCAACTGCCTGGGGTGGAACCCATTCAGACCCAAACATTCCAAGCTCACAGCAAACATTCCAAAAGTGACATCACACCATCAGACATCATCCAGGCAGGATGAATACACAGGAAGAAATGCCAATCACAACACCTCCTTCCCTTATTAAAACAAGCACACCACACCATAGAACCTGCATCTCACCTCACAGACATAGACACCTCAACACCTCCTTCCTTTACACCACAAAACTATACACCCTTCACAATCATACAAGACACACACACTAACTAGCACAACTCTGACACACCACGATCACTTTAACTGACCAAGAAGGAGAACAGCTGGGCTCACAGGCTTACCTAACTATCCAGTAACGGCACCCCACCAACAAACAACAAACTTCTACCCTCAAAAAACTAAACAGCCTTCCACCCACCACCGGCACTAACGGGTCACCAGCCTGCCACGCTGGAGCACAAAACCTGCCCCTCTGGGCCACTTACTACCTAACCATACACAACCTGAGGAAAACTAAACACCTCCCGTCCACCACTGCCACTGGCAAACCACGGGGCAACACCAGACAACAACATTGTGGCAACTAATTAATCAGGTGCAAACATAAAACCTCTAACATACCCACAAACCTGACCCACTGTGAACACTCATTCCCAACACGCACACACTAAAGGCAACCAGCTGGCACACCGGTCAACCAAACCACCAAACTCATCCTCAAAGTGTTGGCCAGACACTCGAGCCCTCATATCTACTCTGACTAAACAAGGTGGCTACAGCCACAAAGATGTTGGATTGCATTGCTGTACTCCCAGAACCAACCAAGAACCTAATCCAGGATGGTTCAGAAGCCACACATAAATTAAAAAACAAACAAAACGAATGAGATGCAGGCGCACCTGCATCCCCAGAAACTCCACCAAAACTTTTGACCCAAGCTCCCACTGGTCGAAACACACCCATGCAAAACTCAGTCACACACATCATGACTCCACAGAGCTGCTTGACTAGTCTACCTCTAGTCACCATCACGACTCCTCAGAGCCCCATGACCAGACTCCCTCTGGTCAAACAAAACACATCAAAACTCTGCAGAGTTTGCTGACCAGGCATACTGATCCTGCACTAAATCCACACCAACTACACAACCCCTAAACAGAATCTCTCACTCTGCTAAACAGCGCTACAGTCACTCAAACAGAAACTTGAGGTGTGAGCAGGAAGATAACAAACCAAACATAATGATGTTGAACTTTCAAAATGGTTCTTTTATGTCGCTCTCATCACATCAGTAATGATACACTTAAGAGCCTGTAAATCCTAAAAACGTTACATGATATTAACTCTATACAACACTCAAGTTCATGCATGCAAACCAAACATAATGATGTTGAAATTCCAAAATGGTTCCTTGATGTCACTCTCATCACATCAATAATGATACACCTAAGAGTCCATGTTGCCTTTCAAGGACGCAACACTAAAATCTGAAAAGCCTCAAAACGTTAGCTGATATTAACTCTATACAACACTCAAGTTCATGCATGCATCACTCATGCTCACAACATTCTGCATGCACTTCTCGCACCTTGACACCATAAACATTTCCACTAAACGTCTATCTGCTTTACCACTCTAATCTGTAACAGCACTAGTTTTCATCACATGTTTTCAGCCGCTAAATGTCTTTGTTGCATTCTTGCAACGTAACACCTAGAAATCCTCAAAGGTTACACTAAGCGCCATAATCCCTGCAGGGCTGTAGTACACACCATACTACCACGCATTGCATCCTTATCGGACAAATGGCACACTCAACAAGCTCATGTCCACAAACTTACTGGCAGAAAACTTTGTTAACAAGAAATGCCAACTCTAAACAAAACTGTACTGCTATGAAACAGCATAGCTTCCAATACAAGCCTTAATTCTTGGCTCCAGTCAAGTCATTGCCAACGTGGTGAATGCCGTACGAAAAATATTTTCTTTGTTATACATTGCACCCCACTTACTTTATGGATACAGCAGAGTTCTTTACCCAATGCTGCACTCTCCGTCGCCACACTTAAGACCCAAAGCCGACACACAAAAAAAAACAACAGCTGCTACTACTCGTCGGAACTCGACATACCACTTCAGAAGACTCTCGCAATGACCGCTGGCTCAATGTACGTGCTGCATATTTGAAGCTCTGTGACCAGTCTCATGATCACCACTGGCTCAACGTACATGCTAATTAACAAGGGGGGGTCCTGGGAGTCGCTCTGCCAGACATTAGTCCTGGTTACGAGAGATTTACCCAGAGTCTTTAGCTCACTATCTTTCACAGAGAAGAAATATCCCAAATATATCAGTCTTTGTCCTGCCCTGGGGAATCCAGATGTGGACCCCTTGCTCACTATTCTTAGAGAGGCACAGCTACCCCCTTCTGATGAGGTTCAACCAGACCGAAACACGTGTCTGGGGTTGCTGTTGGTACTCTTGTTTAGAGAAGAATTGCCTAACATTTCGGTGCTGGACTGCCCCAGGGCAGGACAAAAACTGATATGTTTAGGATATTTCTCCTCTGTGAAAGATAGTGAGCTAAAGACTCTGAGTAAGGCTCTTGTAAACCAGGACTCATGTCTGGCAGAGAGTCTCCCAGGTCCCCCCTTTTTATTTGCATATTTCAAGTAACTTTGGGTTTCACCCTAAGTTACTAGGGGAATCCAGACGTGGACCCCTTGCTCACTATTCTTAGAGAGGCACAGCTACACCCTACTGATGAGGTTCAACCAGACCGAAACACGTGTCTGGGGTTGCTGTTGGTACTCTTGTTCAGAGGAGAATTGCCTAGCATTTCGGTGCTGGACTGCCCAGGGGAGGACAGAGACTGATATGTTTAGAATATTTCTCCTCTGTGAAAGATAGTGAGCTAAAGACTCTGGGTAAGGCTTTTGTAAACCAGGACTCATGTCTGGCAGAGAGTCTCCCAGGACCTCCCTTGTTATCAACATACGTGCTGCAAATTTGAAGCTCCGTGACCAGCACTTCACTATATGAAGTCCTTGACAGCTCATCCCTTAACCCTGTCGAGACACATCTCCGCCCTGGCAACATTGGGTCACGTTCACTTTAGGCATTGGATGCTTCTTGGTCACATTGGCACCTCATTAGGTGCTTTACTCCAACAACGCCATTGGCCGGCGCGCAGCACAACAACCAGCCATGGACGCTCCGATCATCGTCCGCCACAATATTCTACTAATCGTGATCCCCCCACAGACCGCTTGCTGACGTCATCATTGTGGGAATGAATACGATAAAGCTCAGATCTGGCCTAACCGTCATCCACTGGCAGTTCGTTCCGTTCACCTATCACATTATTCATGTCCCGCAGAACGCAGGGTCGGCTGTTGAACTACTTACTGTGCACTTGACATACTCAAAAAACGTGCAATATCAAGAAACTTTCCAGCGCCACCTTTTGACTCCCTACGCGCACTCTTGACGTGTAGAGGCGCTACAAACTACACGCTGAGGTCCTGCCCCCCTCAGTCAAACAAAATTAATGCACAAAAAAAAAAGACGACGCTCATTAGTAATCTTTGCTTCATGTAACAGCGCAGGAGTCTCTGGCATTTTTAAACTCCCAGGCACGTTACATTTCATGAATGCCTACTGGGACTTCACATTCCCCTGGGTACAGACCAAAACAGTCTCTGTCACATTGCTGCGTGACACACTCTGCTTCTCCTTGGCACCATGCAGGGCGCGCTTATTGCGCTTAGCAGAACAATCAAGTTTACTCCTGGGTCCTTACTATGGCAGTCTCTTTTGTGACGTCCCAGTTAAGCATGGCGCATGCGCAAGCCTCGGTTGGGCCCGTACATGCGCGGTTCAATAAACAGCGTCCGTGCGGGCAGTTGCCGCCGGGCCGCGTAACAGGCAGCCTTGCGTCCCGCGCCTCTCTGTGTGAGCGTGTGGGTGCATGAATGTGTGTGGGCCGCCCGAGGCACGGGTGGCCACATAACAACTGGCGACGAGGCGGGACGCCACCGGAGCGTTCGCTCGATGCACACGGTATGTTGAACAACAGCAACGTTACGACGTGGTGAGTCACGGACCTGGCGGGAGCATTCCATTGATGTTCTAGCAGCTGGTATACAGCAGTAGCGGCCTGAAAAGGTGCTCGTGCGCTGCTTTTTCGACTTCATAAACAATTTTTGGAACTTTTGGCTGTCCTCAACACCCAGAGGACAGCCTATTTCTGACAGACACTCAGCGCCAGAAAGGGAGCAAGGACACGCTGTTTGTCACCGGACAGTAATTTGAGGTACGTGCACTGCCCACCCAAGTCAGGTTTGCAGCCTCTAAGCCATAAGGAGGTGCCTGTGCGACCTGTAAAGATGGCAGGAAGCGACGGAGAGGCGGAAGCTGCGGCAGTGGTGGTAAAAACACAACAGGGGTCTTTACTGCCGATGCAAGAGTTTGATGTGTCAGCTCCCCCTTCGAAATTGTGCCCAAGATGGTTGCTATGGATAAAAAAACTTGATATGTACTTTACAGCGACTGGGATAACCGATGATAATGCGAAGAGGGCCACCCTTTTGTACTCGGCGGGTTTGGAGGTCATACGCATATATGAGTCCCTTAACCTGCAGGTAGTCACTTATGCTGCAGTCAAGACTGCTTTGGAAAACCACTTTATACCGCTCTCCAATGTTGATTACGAGAGATTTCTCTTCTGTGGGGAAAAACTGCGGGAAGAGGAGTCACTTGATCAGTTTTGTACTCGACTGCGATTGATGGCCACCACTTGTCGATGGGACAATGAAGAATCTATGATAAGGAATCAAGTTCTCCAAGGGTGTACATCTGGCAAGTTACGGAGGCAAGTGTTGAGGGAACTGGGCTGGACCCTGCAGCAAATCCTGGACAGTGGCAGAACATACGAACTGGCGGAGTCGATAGGCGCCAAAATGGACGCAGCAGTGCGTCCGGGGACATCTGAGGATGCGTAACGGACTACGTCGAAAGACAAGTGGGGGCAGAGAAGGCAAGAGACACGTCCTCCAACGGGGTCTGACTCTATTTGCCAGTACTGCGGATATGACTTGCCCCACTCCGAGGAGTGTCCGGCCAAGTCGAGGTCATGTGGCCGATGCAATGGACCCGGACACTACGCCCGGATGTGTCGCGCCCCTGCTCCTATGTCTGTGCAGAGGGGCCCGGCCAGGGTACGTGGTGGTGGTTCGAGGAGGCAGAGGAGCATTGCGGCCTTGGAGCAAGAAATGCAGAGACTGCAGCTAGCTGAAGAGGAAGAGGAGGAGGAGGAAGAAGTTTTCTTCATCTCGAGCATCGCCTCAGGGGCAAGGAGTAAGAGACAGCCCAAATGTGTTGTGGACATTCAGGGGGTGCCGACACAAGTACTCATTGACACAGGGGCCTCAGTCTGTGTGCTTGCCTCGGATCATTACCAGCGGATCCCGGGGCCTCCTGTGCTAGACATTTCAACTGCGAAGATCTTCACGTTTGGCGGGGACACTCCGCTTCCCATCAGGGGAGTGTTCGTAGCGCCTGTGTCCAGGGGTGGGAAAACCATAAAGGCCCGATTCTTTGTCACAGATGTGAGTCCCCACTCTCTACTCAGCTGTGCGGCATCCAAAGCCCTGAGCCTGGTTCACTTTGCAATGGAGGTCTATCAAGTGGATTTTGAAATGCTGTTGGACAGGTTTGCAGGCATTTTGAAGGGGTCGGGAAGTTCAAGGCCCCCCCGGTGCATCTACACATTGACGACACGATCAGGCCAACGGCCCTCAAGCATAGGCGGATCCCATTCCATCTCGTGAAAAGGTGGAGGAGGAGCTTCGCTCGCTTGTCAACGTGGATATTATCGAGAGGGTGGAAGGGCCGACGCCCTGGGTTTCACCCATAGTGGTTCCACCCAAGCCAAAACAGCCAGGGGCGATGAGAATTTGTGTAGACATGCGCGTCCCCAATGCCGCAATTAAGAGGGAGAGACACCTAACGCCGACCCTTGATGATATCATAGGGGAGTTGCAGGGGGCGAAAGTCTTCTCGAAATTGGATCTACGAGCGGGCTATCACCAGCTTGAGCTCCACCCAGACTCTAGATTCATTACGACTTTCACAACCCACGAAGGTCTTTACCAATTTAAGCGCCTGAGTTTTGGCATTTCATCAGCTGCCAAAGTATTCCAGAACACTATAAGGGGGGCGCTCGCAGGCCTAAAAGGCGTTTTGAACATGAGTGATGACATTTTGGTATTCGCCGACTCGGAAGCAGAGCACATGAAGAGGCTCGAGAACACGCTGAAAAGGTTGAACGATCTGGGTCTTACCCTGCACTGTCAAAAGTGTGAATTCTTTAAAGACCGGATTCGGATTTTCGGATTCATTTTTCACGCAGCGGGTGTGTCACCTGACCAGGCAAAGACCAGAGACATTCGTGAAGCAGCGGCACCATCGTCCCCCACGGAGGTAAGGAGCTTCCTGGGGATGGTAAATTACTGTGGGCGCTTCATCCAGGGTTTGGCTTCCTCATCTGAGCCCCTAAGGGCATTGACCAGGAATAATGCCATGTGGAAGTGGGAAAGCAGAGAACAGGAGGCATTCCAGGCCCTCAAGAATGCCCTGTCTGATGGGGACACTATGGCGTACTTTAACCCTTCCGTGGAATCGGAGATTGTGGTCGATGCCAGTCCCGTGGGTGTTGGGGCAGTACTCTTGCAGCCAGATGAAAGAGGGGACATGCGGCCCATCGCTTACGCGAGCAAGGCTCTCTCCAACACCGAGAGGCGATATTCACAAATTGAGAGGGAGGCACTGGCCATCCTGTGGGGCTGTCACCATTTTCGCCTCTACATCCTGGGCAAGCCCGTGTAGTGGTGACAGACCACAAGCCGCTGCTGCCTATCCTGGCGGGTGTGTCTTCGAAGCCACCGCCCAGAATTGAGAGGTGGATGTTGGCCTTGATGGAGTATGGGGTTCGACTGATATACAGACCGGGCACCAACAACCCGGCGGACTATCTCTCACGTCACCCTAATTCAGAGAACACCGACAAGGACGGCGGTGTGTCGGACTGCCAAGGGTTGCTCTGTCATGTGATAGATGGGGCGTTACCATTGGCGCTGTCGAGGCTAGCTATTGCGACTGAGTCATCCAAGGATGAGGTCTTCGGCATAATCAAAGCAGCAGTAAGAAGTGGAGATTGGAGAGAGGTGCTGCGTAACAACTCCCGACGTCAGCCGCATGCCCAAAGGGATCTTCAGGCACTCTGGAGGGTAAGGGATGAGCTCTCTATCTCTGATGATGGACTGATCCTCAGAGGGGGGCAAATTGTGATCCCACAG
The DNA here is from genome assembly GCF_040938575.1 of Ambystoma mexicanum. Classification (NCBI taxonomy): domain Eukaryota; kingdom Metazoa; phylum Chordata; class Amphibia; order Caudata; family Ambystomatidae; genus Ambystoma; species Ambystoma mexicanum. The sequence goes on along the minus strand of NC_090930.1, from coordinate 940,004,061 downwards.
GCTTTAAGGATGCGGGTGTTGGAGCTGGCGCACATCGGGCATCAAGGGGTTGTCAAGACCAAAGCGAGACTACGGCCCAAGGTGTGGTTTCCGGATTTGGAGGGGATGGTAGAGAGTTTCGTGAGATGGTGCCTGGCATGTCAGGCGGCGGCCCCAGGAGACAGAGCCCCACCGATAATTTCGATGGAGCGAAGTGAGAAGCCGTGGGGAACTGTCCACGTGGACTTTGGCTCGACTGGTCGAGGCATGTATTTCCTGGTGGCAGTGGATCAATGGTCAAGGTACCCGGAGGTGGATGTGGTGGAGTCGACGGCGACTGAGTTTACCACGAGAGCCCTGGACAAAATGTTCGTGACACATGGCTTTCCAGAGGTACTTTGCTCTGATAATGGACCGCCATTTACCGGCAGCCAGTTTGCCCAATATCTCCGGGAAAGGGGGATACATCACCGCAAGGTATCCCCGCTATGGCCCCGCGCCAACGGAGAGGCCGAAAGGCTGATGCGTACTTTAAACAAAGTACTGAGGATTTCCGCCAATGGGGGTGACGACCATCCGAAGAAGCTCGTGGAATTTTTGCGAGCGTACCGGACCACGCCCCACCAGTCGACGGGGGTTGCCCCTGCGGAGGCGCTGTTTGGGCGCTGCCCTCAGGAATGATACCGGAAATCGAGGGGAGGAGTCCAGGTGTCATAGACAATGAAAATGTTCGAGAAGAGCGCGCCACGCGCAATCAGAAGGAAAGCGAGAGACGAGGTCTGCAAGGCAAAGAAGTGTGCGTTGGGGACTCAGTGCTCGTTCGGAACCGACACCCTGCGGGCAAGCTATCTTTACCATATGAACCTCGCCCGTGGAAGGTCACCCATGTGAAAGGGACCATGGTGACGGCGGCCTGTGAAAGCGGCACAGTCACCCGCAACAGGTTCTTTTTAAAAAAAGTGGACACGTCAACAGAGACCGTGGGTCAGGAGGATGTGCCTCGCCAGGAGGCAGTCCCCGAGGTTCCAATTGATGATCCCACTAGTGCCGTCGCCCTTTCTGGGGACAGGGCCCATGGAGCACCACCAGTCACTTCAAGGTATCCCGTGAGCAGTGGCCGGAGACTGCCTGCTCATCTCAAGGACTATGTCCTGGACTCAGGAGACTGAGCCGAGATCGCAATGGACCGTCAACAGTGACGGGTGGGATCCTGTTCATGTTTTACCAGCTATGTTTGGTGCTGCACCATAATGTTATGCTGTTTTGTTGTTAAAAAAAAAGGGATGTGACGTCCCAGTTAAGCATGGCGCATTCGCGAGCCTCGGTTGGGCCTGCGCTTGCGCAGTTGAATAAACAGCATCCGTGCGGGCAGTTGCCGCCGGGCCGCGTAACAGGCAGCCTCGCGTCCTGCGCCTCTCTGTGTGAGTGTGTGGTTGCATGAATGTGTGTGGGCCGCCCGAGGCATGGGTGGCCACATCACATCTTTGTCCCTCCCTGGGAGATTAACAAGGCAATTGCTTTGCTGCCTCCCAGGTACCTGCTAGCCCAGCCTGCTCTACTCCGCACTAGGTGCCACTCTTGCTAGCTCCCTGGATGCCTACCAGGGCACCCTCACTTCTCCGCCCTGAGTGGTGGGACACTTCATGGACCATGGGGGGCAGTGGGTTCCCTCTCCTTCAAGGTAAATGTGTCACTTCAACTTCCTCCAGCTTTAACCTCCCGCATCAGGATATCTCCTCACTCCTTTCCCTGAACTACAACACAGGTACCTGCTCACTCCAGGGTCCATCCAGGTCCTCCTCAAGACCAGACCTTGTTGCCAAAATGTTATGACAGGTGGTTAGGCTTTTATACTTAAAAGGATACACTGTTTAGTTGATTGTAGTCTTTAGTTGCTTTATTCAGGTACATAAGTTCATTAGATGTAATCAGGCTCATCAGGATATTAGGAAGTACAAGACATAAACCCACTGGCTCCCACCACCCAGGCTCACACATCTCAACTGCCTGGGGTGGCACCCATTCATACCCAAACATTCCATGCTCACCGCAAACATTCCACAAGTGACATCACACCATCATACATCATCCCGGCAGGAAGAAAGGCCAAACACAACACCTCCTCCCCTTACTGAAACAAGCACACACGCCATACAACCTGCATCTCACCTCACAGACATAGACACCTCAACACCCACACATCCTGACTTATCAGTTTAGGAACACTTCTTTCTTTTTCATGAACACCCCTCCACCCCATATTATTTGTACATTAGTAGTAATGTTTGGCAATCATTTCTTTTTGTATAGACCCTTTTAAGTTGACAAGACTCCACTAGGACTGCATTATTATTATTTGATGGTAGTCGTTTGCTCCCATATGTAGATTTAGGTTTAGCTAGGCGCTTATCTCACCCTTGTGAAAGTTCAATAAACACCCTTGAACTGTGGTCACTTGTGCCTGTCTTACTGTTGATACCATGCCTTCATTACATATGGTGTCAGTGTTGGGATTTGATTCAATTGATAAAAATTGAGAATTCATGCTGATAATTATCATACAAACAGAAGGCGAAAATTGAATTGTTGAGCTCCTTGACTCTGATTGTGTATCCACTCTTAAAGAGGTTTTACTCACTCAACTACATATCCCAGCTAGTCAACAAGACCTGTTTTTTAGAACTCAAGTGCTGCTGTCATGATCACCAAGAAACTACCTCTGCAGGGGCACCCCTCTCATTTTGGCATTAGCGGTTCCCAGATTACCCACATGGGGGATAGATGGGTCTCTGCCTGGTGCTCCTGGCACTTCTCACCGTCACAGTCACACAACACCATTAAAGCGCAAGAGAGGGTAAGGACTTTCTCATTCCCTTAAGTTACTCACTCAACTACATATCCCAGCTAGTCAACAAGACCTGTTTTTTAGAACTCAAGTGCTGCTGTCATGATCACCAAGAAACTACCTCTGCCGGGGCACCCCTCTCATTTTGGCATTAGCGGTTCCCAGATTACCCACATGGGGGATAGATGGGTCTCTGCCTGGCGCTCCTGGCACTTCTCACCGTCACAGTCACACAACACCATTAAAGCGCAAGAGAGGGTAAGGACTTTCTCATTCCCTTAAGTTGGCCGTTCAACATGCCATAGACCTTTTCCAGGAGAGTGCTAGTCTCTGAGCGTGGCTGCCTATTTAAACCACGGCCAAAGCTCCACCCGTGCTTCGCTTTGAACTGTAGACCGCAGTGCAATGCTTACGGGCACTCCCGATCAGACCTGCAAGAGAAAAAGCACAAGTTAGATCAACACGTACAATTGCAAGCAGAAGGCATCAGAACCTACACTTACCAGTCTTGTCGCGGGACCCCCTCCATTTTCACACAGCTGGGCTCAGCGTTCGGCACTGCAACAAATCCTTGGTCCTTGGCTTCTTGGCTTCCGACGCTCGCTGCATCTCCGGAACTTCAGCTGCCACCTGCGCCCGCATGCGAAGAAGGAAAGAAAGGTAAAGGGGTTTAAATGACCGAGTGCAGCATACAGTTTACGAACTGATACTTGAGGCAGTAAATCGCACACAACCAAGGCATCCATTCCAAAGGTCAAGCAAAGCTACGAGCACATTCCAAAGACAAAATGTACCTACAAGCAAAGCTACGCGTGCATTCCAAAGGCAAAACTTACCTTAAAGCAAAGCTACGCACGCATTCTAAAGGCGAATACTCCTGGCACCGCCAATCACTCCCACTCGTGCCTGCACAAGGGTAAGAGAAGACACAGGGAAATAAAAACAAACCAATGCACGCAATTCAAAGGCAAACTTACCTTCAAAGCAACTGCTAAGCGCTCGTCGCACCGGCAGGGAAAGAGCCAAAAGACTGACCGAACTCTAATAGCTACGAAGTTCTCACCACAACAAGGCCATTCCTCAAGTCGCCACAGGACTGGGCTTGAGCTCCAGTTAAGTAACTGACAACAGCCTTCACCAGGAAACAGGACCCCTGCAAGACAGCAGGATGGAGAGCTCATATTTCATAATACGCAGGTGAGCAAAGGTCGTAGTTTAAATCCCGGGTTCACGGGAGTACGGATAGGCCTTGGGATCCATGAGGTATTGACCCTTGTCTCTTGCTTTACAGAAGCCCGCACCTAGCCACGTCTAGGCCGGCCACAGCACCCATTGAGTGGAGGTTCCCAACGCTCCCGCAGGGATCAGGTTAGCGTGACAGAACACAAATCCTTCCACAAATTACTCTGCCTGAGCGTTATGGAGACCTCAGAGGTTGATCACCTGTCCCAATTGTTGGTGGAGCTGTGTGCGGAGGAGCATGCAGCCCAGATTGAGAGAAACGCCTTACGCAGGGAATTGGCTATAAACAGAGATCGGACTGAGGAATTGGCCCGACAACTGCTACAGAAGCAGGACGGGCAGGCTCCTCTTCCAGGTGGAGCTCCACCAGCACCAGTACCAGTACCACAGCCAATGGCCCCTTTACGAATATCAAGTGATGCCCTTTGGGCTGTGTAATGCCCCTGCAGCATTTCAGTACTTCATGAACTATGTGCTACGGGAGTTGTTGGATGTATGTGCAGTGGTGTACATTGACGACATCTTGATTTACTCAGCTACGTTCCAGGAACATTTAACCCATGTATGTGCCATCCTCACAAAACTACGGCAACATCATCCGTACGCAAAATTGAAGAAGTGCGCCTTTCATGTCCGGAGGCCGAGTTTCTTGGCTTTGCCCTGTCACAACAGGGTATAAGAATGGACAATCGGTCCGCTGAAAAAGGCCAGGAGAGCCCTGGAGATGCACTGGGCCGATCGCACCGCTAAGGCGCTCGCCTACACAAAACTGTTTTATTACAACAAAAGTAACAAGGCAAACCGTATACTAGCATATAAATTGCAGAAGACGCACAGTCGGAATAATATCGCTCGCCTCAAGGGGTTGGACAGTAAAGTTAGACATAACAGAGATTCTAGTGGACCACCACAGATCTATTATGGCAGGTCCGCCCTAATCTCCGGAATAGTTAGCCCAGCAGCGCCACTATCTCCAGCCCGGCCGCTCCCTTTCCGTCACCAGCCCCCTTGAATCCCTGAAGGCCCGATCTCCTCAGAGGAGGTCTTAGAGGCTATAAAATCCTTGAAGAGCAGCGCCCCAGGCCCTAGCGGGCTGACGACTAAATTCTACAAAACATTTGCACATATCCTATCCCCCAAACTAACACTCCTATTTAACTCTTTCCTGAACACCGAGAGAGTGACAAAATCCATGGCTGAATCAATTACCATCTTAATTCAAAATCCAGGGAAGGGCCCAGAGCAAGCGATATCATACAGACTTATAACACTTATGAACACAGATGGGAAAATGTACTCCAAGGTGTTAGCATCCAAACTGGGAGGGGTTCTCCCCAAACTAATATCCAAAGACTAGACAGGTTTCATACCGGGAAGAGGCACACACGACAACATCAGGAGAACATTAAATCTCATCCAATCTGACAATAGAATGGGGGTAGAACTACTGATTATCTCCCTAGACGCACATAAAGCATTCGATCTGGTGAACTGGGACTACATCCAAAACACCCTCGCACGCATGGGGTTAGGCCACAACTTTATAAAATGGACCGTGGCAAATTACGCAATCCCATCCATACAGCTCAGCATCAATGGCATAAGATCGGCAGCCATTCCCATATCTAGAGGCACACGCCAGGGCTGCCCTCTGTCTCCCCTGGGGTTTGCTCTGTCCATGGAGCCGTTTGCTGAAAGATTACGGCAAAATCCAAATATCAGAGGGCTCACCGTGGGAGGGACAGAATATAAAGCAGCAGTGTATGCGGATGATGTGCTCTTAACTATCACCAGCCCGGACGCCTCCCTGCAATCCCTGCTGGAGGAGTTCGAAGCCTTTGGGGCGGTATCCGGCTTTAGGGTAAACTATGATATGTCCTCAGCCCTACCAATCAACCTAACGATGTGTCAAAGGGACGCCCTCATCCCTGAACTCCCCATCCCGTGGGCCGGGTCCACGATTGAATACTTAGGGGTTCGCATTCCCAAACCCAGTGCCCACATCTACAAACACAACTTTCCGCAGCTCTTCAAGGACCTCCGGGTGGACTTGAATTGCTGGAACAACCAAGAGATCTCCTGGCTGGGCCAAGTTGCGGCAGTAAAGATGAACCTGCTCCCCAGGCTAATCTATCATTGCCTAGTGCCTCCAACTCATATTCCAGAGGGGGACCTCAACTCCCTGCAGTGGGAGATCATGAAATTTATATGGAGGGGGAAAAGGCCCTGCATCACAAAGAAAATCATGACCCAAAGCCGGTGCTTGGGTGGCCTGGGAGCTCCGGACATATCCCGATACAGGCGAGCGGCCCAATTATCGCACAATTTCCCTTGGTTTCCGAGCCACAGATCGTCCTTGCTGGCTGCAGATAAAAGAGGTATGGTGTAAACCACCCCTATCTGACCTACCGCACATACAAACCTGGAAAGCCCCCCTACCCTAAACCCACTACCAGCAACATGCAATAAAGGGGAAAGCTGGAAAGCAGCCGCCAGAAAATGGGGAGTCACAAGCTTGCTGGGCCCACTGATGCCAGTGTGGGACAAACCAGGATTCTCCCCATGTCCCTGCAATCGTAGCTTCCCTGTCTGAAAGGCCGGAGACCTTCGGAAGATTTCCGACTTCCTCGAGGGAGGCCATCCCCTCACGTTTGAGGACTGTAAAGCAAAGTTCAAGATCCCTGAGGAGGAAATGTTCCATTATTCACAGATCCGCCACTAAATCTCCCAGCGAGTTATCAAAGAACGGGGCTTCAGAAATCTAATGCCCCTAGAGCTCACACTAGCAACAGCCCCTCCTAGGGGAAAAGTCTCCACTTTGTATTGACTCCTAGAAAAGTCAAACCTGGAAGAGAAGGAGAGATATATGACCAACTGGGAAAGGGACATGGGGCGCCCTCTGGACCCATCTGCATGGAATAGAACATGGACAAGGCTTCACAAAAGCACCCAAAGCATCACCAACAGGAAAGGAGGCTACAAAGTGTGCTACAGGTGCTACATTACACCGGTGCAGCTGCATAAATCTGGCTCCGGCCCCTCCCCGAACTGCTGGAGAGGATGCCCCCTGGAGGGATCACTCTTCCACCTCCCCTGGGAATGCCTGAAAGCAGCAAGCTATTGGAGGGGTGAGCTGAACCATATCCAATTGATCACCGGACTCTCCATCCTCTGGGACCCTGGGATTGTTCTGCTGGGCGACATGGGGGACAGGGATTTGCCTCTGTCGGTCAACATGGGCCCCCTATGTACTCAACTGCTAACAGCGGCTAAAATAGCCCTCGTGAGACTTTGGAAGCATCCTGAGGGACCCTCCATACCACTATGGTGTCTAGGTGCTGGGACATTGTTACAGCGGAAAAGGTTACAGCACTCGGTCTGGGTAACATACACCTTTTCCAGAATACATGGGCCCCCTTTATGGACCACGCAGAGCAATTTCCCTGGCTCACACATAGGCCCCCGCTTACCCGTTGGTTGGACTGACCTGCATGGCTAGGAACTGCTGCCACACAGGGATCGCATCCCCCCTGGGAGGAAGAGACCCCCTCCCCCAGCTTCCGAACAATCCGAGCGCCAATGCAGATAATGAGTTGTGCAGAACTATGACTTGCAAATGCTGATGTCTGTTGTTTACCATGTTTAAAAACCCCAAAAAATGTCTATGTTGAAAAAAAAAGAAAGAATGGTCAATCGGAAGGTGAATGCGATTCTCACCTGGCCTTCCCCCACGTCTGTGAAGGGGATCCAAAGCGTTCTTGGTTTCACTAATTTCTATCGTCGGTTTGTTCCCGGATTCTCTCAGTTGGTGCACCTAATCACATCTCTGCTTCGAAAACACAGAAAGTTTGAATGGACAGCAGAAGAGGAAAAGGCATTCCAAACATTGAAGGGCAAGTTCACCATGGCTCCAGTACTACAACATCCATGACCCAACCTCTCTTATGTGGTCGAGACTGACGCATCTGGCGTTGCTATGGGAGCAATATTGTCGCATGGAAACCCTTATACCAGTCAATTGCACCCAGTGGCCTTTTGGTCAAAAAAGTTCTTTGCTGCCAAGTTGAATTACGCAGTAACCGACAAGGAACTATTGGCTATCAAGAATGCCCTCAAGCAATGGAGACATTGGCCCTCATTACGACCCTGGCGGAAATCGAAAAACGATGGCGGAAATGCAATACCGCCATCGAATACCGCTGGGTGCGATTATGACCCGTCACCGTAAAGTACGATGCCATTAGCGACACCGTAGTGAACGCCAACGCTAACTGCACCAAGTACGCGTACGCGCGCACTGCGAAACCGTAATTACCACCATGGCGCAACGGTACGGGAATTCTGACCCTAGCGGACATGTACCTAACGCCATCAAGCATGGCGGAAAGTACCATTCCGCCATGGTGAGAAGTACGGCATCGCAAACCAACCGTAAAAGGCCCTACTGAGTGCCTGTACACCACTCCCTGCCAAATTGCACAACTCCTCGTAGGTGCAATGAAGTCACACAATGCAACCAGTGAAATGTACAAGTCACCCATGCATGCCAACGAACAAATGAATGTAGGGGCTCCAAGTGCCTTGTGAGTGGCCATCCATATTTGCCATGGCACCATTGCCGTACTGATGCAGCACAGGCATGTGAAGCTTCAAGTACAGCAACATGAACTGAAAACTGAGACAAACAAAAACAGGCCCCCCATCGCTTGACACCAGTGTAAGGCAACATACAAAGCAGTATCCTGAGTGAGACTGCACCAGCCCTGTACTCCTGCCAGTAAACAAACCAACCATCAGCATAAGCATGTACCACACAAGTTGGCAGAGTGACTGAGCAGCCAGGCACATCTCAAGAGGGGCCAATGGGAGCAGCAGGGCACAGATGGCACGAATACAGAAGCTATTCCAATGGACATGACCTCAGTCTCCCTCCAAGAAACGCACGCAAACACAGTCACCATTGACCAGCCATATTCTGAAAATCACATCATTCCACCAATCCACCTGGCTGACCGGCATCTGTTACACAAAAGCTAATCCCCCTCCCATGAGCATGACATCATCAAAACAGACATAATTGCATCCCCTATCCCTGACCTTACTGGCCTTCGTAGGCAAACGCGCCCAGTACAGTACCACGCAACTATACTCAGAAGGCCAAACCCAAAGCAGATCTCCTCACAATACATCGCTCCACAAATAGGAATATGCTACATTACTTGCAAAGAATAACGCTACACGGTCAATAGCATAATCAAAATTTAATGCACAACAAAATCACCCGGGCCATACAGCTATTAGGTCATGAACTCCAAATCATATCTCATAATTGTGGGCTGCATCCGCAATAAATGACCAGCTTCTTCTTGTGTGACGCCCTGTTCCTCCATGGTACACAGGGGCTACATTCACGTTCAAAAAGGCAACATGGAAGCGCCTAGAACCGCAGGGCCGTCCCATTAGGTAGGCACTAGTCCAGCTGAAAGCTCGAAATGTTGCTCCTAGCCACTAGTACTGCGTAAGGGCATGTGGGCCATTGGCGATCGTCCCATAAGATCGTAATGGTGCTCCACTGATTAACACGAAGCAGCAGGTGTCGGGAGTAAAAGCCATCTGCAGGAGTGGCATACAGATGGCAGCGGCAAAAGGGGAGGAGATACCTGTCACCCAAATGAAACGAAAAAGAATAGTATGGGCATCTGAACTCCATTTGAATTACTCACTTCAAAGATCACACTAAATCCACAGCCATATGCATGCTAGCCCACTCAAAAGGATTATTCGCACCCAAAAATCACTTGCGAATCATAACTATATAAATCGAGGTGAAAACACTATTACTAACGAGTGTTTGTGTGCATGCGTCTGTTAAAACAGAATCCATTAGATGGGATTAGTAACGTGCATAGACACAAGTGTTTGAAGGCGCGTCGAGACAGGGAGGGTTCAACAAGGGCAGATAGACGATGGTCCCACTATGGCAGCCCTGCATCACATGGCGCAGAGGAAGTTGATAGATTCCAAAAAGCCATGTACATGGCAGACTCTCTATTAAATCATCTGTCCATGCATCCATACATCATTCCCTCATCCCGGTATAAAAACGCCTGATTATTTACTCACATAACATTTGAAATTTCCATTGAGTCTGTGCTCAATGCAGTCTGCAAAATCCACTGTGCTCCAGGCCGGAATTCTAGTGTTGTGAAGTAACATGTATTTGGGAACGTCCTGCCTAATCCTCCACTACGCTATTGCGCATCCCATACTATTCATATCAATCATTGCATTCTCGGCATGGCCCCTGTCCCAAAGACATTAAACAATAGAACTTTCTATCTGCAGTCAGACCTGTGGGCGTCTCCTCGCCGCTAGCTGGAAACCGAAAGCGCTGTCCTTCGAATTCCTCATTTGCAACATCACGTCGAAAAGGCATCTGTGACCGCTTGAAATCACAAATCCATCCATTTAGTGCGGCAGTGTGTGAAAATGGCAACTGGCTTCACTCACAAATGGGACGCCCCGCCCGTCGGTGAACCGCGGTACAGCGCTGCATGAGGGTCCACCGTTAATCGAGTACTACATTCCACTGACCCTTCACAAGTTTGTTCCCGACTGAAAATGATAGTATGTGAAACAATGGGACCATAGCAGAATTAACATATGAAGCAATATCTCACTGCCATCGGGATGAAATACATGATTGTAATAGCAAGATGCCATGCGTCGATTTGCAGCGTTGTGTGCGGGACGTGCTCGCCCAAAGGGGATTGCAGCTTGCACAGGTGGAATGAATCACCACAGGTGGAGGCTATACAGCCTGAAAACACATAAATTGCACACCCAACCCCCTCCCACAACCACACCCACTCCAAAATGCTACCGGCAGGACTAGCGATGTTGGCCCTGGGGGACCTGATAGCACTGCAAGTACTCCAACTTCAAGAAGAAGACGAACACCAACTACTACAACAACCGGCCGCACAGAGGAGACGCAGGAGGAGGAGGAGGGCAAGGCCCACCAGCACAGCCACTGCCACCACGCAGGCAGCCCGCAATCCCACGCCTCCGAGCACATCCGTTCAACCTCACTGATGAGCAGATCCACACCCTCTACCGTTTGGACCGGGACACCATAACCGCCATTGTGGACATGACACACGCTGACCTTGTGAGCATGATAGATAGCCCAACCGCCATCCCACCCCTACTGAAGGTGGTGTCTGTACTCCACTTCCTGGCCACAGGCACCTACCAGCACACAGTCGGAAAGTTGCATGGCATTTCACAGCCACTGTTGTCACGGACACTATTGCAAGTGCTCGATGCCCTCCTGAAGCACGCAGACAACTACATCTCTCTACCACGCTCGGAGCAGGAAATTACGAACACAAAAGTGGGATTCCATGCACTTGCCGGCATACCGGGTTGCATTGGTGCCATCGACTGCACCCATGTGGAATTGGTAGTCCGACATGCCATGGAGGCCCAGTACCGCAACCGAAAACAATATCATTCTCTTAATGTACAAATGGTGTGTGACTCAAACAGGATCATTACACATTGTTGTGCCCGATTTCCTGGATCAACCCATGATTCCATGGTCTTACGGAACTCTACAATACCACGCTACATGGAGCGACATGCAGGGAACAGATCCTGGCTACTCGGTGAGTCTCATTTCATGCATGATAATGTGGGGTATGTGATGCGGCAATGACCTGGCAGGAAGGGGGGGGGGGTGCTGACGTAGCAATGTCATTCCTCAAACATCCTTTATTGTCCACATACAGGTGATGCCGGGTATCCACTGAAGAGATGGCTCCTTACACCACTCCGGAACCCACAGTACCAGCATGAGGAGGACTACAACCATGCCCACTCACGTACCCGTGTAGTCATAGAACAGGCATTCGGCCTACTGAAGGGTCGTTTCCGCTGCCTCAGCAGGTCTGGCGGGGCACTCCTGTACCGCCATGAGAAGGTTGCAAAGATGGTCATGGCATGTGTCATGCTACACAACATGTGCATACGTAGAAATGTGCCCATGCCCCCTGACGCAGAACTGCAAGCACCTGAATATGGTCATGATGTGGGTGGGGATGTGGCAGCACCTCAAGGAGTCCGCGAGGCACAGGAGGGCCGTGAAATTCGTCAGATTATCATAGATTCATGCTTCTAGCACTCACGCCTGGTGGCTGATACATGGACACGGGACTTGTGGCACTGTGTGTGTCTGGAACATGCACAATATGGACTGTACGCCTATAATGGCCTCGTACACAAAGATCAATGTCCACACATCTCATTGGATGATTGTGAAATGTTTATAGCATATGTGAAATTGTGTTACACACCCCATCGACCCGCCACCCAAGTAAGCCCAACACACCCCCTCCACCCTCCTACCTCCCCCCCCAACACCAGTGTCCAAGGATGCTCATTGTCAGTGGGCAGACGCTATTGCAAGCCCCCTCTCCGGGTATCAGGGGCACCCCTGCCTGTGGAGCGCAGGTTCCTCCCAGATCTACGTTGGGGGCTGCCCTGGACGGAACTTGCAACGGATGATGTCTCTGCCTGCTCACGTCCATGCATGTCCCTAAGGGTTTTTGAGAGCTCAGTGAGCACACGGCGCACAGCGGCAAGTTCAGCACATACGTCTTTGGACGTCGCATGCAGTTCCCCCCTCAGGCTCTCGGTGCTTCTCTCCATTTGTACTCTCAGGCTCTCGGTGCTTCTCTCCATTTGTACTCTCAGGCTCTCGGTGTTTCTCTCCATTTGTACTCTCAGGCTCTCGGTGCTTCTCTCCATTTCTGCCCTTAGTGTCTCTGTACATGTTTCTATGGCTGCCTTGGTACCCCCACATTCATCAGCATGGTCCTTGAGGAGCGTGGCCAGTTGCTGCTGTTGCACGATCACCTGGTCGAGGGACTGTTGCCTCTGCTGGGCCATGGCCATTTGCTGTGGTGTCACAGAGGGGCTGATCACCTCGTGTTGCCTTGACACAGGGCTTGTGGGGGATGGCCAGTCGTCGTCTTGTGAGTGCCCCTGCGTGGTATCCTCATGGTGTACGGGATGAAACAAACAGGGGGATTGAGACAGGTCATGGATGGATCGTACATCGACATCACCGTTTTCTGTGTCGGAGCATGCTGCCATTAATGCAGTGTCACCTATGGTGCTGCTGCCACCAGAAGCAGTGCCTTCTGTGGCATCCATTGGGGGGGCCTGTGGTGGTGGTGGTGTTGTGGCCATGCTGGCTGCTGGGGTGCCTGTTGAAGTCCCCTCCTGTGTGCTGCCACTTGATTTGTGCTGCTGCCGTGTCTTGATCCGTGCAGCTGAGGTGGAGGGTCTTTGGCCGTTGGTCGTGGCCCTCTTTGCAGGTGTGCTGGTAGGGGTGTCCTGGAGCTCGTCGTTGGAATCGGACCCTGTGGTGGAGTAAAGGAGGGCGAGCGTTATTTATGGGTCTGTGGAAATTGGAATGGAAATGTATCACATGCATTGGGGTGGTACCTGAGGGTGATTTGGGTCAGGGCCTTGGAGGTGGTTTCATTTTTGTGTGGATTGAGGGTGCAGTTGTATTGCAGCCTGCAGTTAGGGGGTGCCTGCTGCACGTGTAGAGGGTGTTTTTAGGAATTTTAATTATTTATTTATTTAATTTGACTTTTGATGTGCGCTATCAGGCCAATGTAAGTGGACGTTCTCCTGGACATGTGTTTCTGTTGCACTATGTGGACACATGGTACTTCACATGATTGGACATTGTGGTTTTAGCATAGTTTTATTTGGGACACCTACCTGATTCTTCGGATGTCTGCACTCCTTTCTCCATCCCTCCGACTCCCTCTATGGTCTCCATTCCAATGGTGGAGGCACAGATTTCTTCCCAGGGGGTCAACTTGATGGGTGATTCCGATCCTCCCCCGGTAGCTGTGGCAATGTTACGGTTGGCGGATAGTATGCTCCGTACGCATATCCGCAAGTCGTCCCATCGCTTTCTGCATTGCTGTGGGTTGCGGGGTGCGGTCCCCACCGCACTTACCCGCTGTGCCACCAGGGCCCATATGGCCTTCTTGTTCGCAAGTGCCGTCCTGGTCATTTGCGTCGAGAAGACGACGGCAGCATTCTCCTGGAGGGTCTCTGTGAGCACCGTGAGTTCCTCATGTGAGAAGTGGACCTGCCGCTTGCGGTCGCACGCTTTTTTCGCTACTTTTCCCATTGTTTTGGTTTCACTAGGGTGGATGACGGGTTGGGATGTCTCTCAGGGTAGTATTTTTAATGGTTGTGTGAAAATTCTGCTTTGTTTCCCGTTCCGGGACCATGTTTGTGCTTCCGTTTCCGTATATTTACGGTCACCGTATTTTCCGATTGCCGCTCATTACGGTGACCGCTATGTCCGGTGGCGGAATTGCACCTAGGTCGCCGTACGACGGCGGTGAGGGGCGTTTTGGGGACATTTCCGCCATCGCGGACTTTGCACTTCCGCCAAGGCGTAGTGCTCGTGCCCGATGGGTCAGAATTAGCCGCACTTTACTCCGTCGTGCAATGGCGGAAACGCTATTTACGCTATGGCGGTCAGGTCAGTTGCTTTCCGCCAGGGTCGTAATGAGGGCCATTATCTATTAGGAGCCAGACACACCATCACAATCATCACCGACCATCAGAATTTGCAATACCTATGTTCTGTAAAAGCACAGTCATCACGGCAGCTCTGCCGAGCTCTGTTCTTCACAGAGTACGGTTTTGTCACCTACCAACCAGGGGTACGCAACGTCAAGGTGGATGCGTTATCACGCATTAGAAAAGGGGACGACGGTTATGTCACTCCCGACCCAGTGGATATCATTCCGGGAGAGAAATTTCTTGGGATTCTGGGAACCACGAACTCCCCCTTAGAACACCTAAGAGCAGAAGTAAGACACAGTGGGCCTCATTACAATGTTGGCGGTAAGGCAAAAACGATGCCGGTATGGTAATACCGGCATCGTTTACCGCTCCGGTGTATTCTGACCCGGCAACCCGGTATTAGCGGCACCCTAAATAACGGTGCCGCTAATAGCGGCATGGGCGCGTACACGCGCCCCTTCGGGGAGCAAATACCGGCATGCCGGTAATAGGGGGACATCCCAACCCACGCAGACATGCAAATACCGGCATCGCAAAGCCGGCAATTACAGGCTGCACGATGCCGGCCATACAGGCATCGCGGACCACCCGCAAACAGCAATCAGGAAACAAGCCAACTGCCACAGGTGCACACAATCCCCACAGGTGGAGGCAATGGAGGCAATGGAGGCTGGGCCAGTATAAAATGAGCACACCCACACACCAAACCCCTTCCAACACCAAAATTCCACCTCTAGCTGTTGCAATCATGGCGCTGGAGGACATGCCAATACTGCTACAACTTCAGCAACACCACCAACAACAACTATAGCAGCAAAAACAGGCAGCACAGAGGAGACACAGGAGGAGAAGGAGGGTGAGACAGGCCCAACAAATACCACCAGCGCAGCCAACAGTGCTTCGTGGGCAGCCACCAATCCCTCGCACCAGACCCAGCCCATTCAACCTAACCCCTGAGCAGATCCACACCCTGTACCGGTTGGACTGGAACACCATCACCACCATAGTGGACATGATACACAACGACAGAGGCAGCCTAATAGAAATACGCACTGCCATCCCCCCGCTACTAAAGGTGGTGTCCGTGCTCCACTTCCTGGCCACAGGCACCCATCAACACACAATGGGGCAGCTGCATGGCATTTCACAACCACTTTTATCACGCATGTTGAACCAAGTGCTGGATGCCGTTGTGAAGCACGCAAGCACCCACATATCCCTACCACGGACTGGCCAGGAGATAGCCGACACCAAAGTAGGCTTCCATGAACTGGCAGGCATGCCCAATTGTGTTGGTGCCCTGGACTGCACCCATGTTGAATTGGTAGCCCCCCATGCCATAGAGGCGGTGTACCGCAATCGCAAGCAATACCACTCCATCAATGTGCAGATGGTATGTGACTCCAAGATCATCACACATTGCTGCGCCCGATATCCCGGATCAACACATGATGCCATGGTACTGCGCAACTCCACCCTACCCCGTCACATGGAGCTACATGCTGGACCACGTGCCTGGCTGCTTGGTGACTTGCACAACTGGGCCATGGCAGTGCTCTGGGGTACTGATGTGTAGGGATGCATACTCCACCTGGTTGGGAAAGGGGTGGGGGGATGCATACCCCACCTGAGTGGCAATTGTCGGTGATTGGAGAATGCATGCAGAGCTAAACACTCCAGACCTGAACCTCACAAACGGAACATGACACATCACTGGCACAAATTAAACAAATAATGCATATCAATGACAAAAAGTAAGAGGCACAACCAGGCCACCATGGTGATGGCAAGCAATGCATGACTGTACAGGATGGCAACTGGGCAAATGTGGCTAGTGTGACCATGCATAGAACTAACTGCTTGAATTGAAGGGGCCCCTGAGGGACCCTCGGATGTGGAAACAAGGCACAGTCACCACACACGAATGGATACGCCAGACACGAGGTTCTGTTCCCAAAATCTAGGGTTTTTTGCAATACAAAATAGTCCCAGTTGGCCAAGTGGTCCCACGCCCTGTGACGTGTGTCTAAGAGACCTCGGGGGACGCAAGAGAGTGCGAGACGTACATCAGTTACATATATACAAACGGAGCATCTTACAATCAGTAATGACACATTTGATGCCGCCGCCAATTTATTTCCCTTTGAATTAGAGGCGATGATTGACCAGTGTGACAAATATGACACCTTAGACCACCATATTTAGTAACAGTTTGCAATCTCCAATTTTACAGACACCATTCTTTGTTTGCGAGAACACAGCGTTTCTGTTTTTCATGGGCAAGCTGCGCATAGGAGACTGGCACATACCAGGCCTCACTATCTCTAAGTTTCGATTCTCGCTCTAGAAGTCAGCCCGCTCTCCGGGGCCTCACTGGGCTCAGAAAGGGGGGCCGTAAAGAAGAACATAATTCAACTCTTTAAATGCTAGTTTTGTACATTGCTATTCTTTCAGGAGACTCGCTGGCATTCGTGTACTGATTAAATGCCTTGCTCCCTGCCTTCAAGGATATGTGAGGGAGGGAATCAGGCATTTCTGTCTGGCTCCCCAGTGTAATGTTTCAACATGTTTCTTAGCCTTGGACCATTGAAGCGAAATAATATCTACAGCAAAGCAGTTTTACATGAGGCAACGTGGCAACGTTAGAGAGAGCAGAGAGAGAAAACAAAATGGCGATTCTGGTCATCTTAAAATGGCTTCACTCTAGTTAAACTAATAGCTACGTAATAACTAATGACTAATGACCAATGAATATATATGTTCTTACACTATAAATGAGGCGGTTGGTCTTCGGCCAACCAATTATCATTCATTTCCAGACCCTCAAGGGGTGCTTAGTTTTTCTGGACTGACAGAATGGGAGGCTAAACATTGTCGTACTACCACAGTACATCCGCCTCAGCATGCATGATTACACCCTGCATAATCTATTGAACGCCATCCAGACTACCACACCTCATAACAGTTTCGAATCATCTAGGTGACAATTTTGTATACGTACAGGGACATGTGCATGTCCACACCAAATAGCTGACGCCATGACTGTGCTTCCTGAAGGTGCCAGCTCAGAGTGACACACACCTATTTGTATTTGCTTGCAGGTGACAGAGGATATCCCTTGAGGCCGTGGCAACTTACCCCTGTGCGGAACCCGCAGAACAGCCATGAAGAGGAGTACATTTGTGTGCACACCCGCAACCATGTTGTGATAGAGCAGACCTTTGGCCTGTTAAAGGCGCGTTTCCTCAGCCTAAGCAGGTCTGGTGGGGCACTCCTATATAGGCCTGAGAAGGTGGCAAGGATCACCATGGCCTCTGTCATGCTGCACAACATGTGCGTCCGGAGAAATGGACCACTGCCACCTGACATTGACATGCATGCCCCAGGTGAGGATGAGGAGGATGGAGACGGAGGTGAAGTAGCCCCCTGCTAGTACATGATGCATGGGATGGCCATGGAGTACGCCAAGCACAGATTCACGAATACTCCTGACCCACAGGGACTATGAAAGACATGTGTCAGTCAGACACTGGGCCAATGTGGACATGCACAGAAGGAATGTTGGGAGTTGGGCACTGAACACGTAACACATTAAATGGATGCACACGAAAATAACAATGTCCAGCCATGGATTTTTCTTATCACAACGTGTGTATTATTTACAACAGCAAAAATGTGCCCACTGCCCCCTCCCCAACCCCCCCAACAAACTCCCAGACCCCCCCAACAAACTCTCAGAACCGCCAACAAACTCCAAAACCCCCCCAACCAACACCAATACCCCAATAGACTCCACAAGATGCACCCCTTCACCCCCAACCTTGTGTCCCACTCCCATTGTCCGCCCACATCACTTCCGGGCCTTCTTCCTGTTCAGAGGTGGCATTTCAGTGTGCCTTGCACTCCTACGTGTCTGGCGTGCTGGGCTGGTGGGTACAGATGAAGCTGGTGAGGAGGTAGTAGGTGAGTCGCTGGCAGGTTCCACACCTCCTGCAAGCCGTGGCCGCTGCATATGGAGCAGCATTGAAGTCAGCACCTGTGTCACCGCCCCCAGGCAGTCCGTCATTAGCCGAGCCGATGCATTAACAGCGGCTGTGTTGGCTTCGATGGCCGCTGTGGTCCCCGCAATTGCTGTGGCAATACCCTGCCTGGTTTCCTCCCCATCCGCTATGTACTGGCGGAGTAGGTCTAACATGGCCTCCGGTCGGGCCTCCACCGTCGACAATCGTATCTCCAGGGTTTTGGAGGGGGCTGGAGTGGTGGGTTGTGCAGTCACGTGGAACAGCATTTTCGGGACTGTACTCCTCAGAGGTGGGTAGGTCACAGTCATGGATGCAGGGATAAGCTTCACTGCAGGTGGGTGACTGCAGGTTTTGGGGCGAGGGGGTGGGCACGGGGTTCAGGGTGGCTGGGCATTTCACCTCGGTGTCTCCCTCAGTCTGCACAATGGCATCAAGTTCTTCCCCAGTGGAGGTGGGTGCTTCCAGGGACTCCCCTTCGACAGGTGTGGGTGTGGCCTGCTGGGTCAGTAGTGTGTCAGGCACACTGGCAGCAGGTGTTGCTGGCTGTGTCCCAGCTCGCACAGGCACACTGGCAGCGGCTGTGGCCTGCTTGCCTCCAGCGGAGGTGGTTGTGGTAGCCCTCTTCTTAGGGTGTGAGGTGGATGCCCTTGCGGTGGTCTCCTGGGTTGCTTCTTCCTCATCGGTGCCTGGGGGGTAGAAGAGATACAGGGCATCAGTGATGGTGTGACATGGCAGAGGCATACGATGGTGCTGTTCATTATTCATTTGATCATGCATGCATGTTTTACAGGTGTGTCACGCAGGGTATTCAGAGGGGGCATGTTAGCATTCACTGCACGGCGCATGGCAGGTGGCATGCCGTTGATATGGGGTTTGTGTGTTGGGTTACATGGGCACGGTCCTGGTATGTTGCCCGTGTGTAGGTTATGGGATTGGCACTCAGCATGCATTTCTGTGTGGCAGGGTTTGGGACGCAATCTTGACTTGGATATGTTGATGTGGGTGTAGGGACGTGCATTGCCTTGCCTAGTCTCACATCCACGTCACTAGTGCTAAGTCATGTTTTCCCCTACAGGGATGTGCAGGGTCACTCACCTCTTTCTGTGGATGATGCCGCACCCATCGCCATCTCTCCGAATCCCTCTATTGACTGAGGATCAATAAAAGTGCTGCCAGTCTCCACCCAGGGCATCAGTTTAGCATGTGAATGTGGACCCCCACCTGTCTCTATGGCCGCCCACCTGTTGCTTGATAGGATGTTTTGCACCCTCAAGCGGAGGTCATCCCACCTCTTGCGGCAGTCACGCATGCTGCGTGGGGTGGTCCCCACGGCCGACACCTTCCAGGCAACCTCCTGCCAGATTTCCTTTCTCCTCATCTGGGCTTCTCGCTGCAGCCACAGTGTCAGCAAGCATATTGAGCTCAGCGTCTGAGAAACACTTCTTCCACTGCCGAGTGGTCGTCTTCTGGGTGGCCTTGAACATCCTCAGGGTTTTCCAACACAGCACGACACGAAAAGACTGGTGGTTAGGGAGGATGGCAATGGATTGTGTTTTTAAAGATGGCCGCCGGCCCATTTCCCGTTCCTGCGCGATGACGTAATTTCCGGTCCGGTTTTGCGAACCCGGTATTAGCATGGTGGTATTACCGGGTCGGTATTTAGGGGTTGCTCTGAGCCGGTGCCGGTATCGCGGGTCCCATGATGCTTATCAGGGTGTTGGAGGGCCTTTAGCAGCATGCCGGTATTACCATTACCGGCATGGGGGTTCACGCGTGCTCGCACACTCATAATCACCCATTATTAGCGGGTTCATACGAGCACGGACCCACTCTTACCGGCATGCCGGTAATTAACCCGTTTTTACTGGGATACTCGTAATGAGGCCCAGTATGTCGGCCGTTGAATTGCAAGCTTGGGGGGCCAAAGAACCCTGGTATTCTATTCAAGACAACTTCCCATATTATCAAGGGTGCCTGTACCTACCAACGCAAACCTTACAAGACCAAGTCATAGCGAACTACCATGACGCACTGGTGGAGGGCCATCCAGGGGTAACTAAGACTATGGAGAAGATTAAACAGTCATATTGGTGGCTGACATGGTGCAAGGGCGTCACTCACTTAATTCGATCATGTGGGGTCTGCGCCCAGAACAAGGCTCAAAATCAGAAACCTGCACCGACACCATGGCACATCATCTCCATGGATTTCATCACAGACTTACCTCCCTGTGCCAGATTTAACACTATACTAGTCGTGGTGGACCAGTTTTCTAAGATGGCTCTGAAAGGGATTCCAAAAGCGTCAACCCTGGCCAAAGTCTTCTTGGAACACATTGTGAAACTCCATGGTTTCCCATCTGCGGTGGTGTCAGATAGGGGTAGTCAGTTTGTGTCTACATTTTGGAAGAAGAGCTGTGACCTGGCAAAGATAGAGGTGCGTCTATCTATAAGCCATCATCCCTAAACTGATGGACAGATAGAACGTACCAACCAGACCCTGAAATAGTACCTCCGATGTCTCCTCCATCAAACAGATAGTACTTGGGTGGATATACTTTGGATTGCGGAGTACGCATGTAACAACTCGGTGCATGCATCCACAGGACTTAGTCCCTTCTACACTCTATACGGGCAGGACCCACGGATCTCTGTTTACAATCCACCGGAATATTTGGAGATGTCAGCAGTAAACACTCTACATGACCGCATTTCTCAGCAGTAAAGAAGGCCATGACGCACCTGGCAGCAGAAAAAGAAACACAAAAGAAATGTGCAGATGGCCACCACCAAGAAGCCGCTATATACCAAGTGGGTGACACAGTTTGGTTAGCCTCCAAACACGTCTCATTGAAAGGGCTGAGAGAATTCCACCCCAAGTTCTTGAGCCCGTTCACCAAAGAAGCTGTGATCAACCCTGTGACAATTAAACTGACTCCATCCAACATACAGATACACCCAGAGTTTCATGTCTCCTTACTGAACCCTGTTCACCCAGGAACTTGTGTGCAGACAGTAGAAAGTGAACCTGAATATGAAGTTAAAGACATACTCGACTCCAAGGTAGTCAGGAAGAAATGGCATTATCTGGTAGATTGGAAGGGATATGGTCCAACAAGACAGAATATGGGAACCGAGCTCTAATATCCACGCACCCCGGTTTCTCAAACGATTCCATCAGAACCATCCAACCAAGCCTGTGTCCGAGACTCCATCCTTGGGAGGGGTCATGATCACCAAGAAACTACCTCTGCAGGGGCACCCCTTGCATTAGCGGTTCCCAGATTACCCACATGGGGGCTATATGGGTCTCTGCCTGGCGCTCTTGGCACTTCTCACAGTCACACAACACCATTAAAGCACAAAGGAGGGTAAGGACTTCCTCATTCCATTAAAATGCCCGTTCAACAGGCCATAGACCTTTTCCAGGAGAGTGCTAGTCTCTGAGTGTGGCTGCCTATTTAAGCCATGCCCAAAGCTCCACCCGTGCTTTGCGTTGAACTGCAGACTGCAGCACAACGCTCAGGCACTCTCGATCAGACCTGCAAGAGAAAAAGCACATGTTAGATCAACACGAACAATAAAGATTACCCCTGCTATCTGCGCAGGGAGTATTAATTCTATTAAAGACTAGGAGGTGAGCATTATGCTTCAACTTCTTTATTTACTACCCTTCAGCAGTTTCAACAAAACTATTTCAAACCAACTAGGAATGTTCATATGTCCATATAACTTTCGTTTTCCTGAAACTACAAATCCCAAAGTCTCTGTAGTCCATCCTTCCAGCTCAGCTATGACCACATCCTGTCCCTGAGCTCCTCCTCTCTTTTACGTGCTCTGAATGGCTTGTCACCAAACTTTCTCGTCCCGCCAACCGAGCAAGGACTTCATGAACTCCAACAATTAACTTAACTCCGGCTTAAACCTTCTCGGTCCTCCCTCAATTATTCTTCTGCTCTTCCCCTAGAGAGAACATAAACATAACATCAGGGTGGCAGCTAGACTGTCATCATATCCACACCTTATCACCATACAATATTATTATCTACATAACATCAGGGTGGCAGTTAGTTTGTCATCATATCCACCTCTTATCACCATACAATATGATTATCAAACTTGTGAGGGTGGGAACTAATGCTCGCCTCCTAGTCTTTAATAGAATTAATACTCCCTGCGCAGATAGCAGGGGTAATCTTTATTCTATGACAAGACTGGAGGCGAACATTATGCTTGTTCAAAGCTGTCCCAACACTGTGCTCGCTAAACTCTCCGCTGGTTTAAGATAAAATACTCTGAAAGTTCGATCATTCGCCCAATCAGCAGCTGCCATAATATCCTGCAATGGAACTCCCGTCCTGTACGCTTTAGAAGCCATGGCCCCTCTCACTGAGTGCGCCCCATACCGCTTCAGATCAATACCTGCTACCAGCATCACCTCTTTTACCCATCTCGCAATGGTAGCTGTCTTTACCGCCTGAAAAGGTCTCCTGCGCGCTATTAGCAACTGATTCGCGTTTGTCGCTCTTACTTCTGCCGTCCTGGCTTCATATTCTTTTATGCAACTAGCTACACACCACTTGTTATTATTTGGAAAATACGGATAGTGCACTGAGGTTGTGTTCGACTTAGTCCTTTGTACTATTATAAAGGTCACCCCTTCTGGTCCAAATGTCCTTCTATTAATCTCTAATGCTCTAACATCCGATACCCTTTTACAGGATATGAGACATAACAGCATCGCCAGTTTACCTGATAACTGCTTGAGAGACAAGTATCTATCTCCCGGCCAGCTTTCCAATAATTTCAGTACTCTCGCCACGTCCCATAAAACTGTATATTTGGGCACGGGTGGCGCTCTGAACTTAGCTCCTCTAATAAGCCTGCATACCGCCGGGTGTTCGCCTGCTGGCACCCCTTCAATCGGACTGTGACCTGCTGAGATCGCTGATCTGTATACTCCGATAGTACGGAAAGCTTTCCCATTATGCAACAGGTGTGCTAGGAAGTTTATAATGGCTACTACAGGTGCCGAAACGGGATGAAAACCTCTCCTTCTGCACCAATCTGACCACCTGGCCCAAGCCGCGTCGTAGCTCCTCCTAGTCGATGGAGCCCAGGATTCGGCAATAAGTTCCGCCGCTTGCATCGAAATGCCCGGCAGTTCCCATCGTCTCCGGATATCCTGCACGCGATGAGCGGGAGTGTCCCCTTCACTCTCAGAGGATGACACTGCCCAGCTGGGTCCGTGAGCAAATGCTCTCCTTCCGGAAGGACCCTCGGCAGATCTATCAGCTGTTCTATCAGCGTCGGGAACCACACCTGCGCTTTCCACAACGGTGCTACTAGTACTAGCTCCGCTCTGTCCCTCCGACACTTCGCCAGCACTCTGTTCAGCATCATGAACGGAGGGAATGCGTAGTGCGTGCCGCCTGCCCATTCCTGTAGGAGCGCGTCCGTACCCTTGGCGTCTGGATCCAATCTCCAGCTGAAATAACTGGGTATCTGCGCATTCAGGCGCCACGCAAACAAGTCTGTCTGTAAAGGCCCCCATCTCTGGACCAGCTTCTGAAACACCGCTGGATCCAGCCTCCAATCGCTGGAGTCCGTGAGGTATCGCGAGTTCCAATCTGCTACTACATTCAGCTCTCCGGGCAGATACTCTGCCGTTACTGATGTCCCTGTTCTCAGACAATAATGCCAGAAGTCCTTCGCTAGCTCGGCTAGCATCCTGGACTTTGTCCCTCCTAAGTGGTTTATGTAGCGAACCGCTGAAATGTTGTCCATCTTCAACAGGACGCAAGACTTCACTTTGCCTCTTGTGAACGTCTTTATCGCGAAGGAGCCCGCTAGGAGCTCTAGGCAATTTATGTGCAGGCTGAGCTCTTCTACACTCCATTTGCCTCCAGTCTGCAACTCTCCGCACCGGGCACCCCATCCTAGACGACTGGCGTCCGATTCTATCACGAGGTCCGGCCTGTCTCCGAATATGGCACGCCCATTCCAGGCATCCATATTCTGCAACCACCATTCCAGTTCCGTTATAGACTCCTGATCTAGTGCAATCAATTGGTGATACCTCAACCCTTGCTGCAGGTGCCTTATCTTTAACCTCTGTAAAGCTCTGTAGTGTAAGGGACCCGGAAAAATGGCTTGGATAGAGGCTGCTAGGAGGCCCACTACTCTCGCCAGAATTCTTAGAGAAATCACTTTCTTCGCTAGACATGCTCTGATCTCTCTCTTGATGTCTCGTATTTTCCTCGCTGGTAGCTCCAGGGTGGCCTTCCTTGTATCCAGGATGAAGCCGAGGAAATCTAACCTCTGCGCTGGCTTTGTATCCGACTTCTCCGAGTTCACTAAGAATCCTAGGGACTGCAGCAGGTCTAGAACCCACTTCGTCTGGTATTCCAGCGCCTGACGATCCTCTGCAAGAAGCAGCAGGTCGTCCAGGTATATAATCAACCGAATGCCTTTCTCCCGAATGGCTGCGGCGACAGGTTTTATCAGCTTCGTGAACGCCCAAGGCGCCGACGATAGCCCGAATGGCATCGTCCTGAATTGCCAGAACTGTTTCTTCCAGCGAAAAGCTAGGAATCCCCTGAACTGCTCCTGAACTGGGATTGTAAGGTATGCGTCCTTCAGGTCTAGCCTGGTCAGCCAGTCCCCCTCTCTCAGGGAGTCTCTGAGCTGATGGATCCCTTCCATCTTGAAATGATGGTAGACTATCCACCCATTCAACTCTTTCAAATTGATCACCGGGCGTACTTTCTCTTTCCTGTGAACGAGAAACATATTGCTGATAAAGCTTGGGGCCCCGGGACACCTCTCTATGGCCCTTTTCTTCTCTAACTGCACTAGTTCTGCATCGAGAGCCTCCTGCTCCGCTTTCGCTAAGAGCGGGCGCTGGGGAATAGAGGTCTGTACAGGATCTTGAATAAACTCTAGCTGCAGACCTCTGACGGTTTGCAATATCCAGGCATCGCTGGAAAGCCCGCGCCAGTTTCCCCAGAACATACATGTCCTCCCTCCCACCAGAGGATAAGTTCTCGCTCTCACCTGGTGTAAACCCTTGGCCTCGTCCGGAACCTCTTCCTCGTCGCCCTTTGGTGTTGCGACTTCTGGATGGGAAGAACGTGTCTTGCTGTCTGTTTTCCCAATACTGTGCTCTGTAATTCGAGGGTCTTCTACCTCCTTGTTGGCGACCGGTCGAGCGACCCCTGTGTCGACCAGTCCCGGCAAAAACTCTCTGTGGGAAGATCTTTCGTATGGAAGCTTGCGCTTTCTCCAGTGAGGCGTAAGTGCCTACAAAGCGGCCCATTTCTTTCCCAAACGTCTCCCCAAACAGGAATCCTTGGGCGGCCTCTCCTGCCTCATAGGATGCCAGGTCACTAAGCTTCGAGTCTATCTTTAGAAGCAGTCCTCTTCTTCTCTCGGAGGCTATGGCACAGTTCGCGTTACCTAGTAGGCACACCGCTCTCTGCGCCCAACCTGCTAGGGCTTCTGGGTCCACCTCCTCGCCAGAGTCCCTAGCCCTCTCTGCTAGGTCCATGATCTTGGCGAGGGGACCGGCTAAGTCCAGAACTTTCTCCTGGCAGCTCTTCCAGGATCTGTCTATCCCTTTACGGGGGTCTTTATTGGTCTTTGAGACAAAGGTGAGCATCTTAGGGTCTAATTCGGGAGCTTACGCCACCTTCCCTGGCAGCTCAGGTCGAGGGCATTCTGCTCGTAGACGCTGCCTCACTTCCTTATCTAAGGCCTTCCTCAGCCTCGCCGTCATATATTGAGCCACTCTCGGAGAAGGCTGCCAGTCGGAAGATCTCGGATTTCTAATGGCATCCGGATCGAACATATCGTCTTGCTCCTCCTCGAGGTGCTTTTCTTTGCGGGCTTTCTTCCCCCCGCTGGGCTTAGCCCAATCTTCCTCGACTGCGTCCTCCGGCTCTTGAGGAGGCGGTACTCCCTCCTCTGACTCTTCTTCCGAGCCTAGGTCATCATCTCCTTCTTTTTCTTCCCCAGGAGAGGGGGTCGCGAGGTTCGGCACGGCCTGAAGCTGCAAATATGCTTTCTTAAGCTTCGCGAAGGCGTCGGCAACCTCCGGGGCCTTATCATTCGCCCCATCTGAAGGGCCCTGGGGGTCTGCAGAGGCTTTCCTCTTGCGGGCCTGGATACTCCCCGTATACCCTGTACCTGAGGGTTCAATGGACCAGCTGCGAGTCCTTATGGTGCTTTCTTTAGGCTGATGAAGCATTGCTTCCAGGGTCTCCAGCCTTTCCTGTAAGGGTCTTACCCCTTGCGCCACTGCATCTACTAGGGAATTCCCTAGCACCTCCTTGAAACTGGCCGCCAGGTCTAGCGGCTGCTCTTCCTCGCTCCACTCGAATTCGGACATGACAAGGGGTGCTTTGTGCCTTGGTACCTGTAAGAAGGTGTCTTCGCTGTCCACTTCCTAGTAGCTGCTTAACAGGGATCCAAATTCCCTTTCTGTAAATTTTTTTTTTTTTTCTCTTTTTATCGTGGCTGCACCGGACTACTGAGATATTTCTTATGCCTGAGGCGGCTTTGGTTCACTGACAGTCTTTCTGAGGTCACTGCTTCGTGATGCGATATATCGTATGCCTGAGGTGGCTTGGGTACATTGACCGTCTTCGAGAGGCTTCTGCCTCGTGTGCGTGTGCTGTTCGCCAGCCCAATCCACGCGGAAGCTGAAGCGGCCTGCTTCCTCTTTCAGCTCTCTCCGGGAGCTGCTCCCGCAAGTGAAGTCAAACACTTCGACGTTCGGCTGGGTCTCAGCTTTCTGTTGCGCGCTTCCACAGTGGTGCCAGTGTCTCGGTCCGCGTCGCAGACTAAATGTGACGCGGCTCGGCACTCGGCACGCTCCGCCCACGCGAAGGAAGAGGGCTGCCCTTCGTATCACTCTTTGGCGGCTGTCTGCGCTCGGCGCTCGGCCCCGCCCCTGCGCTCCTCGAAAACTGCGCTACCTTCCGGGGAGAGCCAGCGCGGGTTCCGTGAGCTCCGCGGCTCGCCGACGCCCCTTGAGGTGCCGGGAATACGGCACGGGGCCAAGGCGGCTGCCGGAGCTCCTATTGCGTCCTCGGAGTGGTACGCCGTACTTCGAGAAATTCGAACCGACACCGTCCGGAATACCGCTATGCGCTAGTAGGTCCTACGCTCGCGCTTCCTCATAAAACTCACTGAACTATGGCATATTGCAGTCGTTATGCTACTTAAAGACAAATAATAGCATCTAGGCATCAGTTATTGCTATGCATATACACGTTAACTGGAAAGTAGAGAGAACGTGACTTATCTGCGTGAAGAGCAGTAAAAGAAGAGGAGGAGCTCAGGGACAGGATGTGGTCATAGCTGAGCTGGAAGGATGGACTACAGAGACTTTGGGATTTGTAGTTTCAGGAAAACGAAAGTTATATGGACATATGAACATTCCTAGTTGGTTTGAAATAGTTTTGTTGAAACTGCTGAAGGGTAGTAAATAAAGAAGTTGAAGCATAATGCTCGCCTCCAGTCTTGTCATAGAATTGCAAGCAGAAGGCATCAGAACCTACACTTACCAGTCTCGTCGCAGGACCCTCTCAATTTTCGCACAGCTGGGATCGGCCTTCCGCACTGCAACAATTCCTTGGTCCTTCGCTTCTTGGCTTCCGATGCTCGCCGCATCTCCGGAACTTCAGCTGCCACCCGCGCCCGCCTGCGAAGAAGGAACGAAAGGTAAAGGGAATTAAATGACGAGTGCAGCATATACTTTACGAATTGATACTTGAGGCAGTAAATCGCGCATTCCAAAGACAAAACTTAACTTCAAGCAAAGCTCTGCACGCATTCCAAAGGCAAAACTTACCTTTCAAGCAAAGGTACGAGCGCATTCCAAAGGCGAATACTCCTGGCACTGCCGATCACTCCCACTCTTGCTTGCACAAGGGGAAGAGAAGACACGGGGAAATAAAAACACACTCATTTCAAAGGCTGAATTTCGTGCATGATATGATATGATATGATAGGTTATTTATAACGAGCTTAATACCCAGAGGTTTCTAAGAGCAGACCAGGGGATCGAACCTGTGTTACGCCGTGTCGTCTTGCTTCCAAGGCGAGCACGTTGACGCTGAGCTATCCTCCCGAGACATGCATAACCAATGCACGTATTTCAAAGGCAAACTTACCTTCCTCGCACCAGCAGGGAAAGAGACAAAAGACTGACCAAACTCTAATAGCTACGAAAGGTTGAACTGAAGTGGCGAGCCACAACAAGGCCGTTCCTTAAGTTGCAGCAGTACTGGGCTTGAGCACTAGTGAAGTAACTGGCAACAGCCTTCACCAGGAAACAGCGCCCCTGCAAGACAGCAGGATGGAGAGCTCATCTTTCATAATACGCAGGTGTACAAAGGTCTTAGTTTAAATCCTGGGAAGCTCAGTGGGGTTGGATCACAGGAGTAGGGATAGGCCTTGGGATCCAAGAGGTAGTGACCCTTGTCTCTTGCTTTACAGAAGCCCGCATATAGCCTTGGCTAGGCCAACCACAGTACCCACTGAGTGGAGGTTCCCAACGCTCCCGCAGAGATCAGGTAAGCATGACAGCTGTTAGATACTCTCCCATTATAATATCCAACAGTGGGGTCGAATACTATTGATAATCCGACCAGCCTTTACCTTCATTAGACATAGTGCCCTAAACCCCTCCGTTCCCAAACCTTTTTTTTTGGTACCCAATTAACATTGGTCGCTGGGCTATCAGGGTTAGAGACCAACATACCTAGATCACTCCCTTTGGCGGAATCAGACTCAGAAGAATCAGACAACTTTGAAACTTTATCCGAAGGAGTCTAAACCTGTTTTTTTTCTTATTCAGAAAAGACCACTGAAGGAACCCTTACACCACCGGAAGAAATGGCCGACCTAGCAGCTGTCATAGAGCAGTTGGCATCCCATCAGATACAGGCCGAAACTAGGCTCCAAGAAAACTTGATGAAATTGGTCTAGTTGCAAGCCAGACCCCTACTACAACAAGGGATATTTCAACCCTACCTAGAAGGCAAAGATCTGGGGAACTTCTTTCTGAATTTCAAACGGTTAGCCAAACAGTTAGGATGGGAAGAAAACTTTACAGGATGTTATTTTGGGCCCCTACTGAAAGGTGAACTACAGACCGCCTACCAAATACTCAATATTGATCAGGGGGCCACCTTTGTATCCATAAAAGAGGGCTATTGTAGAGAGTGGGCCAAACTTGTAACATCTATCAGCAAAATTTGAGGGCCATTAGTTTAAATCCTGGAGAAACCCCCCTTGAAATGGGTGAATGTATCAAAAATACTGTAGCCCTTTGGATCAATAAAAAATCCCTGGAAGAATTGTCAGACATGATTACATTAGAACAGTTCACCAATTCCTTACCCCCTTTTCTACAAAAGGCTGTATTACAATCAAATCAACCTACCATAGCTATGGCCATTGAAACTGCGCAAAATGACTCGGATGCAGCCAAGCACTTCCATTTGGTACATCGAGGTGAGGAACGGAAAGATTACAAACCTACCCACCGACCCCAACCTCAGGGAGTAGATAAACAAGGAGGGTCATATAAAATCAAGGAATGGATACCGAAGGAAAGAATAGAAGCCAAAAGATCCGACCCTAACAGTAGAGAAGAAACTAAATGGGAGGAATCTAAAGAAAGCACACCACCTCCCCCCCTTATATGCTTTTCATGTAGAGAAACTTGGCATTTGGCCAGACACTCTCCGAAAAATGTAAAGGAGGAACCAATGGAAATAGGCTGTTTAAACGGAGAAGAGTGGGAAGAACGCGAAGAGGATCTAGAGACCTTCAGCATATGTTTTTGTCAGTCTTCTGCTGACTTGACATATGGGCGGGAGAATAGTTCAGGAGCCATGTGCTCACCTTGGAAGCAAGACGACACAGAGCACCACAGGTTCGATCCCTAGGTCCGCGCTTAGAAACCTCTGGGTATATAGCATGTTATAAATATCCTATCATATCATATTATATCAAAAAGCTTGAGTGAATGGGAAGCAAGTGAAGGTGTTAATTGGCTCAGATAGTAAACAAACCGCCATAAGGGCTGACTTGGTCACAACAATATGACCTCAAGAATGCTACCCTAGTTAGAGTTAACTGTGTACACGGGGACAATGAAATATACCCCAAAATACCTGTGTATATTAACATCAGGGGCAAGTAATGTTTAATATCTTCAGCCATCATTTCTGGGCTCCCCAAGGAAGTCATTGTGGGTCGGGATTTCCCTACATTTTCCACTCTTTTTCAGGATACCCCATCTCCCTATAGAGAGTTTTTACCCCAGGACTCCTGGTACTCTAATTACTATTCCCAAAACTCTCCAATATGGGACTGGGAAAAGACAGACTCCCATGAGCCTCCCACAAGATGTAAAGAACCCATAAAACCAGAGTCAACCCCTGGGTATCCAACTGATGCTGAGTGTGAGTAAAAGGGAATAATGAGATAAAAGTGGTCATGCAACGGGTCAAGCTAGACCCTGTGCACATTCAAAAGTCTTTGATAGCTTAAAGTACATCACAATTGGTCCGGGCCCGGCTCAAGGAGACTAATTAAGTGAATGAAAGGGATCTGAGCCCGCTGAAGGGGAACCGGGGTGAACCGTGAGTCACCCGAGAAGGAATTATCTGAACTTAGTTTGAAAGGTATCGAGCCCGGAAGAGGAGGATCCAACTTTGAACTTTTGTTATGTAAAGGGATCTGAGGCCGGAAGAGGGGGATCCAACATTGAACTTTTGTTGTGTAAAGGGATCTGAGCCCGGCTGAGGAGGATCCAGGGTGAACACCCAAAATACCGGAAGATGGAAAAGAACGTTTTTCGTGTTGTTTTGTGTGGCAGGCCCTCTGAGTCAGGAGAATGGTGAGAAGCTAAGAGACTTGGACCCAGAACTTCTTGAACTTTGTAAATGGAACTGTATCCTTGTGCCCCAGAAGCCAGAGTGTGCGCTTTGCTCGAGTGAACCGTCTTGTCCTGTGCTGAATACATGGGGAAGGGAGGCCAACAGCCCGCAATTCCTGACTTATCATTTTGTGAACACTTCTTTCTTTTTCATGAACATCCCCCCACAATATTTGCACATTAGTAGTAAGGTTTGGCAATTTTTTTTTTTATTATAGGCTCTTGTAAGTTGACAATACTCCACTAGGACTGCATTATTATTATTTGATGGTTGTAGCTTGCTCCCATCTGTAGATTTAGGTTTAGATAGGCGTTTATCTCACCCTTGTGGAAGTTCAATAAACACCCTTGAACTGTGGTCACTTGTGTCTGTCTTACTGTTGAAACCAAGCCTTCCTTAAAATGGGTTCTTCTCCTATCCCCGGGACGGCACGGCGGTGGGCACCCCTGCGTCATCATTGGAGACTGCCATGGTGCTTTGGTGATGCGAGACGCGTGCACCAGCAACGGAGGAAGGCCTTCACGTGACAGCAGCACTCTGCTGGAATAGCTTACAGTACTCTGTATCGACCCCACATTGACATTGAGTTTGCAAAGGTAGCGGGCACCCCTCTCTCGACAGAACAAGGCCTGATAACCTGTTCAGTGGTTATTAACCACTTGAGAGTTCGCAGCCACTGCTTTTACTCACTGTGCCTTTCACAGATGGGAAATATCCATTTGCATATCAGTCTTTGTCCTGCCCAGGGGCAGTCCAGCACCGAAATGCAATGGCAATTCCAACCTGAACGAGAGTACCACCAGCAACCCCATACACGTGTTTCACCCTTGTT
Source organism: Ambystoma mexicanum (assembly GCF_040938575.1). Classification (NCBI taxonomy): domain Eukaryota; kingdom Metazoa; phylum Chordata; class Amphibia; order Caudata; family Ambystomatidae; genus Ambystoma; species Ambystoma mexicanum. The sequence goes on along the minus strand of NC_090930.1, from coordinate 939,971,560 downwards.
GGGGATCATCAGTGAGATGAAGCTGATGCCTCTCTAAACACAGTGAGAGGGAGACCACGTCTGGTTGCCCCCAGGAGACCGAGGGTTACCAATCCCAGGTTCCTTGAAATTTAGTTTGAAAAGGTAGCGGGCGCCCCTTTCTCGACAGAACAAGGCCTGATAACCTGTTCAGTGGTTATTAACCACTTGAGAGTTCGCAGCCACTGCTTTTACTCACTGTGCCTTTCACAGATGGGAAATATCCATTTGCATATCAGTCTTTGTCCTGCCCAGGGGCAGTCCAGCACCGAAATGCAATGGCAATTCCAACCTGAACGAGAGTACCACCAGCAACCCCATACACGTGTTTCACCCTTGTTGGGGATCATCAGTGAGGTGAAGCTGATGCCTCTCTAAGCACATTGAGAGGGAGACCACGTCTGGTTGCCCACAGGAGTCCTAGGGTTACCAATCCCAGGTTCCTTGAAATTTAGTTTGCAAAGGTAGCGGGCGCCCCTCTCTCGACAGAACAAGGCCTGATAACCTGTTCAGTGGTTATTAACCACTTGAGAGTTCGCAGCCACTGCTTTTACTCACTGTGCCTTTCACAGATGGGAAATATCCATTTGCATATCAGTATTTGTCCTGCTCAGGGGCAGTCCAGCACCGAAATGCAATGGTAATTCCAACCTGAACGAGAGTACCACCAGCAACCCCATACACGTGTTTCACCCTTGTTGGGGATCATCACATTGACATTGACAGAGTTAGCTGATGTAGATGTAGATCTTTTTGCAGATGGGCATGAGGAAGAGGAGGGAGAAGTGGTGTTCCAACTAGACATCCGATCCCCTGTATGAGTGTTATAAAAGATATTACCTCAACTTCACAAGACTTACACTCAAAAGGACTTAAAAAGGGTCCCCGAGAAATTGTGGACAAGGGACCCCACGACGTGGGAGTGTTCAAGGGAGCAGGGGCTGTCAGCATAAAATTGAAAGAAGGAGCACTTCTGCCCCTGGTAAAACAGTACCCCTCCATGCAAACCAGATGAGGGAATTTATTACACGTTTTCCGCGTTATGGCAGCAGGACATAATACAAATCTCCATGCAACATAGCCAAATACCTGATCAGAAAAGCCAAGGAAGGGGCTTGGCGATCCATACAGGACCTCCGTCCCCTGAACAACCTGGTAGAGGCTGAATTTCCACTCATACCAAACCCCACAACAATATTGTACAATATGCCAGAAAACAGCAAGTATTTCACAGTAATTGATCTAAAGAACGCATTCTTTTCCACCGCATCACATCCCAACTCCAGGTATTTCACTGCTTTCACCTATCTGGGGTCCAATTTGAACACACAAGATTACATCACGGGTACTGTGAGCCCCTCAGTGTGTTCAACAGGGTGATTCAGATGATGAACGTAAGCAATTTACAGGTGCCCAGCCCAGTTATATAGTAAGTGGATGACCTCCTAGTGTGCAGTGTGACAGAGGAGCAATGCAGGGCATATTCCATCCTTCTTTTGACCCTGCTAGCTGACGAGGGGTACAAGGTAGATAAGGAGAAGTTACAGTACTGCCAGGAAGAGGTTGTGTATTTGGAACAGATAATATCCACTGAGGGGTGAAGGATAACACCAGAAATGGTAGAAGCAATACATGGGACCCCACTCCCTCGCACAGTGAAAGAGATGCAACAATTCCTGGAACTATGCAACTACTTAGGTCCTGGGTGTTTGACTATTCAAATCCCCTCCTGCAGGCACTTGAGGAGGCCCAGAAGGTAAAGGGTCTCATTAAATGGAAACTAGAAATGAATGAGAATTTCACCAAACTCAAAGAGGCACTGGCGCACGCACCAGTGTTGGTGACACCCAATTATAAAGAGATGTTTTACTTGTTCTCCCATTGTGGTCAGCACAGTAATGACGGCTGTTCTCACGCAGAGAAAACCACAGGGGCACAAGCCCCTGGAGTACTATAGCGGACTGCTAGACCCAGTGATTCAGGGTCACTTCCCCTGCAAACAAGTGCTTTCGGCTGCAGCCTTTGATATAGAGAAGGCAGCAGTGATAACAATGGGTTGCCCCGTAGTTTTGTACGTGGAGCACTCACTTCTCACCATACTAGAGAAGTCAAAATCAACATTGACAACGCAGTGGACCTCGGGATACAAGATAATACTGACAAACCCAGCTATTGAGGTCATAGCACAGCCCACTGAGCAAGGAGAATACATTCACGACTGCGCATCTTACATGGACAGATTAGAAGGGAATCCCCAGGTGAAGGAGGAACTAATAGAGGGTGGGAACATGATGTTTATTGATGGGGAAGGAGAGGGTTCAGAAGAAGTGATGGGTTTCCTGTCCAGTGTGCAGAGCTGCTGAAGTGCTGAAGAGGCTAATCAGGGTATTGACGGTCCTCGTGGAGATAGCAATAATAAAGTGTGCCACCGACACAGGCAGCCAGGACTTTATTTCCTAAGGGAATGATACTGCTGACAGAGCAGCAAAAAAAGCAGTCTACGAGCCGGAAGGAACTATCGAGTTATATCCAAGTACAGCAGGGAAAGTACCTACGATGGCTCAAGAGGCAAAGAGGCTGAGACCACTGACACTACAGAAGAGTTCAATGCACTGCCCATTGTCCAGGTAATCAAACTCCATGGAGAAACACCACAGGAAGAGAAACAGCTGTGAATACAGAGGGGGTCACCAACCTGATGTGGAGACAAAATAGCACAAGGAAACCAGTGATGCCCAGAACATAAATTCATGTATCATTAGAGCAGCTGCACTTCCCGTCCCATGTGTCAAAGGAAAATGTGGCTGCAGAAATAAATGAAGGATGATTTGTGCCAAAGTTGGCTGAAATTGTAGCTGAATTTACAGGAAATTGCATGACGTGGCAACAATGTTTGGCAGGATACATGCTAAAAACTGTTAAAGGAACAATATCTTCTGGCACTTGCATATCGACTATGCCAAAGAACTCTGTGCAGCAAGATTAGTGACACTACAGAACAGATATGTTTGAGACATGTTGACAGCAATGGAAGGTGGCATTTGCCACAAGATTGGCAGTAGCTGCTGCACAGTGAATCCAGCCAATGACACCACCAATGCGACACTGACTGAGGCAATAGAGGAAATGTGTACTCTCCATGAGAAAATGGTGAAGGAAACACAGACTGTGGCACCAAACACATGGTTTGAGTCCCTATTCTCCTGGGTCCCCAATTGGTTGTGAACATATTTAACGTGACTGACCCACTGCTCATCTTGGTGCTCATCACCTCCTGTGCAGGCAGCTGATATTACAACATTGCAAATGTATAAAAGGGAACGGTGAGAAACCTGAGGGTATCCTCACACCTACTCCCCTTGGATTCTCTTCTCAGGTGGCCAGCGAAAGGCCATCGCCTTTGGATCCTGCCCTTGGGGGTTGAAATGTAAGGGAGAATCACCTGAGTGGAGGGTTCTCGTGGATTGGGGAGAGGATGCCCACAGGCGAGACATGGTATCCCCCTTTCCCTTGCCCAAATATACCCCACTCTTCGCCAACTTTCATAGGTTATTGTGACTCTTCCCCACTGACATATAGCCCAACTGTATCCCATGCAGGCTCCTTTAAGATTGGAACAAGGAAGAGGCGACTAGGAGTAATCACAATCGTAGTCAGTTTTACCACTATAAGACTGAGACAAGGAAGATGCCCAGAAAGGGTCAGGCATGTCTTGTTAACTGCTCTAATGAGGGTCAGGCCAACTACTCACACCTGCAACCTATTGGGAGGCTACAGGTGCTTAAAGGCAGGCCCAAGCACCAGTTTCGGGAGAACCTAACTGGAGAGAAGGTGGCAGACGGGCGGCAAGGAACAGGCTGGAGCAGGATGGGCAGAGAGGATGCTGTGTGTTCCCAGGAGAGGAAGGAGGTGCCATGACCCTAGCGAGCCTCGAGAGGATCAAAACCCTAACATTTGCCGTTGTTATGTGTTCCAAGCTGGAGCTGGGGAACACAGAGGAATACTCACTGCTGCAGGGACGCTGCCTGAATGTTCTTGGGTAGCAAGTGCTGCTCGCTACAATTCCCAATGCCTACACGGGAGTAGAGAGGTGAATGAAAAGCAGTACAAAGCTGTACAACAAAGCAGAGCAGTTTGGGTGAGTACGAGAGAGAGAGTACTTGTACCGGAGTGCTCTGGGGCACATGTGAGATATTTTGTGTTGCTGTGCAGGAAAAAGGTGCATAACAAGAGGCGTTGGAACCCGAGGGAAAAGACAAGGAACTGTGAATAAATTACCAAGTGATTTTGAAATTAGAATCAAGCATGAAAAAGGTGCCAAGTATTAAGGAAAATCCTATGGCTAATCTTGAATATCGAAATGCACAACAGATATGAAAAGCATGTAAAATTGTGGCACAACTAGAAAACAAATATGTGCTATTTTACAAGGAGTTGAAATGTGTTGCAAACAATAAGGAACAAAGCAGGAAGAAGCTCAGAACTTTATTTTGAACTCTGTTTCTTTTGGTGCTGCCATCCCTACACATAGTATGTTTCTAAGTGTGTGGGCAAGTATAGGCTTTGGACACAGACACATTTTTAAGTTGAACTCACTGACACAGACGATCCTTAGTTTCTTTAGGTAGGGAAATCCCACATTAGCGTAGGGCAAGATAGGCCTTAATCCATCCTGACATATAAAAACAAATCCTTTTGTTCATAAATTTAATCTGTTGTCTGTACTTTGCTTCATGATGCTTCACAGAAGAAGGAGGTATATAATGTCAATGAAGGTCGAAGGGAAGGAGGGCAAAACATAGATGAATAAAGCAAATGCCCCACAGTTTGAAGGAACTGAGGGAAATACACAAGTGGTGGATGAATATGATGCTTCTTGGGTAGAATGTTCTGAAAGTGGACAAAAATGGATGGTACTGGAATCATCACTAGGGGAATATGAGGGACAGGGGACAAGGGAGGGACATGAGCAGGGTAACAAGGCTGTGGGTTCCCAAGAAGATAAGTAAGAACATGGTGGGCAAAATTGTGTCGATCGCTAGATCAATCGAAGGGGGAATGCAAAGGTGCAAAAACAGCACTGCCAAGTGGAGCATACTTATCAGTTGTCAGAATGATGGGAAAGGGGAGGCGGCATCCCTAGCGGGGGGAACATCATTGATAGCTGAACCATGCAATTTATGCGCCATGTGTGCAGGTGCTGCTTGAGGAGTATGCGGGATAAGGTAGGGTTAGGGGTAGGGGGACCTAGGGGAAAGCTGGGGGGATAGAGACCCTGGAGTAGGGGCAATGGGTAGCAGGGGTAGTACACTATAGCATGACCCTTGCAATAGCCACCAGGACACACAGGCCGCAGGCAAATAAGCCACTTGGGTTTTCATACTGATGGACCTCATATTTCGGGACAGACATGAATTTCTCGAGCATTCAGCCATAGCTGCGAGCTAGAGAGATAATGAAAACCAACCATTCCCAGTAGATTCAAGTCACTGGGAAAGGGGTCCAGCTGATACTTTTGAGGTCAGTGAGCTAGGCTCCTGGGCACTCGCAGGGAACGGAAGGTCTTTTAATAAATAAATACTGGTAAATAGAAGGAACTTTACGGTGGGCTAAGCAGATTCAAATCGCTCTTTAGCAGCCAGGACTGGGAAGAGGGCTGTGGTACCAGGGGGTGAGCCGGTCAAAGACCAATCAGATGGAAAGTTTCAGTGTGACAAGGGTACAAGAGTATTTTGTGTCCTTGCTGATGTCCGCAGGACACCTCATTGGTTAGATGGCATGTGAAAGTTCCTCCATTGCCAAACCCAGGTTTGATTCTGAGTCTCAGAAGAACTGGCCAATGACAGTTGAATAAAGTTCCGGTGGTCAGCATAATTATGTCATGAAATGTTTGTCATTGTGGGGTGGTGTGGGGAGGTCTTTAAGGTCACATGGGAGATGTTGGGCAGAGGGTGTCAAGATTGCTTTCACCTATCATGAACTAGCAGCATATAGTGAGCCATAAGGGACTGACGTAGTCCCGCCAATAAGCTTCGTAGAATGATTTTAACAGTGTTTCTAACTTTGTGTCAGGAGTCTGGCCGTGGAGCACATGGCGAAGGCTATATTTCACAGTATGCCCTGTAGATTAGGGGAGCTTCCTGAGGCAATGCTAGCATATAACAGAAACAGGATACATACCAAGCTGATCTGAGTTTAAACAGGTAATCAAGTGAACTGCAGGGCAGAAGCTGGCTGTAAGCAAAGAGACAGAGAGAAGACAAAGACAAGCAAATATACGGGGCAACACGGATTGATCAGAATAAAGGGTGCACTGGAATATGATAAGGGGTCTCCATGGATTAGGGAAACCCCTTGGTATCAGTACCAGAAGATTACTCTTAACAACTGTCATACAGCAGCGTCATGAGTTAGGCAAGCTGATGAGACTGTTGTACTCAGTGTAAGGGTTAAACTGGAGACCATACACTGAGGCAGGTAAGACGCCAACGGACCAGGCGAAGACAACAGAAGTCTTTCCCTGATCTGAATGGAGACCAACCCCAGGGTCACATTGTAAACAGATGCAGAGCGAGGCACAACAGTGGACCAAGATGTAATACAGGCGGAAAGCAGTGTTGAAAGAAGTAAGCAGGTAGAGGCATAAAAGTACAAAGCAGAGACTGGAATATTAGAATACACAAGGCAAAGGATTCAGACAAGGTAGGTCGTTGCCAACACAACGAATACGAGGGATTCAGGAAACTCAGAGCTCTAAGAACAGGCAACAGAACTAGGGACTGAAGTCTGGTAAAATCACAGGCAAGTGACAATCAAGAGAAAAGCTGCGCAGAAACAGGACAAGTCTTTGAAGCAGAAATGCTTACAGACAACAAGGTTTTAGAGAAAGTAAGAAAGGCAGAAAAGATATCAGTAAAGCACTGAATGGGCCTCATTCCGACCCTGGCGTTAACCAAGGCGCTATTAGCGCCTTGGTTGACGCCGTTATCATTCCGACTCCGCCATGGTGAATGGCGGAATTACCGCCCCATTCCAAGGTTGGCGGGGTCGGTAATTCCCCATTCACCATGGGCCCTTCCCCATTCCCATTTTTGCCCCATAGGGCTCAATGGGAATGGGGAAGGTGCTAATTACGGCACCGTAAATTACGGTGCCGTAATTAGCTCCAAGGTCCCTTTGCGGGGTGGTTTTTTAACGCCTGCAAAAAGCAGGTGTTAAGTTTCAACCCGCAAAGGGAACTCGGAATGGGGCGGTAAGGGTTTAACGGCACCGGTCTCGTTACCGGTGACCATTAACCCTTACCGCCCGACTCGGAATGAGGCCCAATGTCTTTAACATGAAAACAGGAAAGGGTTTCAGAAGTCAAAATCTGGAAATCAAGGAAAGGTTAAAAAAATAGACAGACTGCAAATGCAGACTGAAAAGGGTGTTGCAAAGCAGTAACAAACAGGATTCAATAGCCAAAAATCTGAATATTCAGGAAAGGTTCAGAACGTGGTCACAGACTCACACACTCCCAGTGGACGCAGTTGACTGAACAAAGTGTGCTTATAAAGTCCCTACCAGCCAATAGCCCAACAGGATGGAGCTGATTGCAGCCTGAGACAGCTGTGTCCAATTAAGCCCAGTCCAGGCTTCAGTAGCCTGCAGCAGTGGATTGCAAGTAATGCCTCACCCTTTCTTGGTAGCCTAGCCTACAGTAGCTTGAAACAGGTGAATGCAATCAGGGCCTCTCCAGCTCTTAGTAGCTTGCTGCAAACAAATGTACTCAGTATGCCTCCTCCAGCCCTCTGCCTCTTGGACAGCATACATGTACCAGAAAGCTTCTGCTGGTTAAACCCAAAACCTGGAATGGAACATGAAATTAGATTGGTCCAAAACTGCAGCGGTAAAACAAGTAAATGATTGCAGAGGCAGTTTGAAGGTTTTAACTGCGTAATTATGCCATGAACAGAGTCTCTGAATAAACACATGCAGCGGTGCTGGGTGGCAGCGGGTAGGATCGTGACACCTTGCTCATGCTAATAATCCTTAAATGTTTTAAAAGTGTAGACGTGGTAGGCGGCGCTGACAGCTTCCTTCTATTAGTTCTGGTCCACTGTGCTGATTGAATTGGGCAATCCGAGCTGCGTCTGGACCTACAATAAACAGTGTCACTTCTTGCTTCATGTACGCTCCTTTTTGGAATACTTTTGATGTTTTATGTTTTAGACGTTACCTACCAGACGAGGACCCCTAATACAAAACACTGTACATTAACCCAAGGAACGGTGAAAAGTCACTGTATTATCCTGAAACCTCTCCTTGAAGAATTGCACCACTTTGATGGAAATGAGATTCCAGTGGATGGGGTTGCTGAAATAGAAATAGAAATAGGGCAATATCGACTTGCCCATCTGGTGATAGTGGCACCCAAAATCACTCCTGCTTTACGGGGAAACAATTTATTTTGGAGGCTTTCACCTCTGATAGATTGTGTAAAATAGGTCCTCTGAACCCAAACTCGCTGCCCGATCAAACTAAAGGGAACTGCCAACTGGGTTAGTCTGAATGGCATCTGCCATTTGAATGAAAAACACCCTGACTGAGTGGAGATTGTGAGGGGTCAGTAGTGCGAGGCAGACACCTGCTTGTATGTTTCTCAGAATTAAACATTTTAGTGGTTTGAGAATGTGCACATTGGAAGTAGTTCGAAAAAGTGGTCTTTTTGTGGCGACCAGCGGGCCCGGTGAGTCTTTTGGCAGTTACATTGATACTGGGGAGGAGTGACAGGCAGCAGTTTCCACATAACCAGCGGCACAGCGCAAAGTGTGGCACGGAAGTGGTTTGAGAAAGTGGTCTGTTTGTGGCGACCAGCGGACCCGTCAAGTCTTTTGGCAGTTACATTGATAATGAGGAGGCGCCACAGGCAGCAGTTTCTACAAAAAAAGTGTGTGCTGCAAACTCTCATCTCAGAACAGGTTATCATGCCATGTTCTTTCTGGAAAGGAGCGCCTGCTACCTTTTTTGAAATATTTGGAAGGAACTTGGGGTTGGTCACCCTGAGTTACCTGGGGGCAACCAGCCGTGGACTCCCTGCTCACTGTGTTCAGAGAGGCACAGCTTCACCTCACTGATGAGGCCCAACAAGGCTGAAACACGTGTATGCGGTTGCTGTTGGTACTCTTGTTCAGAGAGGAATTGCCATAGCATTTCGGTGCTGGACTGACCATGTGGGCGGGAAAAAGACTGATATGCAAATGGATATTTCCTATCTGTGAAAGGTACAGTGAGCAAAAAGCGTGTGCTGGAAACTCATCTCAGATCAGGTTATCATGCCATGTTCTTTCTGGAGAGGAGCGCCTGCTACCTTTTTTGAAATATTTGCAAGGAACTTGGGGTTGGTCACCCTGAGTTACCTGGGGGCAACCAGACTTGGACTCCCTGCTCACTATGCTCAGAGAGGCACAGCTTCACCTCACTGATGAGGCCCAACAAGGCTCAAACATGTGTATAGGTTGCTGTTGGTACTCTTGTTTAGAGCGGAATTGCCATAGCATTTTGGTGCTGGACTGCCCATGTGCGCGGCACAAAGACTGATATGCAAATGGATATTTCCTTTCTCTGAAAGGGACAGTGAGCAAAAAGCGTGTGCTGCAAACTCTCATCTCAGAACAGGGTATCATGCCATGTTCTTTCTGGAGAGGAGCGCCTGCTACCTTTTATGAAGTAGTTTCCACATAACCTGCGGCATAGCCCGGAGCGGGGTGCAGCAGTGGTTCGAGAAAGTGATCTGTTTGTGGTCCGTTTGGGGGCCAGTTGGGGAGGTAGACCTCCTTATCCCCCCCCCCCTGATGCAAAAGGTCCCCAAGCAGAAGTAAGAACAAGGCAGTGTTCAACCGCTCCTGGGATTACGGTGAGACGTTTGACGAACTTGTTTAGGCCTCCCGGCTGCAAAATCACATATATCACTGTGAGTCTGTGGCTGGAGAGCGTAGCCCTAACCTTGATATTAACTATTGGAAACTGTTGAAAAATGCCGGGAAAGCCCAATTGCATTTGAAATCCTCCCTCACACGCAATTCCAAGGTACATGGCCTTAGATCTAGAAAGGCACCCACCTTATGCAAAACGGTGAAAAGGTTAACGCCTCATTGGGTGAAACTATGGTGGGAAATAATGACCATTTAGACCTTGCAGCAGCGAGCCATGGAGGGTCAAGCGGTACAATGATTGCTTACTTCCCTTCTAAGCCTGGGGGGGGTCAAAAAAGCCACCTAATCTCTCCATCGTGGAGAAGGTTATGAACCCCAACCAGGAGAGTCAGAGCAATTCACTACATGATATCGACAACAACTCACTGCTTAGAAAACACATCCAGCAAGGAAACATGCTGAAATGATCCTCCACATTGGTAAGAATTAAGGAACTTCTTTATTTTTTCAATCATAGATCATATGTGCACCCCGCCGGTCTCTTGTTGAGCTTCAACCAACTGACCTAGAACTTATCACCGTTGCTCCACATTCTAACTCTAAGTTCTATGTGCGATATTCCACATATAAAGAATGCTACACATCTCCCTTTCTCCACAACATGAAATAACCATGGAGAAAAAAGAAGACTGAATAATGAACATCATAAAAACAAGATATACATCAATTGATTAAACATGGGATATTTTGAATGAAGGAAAGGTACGATAGGAGGATATAACGGGGAAACTGAAAATGAATTTACAACATCTGAGGCATGAATAAAACAAAACAACGAAATACTATTATAAATAACCCTTACTAAATGAGTAATTGACATTACACAATGGGAATAATAAAACTTGAGTATAATTCCAAACACATGCAGAGACAGTGAGGTCATTCAACGTAATCTTTCAGATAAGATGGTTTCCCACAGCTCCTAGTGGGGAGTTCTCTTTTGTGAATTCCACAACTCTCCTTGCATGCATTCCGATCATTCTCTTCTCTTCTCTACTGCAACCCTTCAGACCTTCTCAAATACCTACAGGCTCTATTAACATTCCACACTCATCTATCTGTCACTTTGACGGTGCTATGGTGCCTTTTTATAACTTTAATGGGTTTTGACAACGTTAAGCCTCCTTCCACCCTATAGCTGCGAAACTTTATACGTGCCCAATCTCCTTCTTTGACTATGCATTGTTTTGTTGCTTTCCTTGTGTCAAAATTGAATTTGTTGCCCAACTGTTTATTGCTAATTCTCTGGTTGATGGCATCCATATCATTGTTTTTCTGACCTGCTCTACCCAAGCATCCTGGGCAAATCCTAGTGTTTGGTTTCCTCCCCATAACATTTTAAATGGAGAAACACCAGTGGTCACATGGGGAGTGAATCTGTATGCCACTACTGTATTTTCTGCTACTTTCTTCCAATCCCCTCCTTCTAAAATGGCAACCTTATACTGTCTTTGATCACTCTATTAAATCTTTCAACTATCCCATTGGTTTCTGGGTGATAGACCAAACTGGTCCTATGCTCAATACTCTCAAACATGCTCAATACTCTAAAATATTCCTTCATCTCATCGGAAACAAATTGTACACCATAGTCCGTTATGATGGTAGTGGGATAACCTTCCCTCCTAAAAAAACATATCTAGAAATGTAATTATATCTTTGGCACACACATTTTCAACCCATGACACTTCCACCCAATGCGAAAGCATGTCTACCAACACTAAACCATATCTACACATTCCTTGAGATCTCACGGGTCCAACAATGTCAAGTCCTACCCTTTCCGTGGGCACAGATGGAATAGTTATAAGTGTCATCATCTCTATTTGCATGACACACCGTTTAGCAGCATTCTCACATATGGCACACTCTCTGATGATTCTCTCTACCTGCAAGTCCATTCCTGGCACCAACAATCTTGCCTAATCAATTGATTTGTTTTGGGCATTCCCTGATGACCTTCATGCGCCACTTCAAGCATTTCTTTTCTTACTCCTATGGGGGAAATTATTTTGTCTCCACGCAATGTGATAGCATCTCTTACAAGAAGTGCATCAAAGACATTCTTGATGGCATCATGAATAGTTCCGCTCCTAATCTCAGTACTCTTAACCCGACACTCAAACCTTTCTTTGACATCAATAAGTACAGAATCCACTAACATAGCGCCACGCCATTCATTCTCTGTCACCACTTCTTGGCTGACATTAAGTACCTGTCCATTCTTGTCTTGCTCATTATCTTCACCCTCTACTACATTTGTCAATCTGGACAATCTGCTGATTTATTCTTAATGCCTGGCAGATATTCTATTTCCCAGGTGTAGCCATGTAAGCTAGCTACACACTTACAAATCCTAGATGACACTTTTTCGAACCCCTTTGTAGTGAGAATCTCTTTCTAAGGCTTATGGTCAGACTGTATGGTAAACTTTACACCCCAAAGAAAAGGTCAACATTTTTCTATTGCCCATTTAACGGTCAATTACTCTTTCTCTTTTGTGGAATTGTTCTTTTCGGCAGTTCTTAAAACTCTCGAGGCACATGCAATGGTATATTCCTCCCTTTCACCTCTTTGTGAGAGAACGGCTCCTAAACCATGGTTGCTGGCAGAAGTGTTTACTATACTGTTCCTGCCAGAGTCAAAAGTAGTTAAAGTGGGAGCCTTCGTCAAAGTCAATTTGATCTCTTGGGACTCCTCCTCACATTGTTCACTACAATGAAATCCCACTCCTTTCTTAACTAGATTCCTCATGTGAATGGATTTACTTGCTAGACCTGGTACAAATTTGGAATAGTATTCAGCCATACCAAGGAAGGACCCTATTATTTCCTTGTCTGAGGGACTGGGAAAGCCCACAATATTCTTTATTAAATCCGCTTTAGGCTCAATACCTAGTTCTGAAATGGCATGACACAAATATTGGATTGTTGTTTTATTGAATCTGCATTTAACTCTACTCATTGTCAGCCCTGCCTGCATAAAAACATCTAATACTTCACTCAATCTTCTGTCATGAGCTTCATGACTCTTCCCATACACTAACACATCGTCCTGGAAACACAGGATACATTCCATCTCATGAAATAGTTGATACATGACACGTTGGAATACAGCCGCAGCTGATATTAACCTTCTGGTGTAATAAATGATGTTATATTCCTAGAAGAGGGATGAAAAACAATCTGGTGATACGTAGATTTTAGATCTAATGTACTCATTACGTTGGCATCTTTGGTGGTACCTAAGATCTCAGTAATATTGGGCAAGGGATGTCTGTCTGGTATTACACATCAATTGACAGATCTTAAGTCAATGCACAACCTCAGTTTACCATTTGGTTTATGTATCACAACTAAAAGGGAAACCCACTCAGCAGCTTCTATTCTTGTACTCACTCCCTGCTTTTCCATTGTTGTCAACTCTTCTTTTACAGCGGCTCTAATTGCTAAAGGTACACTTCTTAATTTTTGCACAACCGGGGGCTGACTCAGGTTTTATCCTAATTGTGTGCATAAATCCCTTGAGACTACCTAGTTCTTCACGAAACGCAGCATGTTGTGACAACTCATTCATATTTTCAATTGTGTGTACACTGTCTTCGGCATTCGGGTCTAGCTTTATTTAAAGTCTTTTCTGGTGTTACCAACTTAAAAGGGGATTACTGCCTTTCTTGGAGACATAGACCTTTCCCTTTGCTGATCTATCCTTGAATTTCATAACAGCCCAAAACCACCCGTCTAAGTTGATCATTTGTCCTGTGTATGCCACAGGGCTTATATCAGCTACATTGAGAGAAACAGCCTTTTGTAGTTTGGTTTCGAAAATATGTTTGGGTAACAAAGTATATTTTCCTCCTGAATCGATCACCATGCCCAATTTCATTCCTTCAATCTCGATAGTGGACATGGGTTTTTCAGTGTCTGCATCATCATCTTGAACTGTGACAATTTCATCAGAATCAAGATCAACAAGGCATGTGCAGTCTTCAATGTCTTTGCATAACTCATCGAAACAATCTATATTTTCGCTCTTTGTTCTGCAGCAAGAGGTGAAATGCCCACGTCTATTGCATCTTTTGCACAAGGCCTTGGTTGCTGGGCACTTATCACAACTCGCAAAATGAGTAGGACTGTCGCAACAAAAGCATCTTTTCTTATCACTTTCTTCTCTTTTGTTTTTGTATTTTACATACTTTTTTTAAAAAAAATATATTTTTATTTTATCTCATCCAAACAACATTACAACGAAACATAAATAAAACACCTCAAACAACAAAAACCAAACAAACAAAAAAATAAGGCACTGCAATCCCCATCCCTCCCCCCTATGAGCCTGTAGAGTGTCCGCCATCAGTGTCCGTTCCATGCGGTGGGGCCTCATCGCTCTCAAGTCCAGCCGAGGCCGGCCCCATACCAAACAGCTCAGCTAACAATAACTTCCATGCCATGAGAGAGCCTGTTTCTTCCTCCTCCCCTGCCATACTGCCATCCTGCCACGCTGCCGTTTCGGCATCAGCCCATTTCTGGAGATCTCGCCACCAGACCTCCACTCGCGGCTTATGACATTTCTTCCACCCCATGGCTATCCTACGTTTGGCAAGCACATAGGCCAGATCCTTAAGTTTCTCAACATGTCGAAGCTTACGCGCCCTGGTATACCCTCCCACCAGACAGGCCCAAGCCGAATCCACCTTAAGTGTGATACCCCTCCCTGCCAGCCTCCGCGCCACTTCACCCCAGTAGGTTGCAATCACTGGGCACGCCCAGAACATGTGTATCATGTCCGCATTCTCTTTGTTACACTTGGGGCACGCCTGGCGCCCATTATCCAGAAATTTGGAAATTCTCAGGGGGGTCATATATGCCCTGTGCGTAATATAGAGCTGTATCTGCTTAAACCTGGCGTTCCTCGATACCTTTTTGTGGTACCCCAGGGCGCGCTCCCACATCCCATCCGCCATCGAGGCCCCCATCTCCGCTTCCCATTCCAGCCTCAGGTGCCCCAAATCCTTCCCAACCTTTGTCATCAACATCTCGTACAACCTAGAGACCTCGTGCCCACCCTCTGATGCGTCATACATTATTTCCAGCGTGGCATCCGGTTCATCGGCCAAAGTAGCTTCGGGCCACGTGCTCCGGACCTCCCGGACCACCCTATGATATGTCACATATTGACCCCTGTGTAGTCCCGACCCTGCCTCCAGTTCCTCGAACTCCATCAGGGTCCCATCCTGCCAGATGTCGCCCATAGTGATCAACCCCACTGACTCCCAGTATGTCCGGAGAATAGCTCTCAGCTGCCCGTCTTCCTTCGCCAGGGCGACCAGAGGTAACTGCGGCATACACGGCAAGGGGTCCCCCATCATCCGACAGGCACGCCGCCATATGTTCCTGCCAAGGGCTAGCATCTTAGGACGCTCCCTCATCCATGAACCGGTCACCCAGATCACCTCCCGCAGATAGAAGGGGGAACAGTCTTTCCCTAGCAGCCTGTGTTCGGAGGTCTCTTCATCCGAGAGCCACCTGGCCACATATTGCAGTTGCGCCGCCATATAATAGGCCTCAAAGTTCGGCAGCTTCACGCCACCTTTCTCATAAGAGTTCTGCAATTTCCACAATGCGACCCTGTTGCGCGTGCCGTGCCATAGGAAATTCCTACATACACTATGTAACCTAGCAAAAAACTTCCTAGGTATCATATACGGGATGTTATTAAAGTAATGCAGGAGCCTGGGCAGCACCACCATTTTAAGCATAGCTCCCCGACCCATCATCGCTAAAGGCAATCTTTCCCAGAACCTCATGCACTTCTCAATCTTTCCCACAGCTAGTTCGGTATTATGCCTGTGTTCTTCCTCGGTCGTGTGATACACGTCAATGCCCAGGTACCGGAAGGAGCTCGTCGCCCACGGGATCCGCAGCACTGGCAACCTCTCCTCCGGTATCCCCACATAACTGCCTAGCGGGAATCGTGCGGATTTCTGAGGGTTGACCGCTATGCCGGACAACCAGACGTACCTCTCCAATACCTCTAAGATATACTGCAAATTCTCTTCCGGATGTTTCAGGTATAACAGCATATCGTCTGCATACAGGGATATAAGATGGCACTCCCCTCTCACCTCTATGCCCACAGGATCATACTGCTGCTGGAGGTAAATTGCTAAAGGTTCGAGGGCCAGTATATACAACATTGGGGACCAAGGACACCCCTGCCTAGTGCCTCTGCCTAACTGCCATCTATCTGAGACCACTGCGCCCGTACGGACCCTAGCCAGAGGCGCACTATATAATACCTCGGCCCACCTCATGTAGCCTGGTCCCAGTCCAAACCGCCCCAAAGCCGCCAGCAGCCACGGCCATCGAACAGAGTCGAACGCTTTAACCGCGTCCAACGCCACTATCGCCATTTCGCTGTCCTCATTGCACCGACATGCAACCACCCTGTGACGGCGTATATGATTCTGAGTAATATTCCGATTCGGGACATAGCCCGTCTGGTCAGGATGGATCAGCTTGCCTATCACCCTCCGCATTCTGGCCGCCAGGACAGCTGTTAGGATCTTGCTGTCCTGGTTCAGCATCGACAGGGGCCGGTAGGAGCCACAATCATGTCCCGGTTTATTGGGTTTGGGGAGCGGTACTATAATCGCCTCCCTGAGCGATTCCGGCAGCCGCCCCACCTCGAACGCTTCATTAAGCATCTCCAGCATGGGCGGGAGCACCTCCTCTCCATACGCTTTATAAAATTCACTGGGGAACCCATCCGCTCCTGGGGCCTTGCAAGTGGGTAGCTGCCGCACAATCTCCTGCAGCTCCTCCAGAGTGATCGGAGCATCCATCTCCTCTCGCTCTTCGTCACTTATCCTGGGCAGGCCTTTGTCTTCAAGTACTACCTCTATCTCCTCCCGGCTTCCCCCTTCTCGATCCTCATATAATGCTTGATAATATTCCGCGAATGCCCCATTCACCCCTTCCTGGGTGTCCTCCTCCACGCCCTTTTCAGTGATAACTGATCGGATCGGGGATCTCGGGGTCTCGCTCTTATACAGCCACGCAAGAACCATGCCCGTCTTGTCCCCCCCGCATGCAACCTCTCAATGTACTTCCTGTAATTCAGATTACAGAGCCTGTCCCAGTGCTCTGCGCACCTCTGCTGCAGATTAGTGACCGCCTCCGTATCAATCCCACCCTCCCCCAGCTCTTCCTCCAACTCATTCTCGGCCTTATGCAGATCAGCCAGGACTCCACCCATTAATCCCTTGGACTTTGCAATGGCAACCCCCCTCATTACAACCTTAAAGGCCTCCCACAAAGTACCAGCCGACTTGACACTACCTGTATTCGCCTCAAAGTAAGCAACTATCTCCTCCCTCATGTCCTCCCTGAAGACTGGATCCTTGAGCGCTTCCGCCCTAAGGCGCCATGTTGGAATTCGCGCACGTGGGGGACAAAGCTGCCATCGCATGACCAGGGGCGAGTGGTCCGAAAGGACTCTCGCCCTGTAGTCTATCTGGTCGCACTCCGCGACAACGTCCGGAGTGGCGAAAAAGTAATCCAGCCTTGTGTGTAGCTGGTGCGGGGCCGAATAATGCGAATATTGCCTCACACCAGGGTGTCTCGTCCTCCACACGTCTGCCAGACCAAGGTCCACCAGCAGCGTCTGCAGTACCCTAGCCGCCGGGCTGGGCCTGACCACCCTGTCATCCGACCTGTCCTCCCTGGGGTTTAGTACACAATTAAAGTCCCCACCCCAAATCACCGGACCCCCCATCCCTTCACCAAGTCTAGTGATCAGCGTCCTAAAGTATGTCGCCGTGTCCTGGTTGGGAGCAAAAGTATTTATAATACACACTACTTTATTTTCCACAAGCCCCCTTACCATGACCAGCCTCCCATCAGACTCCACAACCTCCCCAAGTAGCTTAAACGGGACATGTGGTGAACCCAAACCAGCACACCTCTAGCATAGGCAGAATATGTAGATCCAACTACTGTCCCTCTCCACTTCCTCCCCACCAGTTCTAGTTTATCCCGTGTCAGATGCGTCTCCTGTAACAAGGCGACATCTATCTTTTGCCTTTTTAGGTACAACATGACCTTGTTACGCTTAAGGTAGCTGTTAAGCCCTCTAACGTTTCACGTTAATATCCTAAGGTCCCCCATGTTTTATCAGTAGCTCCCTCCTCCCTCCCAGGTCTGCTCGCCTCCCCCCACCTCAAGGACCCCCATTTCCAGTTTCTCTCCCAGGCTCATATAAAAACTAACACACCCCACCCCCCCTACCCCAACCAACTGCCCAGCTCCATCCCTGGATCTCAGGCATCCCCGTGTTCGGTCCTCTCTGGAAACCCAAGTAGAGAACCCGACAGGGTGTCACCCCACACACAGTGACTAACCTAAACTCCAACTGGGGTACAAAGAACAGCCCCTAGAGGCACCTCACCCTAGCATCCGTCTCCCCGCGCACTGACCTTGTTCCAACCTCTCAACGCATACTCTTCCATAACAAGGTCCCAAAGACTATATTCCAGTCCCAATGTTCACAGCCCGACCGGGCCCACAGCGTCACTTAACTCTTCCCGTTTCATCCGCCGTTCGCGCCTCCGGTTCCTGAGGACAGTTTTGTGCATCGAGCCACTCCATGGCCTCCTCCGGAGTGTCAAAGAACAGCATCTTGGTCTTGAAGAAAACCTTCAGTCTGGCCGGGTAGAGCAACATATACTTGTACCCAGCTGCCCTCAGTCGCCTCTTAACCGCCCCATAGTTCATGCGACTGCGCTGCACTTGCAAGGTGTAATCGGGGTAAGCAGTAATGGTCGCCTCTCCTCGCCGTATGGTGCCCCCCTTGCGAAAGTGTTCGAGGATCCTTTCCCGATCCCGATAGTTGAGGATCTTCGCGATCACTGGCCTGGGCGGATTCCCTGGCGGTGGCCTCCTGATCAAGGCCCTGTGCGCCCTCTCCACCGCAAACCCCTGCGACAGGGCTCCCCCAGTGATCTCCTGCAGCAGCAAGTTCTCAATAAACTCCGTGGGATTCTGGCCTTCAGCCCCCTCCGGCAAGCCCACGATGCGAACGTTGTTTCTCCGGGCACGTCCTTCCGCCTCTTCAGCCCTGCTTTCCAAGTTGCCCACCCGCTGCACCAGGGCATGGATATCACGCTTATGTGCGGTACAGTCCGCCACAGTTGGGCCCATTTCCTTTTCCAAAGTTTCCGTGCGCTCAGCCAGGGCTCGCACATCATGCCTCAGGAGGTTCACGTCCTCCTGCACCACCCCAACCTGTAGTTCCATTGCAGTTTTCAATTCTGCCACAGCAAGTTGGAGCTTGGTCTCCCACGTCGCCTTCAGGTCCGCGATCGCAGCGAGGACCTCCTGGTTCGCACCACCGGCGGCCATCTCCTTGGTCTGAGCCTTCTCCTTGCTCCTGGCTCCTTCCGGGCCGGGCGGCGTCTTGGCGTAGTTGTCGAGCGTGGGCTGTTTATTCTTCGCTCTCAGAAGCTTGTTCGACATATCTCCTGTCAGGAGCGTCCTTCTGGCCGTGCTCAGGTCCAAGGCAGGGAGGCACTATGCCCATGCACCACAACTCAGATTGAGAGTCCCAGCTCGCCCAACAATTTCGGCCACCGCTGTTGTCCTGCGCTCCCCCTAGATGGACTTGGTCGCGTTGCCTCCTTCGTAGCGCCCAGAGTATGCTGTGGGAGCCGCCACTGAGGTCCCGATCCACCGCTCCTTTGTCCCCTCGTCAAGCGGCGGCGGCCATTTTGCCGCTCGTCGAGGTCTCGCCACCGGCGCTTCACTCGGCTCCTAAGTACACGTACGCAATGCGAACCCATGTAAAAATGTATCCTCACGTGCAGCCGACCTTCATGTACGCAGTCATCCCAATCTTCGCCAAATCGTAGCGGTCCTTGCGCGGTATCAGTCGGATAATGTACGGATCAGCAGGAGCCCCCGTACAGGCACGTCTTTTCACATGGCTTCCAAGCCACGCCCCCCCCTTGTATTTTACATACTTCTTCCCACTCTCTCTCTTGATAGTCTGTTTTTTATTATAGATTTTCTTCATTTTTACTACTGATATTTCCATAACTTGTGCTTCATCAATGTCCTACTCATCTGGTTCAGTCCTTTTTTCGAATTCCTTTAGACATTTGTGTGTATGTTCCACTTCCTTTGCCACTCTTATGACTTCATCAATGGTAGGATTGCTTCTGGCCCATTATGCTTCTCTTAATTTCTCAGTGCTACACTCAAGTATGAATTGATCCCATAGTCTTTCATTTAATGTGCATCCAAAATTGCATGAAGCTGCTATCCCTCTCAAAGCTGTGATATACTGTTCTATAGACTCATCCTTAGCTTGCTTTCTTTTACCGAAGTGTTATCTTTCCAGAATAATGCTTACGCACTTTTCATAGTGTTTATCCAACATTTTATGCATTTCTCATATTCCGATTGGTTTGCAGATTCTTCTTCAGATAATGGTGGTAAGTTTTCAAATTGTTCCTGACCGTAATTGCCCAGGCAGTGCATCAGCAAGCATTTCTTTCTCTCCCCCTGAAAGATTCACTCCAAATATAGCTAATACATGATGGGGGAATCTTTTCTTCCACCTCTTCCAGGGTATGTTTGGTTCCCCTTGGAAATCCAAGAAATAACTGGGAGGTGTCACCCCTTCCATGGCCATTTGGTTGTTCTTGTATTAGTTTGCTTTTGCTATTGTGCTTGTGTATGTAGGTGAATATGATAGTAGGGGTTTTAGAATGCGTTGGTGTTTGTATTGTATCTTCCTTTTGCACAAGTCTTAAAAGCAATGTATCAACATAACTTCCCATTAGTCATTTGACATGTTTGGGTTTATTTTCTGCCAAACTGCACTGTATTATATGGCAATGATGGCAAAGCACTGTGTTGTATGGCAGTCAGGCAGTGTGTACAGTTCTTGTAGTTATTCGTTGGTGGTGCTGCTTACTGGCCAATTATGCACTGCTGCAGGATTATATAGCTTGTTGATTACTGGCTTATTATGCACTGCTGGGGAATTATACAGCGCGCAATTTGTTGTCCCACATGAACGTGAGAAGTTTATTTGCATTGTTTCTTTTATCTTGTTCAGTACTTCTTGGCTACAGTCGCATATAGCGACACATAATGGTTTGTTTGCAATGCCCCAGTCTTGTATTTTGATCAGTGCTCTTGGCTTCAACCGCATATAGCGGTACGCAATGGAAATGCGTTTGCCTGCAATCCTGATTGTGACTGAAGAACCATTTTTGTTATGTTGCCGTTGCAACCAAAAATGGCACTATCCATGCTGGCGTCATTGGGTGCCTTCCTCTAAGGTTACGATGATGCGTACCGCTATATGCGGTTGTAGCCAAGAGCACTGATCAATGTGATTTTGCGCAATACAAAAACCAATATAGATGATAACGCTGGACCTTCTTTCAAGGAAAGGTTTATCCTTGCAGTAACTCACCAGGGTGCTACACACCCTGCCATTATTAGGTACATTCCTCTAAAGTCCTGATGGTAGCACAGGGCCGCCTTTCCTTCTTTACTTTCATTAGTCACCCTCGCGCAGGGGTTTTGTGCGCTGGTTATTTTGGGATTTCAATTTTTTTTTGCGCAGGACTTCGCCTTCCAATGTGGGGGGCAACGGGTCGTGGGTAAGAACACTTTGACCTTAGTATTGACGCTCAGTTGCTAGCCCTCTCAATCAGCAGTGCTTGGGATTCGGCACTGCAGCTACTCAGTGGGGTTGCTGTAGTGCTCCTCGTCACCAGTGAAAAGATCCTCCACACTGGTAAGAGTTAATGAACTTCTTCATATCTTCAATCATAGATCATATCATATGTTCACCCCACCGGTCTCTTGCTGGGCTTCTTCCAATTGACCTAGAATTCATCACCTTTGCTCCACATTCTAACTCTGAGTTCTATGTGCGATATTCCACACATAAAGAATGCTACACAGGCCCTTCAAATACACTTGCAGCAGAAAGGGATGTAGCTAGCACCAGGAGTAATGAGGTTGCGAGTGCGGCTGGCCGCGATGATAGAACAGATGCTTTCCATGTTGAATCCCTTCAAGAGAGACTATCTGAAAGCTCTAAAATGATCTATGAAACCAACACAGATTTTGTCCCATCCTCTGTTAGTAATATCTCAAACCTGCAAGCTAACTGTTATGCATCAACCCTGGAAATGATGGCAGAAGCTGAGATACTCCTAACATGGAGGAGCAAGTTCCGTGTTGACGGTCTAGTTTATTTTCATCATGGCCGCCGGAACTCATTTAACTGGATCAGAAACATTCATCAGGTGCGTTGTATCATTCTTTCTGTCCGACGCTGCTTGTCTACATTCCAATAAGACTAGCGTTACTCTGTTCGATCCTTAATCTAAATTATTTCTAGCCTCTACGTTCCTGTTTTCCCGCACTCTTGAAGCGACCATCTTCTGAGGTATTAATCTGTGGATTACTTTCACTTTTCTCTCGCACACCATAGCATTTCGCTTCCTAAATTGAAACGCTACTCTCTTGTGTCTATCGCTTGTGATTTCTGTACTTCCTATTCCCCTTTCATCTGTATGTTTTGTCCTCTGTTCTAATCTTCTTTCTATCTTTCTCTCGTTCTCATTTCCTTCAGGCATTCGGCTCAACCCCCCTTTTCCTTGGCTCCTTAGTAATTCTGTCATTTTCCTTCCTGCCTCTCTCCTCTGCCGCTCGTGGCACGGTCACAGTTCCCCACTGCCTTTATACTGTGATTTCTATCTCATCTCCAGAGAAACAGCCCCACTACGGATCCTCTTCTGTTATTCTATTACGAGGAGCTGCAACCAACTAGCTGGTATCCCGATCTCCTCTAAAGAAGCTGCAATGATTGTTCATCCCTTCTACTTGTAGTGCTTACAGACTTTATTGGACTTTACTTCTTAACCTTACCTGGATTCTGCAGCTCGTTCTTAGCCACATCATTTCAAAATTAATAAGAAGAACACCACCTTACCATTACTACAGGGTTTTTTCAGCATTTTGCTTATTCCCTATCCTATCTTAAGGAGCGTGCTCCTCGGGAGTCCTTTGGACAGGGTTTTTTCTCCCGGTCAAGGTGGCAACCTAGGGAGTGCGTCCCTACTTACGTAAAAAAAAAGAAAAGAAGACGAAGGAAGAAAAGAAACCCAGAAAGAAGAAGGATTCGGAAAGACACAAAGGCGTGTTCAAGGAGACAGGTGAGGAGGAGTTAAGGGAAGTGTTATCCAAACTTGACAGTATACAACGCCAAAGGGTACCAATGGCTTTCTTGGAACAGTTTCAGGAGCTCTGTAATGCCAGACAAGGCCTTAGAGCGGAAATGCAAACTCTACACGCTGAAAACCAAACCCTTTGTCAACAAGTAACAGCCAGAGACGAACGCAGAAATGCTCTTCCTCCCATGCCATTTGCATATGGCAAATACGAAGGACAACCGAAGATGATGAACGAATTCTTGGATGCATGTGCAGTATACTTTTCCTTCAGACCCAAATCCTTTGAATTGGGAAGAGCTCGGGTTGGATTCCTGATCTCCCATCTTGCTGGGAGTGCACTGGCCTGGGGAACTCCGCTGGTTACCACTCAAGACCCATCGGTTAAGGACTATGACCTATTCGTCCAGAACTTCAAAGCCCGTTTGGAAACTTCCTGACATTCAATACTCAGATTATGAAGCTCTACTTGATGTTAAGCAAGGTAACCAGGACATCCAGTCTTATGTTGCTCAGTTCCAGAAATTAACGGTCTCAGCAGGATGGCCAGACACTGCCCAGCAGACCGTATTTAGAAGAGGCTTGCATGAGAACATTAAAGATGAACATGTGCGAGTAGCCAGACCCAATACATTCCATTAACTAGTTACTCTTGTACTCCAGATAGACTTCCATCTACAGGAAAGAAGGACTGAGCGGAACAGAGGACGGAGATTCACACAAAGGTACAGCCCACCGTCAATCAGAAGAGAGAAACCACCTTCTGAAGAACCAATGCAGATTGGAGCTACTAGAGGACTGTTAACCCCTGAGGAAAGAAAAAGAAGACAGGAATTAACCTCTGTATATATTATGGCTCCTCTAAACACACATTGAGGGATTGTCCAGACATCCCTCCACGACGTCCGGGAAACGCCAAACCTCGATACTACGCAAGGGAGTTATCGGGGAAGGTGTCTCAAACTAGGGCTGTACCGAATAGCATATTTAGTATTCGGCCGAATACCGAATAGTTTGTCAACTATTCGGCCGAAGCCGAATATGAAGCCGAATAGTTGTTTTATTTAATAAATCATGTTGCAAACTTCAAAAAACACACTTATTAAAAAAACAAATAAAGCACCATTTTAAATGCATTCTATATTTTTATTTCTCCTCATTGTAATTAATGCAGCATCTTTATTTAAAGAATAAAAGCCAGAAATAAAGCATATTTAACCAAAATGAAGGGACCAAATTTAGAGAGGATTGTTTCATATTCCATGCCAGTTAAAGTAGGAGGCTTCACAAATGCAAAAGGACTGGCTTTGTGAATCAGATGCATTGCATTCTCTAACCAGTTGCAAAGTCGATGTGGTTGAGTTTCGAAACTTCTTTGCAGCTCACATAGAAATGTATAAAATGGTTCATGTCGGCTCATGCAGGACACAAGTCAAGAGGAAATCTGAAATGCGTGAACTCTATCTCACAACTATTCACCCCACCCAAACAAATGCTGCTCACTTTTCACTTATCTTAGCCACTCCTTCTCGCCAATGCACAAACATATGCAACTTATCATTCCTGATAAAATATCAGATAATGTTAAACTCAGGACTCAAGTAGTTAAAAAAAGAAAAGGGGGGACTATGACGTACGCAATGGTAAGTGAAATGACAGGAACTGAAAGTATCTATGCACATTTCTTTCAGTTTGTCTTTTCCAACTGACAAAAGTGCACGTTGCATATAAACATTCGCCAAAAGAAAATATTTTCCTGTATTGTTGCAGGCTAGGCATAAAAGATGAGCACCTTTTATGTCTAAGACTCTGTAACAAAACATGCCCTAAAGAGCAGATTACAATATAAGATATTTTTCAGCTGTGTGATAGCAATTTGTCTGGTCTAATTCTATTCAGTTTTGCAAACTGAAGTCTATATTTGCCTTTTTTGAGTTAATTTTGCATTGTATTCAAATGAGAATGTCAAAGTATTCGGCAAGAGCCGAATAGCAAGAAACTATTCGGCCGGAGCCGAATAGCTTTATTTCAGCCAGAATTCGGCTGAATATTTACTTGAAGCCGAAGTTCGGTACACCCCTATCTCAAACCCTTGCAATCTCACCAGAACAAACACAGAAGGAGTAGAATATAATCGATTTATAGTTTTTCAGGTTACTTTGTCGACCGGATCAGAGCATTCATTATCTGTTCTTGCCATGTTGGAATGCGGAGCAGCTGGCAACTTTATTGATATTTCCTGAGCACAAGAGAACCTTATTCCCCTCCAGTAAAAGAAGAGGTCAATACACGTAGTGTCATAAATCTCCCCCGTCTCAACTGTGATCAGGATCTCCCTTGTTCGGCCGCAGGACTCTTCCTGTGGGTGGTTCGGGTCTTGAATAGGCTCGCCAGAGCCTCGTCAGGTTGCAGAGCACGTTCAGAGTTCCGGGAAGTTCGTGGTTCCAGGGTGACCAGGATTAGCGATAACAAGCAATGTAGGGGGGGAAGTCCAGGAACAGGAAAAAAAGGCAAGGAAGGAAGTAAGAGGATCAAGGAAGCAAAAGTAGAGAGCAAACACACATCGGGTCACTATCGAAGATAGCGTTGAGACGCGCGGACCCGCAGGGGCGTGACCAATTTATAGTACGTGCTTTGACGTGAAAGCTAGTGCGTAGCACAGAGCTTGGTACGGCCATGTTGGGAGGAACAAGGAGTACAAGCCCTTCATGACAATGACCATGAGGTCCAGAAGGGGCAGTTTCGCCGGGTCATGACACGTAGAGGGAGTGGACGGACGTCCTTTGTCCTCTGGTCCGATAACGATGGAAACAAGCTCAGTCAGGATCAATATGAGTCATCATAGTGAGTCTCTTACATATAATGTTATCCGGGCTGTTCAATTTCCACTAATTCTGGGGATTTCTTGTCTAAGAAACCATAACCCTCAGATTGATTGGGAATCCAACAAATTAAGCTTTGACTCCGAATATTGCAGCAAGCATTGTATCAAGGACTCCAAGGTGGAAGTCCAGACCCATTGTACTCAAAGTCAACCATGTATTTCTATTTCTAGTATCCTGTACAGTATCAAGCATTTACAGATGTTTTTGAAGACATAAACCCTGGACTCCTCCCACCTCACCGCAAGGAAGACTCTTTTCTGTTTGGTCGGATGTACCCTTTGTCCGTATTAGAGATTAATGCACTGAAGGATTATCTGGAATCTAACCTCCAGAATGGATTTATCAGAACTTCCAAATCCTCAGGGGGTGTCTCATTGTTTTTCATTTGAAAAGGATACTAAGCTTCGTCCTTGCATCGATTACAGGGGCTTGAACAGTATCACCATAACGGATAGATATCACATGCCTCTTATCCGGGATATCTTAGAAACAGTAAGAGATGCAAGGACATTTACGAAGCTCGATCTAAGAGGCACCTATCACTTATTGAGGATTAAGACGGTCACGAATGGAAAACCACCTTTAGAACACCACTGGGGTTATTCGAATATTGTGTAATGCCCTTCGGATTGGTCAATGCTCCAGCGGTGTTCCAAATATTTGTAGACAGAGTGTTTGCTGATATGCTACATGTATCAGTGGTTGTATATTTAGATGATATATTAATCTTTTCTACTAGCCTGGAGGAGCACCATTCCCGGAAAATGCACCTTTGAGGCATCCGAGGTCACCTACCTCGGATTCATTTTGTCTGCTAAGGGTATACGCATAGACCATCGTAATCTAAAAGTACTCCAACAAATGGAATGTAGAAATTCCATACATGCCCGATGGGCATACTATTTTTCCAATTTTGATTTTCAAATAACGTATATTCCTGGAACACAAAACAGTGTAGCAGACGCACTATCAAGAAGTTGGCCAGAAGATGAAAACAAGAGGTGGTTGAGAAAGGAGAAGATCTTACCTGATCATACGTTCTGTATGATTGCCAACATCTTTCTCCAGGAAGTACAGGAAGATTTAAAGAAGCGCACACTGAAGGAAATGGAATCACATAAATTACATGAGAGTGGAGGACTGTGGTTTCACGAAGCTGCCCTATTCTTACCAACTAAGGTATTACAGAATAAGGCCATGCAATATTGATATGTCTTACGGCACAAGGGCCAAAAGGCAACTTATGAACTAGTAACCAGAAGCTTTTGGTGGCCTAAAGTGAGACAGGATGTTTTATCCTATGTGGCCTCTTGGCCTATATGTGCCACCAGCAAGATATCGCGACAGAACCCCCTGGGTCTTTTACAACAGGCAGGATTACCATCAAGACCCTGGGAACATCTTTCTCTAGACTTTGTGGTTGAATTGCCTCTATCCCATGGGAAGACAGCTATATTAGTCACAGTGGATTCTTACACTAAATTGGCTCATTTCTCCAACTTACCCGGAGTGCCATCGGCTTCGGAAACTGCAGCTGTTTTCCTTAAGGACATTGTGAGACTCCATGGATTACCCTGTACACTAGTCTCAGATAGAGGCTCACAATTCACCTCTAAATTCTGGTCCTCTCTTTGTGACCAGCTGGGCATACAGGGGGCACTTTCTTCAGGTTCCCACCCAAAATCTAACGGCCAAACGGAGAGACTCAACGCTAATTTAGAGCAATACCTCAGCTGATTTTGCAATAAAGAATAGGACATCTTTAATCCCCATGGCGGAATTCGCATATAATAACACGTTTCACTCTGCCATAAAGATGAGTCCTTTCAAGTGTACCTACGGTTATCATCCCCATCACCTACCAGAAGTACACCATCTGTCTTCCAAGACTCCAGCAGTAGATAAGGTACTATCTGAACTTGAAAAAGCCCATAAGGAGGCCTTGTTAGCACTGGAAGATAGCAGAAAGACCTACAAGAAGTATGCAGACACCAAGAGGAGATCCAATCCACAGTGGGAACCAGGAACACGCGTCTGGTTATCAACTCGACACTTACCTCGCTGGGCACATGTAGGCAAGTTTGCACCTTGTTACATAGGCCTTTATCGAATTCTATCAAGGATCAATTCAGTGGCCTTTAAACTACAACTACCTCACAGTCTTAAAAGGATCCATCCAGTGTCCCATGCATCCCTTCTCAAGACTCACAAGGAAGATCCTTTCAAGAGTTCTTTAAAGAAGACCATGGTTTCCCCACCTTCGGATCCGGAGGAATCTGAGGTTGCCAGATTACTGGACTCCCGTTACAGAAGAGGAACAGTACAATACTTGGCCCATTGGAAAGTCTATCCCAAAACAGAAAGAATGTGGGAACCAGGATCCCACATACATGTGTTACGCTCACCTGGCTCCCACAGGGGCGTCGGTCGGACCCGTACTGCTGCAGCCTCCACCCACGTGAAGCGTAGTGCAGCAATGACTGACTGGATCTGCCCTCCTAATCTTGTCTGCTTGACTCGTAGAAATATTCTCCTACAAGTGGAGAGATGGATTAGCCACTTGTGGATTCAAGTGATAGCTCCCCCACTGTCCTCCCCACTAATCACCTCTGGCCCTCTCAGCAATCTCACCTTATATTCTTGAAGGATGAGCCCTCCATCCTGCAAAGCACGCAGGGGCGCGTTGACGACCAGTTACTTCACTGGCCTGAAGATATTGGAAGAGTTGTAGACGAATCCTGACTCCAAAAGGTCCTGGCGAAGATCCGTAAGTATATAGTTCGTAAGAGTTCAAAATGTCTGGAATTCACTCCTGCCCAATTCCTCTTTTATCTTGCAACTTTGACCCAATAAGAAGAGTGACTGCTGAAAGCGCTCTCGGTAAAAGTCTGTGTTACCCAACACTGTCCGGTAAATAATGCCAAGGTTTAAACTTGCTGCTTTCTCCTTTTCTTACAGGTGCGGCATAAGAAGATGTGGCGTGCTGATGAATAATACCTCCGGCGGTAAAATCAGGTAAGCATATGGCGGCTAAAGAGATTGTCTCTGTCTGTTCTCTCTGCTCATCTTGTTGTTTCTTGTCCCCCTTAGGTGCCGGGATTCGGCGATGTAAAGATGGAGACAGCGCTGGATCGAAGAAATGCTGCATGGAACGGTGAGTATGGTGCGGCGCTGCTGCGTTGCGACGCGTTTAAAACAAAATCTTTCCTCTGGTTTGAAGATGCGATGAATCCGGAATCAGGTAAGAAATCAGGTAATACTCTTGTTCTAACCTTTGCTTCTTTCCTTCTTTCTAGGTGCTCCAGGTTCGAGGCGGGCATGGCAGAAGGCTGGATGCTGCTGCTGGCACGGTGAACGTTACGCTGCTGGATGCAGAATAACGCGAAGCGTGTCCAGCTCTTCGGCTGTGGTTTAAATAGCCTCCAAAGTAGTCCCAGGTAGGTATTCCTCCCCGACAACACTCGAGTAACAAAATAGTCCCTAAGGTAAAGTAGTCCCTTCTAGGCCTCACATGGGTTTGGATCTTCTTGCAGCATGGTCTGCATCAGGTAAGTGTGCACCTATGAGCCTGGCGCCTATGGCGCTAGGACTGATGTCCCATATGAGACTGGCGCCACAGGCGCCAGGACTGAACCCAGACAGCCCCTAACAGGGGTTGCTGGGTTTTCTCAAGGCAACATGATGCCTGCTCCCAGGGCTGATGGACGTGGTCTGGATGCTCGGGGGTATGCATCATGACAGCACTCCCCCTCAAGGCCCCTCGTAAAGTCGCTCCTCCCCTTGGTCCTGGTTTGTCTGGGAAGTTCCGGTGGAATCTCTTCACTAATTGTGGTGCATGAACGTGGTCACTAGGCTCCCATGACCTTTCCTGTGGCCCGTAACCTTTCCAATCGATTAAGTAAAAAAGTTTTGATTTAACCAGCTTGGAGTCCAGGATGTTTTTCACCTCGAATTCAGGTTCTCCATCTATCAAGATAGGATCTGGTGGTTTGGTTAGTCTTGTTCCTGGTTGAACTGGTTTTAAAAGTGAAACATGAAAGACAGGATGAATTCGCATATTGGAGGGTAATTCCAGTTTGACGGCCACCGGGTTGATAATGGCCTTAATGGTGCAAGGTCCCAAATATCTAGGATTAAAAGTCCGAGTTCCTTTCAGAGGTATGTGTTTTGTAGCTAGCCAAACCTGATCTCCAATTTGGTAGTGTGGAGTTTCACTTCTATGTAGATCAGCATCTTTCTTGTATTTCTCTTTTGCTTGCTTTAAATGTTCTGTTGCTTTCTTGAAGGCTTGTGTAATAGTAGAATGTAAATTACTAACTGCAGGCATTTCTAAGTGCTGAGGCGAATCGAGTTCTAAGCTTCTAGGGTGGTGTCCATATATGGTGTAAAAGGGGCTTTGTCCGGTTCCAGAATGTACAGAGTTATTGTATGCATATTCGGAAATCCATAAAATATCTTTCCAATTACTTTTGGTATGGTGAAGAATGCAACGTAGGTACTGTTCAAGGGTCTGGTTGGTCCTTTCCGTCTGACCATCGGTCTGGGGATGGTGACTGGTTGATAACCTTACGTCGATTCGCGCCAATTGGCAACATTTCTTCCAAAAATGTGAAATGAATTGACTACCTCGGTCAGAGACCATTACGGAAGGAAACCTGTGTATTCGAACAATGTTTTCGAGGAATTCAGCCAGAATTGAAGCAGAAGGTAATCCCTTCAAAGGAATAAAGCGGGCCATCTTGGAAAAAAGATCCACGATAACTAGAATGGTGTTAAATTCATTACATGGAGGCAGATCAGTAATAAAGTCTAAAGATAAGGTATGCCCTGGTGTAGGTGGAATATCCAAAGGTTGGAAAAGGCCAGCTGGTTTTTTCTTCTGACTTTTGTTTTGGGCACAAATGCCGCAAGACATCACAAATTACTTTATATCTTTTCGCCAGGTGGGCCACCAGAATTGTCTTTTAATTTTAGCTTCGGTTTTTGCGATACCTGGGTGACCTTCCATCAGGGTATCATGATAATTGGAGATGACAAGTCCGTGTAATTCCTTGTGTGGTAAAAATAGTTGTCCTTGATAGTAGGGCAGATCATTGATGACTGAGTAATCTGGGCCTTTCTTTACCCAGTCCTGCAGGGCTGCTGGATCGAAGAGTTGTTGGATTTTTAAATGAATTTCTTCTAGTGTCTGTAAAGTAGTTATGCCAAGAATTCTTTGTTCAGAAATTATAGGCACCTGGTTCAGGTTTGCATATGCTTCTTCCATTCCTATTCGGGATAAGGCATCTGCCTTGCCATTTTTACAGCCTGGTCGATAAGTAATCACAAAATTGAATTCGGCAAAGAACAATGTCCATCAAAGTTGACACAATGACTGGGCTTTGGCTGTTTTTAGATACTGCAAGTTCCAGTGATCGGTGATTACATTAATGGTGTGCCTGGCACCGAGAAGATAGTGTCGCCAAGCCTTAAAGGCGGATTTGATGGCTAATAACTCTTTATCGGTAACCGCATAGTTTAACTCGGGTGCCGAGAACTTTCTGGACCAAAATGCCACAGGGTGAAGTTGACCAGTTTCAGGATCCTTCTGGGAGAGACAGCTGCCATGGCTAAACTGGATGCATCAGTTTCCACTATGTATGGAAGCTCTGGGCGTGGATGCTTTAAGACAGGTGCAGACGTGAATTTCACTTTCGGCTCTTGGAAGGCCTTTTCAGCCTCTTCGGTCCACAAGAAACGTTTTTTCTTTCGCAAAAAAGTGCTGTGATGGGATGTACAACATGTGAGAAGTCCGGAATGAATCTGCGGTAGATATTGGCAAATCTGAGCATGCTTTGTACCCCTTTAACTGAACTGGGTGATGGCCACTTGAGAATTGCGTCCACCTTTCGTGAGTCCATTCGGACTCCTTTTGGAGTCAAGATATATCCAAGGAATTCAACTTCCGTAACATGAAAAACTAATTTTTCCAATTTTGCATATAACTTGTGCTGGCGTAGTTTCTCAAGGACTGCACGTACATGCTTAACATGGTCTGATTCTGAGGAGGAGTACACAAGGATATTGTCTGTAACGCTCACCTGATTCTCGCAGAGGCGCCGGTCTTGACTGGGCGACTACCGTATCTTCAAAGGTGATGTGTAGCACCCGGTTGGCTCTTTGGGCTGGACCTCTGTGCACTGTATGCCTGACGTGTAGAGTAAGATGTCTGCAGATAGAAAATATGGGGTTAATGAACTGGGGTTATTGGGGTGTCCCTTTCTCTTTCCTCTTCTCCTCTCCTGTAGACCCCAAAGGTTAACGCTCTCACCTTAGGTAAGTGAATGCCGAGCTCTCCATCTGCCTCGGGGCAGGGTGCTGTAGCCAATTTCTTCACTGGATAGGTAGCGCAGGCCTCTTGACTTCAGAGGACTGCTGTCCGTCGTTTACTGCACGAACGGTAAGTTTCGAGTCATTCAAATGTCTTTTTAAAGTCTTTAGTAATGATGTCTCTTGTTTTGCAGGGTTCCGGCGATGGCGGATGACGGGCTGAAGTGAGTTGAAGATGGAGCCCGTGTGATGAATAGAAGCGCCTGGAAGCACGTGAGTAAGCGCTTGTTGCCTGCTTCACGATGCGCTCTAACTGTCTTTTTATTTTGCAGGTACGAGTTCGGAGCGGCTGCAGGGTGCCGGAATACCCACTGGATTAGATGTGGAAAGGAGTAATGGCACGTGAGTATTAAAGTTCCCAATGTCTTTAAACGCACCTTGTTTTGTCTTTCAGATGCGGATGCAGCGCCGAAGGCCTCCGGAGCGTGCGAAGAGTTGGTAAGCTTTTGTCTTTCAGATGCCAGAATGCAGTATGAAGACCTCCGGAGCGCACAAAGAGTAGGTAAGCCTTTGCCTTTCCGATGCCGGAATGCTAACCTGTTCTTTCTTGTCTTTATAGGTGTTGCTGAAGACTGGATTCAGGATGGTAAGCCTTTGCCTTTCAGATGCCGGAATGCTAACCTGTTCTTTCTTGTCTTTATAGGTGTTGCTGAAGACTGGATTCAGGATGGTAAGCCTTTTTCCTTAGGCCCAGGACTGGGTGCAGAAGACACGATGAGCGTCCTGCTGCAGAGGGTGCAGAATAACGCAAAGCAAGATTCATCCACCGGGTGTGGTTTAAATAGCCTCCTGTAGTGCTTAGGTGTCTCCTTCCACAGCCACGCCTAAGTAAGAAAAGAGTTCCTGGTAAGAAAAGAGTTCCTGCCATCCAGAAGAGTTCCAGTGTTCTAAATCTAGGGAGTGGCTCCAGCCCCACCCAACAGGAAAAGTAGTTCCAAACAGAAGAGGATCAGAGGCTCAACTGGCAGGCAAGTAAGCAGCATGGTCTGCTGCAGGTAAGTCCACCCAAGCATTATGAGCCCGGCGCTTCCAGCGCTGGGACTGGGCATATTTATGAGCCTGGTGCCACTGGCGCCAGGACTGGGTCCAAAAGGCCCCAATTGGGACTGGTTGGCACTCGGAACCTGGGTTATGGATCTGCTTCCAAGGGAGTTGGGAAAACCCTGACCTTTTGGAAGCAGAGATCATGACAGTACCCCCCCTCAAGGCCCCTCCCAAACCGGGCTTCTCCGGGGGTTTTGGCTTGTCAGGAAATGTTCGGTGAAATCTTTTGATTAGGCGAGGAGCGTGGACATATTCAGCAGGTTCCCAGGATCTCTCTTGGGGGCCGTAGCCTTTCCAGTCAATTAGGAAGAATAGTTTAGATTTGGAGATCTTGGAGTCCAGAATGCTTTTGACTTCAAACTCGAGTTCTCCATCCACTAGGATAGGTTTTGGAGATTTGGTTAGTCGGGTTTGAGGTTGCACGGGTTTTAATAGAGAGACGTGGAAGACCGGATGTATCTTCATGTGCGGGGGCAAGTCCAACTTGACCGCTACTGGGTTTACTATGGTAGTGATGGAGTAGGGACCAAGGTATCTTGGGTTGAATGTGCGTGGCCCTTTTAGAGATAGATATTTGGTGGATAACCAGACTTGATCCCCTACTTGATAGTGAGGGGCTTCCTTCCGATGTTGATCTGCTCCTTTCTTGTATTGTTCTTTAGCCCTTTGAAGGTGAGAAACAGTTTCCTTAAAGGCTTGGGTGATTGTAGAATGCAGGTAGTCTACTGCTGGTGTTTCAAGATCTTGGAGGGGATCCAACTCTGAGGTTCGAGGGTGACTGCCGTACAAAAGAAAAAACGGGGTTTTCCCAGTTCCAGAGTGGACAGAGTTATTGTAGGCATACTCGGCTATCCAAAGGATATCTTTCCAAGTTTTTTCAGTTTGTTGCAGCATGCAGCGTAACTACTGTTCCAGAGTTTGATTGGTCCTCTCGGTTTGTCCGTCGGTCTGAGGGTGATGACTGGTCGATAGTCTCACATCAATTTGAGCCGACCGACAGCAACTTCGCCAAAAATGAGAAATAAATTGACTACCTCGATCCGAAATTAGAACCGAAGGAAAACCGTGCAGTCGGACGATGTTTTCGAGAAATTCTCGGGCCAGAGTTGCTGCTGTTGGCAAGCCTTTGAGCGGAATGAAATGCGCCATCTTGGAGAATAAGTCCACGATTACTAGAATCGTATTGTATCCGGAGCATGGAGGTAGATCGGTGATGAAGTCCATAGAAAGCGTATGCCAAGGGCGAGGTGGGATGTCAATAGGGCGTAAGAGGCCTGCTGGTCTTTCCTTTTGACTCTTGTTTTGGGCGCATACTCCACAGGACATTATAAAGTCTCTGATATCTTTTTCCAAGACGGCCACCAGAAGTAGCGCTTGATCTTTTCTGAGGTCTTGGCTATACCGGGATGACCTTCCATTAAAGAGTCGTGATAACAAGAGATTACTTTTTTCTGTAAATCTGTGCTGGGTAGGTATAATCGTTCTTGGAAATACAATAAGTTGTCCTTTACTGCAAAGTCCTTTCCCTGCAGATGCCAATTCTGTATATCTGCTGGAGTTACAAGTTGCCTGGCTTTATCCTTAACTTCCTCTATGGATTCTGTGGCGATTACACCCAGAATTCTTTGTTCGGGAATGATTGGTACAGGTTTAGGGTTGATCAAGTGTTCTTCCACTCCCATCCGAGAAAGGGCATCGGCTTTACCGTTCTTTGTACCTGGTCGATAGGTAATTATGAAGTCAAACTCGGCAAAGAATAATGCCCAACGGAGTTGTCTAGAGGATTGGGCTTTTGCGGTTTTCAAATATTGCAGGTTTCGGTGATCCGTAATCACAGTAATGGTGTGTCGGGCCCCCAGCAGATAATGCCGCCAAGCCTTAAAGGCAGACTTGATAGCCAGAAGTTCCTTGTCAGTAATCGTGTAATTGACTTCAGGAGGCGAGAATTTGCGGGACCAAAATGCCACGGGATGCAACTGATTGGTTACCGGGTCCTTTTGTGATAGAACTGCCCCCATGGCAAGGCTTGAAGCATCAGTTTCCACGATGTAGGGGAGTTCGGGGCGAGGGTGTTTTAAGATTGGTGCAGAGATAAATTTAGTCTTCAAATCCTGGAAAGCTTGTTCCGCCTCGGTAGACCATTCAAAACGTTTGTTTTTCTTTAACAAGGCAGTGATGGGCTGGACTATTCGAGAGAACTCGGGGATAAACCTGCGGTAAAAGTTAGCGAAGCCTAACATGCTTTGCACACCTTTTACGGAGGATGGTGATGGCCATTTGAGAACTGCATCGACCTTCTTTGAATCCATACGCACCCCGCCAGGTGATAATATGAATCCCAAGAATTCAACTTCAGTCACGTTGAAAACACATTTTTCCAACTTAGCGAAAAGTTTGTGTTGACGCAATCTTTCGAGGACCATTTTCACGTGTTTCCGATGTTCAGATTCCGATGAAGAATAAACGAGGATGTCGTCAATGTAAACAACAACACATACATCTATGAGCTCTCTGAGGACATCGTTCATAAAATATTGAAAGGCGGCCGGGGCATTGCAAAGTCCGAAGGGCATGACCTGATATTCAAATAGCCCATACTTGGTGCGGAAGGCCGTCTTCCATTCATCGCCCTCTTTTACTCGTACCAAGTGGTAAGCTCCTCTAAGATCCAGCTTTGTATATATGCATGCTTTTCTGACTTGGTCCAGGAGTTCAGGGATCAAAGGTAACGGATATCTATTCTTAACGGTGATCTGGTTCAGGGAGCGATAATCGATACAAGTTCTAAGGTCTCCTTCCTTTTTTGGAACGAAGAACAAAGCTGAAGAAGCAGGGGACTTGGAAGGACGAATAAACCCATTTGCCAGGTATTGATCCAGGTATTGTCGAAGGTGAAGGTTCTCAGGCTCGGTGAGGGCATAAATTCTACTACAAGGAGGAGTAGATCCAGGTATCAGGTCTATCTGGCAGTCATAAGACCTATGAGGAGGTAGAGAGTTAGCCTGATCCTTCCGGAAAACATCTTGGTATTCTAGGTATTCGGGAGGTAACTGGGGAGTCTCTGAAGAAATTGCGGCCAGTGCAACACCAGGTGGAGGGTGACAAGTAGAGACACATTCTGGAAACTGGTCCGTTCTTGCCCGCCAATCGATCAGAGGATTGTGTTTCTCTAACCAAGGTATTCCTAGAATAATCTGAAACTGAGGGGCCTTGATCACATCGAACACGATCTTCTCATGGTGTCCATCTTGACTTACTAGCGTCACTTCTTGAGTGGTATGCGTTACTGGCCCGGAGGCTATCTCTGTACCATCCACCGTAGTAATGACGTCCTTTACAGCCTTGGGACAAAGAGTTAGATTCATCCTCAAAACCATTTCATGATCCACATAATTGCCGATGGCACCGCTGTCGACGTAAGCTTCAATTGCATGTAATCGATCCGGATTATCAGGGCTAATGAGGACCATAGGTATCACGAAATGCGAGGTCACGGAACTGGTTTTTACGCTCGGCAAGAGGACCTCTATTCTTGTCGGGCGAGGTCGTTTCCCTGCTCAGAGTTTGTAACTTTGGTAACTGCAGCTCCTACTGCCTTCTTGGCAGGTTTCACCGGACAGTCTCGAAGAAAGTGCCCTGAGTTTCCGCAATATTGGCATAATTGCAACTGTTTCCTCCTTTTCCGCTCCCGTTGTGTTAGAGGACCTTTCAGACCCCCTATTTGCATGGATTCCCCGGAGTCTACTCCTTTGGAAGGAGTTGGCGGTTTGGAAAATACTCGAGCATCAAACTTGGAACGATCGGCCTTCCTGTTCTGCAGTCTGTGATCTATTTGAACGACCAAGTCTATGTAATCCGAACAGTCTTGTGGGGGATTCACTACTTGGGCTAAAACGTCTTTGAGCTCTCCACGTAGACCTCTATAAAACAGCGTAATCCTTTTGTCCTCAGGCCATTGAGTTTCCACTATTAGTCTATTGAAAGATGCAATATAAGCCAAAAGGTCTTGATTACCCTGTCGCAACGAAAGAAGCTCATTGTCCAAGGCCTGTCCCTGTGAATGTCTTGCGAACAGTTTTTCCATACTAAGCTGAAAGGCTTGAAAATCATGGAGAACCGGATCATCTTGATGAACTAGAGGGATCGACCAGTCTGCCGCATTGCCACTAAGGTACGAAAGTACAAAAGCTACTTTAGCTTGATCAGTTGGAAAGGCTGCTGGCCGGCATAAGAAGTGCAACTGGCACTGATTGATAAATACTGCAAACCTCTTTGGGTCACCAGAAAATCGCTCGGGCGGAGCCAGAGGTACATTCCCAGGTAGGTGGATCTGCACTGGATTCATAGAGGATGTTGAAGGAAGATTTGCCCCTGATGCGGGTAACGGGGTCTGTCCGGCTTGTGACTGTAGCACTTGTCTAGCAAGATTGTCTGTTCTCTCCTTGGAAATAATTAGTTGCCTTCTTAGAGCATTCGTTTCCTGACGAGTTGCATGCACTTCTGCCCTTAGTTCCCCAAGTAACCGGGCTAGGGGGTCAGTATCCGAGGTTTCCATAGCGCCTGGGTGAGAGTTTTGCGGTAGGCTTTGCGTTCTGTAACGCTCACCTGATTCTCGCAGAGGCGCCGGTCTTGACTGGGCGACTACCGTATCTTCAAAGGTGATGTGTAGCACCCGGTTGGCTCTTTGGGCTGGACCTCTGTGCACTGTATGCCTGACGTGTAGAGTAAGATGTCTGCAGATAGAAAATATGGGGTTAATGAACTGGGGTTATTGGGGTGTCCCTTTCTCTTTCCTCTTCTCCTCTCCTGTAGACCCCAAAGGTTAACGCTCTCACCTTAGGTAAGTGAATGCCGAGCTCTCCATCTGCCTCGGGGCAGGGTGCTGTAGCCAATTTCTTCACTGGATAGGTAGCGCAGGCCTCTTGACTTCAGAGG
Source organism: Ambystoma mexicanum (assembly GCF_040938575.1). Classification (NCBI taxonomy): domain Eukaryota; kingdom Metazoa; phylum Chordata; class Amphibia; order Caudata; family Ambystomatidae; genus Ambystoma; species Ambystoma mexicanum. The sequence continues at coordinate 939,933,080 of NC_090930.1, read as the reverse complement.
ACTGCTGTCCGTCGTTTACTGCACGAACGGTAAGTTTCGAGTCATTCAAATGTCTTTTTAAAGTCTTTAGTAATGATGTCTCTTGTTTTGCAGGGTTCCGGCGATGGCGGATGACGGGCTGAAGTGAGTTGAAGATGGAGCCCGTGTGATGAATAGAAGCGCCTGGAAGCACGTGAGTAAGCGCTTGTTGCCTGCTTCACGATGCGCTCTAACTGTCTTTTTATTTTGCAGGTACGAGTTCAGAGCGGCTGCAGGGTGCCGGAATACCCACTGGATTAGATGTGGAAAGGAGTAATGGCACGTGAGTATTAAAGTTCCCCAATGTCTTTAAACGCACCTTGTTTTGTCTTTCAGATGCGGATGCAGCGCCGAAGGCCTCCGGAGCGTGCGAAGAGTTGGTAAGCTTTTGTCTTTCAGATGCCAGAATGCAGTATGAAGACCTCCGGAGCGCACGAAGAGTAGGTAAGCCTTTGCCTTTCCGATGCCGGAATGCTAACCTGTTCTTTCTTGTCTTTATAGGTGTTGCTGAAGACTGGATTCAGGATGGTAAGCCTTTGCCTTTCAGATGCCGGAATGCTAACCTGTTCTTTCTTGTCTTTATAGGTGTTGCTGAAGACTGGATTCAGGATGGTAAGCCTTTTTCCTTAGGCCCAGGACTGGGTGCAGAAGACACGATGAGCGTCCTGCTGCAGAGGGTGCAGAATAACGCAAAGCAAGATTCATCCACCGGGTGTGGTTTAAATAGCCTCCTGTAGTGCTTAGGTGTCTCCTTCCACAGCCACGCCTAAGTAAGAAAAGAGTTCCTGGTAAGAAAAGAGTTCCTGCCTTCCAGAAGAGTTCCAGTGTTCTAAATCTAGGGAGTGGCTCCAGCCCCACCCAACAGGAAAAGTAGTTCCAAACAGAAGAGGATCAGAGGCTCAACTGGCAGGCAAGTAAGCAGCATGGTCTGCTGCAGGTAAGTCCACCCAAGCATTATGAGCCCGGCGCTTCCAGCGCTGGGACTGGGCATATTTATGAGCCTGGTGCCACTGGCACCAGGACTGGGTCCAAAAGGCCCCAATTGGGACTGGTTGGCACTCGGAACCTGGGTTATGGATCTGCTTCCAAGGGAGTTGGGAAAACCCTGACCTTTTGGAAGCAGAGATCATGACATTGTCTATGTATACAACAACACAGACGTCAATGAGTTCACGAAAGACATTGTTCATTGTGGAAGGCTGCTGGTGCATTGCACAACCCGAAGGGCATCACCTGATACTCGAATAATCCATACTTAGTGCGAAAGGCCGTCTTCCATTCGTCGCCTTTCTTTACATGTACCAACTGATATGCCCCTCGGAGATCTAACTTAGTGTAGATACAAGCATCCTTTACTTGGTCTAGTAATTCGGGGATCAGAGGCAATGGGTACCGTTTTTTTACCGTAATCTGATTTAGTGCGCGGTAGTCTATGCACGTTCTAAGGTCACCTTCCTTTTTTGGCATGAAGAACAAAGCTGAGGAAACAGGGGACTTGGATGGACGAATGAAACCATTAGCAAGGTATTGGTCTAAATATTGTCGTAGGTGCTGGTTTTCGGGTTCCGTGAGGGCGTACATTCTGCTGCATGGGCGTTGTGCACCGGGGATGAGGTTGATTTGACAATCGTATGATCTGTGTGGCGGTAAGGTATTTGCCTGTTCTTTTTGGAAAACGTCCTGGAATTCTTGGCATTCCTGAGGTAACTGCACGACTGGAGTAGTGACTGTGGCCAGGCCTTTGTTCAAGGTTTTTTCCGGGTAGCAGGTCTGTGCACAATCCGGGAAGGTTATTCTCTTCTCTTGCCAATCAATACAAGGATTATGTGTTTCTAACCAAGGTATCCCCAGTATTATTTGGAACTGTGGGGCTTTGATTAAGTCAAACACAATAGTCTCTCGATGCCCGTCCTGACGCAGCAGTGTCATCTTTGTAGTGGAATGAGTTACAGGCCCAGAGGCAATTTCAGTTCCATCGACTGTGGTGACGACATCCGGAGCGGTCTTTTTGCAGAGAGATAGGTTCATCCTAGAAGCCAATTTACGGTCCATATAGTTTCCTACGGCCCCGCTATCGATATATGCCCTTGCTGCGTGCATACGTGATGGGAGTCTTGGATCAATGAGGATCATTGGTATGATTAGATGCGAGGTCTGAGTGTCCTTCTTCAAGCTCGGCAAGCGGACCTCTACGCTTGTCGGGAATGGTCGTTTCCCGATTCAGGCTCTGTTTGATTTCTAACAGCTACTCCAGATACTTTCTTGGATGGTTTAATAGGGCAATCCCTTAGAAAATGTCCTGAAGCCCCACAATAAAGGCACAATTGCATTTGTCATCTTCTTTCTCTCTCTTTTTGCGTTAAGCGTGCCTTAACCCCCCCGATCTGCATGGGTTCAGATGTGTTAGTTCCTTTGGAGGTAACATGTGGTTTGACCAGTACTCGATTCTCAAATTTAGCTCGATCAGCCTTTTGATTCTGGAGTCGGTGGTCTAACTGGACTACTAAGTCTATATATTCTGTGCAATCCTGGGGAGGGTTCACCACTTGGGCCAAAACATCTTTGAGTTCACCCCGAAGCCCACGATGAAATAAAATAATGGTTTTCTCCTCTGGCCAGCCGGTTTCCACCACTAACCTGTTGAAGGTCGCGTTATAGGTTAGCAGATCCTGAGTGCCTTGTCGTAGGGATAAAAGTTCGTTATCCAGGGCCTGACCATGTGAATGTCTGACAAATAGTTTTTCCATGCTCAATTGAAAACCTTGAAAATCCCGAAGAAGAGGGTCATCCTGGTTGACCAGCAGGATTGACCAATCTGCTGCGCTACCACTAAGGTACGATAGTACAAAGGCTACTTTGGCTTGGTCGTTTGGGAAAGCTCCTGGTCTGCATAGAAAGTGCAAGAGGAACTGGTTCATGAACACGGCGAACGTTTTCGGGTCCCCAGCAAAACGTTCGGGTGGAGCTAAAGGAATGTTCCCTAGTAGAACGACTTTCACATCATTGCTCGAAGAGACAGGAGTTGGATTCCCTCCGAGTCCAGGTAGTGGTGTTTGGCCGGCTTGGCTTTGCAGCAGTTGTCTAGCAAGATCATCAGTGCGTTCCTTTGACAAAATAAGTTCTCTCATTAGGGCATTAGTCTCTTGGCGTGCAGAGTGCACCTCTGCCCTATGTTCCCCTAACAGTTGGGCTAGTTGATCGGTTTCAGAGGTTTCCATAACGCCTGGGTGGTTTTTTTTGGGTAGGCTTCGCGTTCTGTTACGCTCACCTGGCTCCCACAGGGGCGTCGGTCGGACCCGGACTGATGCATAGTGCAGCGATGACTGACTGGATCTGCCCTCCTAATCTTGTCTGCTTGACCCGTAGAAATATTCTCCTACAAGTGGAGAGATGGATTTAGCCACTTGTGGATTCATGTTATAGCTACCCCACTGTCCATCCCCACTAATTACCTCTGTGCCCTCTCAGCAATCTCACCTTATATTCTTGAAGGATGAGCCCTCCATCCTGCGAAGCACGCAGGGGCACGTTGGTCACTGGCCTGAAGATATTGGAAGAGTTGTAGACGAATCCTGATTCCAAAAGGTCCTGGCGAAGAGCCGTAAGTATATAGATCGTAAGAGTTCAAAATGTCTGGAATTCACTTTTTCTTGTCCCCCTTAGGTGCCGGGATTCGACGATGTAAAGATGGAGACAGCGCCGGATCGAAGAAATGCTGCGTGGAACGGTGAGTATGGCGCGGCGCTGCTGCTGCGTTGCGACGCGTTTAAAACAAAATCTTTCCTCTGGTTTGAAGATGCGATGAATCCAGGTAAGAAATCAGGTAATACTCTTGTTCTAACCTTTGCTTCTTTCCTTCTTTCTAGGTGCTCCAGGTTCGAGGAGGGCGTGGCAGAAGGCTGGATGCTGCTGCTGGCACGGTGAACGTTACGCTGCTGGATGCAGAATAACGCAAAGCGTGTGCAGCTCTTCGGCTGTGGTTTAAATAGCCTCCAAAGTAGTCCCAGGTAGGTATTCCTCCCCGACCACACCCGAGTAACAAAATAGTCCGTAAGGTAAAGTAGTCCCTTCTAGGCCTCACATGGGTTTGGATCTTCTTGCAGCATGGTCTGCATCAGGTAAGTGTGCACCTATGAGCCTGGCGCCTATGGCGCCAGGACTGATGTCCCATATGAGCCTGGCGCCACAGGCGCCAGGACTGAACCCAGACAGCCCCTAACAGGGGTTGCTGGGTTTTCTCAAGGCAACATGATGCCTGCTCCCGGGGCTGATGGACATGGTCTGGATGCTCGGGGTATGCATCATGACAACATGCCCCCAGACTGTTACAACGATTTCATAGATTGTATCTGGGAAAGCCAGGAGGGAACCGGCATTGGAAGGGGCATACTGTCACGCATCAACCCTGGAAAATATGGCATAAGCGGAGATACTCCTAACATGGAGGAGCAAGTTCCGTGTCGACGGTCTAGTTTATTTTCAACATGGCCACCGGAACTCATTTAACGGGATCAGAAACATTCATCCGGTGCGTTGTATCGTTCTTTCTGTCTGCCGCTGCTTCTCTACATTCCAATTAGACTAGCGTTACTCCGTTCGATCCTTAATCTATATTATATTTCTAGCCTCTACTTTCCTGTTTTGCCACACTCTTGGAGCGATCATCTTCTGTGGATTACTTTCACTTTTCTTTCGCGCACCGTAGCATTTCTCTTCCTAAGTTGAAATGCTACTCTCTTGTGTCTATTGCTTGTGATTTATGTACTTCCTATTACCTTTTCCTCTGTACGTTTTCAGCCACATCATTTCAACATTAATAACAAGAACACCGCCTTACCACTACTACAGGGTTTTTTCAGCCTTTTGCTTTTTCCCTGTTTTAAGGAGTGTGCTCCTCAGGAGTACTTTGGACAGGGGGTTTTCTGGGAAGAAAAGAAACCCATAAGGAAGAAGGACTCGGAAAGACACAAAGGCGTGTTCAAGGAGGCAGGTGAGGAGGAGTTAAGGGAAGTGTTATCCAAACCTGACACTAAATTGGTGGATGACGCCAAGAGTGGTCTGAGTCTTGGTGTCCTGCAATTCGCAGTCAAAATCTTGTTGAAGCTATGTGAGGCAACTCATGAAGACCTTACAATTCAAGGGGCCATGATGACTCGTCTCTTAGATCCAGCCTGCTGAAATAGGCAGCCTCCCAGTAACCCTATACCTCTGCCCGAAGCCTTAATGTTCTATCTCAGCAATGTTCTAACTCTGCTCCAGTTGATTCAAAAAGTGCAAGAAATGTAAACGAAGTGTGCCAAGCATCACAGACAAGCCAACCTACCCATAAACAGCGACGGCGGAAAAGGCGCCAGCAGATGCTGGCAGCAAATGCAAAAAAGGGTCAGCATGCATAGGTGGTTACCATCGAATCCCACCCCCTCAACTCCACTGTGTGATCAGATAGCCTTATAAACACAAAAAAGTCAAGGAAACGTGCTGCCCGCCGTAAAAGGAGATCCACCCAAGGGGTAGGCATCTTGGCCAGTTGGCTGATGTTGGAAGATGGCCACAAAAGGCAATTAGCATAGAGTGACCTATGCCCATTAATCGGCCTATTGGAGAGCAGGCAAGGGTGGCCATGCCAGCCGTAATCGAAGAAGGTGATGACATTTCTCGGAACTCTGAGACATTAAGTACACCCTCAGGTGAAGAACAGGATTGGGCACTCAATCCTAAAGTTCTTACCATTGGGCCAGGGACAGTCATGAAGGGTAGCCGGAACCTGAATAGGTCGACCCTTGCCGCTTTTCTCTGTAAAATCCCTTCTTTGAGTCTTTTGAATTCTGGTAACTTCGACTTTATTGAACCCCTCACTTCAATAACAGGCAATGCCACCAGAATTCACTTTTGGCTGCCCAAAACTACCTTCATGATCCATCAGCACCAGGCATCTTTGAAGTACGTGGGCTTTGAGCTTGATAAAAAGGAGCACATAGACATTGCATCAGTGTGCTGCCCTCAGTGCAAGGGCCCACAACCTGTCGCAAAAACCTCCACCCTAAATGAAGTACCTGGTTCGGGAGTCAGGTTTGATGACATCAAGGGCTGGGAATGGCTGCAGAGAGTCCTCCCTAAAGCCAGGCATAATCATTGAAGCTGCAAGATCTTGAGCTGGAACACTTGTGGCTTCTCACACTGGATGCAAAAGGGGGGACCCGAAACACCCTGCTTTAATTTGATATCTTTGCGCTACAAGAGACCTAGCTAACATCTGATGTCAACATTGATGTTTTTGTCATATTCCAATGCAAGGCTGATAAAGTAAAAGTGGGACGTTCATCTGGGGGGCGGGGTTTGATTGGGGCCAGCAATGATTTAATCCCTACTGTAGCTGGCCCCCACGTGTCTGGGAGAAACTTGCTGGTGGTCGATATCTGCAGGAAAGTGGGGAATGGCCAGGAACGTATGATAATTACAAATATCTATGACCCACTAGGTGAGGATGTTGACGAGGAAGTGTTTGACAATTTAGACCTTATCCAGGCTGATTGGGGAGAGTTATGCAAATAACAAGTGGGGTGCTGGAAGTCTCTCTGCCAGACATTAGTCCTGGTTATGAGAGCCTTACCCAGAGTCTTTAGCTCACTATCTTTCACAGAGGAGAAATATCCAAAACATATTAGTCTTTGTACTGCCCTGGGGCATTCCAGCACTGAAATGCTAGGCAATTCTCTGAGCAAGAGTACCAACAGCAACCCCAGACACGTGTTTAGATCTGGTTTGATCTCATCAGTAGGGTGGAGCTGTGCAACTCTAAGAATAGTGAGCAAGGGGTCCACGTCTGGATTCCCCTAGTAACTTAGGGTGAGACCCAAAGTTACTTAAAATATGCAAATAACAAGGGAGTCCTGGGAGTCTCTCTGCCAGACATTAGTCCTGGTTACGAGAGCCTTTCCCAGAGTATTTAGCTCACTATCTTTCACAGAGGAGAAATATCCAAAACATATTAGTCTTTGTCCTGCCCTGGGACAGTCCATCACTGAAATGCTAGGCAATTCTCCTCTGAACAAGAGTACCAAAAGCAACCCCAGACACGTGTTTCGCTCTGGTTGGACCTCATCAGTAGGGTGGCGTTGCACCGCTCTAAGAATAGTGAGCAAGGGCTCCACGTCTGGATTCCCTTAGTAATTTAGGGTGACACCCAAAGTTACTTAAAATATGCAAATAACAAGGGGGGTCCTGGGAGTCTCTCTGCCAGACATTAGTCCTGGTTACAAGAGCCTTAACCAGAGTCTTTAGCTCACTATATTTCACAGAGGAGAAATATCCAAAACATATCAGTCTTTGTCCTGCTCTGGGGCAGTCCAGCATCGAAATGCTAGACAATTCTCCTCTGAACAAGAGTACCAACAGCAACACCAGTCACGTGTTTCGGTCTGGTTGGACCTCATCAGTAGGGTGGAGCTGTGCCTCTCTAAGAATAGTGAGCAAGGGGTCCAGGTCTGGATACCCCTAGTAACTTAGGGTGAGACCCAAAGTTACTAAAAATATGCAAATAACAAGGGGAGTCCTGGGAGTCTCTCTGCCAGACAGTGGTCCTGGTTACGAGAGCCTTACCCAGATTCTTTAGCTCACTATCTTTCACAGAGGAGAAATATCAAAAACATATCAGTTTTTGTCCTGCCCTGGGGCAGTCCACCACAGAAATGCTAGGCAATTCTCCTCTGACCAAGAGTACCAACAGCAACCCCAGAAACATGTTTCAGTCTGGTTGGACCTCAACAGTAGGGTGGAGCTGTGCCTCTCTAAGAATAGTGAGCAAGGGCCCCACGTCTGGATTCCCTTAGTAACTTAGGGTGAGACCCAAAGTTACTTAAAATATGCAAATAACAAGGGGGCTCCTGGGACTCTCTCTGCCAGACATTAGTCATGGTTACAAGAGCCTTACCCAGATCCTTTAGCTCACTATCTTTCACAGAGGAGTAATATCCAAAACATATCAGTCTTTGTCCTGCCCAGGGGCAGTCCAGCACCAAAATGCTAGGCAATTCTCCTCTGAACAAGAGTACCAACAGCAACCCGAGACAACTGTTTCGGTCTGGTTGGACCTCATCAGTAGGGTGGAGCTGTGCCTCTCTAAGAATAGTGAGCAAGGGGTCCACGTCTGGATTCCCCTAGTAATTTAGGGTGAGACCCAAAGTTACTTAAAATATGGAAATAACAAGGGGGATCCTGGGAGTCTCTCTGCCAGACATTAGTCCTGGTTACGAGTGCCTATTTATGACGCGCCAGGTGAGGATGTTGACGAGGAAGTGCTTGACAATTTAGACCTTATCCGGGCTGATTGGGGAGACGTGGCAGCATTTAACCCATTGATACTGTGTGGATGCTGCAATGCTAGATGTTTGGATAGATCTGAAGCGTGGGTTTTTAAGGATGTGCCCAAACCAAGTACTATGCCACATAAAACATCGAACGTCAAGGGGCGGCAGTGGCTCAGTTACTTGAAGGACTGGAATTTATTTTTCCCAAGTGGTCACACAAAAGGGGATTTCCCAGGTTGTACAACCTGGTCTGTAGGGGGGAAAAGGGCGATATTGGACTATTTCACAGCTAACAATTGCCATTTGGAATTGGTTAATACTCTTAAAACTGCTCGTAATGCATGCAGTGATCATGCTATGCTGATGCTTGACTTAAATGTGAATGCCAGAGAAATTAAGACCCCTAAGTGTGGCAATGTCGAACCAAATCATGCAAATCATGCAGGGAACCGACTTTGCTGGACTCATCTCAAAATTGGGAAACTGTGTGCAAGGGTTTTCACACAGGGCTATTTTGGTGAGAAAGGTCTTAAGGGCAAAAAGACCAATGATATTGAGGCATGGCTTTCACTTATTGCGCATGAAGAGGGGTGTTGTTATAGAGCAGCTATGGTGGTGAGTAACACCAAGTCTTCCCAAGTCTTTAATATATAGATCATAATCGTAAGCGCATTATGCCTAGGGGCATCCGCCGCCTTAGGTTGCGAATCATCCAGAGTGGGCAATTCGGTGACTGTGCACTTGAAACGGCGCAAATTAAAAAGGAATATTATTCATGGCTAAAAAGCCATAAAGACACGATCAAAAAGTCGAAATGGGAACAGTTTGTTCAGCTGTATGCGAGATGGGATTCAGGAGCCATGTGGAAACTACTTGCAAAAGCTAGGGGGGAAACGGATAAAAACTGTGTTAACCCGATCTCGGGAGCCACTTGGTGTGCTCATATTGTGCTTATAGCGATGATTACGCTATAGCACTAATGAATGCCATTTCGATTATTAACAATAGTGACCTGGGAGAAAATACAGATAAAACAGACGATTGGGATGAAATAATCCAACTACGAAAAAGATTAATAAGAACTGAGTTACATGGTGCCATCATGTTGGAATATCTAAAAAATAAAGCACTCCCCCGAGGACTAACAGTTGAAAACGAACCTCGACTGTTTTTAGATAACACCAAATTCAAACTCCAATGGAGCTATATCGCCAACCGATGTGGGCGAGATTGGCTCACATTGATAATCGACACAGTGAAAGAAACAACTAAAAAATAGAGATTGATCTGAAAAAAGTAGAAGAGGATATCAAAAAGCTAATTGCACTGGCTCTCCTAAAGAAAAGAATAGAAGGAATCGACAAAGAAATGAAAGATTTCAAACAATCTAACACACTAGAAAGAATACAAAGACTAAAGAAAGATTTAGGTAGATATTCTCACGAAAAAGCTTATCCCTACACAAAAGAAGGTTATAATACACAGGCAGGACAAACACAAGGACAAATACACCATAACAGAAGAGTAAGGTTTAGAGCTACTTCTTTCAGTTCAAGCAACACAAGTAGTGACCCAGACAACTCAAGTGGAGGGACCCCCACGAACAATCGAGGCAGAGGTAATCCAAACTATAGACAAAAAAGAGGAAACCCCAACCAAAGTAGACAACCTTTTTTATACAAAGGCCCCAACAGGGGCAACTGGAACGGAGATCAAAGATACCTATGGAACGGCAATCACTTCTAGTAAATCTCTCTACTTATGAACCTACCCCAACTGAAAAACAACTTTTAGAGAAAGGTTTAGGATATGTAATTTCCAACAAACATGACCCTTTTGTTTTCCGCACGGATTTCTTTAAATTCATGAGGAAAATTAGACTTAAAGAATATTTCGCTAACACAACAGAGAAATCCCTAAACCCGAATATGGTCAACCACTCAGGTCTTAAGAATTCCTCGACTTTTTACCCCCCCTCGTATGCGTTTTTCGCCTGAGTCAACACTGTTCGAAAAAAGAGTGTTTACTGAAGTGAGTAAACTGGAAAAACAAGCAATACCAATGTATCAGAATTTAAGCTCTGTAGAAAGGGAAGCAATGGAATCTCTAACAACGAATCAAGAAATCGTTATAAAAAGAGCCGATAAAGGCGGAGCTATAGTGATGCAGAATAAAAAAGACTATATAGAAGAATGCCTGAGACAATAGAACAATACTGAATTCTACAAGAAATTAACAACTGACCCTACAAATGAACTAAGAAAACTTACAGAATTAAAAACAACAAAAGCCCAGGAAAGAGGGTGGATTAGCAAACAAGAATGTCAATTTCTAAACAATCAGGAACCGGTTATACCTAAATTTTATTGCTTACCAAAAATCCATAAAACCCTCACTAAACCGCCAGGGAGACCAATCGTCTCAGGCATTAATTCTATTTTAGAGCCACTTTCTAAATTCGCTGATCACTACCTAAAAGGATATGTGATGAACATGAAATCTTATCTCAAAGATACTAAAGAAGTGATAAAAAAAATATAAACACCTTCCATATATCCCAGAGAATTCATACCTTATAGGTCTAGACATAGTCTCCCTTTATACAAACATCCCGCAACAGGCGACTCTAGAAACAATCGATGAAATTCTACTAAACCGCATTGACAATGACCCAGACCCTAGTTCATTCATTTTATAGTGTATAGATCTAGCCCTCACCAGGAACTATTTTGAATTCTGTGGCACCTTTTTCCAGCAAATAGAGGGAACCACCATGGGAGCCACCATGGCCCCAAGTCTAGCTAATCCTTTCGTAGAATATTTTGAAAAAAAGTTTATCTACACACTAAACCCATTTTCATCCAATATTCAAGCCTGGGCGAGATACATCGACGATGTCCTCATGATATGGTCAGGTGCTAGTGAAGAAGCAGAAGAATTCCTCAGATGGCTGAACAATTGTAATCGACATCTATAATTCACCATGAATATAAAAAAAATTCTATTGACTTTTTAGACTTAACAATCTTCCATGAGGAAGGTCGTTTACTAGTCAAACCATTCCATAAGACAACTGAGAGAAATTCACTCTTACACTATGAAAGTCATCATGTGAAACATCTGAGAGATAAGTTGCCCTATGGCAAGTTCTTGCGTCTCAAGAGAAATAGTAGTCAAAAAGAAGCTTTTGAAATAGAAGCTAAGAATCTAACATCTAAATTAAAACAAAGGGGATACCAAAAAAAACTGATTAAAAAGTCTGAAAAAAGAGTGGCAAATAACAATCGAGATGCCCTTTTAGAAGACAAAATAAAACAACCGCAATGTCGTGACCTGCCGCGTAGTGAAGAGTAATGGGCCTCTGTCCACAAATCACCCACAGGGAAGAGTAAATAAACTCCCTGTGCGAGCTTTGAGGCCACAGGTGGTTTGATGGTTCGCCGGATCTGATGACGCCAAGGACCCCAGAGGCTGTTAAAAGGAAGTTAAGATTAGCACAGGCAAACACAGTACTTTGGTATGAAGAAGTGTGCAATAATCTCTTACCTAAACCCAGCAGGGATGATACTGGGGTAACTTGGGTCTGGTGCGAGGGAGTGCCGTAGATCCGGACAGCCGTGTCCCAAATGGTAGGTACCGGCTGTACCTGTGGCCCTGCCGTGACTTGAAAGGCACTTGAAACTAAACACGTAGAGCCAATGGCCGAAGGTCGTAGAGTCAAAAAGGGGCAATCCGTAAACAATCCGTTAAGCAAAGCAAAGTGTCCAGAGTACCGATATCCGTGCAGTTCCGAGCGACAAGATCGAGGAGTAAGCAGGCCAGTCCTTGATTCATAAGCCAAAGTCCAAATCCGAAGTAACAAAGTAACGTGAATTCTGCAAGCGCCGAACAGAGTCGTGAAACAGCTGTGAAGCGCTGTGAAACTCGAACTTCCCGGCTTTTATGTGCGTCGACTCCCGATCACGTGAGCGGAACTTTGGACACGTGATCGGGAAGTCGTTGCGGAACCAGGAAGTAACCGCGATCGGGTGTTCCAGCCCGAACGCAGTCTCCATGGGAGTTGCCAATGGAAAGTAGGCAACAAACCGGGCCAGCCTCTACGCACAACCCGCACTCGCTGGTGATGGCGACTCCCTCGCACCCTAGGTGAGGAAATGTCTCGGGAGGTGGACAGCAACCCGGGGAAAGTAACAGTGTGTGCTGGGGTGTCAATCAAAGAGGTGCATTGTGGCGAGACTGTTTTGTAGTGCATGACACGCAAGAAGATTGATTAGTATGTGTAAACACTTTTTCAAACCTCAGTCTAAAAATCAGCCAAATTGTAAAGCGACATTGGAAAATCTTTAAAGACTCTAACTTCGAAATACCCACACCAATGTTTGCCTATAAAAAAAATCTTTAACAATAGGAAATCGAGTAAGCAGCAGTAAGCTTAAAGAAAAAACACCTGCCATGAATAGTCTAACACAAACTTGGGGCCTCTCCCCAGTAACTGGTCATTATCCATGCGGGAATTGCGCTATGTGTAAACTCACAAAAACACTAAAGAAGTGAATATTGGGATAGCAAAACCGTGACAATGAAAACAAATGACAAATTGCAACTCTGAATATGTAATATACATGATTACCTGTCCTTGTAATAAACACTACATAGGGAAAACTAATCAAAAAGTAAAAGTCAGAATGCAAGAACACAAAAGTTGCCTCAAAAATAAAGTACTCAATGCTGCGTTAGTAAAACACTTTATGGAAATGAAACACTCCTTTGAAGATTTTAATTGTAAAGTCTTGATGATGTTACAAGGTAACAACCATAACACCAAAAGCAAAGTTCTTTTTGAGAAAGAGCAGAGACTCATTTTCCTCACACAAAGTGACAAAACGGGTCTCAATGAGTCTATTGAATGGCTCAAAGTATAATTTAAATCATGTATTTATACTAGAGCCAGGCCATACCCAATAGCACTAGATCAAGTAGAGTCTGCCAGTAGCTGAAGTAATTGTTACAACCTTAATTTTGCTAATTTTTTCTAACTACAAGTTATACATCATTTTTCTAAAACGTTAGGAAAAGCATCTTTCCAGTACAGTAAAATTGTGGACGTTCGATTGTAACACATGGTGTAGACCACTCATAAACAAGGGTAAACACTAATAAAGGACTAAGAACCAGCACGGAATACACAGAGCTTACACGGTTTCTATCAACTCAAGATGGCGCCCAAAAGCACAGAGTTTTTCAGCGTTTTCAGGACGCTGTAGAACAGCTAAAGAGAATATATCAAATGTAGGCAGAATCCAGACCCATTTAACAGCACAAGCAGAACTATCACGCTCGTTAGGATACACGCGGTTGCCATACTGATTCAGGTAAGCGCATGTACTGCGAATCCTTCGACTATCAAGAGCCACCAAAGGGGAGAATAGTTAACATGCCCAAATTACGACATTTATTACTGAACACAACAACTATGTAGCTGTATAACTATGCCGCACAAAAACATAAATACTGTTCAGCCACCCATACAATTATGGGAAAGGCTGGTTATTTTTCAGGATAGTTGTGATCCACAAGTATTAAGACTACCTGTCCATATATATAGTGAACTAAATAAACTCAACCCATGGGGGGGGGGTTCTGTCCCCATTTATAGACAGTCTCTGGAAATAAACAGGCAGGCCAGCCGGATTTAACTGTAACGTGCTGAAGACAACATCATTTACAGAAATCAACCTCTCTGGACTCCACCTCAAAGTATAGAGGTAAGAAAAGGCTCATTATGGTTATATACATCTGATCCTGTTGTTTTTGTAAATGAGTGATAAACCCATTTCCGAATGTCCCATTTATAACTAACTCACCTATCAGCACAGTCTGATTCATGATTCTTGGGTTGAAAGGCCATTTCTAATGGTCACCCTCTATTTTTCTAATTTGATTATAGGAGTTTGGGGAAGATCTGCTCGCCCTAGAAGATAAAACTGCCTATTTATTAAGGCTACATTTCTCCTCCTTAGAGGGACCAACTACACTTGGAAATTCAGGTAACATATGCAACCTTGAATTGTTCCTGACACCTTAATAGTGTCTAAAGAATATTAGTGATATGCTGATTCTTTTTCATTCTGGTTTTTGTCAACAGCTGCTCCTTTTACAGTGAATTATAACTTCAAAAAAAGAAGACTCTCATCACTCTAATATTGTTAATAACCACTCCTGAAGAAAGTCCCGCCAACACCTAGAGGACTGAAACATGTTGAGTTCACAGTCCAGGAATTATCCTAGACTGGTGATAAAAAATAATTAGAGATCGTGATTGATCTAACATCCTGACCTAATAGGACTTTTTTTCTATAGGCTGTTTTACACATTAATGAATGTGTATGATCTTTTTTTTTAAAACATTGATTGTGTGTTTTTCTTTTATCATTTTTGATAGTATCTTTAGAGTATTATGATGAATGCATTTAATATGAAAACCGTTTCTATTTTTATGAAATTTGTATTCAGTAACTATTAAAAATAAATATATTTTGTAAAGAAAGTATGAAATCTTCTTGATAGAGAGTAACTGTTGACAACTACCTCAGTCCTACCTTCCCTTGTATCTAAAGCTCACCTAATCTCGAAATTGAGGTAGGACTCCATTCCGTACAAGGAATGGGTTTTGGGATCTCCTCTTAATGTATAGTGCTCATATTAGCACAAAATATTATGATCCCTCAGTTCCATGTGTATTTCCTCAGGCTGACTTGGCCTGGTCTTTGGAAATTAACAGGAAGACCCTTGTGATAGAAATGAATACATTAAAGAAATCAGTAGCCCCAGGCCTAATGACCTAGTGAATGTGATTTTAAAGGGACCCCGAGAATTGGGCACATGTTATGCTTATTTTGTTTGCCCAAGTCTGCAGAGAGCGTGCAATACCAATTTCATGGCAGCAGTCTGTTTTTGTACCAATTTATAAGAAGGGTGAGCAAATGGATGTAAACAACTACAGGCTGCTGTCCATGTTGGACGCTACTGGCAAACTCTTTGCTATACTGGTTCTAAAAGAACTGCAGAAATGGGTGGAGGCGAATAATATCCTCCACCTGTTTCAGACAGGATTCCGCCCAGGGTCAGGGACAGCCCATAACAACAGAACATTGGACTCTCTTATTCAATCCACCCGTGGCAATAGTTCAGTGACACTGTACGTGGCCTTTGTGGATTTCAAATCCGCCTTCGACCAAGTAAACAGTGAGATTCTGTGGGCCAAACTCAGCAAATTGGGGTGCTGCAAATATTAACTCAGCTACACAGCTATAATTGGGCTTGTGTTAGGCTGGATAATGGAGGGACAGTGACATCAAAGTCTACAGGGGCGTCAAGCAAGGCTGTGCGTTGGCTCCCCTGTTGTTTAATTTGTATATATCCGATCTCATTATGTGCCTGCTTGGGAAAAGCTAACTGCCGCCCCCCCCCCCCTACCGCCCACCCCAAGATCGGCTCAGCGGCTGCTATTGCCATGTTATATGCTGATGATTTGGTAATTTGTGACTGTACTTTAGTGGGAATGAAGAATATGCTTAACAAATTGGCAATATATGGCAACAAGCATGAACTGGTTATTAACTTGGACAAGACTAAGATCATGTTAATATCTAGAAGCAAAGTCTACAGAGTTACGATGGAAACTACTCTGGGAGAGATAGACTATGTTCAAGGTCAGGAGGGTCAAACATCTGACCTATCAAGTACGAACGTTTGCCCATGAATATACAGGATATTCTATTAAGGGCATCATAACTTTGTACATAAACAATGCCTTTGTCCTACAGTCCTTTATGGACTCGAAGCTCTGGCCGTGCAGGATGTCAACTGGTTAAATAAAATTGAGTGCATCTTCTGGCGCACAGTCCTGTGTCTCAGTCCCTCTTGTCCTATGGAATACCTGTGCTTAGAATTAGGGCTCACATCACTCAGGGGCATGGTGCTTAGGACACGTGGTTGTTTTTACATGAAGTCTAAGGCTAACACGGGCTGCGCTTTGCTGGCTCGGCTGGGAGACAGTGGCAATAAAGAAGTGGTCTATAGGGGCAGTAACTTTATGAATTTAAACCTGGATACATATGATGAGATCAAACAGCTTCCAAACTCTGATATGGGAACACCCTATGTGACACTGAAGTAGGCCTTTGTGAGGCGTCTCAATAGATGGCACTGGTGCAATAACTGTATTCACCTCTCTAAATGAAAGGGATACGAGGCAGTTGTAAATGTGGTACATAGGTGTAGGAAAACTCAGCACCATCTATTACTATGTACAGATAGAGAAGTAAGGCAGTTTACTCTACAGCTTTGAACAAACCATCTTCCTGTTCTGGACGTGTATAGTCCACGTAAACAATTCGCTGTTGAGGCACAGTTCTGTCGTATCTGTAAAAATCCAGAAAAGAGGGAGACAGCCAGACATGTCTTAACGCAATGCACAGATATGGGACCCACATATATGTGTGCACTTGGGAGTTTGGGCAATAGGTATGAGGCTATTACCACAGAGACCTGGAACTACTGCATAAATACTGACTCCATCTCATCGCAGATAGTCTTATACCGGGTCTGGCTTCAGTTGACCCGGAAGTGGCCTCTCAGTGAACTGTAGGATTGCGGGTAATGCAGAAATATGGGACCCATGAGCCTAACGCTGAAACGGTTATTGTTAGTATTGTCAGCATTGGGCAACTAGATGAATTGTATGAACATTTATGGTAAGTTCCTTTTAAAGATTTTAGTATTAAGGTAGATTTTATATTAAGTATATTTTAAGAAGGAATTGGTTTAAGATGAATGTATTTCATGTCTTGTCCTATGTCTCATGTCTTATGAGTTTGGCTTTATGTAGCAATGCTGCTTGAGAAATTGTAGATGATAGTACTTGTATGAATTGGTTGTATTGTGTAAAACACATTTTGTGTAAAGTTCAATTTGAACTAAATCACAATAAAGATTATTAGTATTATTATTATTATTATTATTAATTCATTAAAAAAAGATGCAAATAAATCCTTGCTAAACCTACTCTATTAGGGAGTTCCCTACCTAGTCTAAGAGGCAAGGGATTCACTCCTAGCAAAAATAAACTGGCCCTCACACTAATCAACAAAACAGATAAAGTACATTAACAACAACATAAATGCATGAATAATATAATAATCAACCAGTAATTTGGATGAACTTCACCTGTCCTGAGTAAATCCCTTCCCCAGGATTGATCAAAGTCAATTTCCCCAAATGTTCCAACAGAAGAATAAAGTCTTGAACCAGTTCTTGTAAGTTCCATATGAAACAAAAGTTCACCAAACAAAAATCCACTGGTAACAATACTCCAGCATCCAGTTAAAAGGATCCCTTTCCAATTTTAGCCAAGGAAATAGCACCAATGGTAATCCTGGATGTCTTCCTTCCAGGATTGCTTCGCTACAGCTCAGAAAATATATTAGCCACTTCTACAATTCTACAAGCGTTCATAACCTCTGTAGTACAGCTGGTATAATTGTCAGGATGCTTCTTCTTGGGTTGTTGTTCTCCTCTTAACAACCGCCCTTCTACTACTGTTACTATAGAAATTGTCTCCTTGGTTCCACAGTGTTCCACTACTTCAACCAACTTCAATGTGACATTTACTGACAGTCTTATAGATACCCACAGTTCTGGTACTTCTGCTTCAACTTTATATATCAGAATGGTTAGGCATTTTAAAGACAAGACACTTCAACCTCTAGAGGTAGGCAAGGTACTCTACTTTACTATTATCCATGAAAAGGGCAGCCTTTTTGCCTCTTCAGTCTGATTCACTGCCACAAGGATAAGGATAACCTGCCTCTGCTTCCAGACTGACTTTCTCCCCACTTCAAGAGTCTCAGCATTACAGGTTAGTTGTTTAATCTTGTTACAAGCTCCCAGCTCCCTTCCCCAGATTTGTATACAACTTATTGGTTCCAGTAGCTACCTTGAAGCTGTATTGCCACACTTCCAACTTCAGATATCAACATCCCACTTTTATCAGCCGACACTGGACCTTTCACAACTTCCCCAGTTAAGTGGAGTGCTTTAAACTGGGGTTTCTTCACTGTACAAAGGGTTAGCCTCTTGGCTTGGGTAATGCTGGTTCTCCTTATTAATATAACAACTTCTGCTTTTACAGAATATTCGTTCTTAGAGTTACAAGGTGCAGTCGTCAAAGGAAAAACACTTTTAGGTGTATGCAACCACTCTTTAAGGTAGATTTTCAACTTCATTTGTCTGTAAGAGTTTGTATTCCCATGTATTAACACAGAGACACTTTCTACTCCGGTCAGGAATTGTAATTGGTCACACGCGACCTTCCTTTGATGCTGTAAGGTCTTGTAACAAATGTGAAAGTTAGTTTCAGAATTTTCGAAGTCTTTCGAAAACGTTCCCCCCCTTTTAATTGGAGACACACAACCATTCTGGCAATAGTTAAACTTTCACCAATGGGAAATGCAAGGCTTTTCTTCATACGCGAGCACTGTAACTTTTACTCAAAGTGCGCGTGATACATTTCCATTATAAAGAACAGCTTTCACAATGGCGAACAACTTCTGCTCACTTTCACACTTACGCGAGCCACTTTAGAGCTGGTAACAGTTACCGGCAAGAGTTTAAGAGTGAACCTGAACGCCAAGCTTTACTCAGCGGCTCAAGGAACACTGCGGTTGCGGGCTGCTTCAAATTCCCAACTTCCGCTTCTTCTTCTACGGCTTTGGGCACACTTGGCACTCACATCCCTCTGCAGCACAGGTGTCTCCAGTCCAGCCACGCCAACTTGGAGCCTCCTGCACTCCTCTGTCCCTTGGCTTGCTTCTTGCTACGGGCCTCGGGCTTCAGCACAGCTCTGCAATTACAGCTCTGCAATTACAGCCACTAGGCGCACTTGGGAAGACCTTCACTCTCAGCACGTCTCCCTCAGTACAGCCACAGCAAGGCAGTGTTTATGAACACAGGTGAAATCTGCTCTCTCCATGTCCTGGTGTCCATTAAGTGATCACACTTCCTCATGAACGGCCAGCATCGTGCTCTTCTCCTTCTACTACTACTGCCAGCCTTCCAGCTCCTGATCCAGCTCCTTTCCCAGGCCCATTCCCAGCTCCTTCTTCCTTTCCCATCCTGCTGCAGCCTTTCATGCTTCTTAGGTGGGGCAATTGTTTTGAGGTGTAGTCTGTTACTGTTAATTGTCTGACCCTGGCAAAGGATGTTGTCCTATTGCACCCCCAGAATAGGGGGAAATGCCAGCTCCCGGACATAGAAGGGACAAATGTCTGGGACAACACTGGTTGTCCCTCGGCAATCAATTCACTAGGAACTATGTCAGACTCCAAGTCCACTCTTCTTTTTGTACTGTAAGAAACCTTAGGGTTTTCTTCCAGGTAGACCTCAAGAATCCCTTATTCAGGTGGCAAGGGAAGGGCTTGCGCTCTCAGATCCCAACCCTAGCGGGGGACAAGCGGGGGAGGATCACCTGGGTAGGGGAGCCCGGGGTAATGCTTGGAGGAATGCCCCAGGTGAGACATGGTGTTACCCCAGGGACAAAGGTGAGGAGAACGAGGTTCCTGAGGCCTTGTTAGGTTATTTCTCATCTACTTCCCTTCCACCAAAAAATCACCCTCACCCCAATCCAATGACCAATCCCCCTAAGATTTCAAACTCGGTTGAACCCAAAAACTATCTCTCCCAGACTATCTATTTTCCTGGTCCCTGCCAGAATACTCCCAATTATTCTGCTGCACGTCCCTATGATTATTCTTTCCTGAACACCCAATGCATCTTAACAGTACATTACCAATCCCATTCCTCTGATTGTCATTTTCTGAACTTTCAAATATTATTGACAAAACACTACAACTCCCACAATTCCCCCTGTTTATTTTCCAACAAAAATCTTGGTCATTCCTGTTTTTTCCACACACCCTACAAATCTCACCCTTCTAAATGTATCCAAACCACTAGCACGAGAACTATGATCCCTTACAACACCTCTTCCTCTCTATACCTCGTAGGATATGTGAACACTCATGCTCCCCCCCATTTCTGACATGAACACCTTCGCACAACACGAAAGACAACAGACTAATTCTAGAGCTATTCACCTGACATGTCCCAATTTAAGGTCCAGGCAAAGTCAGGCAGCTGACCAAAATCACACACACCTGACAGCCCTTTCCCTTCCACACAGGGATAGAAGGTGGAGCACAAGAGCACAAGACAAGCAAGGCAGACTGCACAACGTGAGAGCTAACTCAGCACAGCAGTTCAAGAGGAGGAGAAAGATGGCGCAGGCCGAGAGGGTGACAAGGAGAGAAGTGACTTTGCCCTTTCTGACCAAGGCCCGTGAAACCTCTCCAGAAGGAAACATAAGCCTGCGAACAATAGCCAGCGCATGTTGCAGATGTCTACGGTACATGAGACCCTCCACTGCGCCAGGGAAGGACGCAGGTATCTGTGGTACCAACTTTGACTCAAAGGAGAAGACAGCCAAGTGGTTCATCCCAGCCGGTGGTTGAGGGAAGAGCCGATAAGAAACCGAACTGTGTTGAACAATAAATATCCAACGGCTAATTTGAAAAATTTTAGAAACTTAAAGATACAATTGATGAAAGAGGGGGGAAACCAGCAACAGAGCAGTCTGGCACCACGTGGGTGCTCACGCAGGAAACTTTGGGCGATTACCCGATGGTAGAAACTACCGTAACCAGAAGCCCTTGAGAAGAGGCAAAAAGAGGTCAAAGTGGTCATACTGGGGTCTTGTAAAATCCTCTGTACCATCAAAAGTCTTTGACCTATGTATGACAGAGAAGGAAAGGGTGATGAATCCTGATTGGTGAAATAACCTCACGCAGGAAACTTTGGGCGATTACCCGATGGTAGAAACTACCGTAACCAGAAGCCTTTGAGAAGAGGCAAAAAGAGGTCAAAGTGGTCATACTGGGGTCTTGTAAAATCCTCTGTACCGTCAAAAGTCTTTGACCTACGTATGACAGAGAAGGAAAGGGTGATGAATCCCGATTGGTGAAATAACCACATGAACATGTGTTGTAAAGATTGGCAAGAATGAACCCGGTGGAGGGATGCTAACGAAAACGGGTGAAGCCTGATGTCCCTATGAATAGTGTGTTGACCGAAGTGAACCCGACCATGGGGTGTCCACAGTAAACTGTCTGTAAAAGTTGGCGAGAGTGAACCTGGCAGAGTGAAGCTGACCAAAAGGGGCAAAGCCCAAATAACTGTTTAAAAAGATATTAAGATTTGTGAATCCAAAAAGTGTTGGAAGACCAGTGGAAGTGAATTGTCCCCCTTGTCCGAGCTTGGCCGACGCAGATCCAGTTCATTGGACAAGGAACTGTTTAGTTGAATTATTGAATACGATTTGTGAAGGGTCTATGCATGGAAGAGGGGGACCCAGGGGTGAATCCATCACCCAAAGTAAAGGTGAAACAGAACTTTGTGTTTGTTTGTTGGATACATCAGGCCTCGGAGGCAAGATACTTTTTATTGAAAAGAAACTTGGCCATCGAAGAACCTGATAGCTGATACAGACCTGTCGGCTCGTGCTGGAATAGCTCGAGCGTGTGCTGTGTTCAGGAGATCCACTTTATCCTGTGCTCAAAGCATGGTGAAGGAAGACCCCTGGCAATCACATCCTGACGTATTATTGTGAACACTTCTTTCTTTATGAAAACCCTATAGCACACTCTTTCTGTAATTAGTTGTATGGATTTTGCAATCTTTTTTTAGTATAGGCCTTTTTTTTTTGACACACCACCACAAGGACTGCCTTATTTTTCATTTGATAGTCGAAGCTTGCTCCCATGTTAGATTTAGGTTTAGTTTAGGTGTTTTTCCACCCTGCATTTACAGATTCATAAACACCTTTGATCTGTGATCATTTGTGTCTGTCTTTACTGTTGCTACCATGAGTTCCTTACAGTACTTAAGGTAGATTTGTTTGTCAATTTATCTGTATCTATTGAGACTGCAGCGTTAGTGGACTCAGGAGCAGCAGGGATATTTATGGATCGAGAATAAAGCCGAAATATGGGAATTACAGGAATATGAAAGAAAGAAGCCTTACCTGTGGAAGGGGGGGACGGAAGGCCTCTTTCTTGTGGTCCAATCACTGAAAATACACCTCCAATACAGATTACAATACATCAACGCAAAGAAACTCTGTCTTTTGATTTCATAACTGCAGCCCATTTCTCGATTATTCTGGGTATACCCTGGTTGACCTACCACAACCCCTACATTAATTGGAAAGCGTACATGCTATTTTTGAGTTCTGAAACTTGTGTGCATAGTTGTTTGGCAAACTCAGAAGGAACTCTTACTTCAATGTCCTCATTAGAATAACCCACTACACAGGTGCTTCATGTTCATCAATTGATTCCTTCTAAGTATTCAGAGTTTGAAGAATTTTTTTAAAAGGAAAAAAGTCCTCTGGAGGTGCCTCATTATTTTTCATTCCAAAGAAAGAGACCACAGAACTAAAACCTTGTATAGATTACTGTGGTTTGAATCGTACCACCATCAAGGACAAATACCCCCCTTCCCTTGATTCCAGACATCCTTGAAGCAGTCAGATCAGCTCAAATCTTTACTAAACTTGATTTGCGGGGAGCATATCATCTTGTCCAGGTAAGGGATGGGGCTGAATGAAAGATGTATGTGAATGCACTGTGCCATGCTAAAAAACACATGTTGGACCACAATGGATCATGTGTTTGCCACTTTCTAGATGAACAGAAACAGAATTTTAATGGTTTCTTGTCTCATGGATAGAGTAGAGGAACATTATTAATGCAGACAACGCTCCAACAGTAATGAAGAGGGCTTTTACTCACCGGCCCATATTTTAAGCCCTGATGAATGTGGTTCAACCACTCTTCACCACAGAAACCGGTCGCTATAAAATGACCTTACCCAAGAGTACAACAAGACTACCTGGAGTCAGTGCATGTGGTTTTTGAATCCCCAATTGTTATGACTTGATGGTTGTGAAGATTATGTGGCCTCTGTCCACAAGTTCCGCTCAGAAAGATACAAATAACTTTCTGAGCAATCCTTGAGGCCACAGGTTTTTTGAGTGCTGAAGAACGCCAGGAACCAGGAACACCGGTGACCCCTCGACCGCTGTAAAGCAAGTAATGGGTCAGTACAATGGCAAACAATATACTGAATAACGAGGTAACAAGTATCAAGGGGCTTACCAAGGGTCTGGGCACATGAAGAACAAAGATGAAAAATGAAGGTGTTCCGTGGGGCTGCAGACTGTAGCAAGCAGCAGTGGATAGGCGTAGATGGTTGTAGAAATAGGCACTGCAAGACCTGTATGGAAAGGGTACTCCAGCAGGTAACAGAAGAGGAAATCCGAAAACAGTCCGTTAAGAGTTCCAAGGTCAAAAGCCAGCCAAGTTCGTCTTAACCAGGGGGTAATCCAAAGGAGTCCAAAAATACAGTTCCAAGGTCCTGAGACAGCAGAGCAAAACAGTATCCAAGGGCTTGACAGGGGAATCCAAGAAGAACAGCCCGTAGTCCAGGTTCAAGATGAGGAGACAGGAAGACGCCGAACAGTGCCTGGTTGGGTCAGCTGTGAAGCACTGAATGAGCGTTCCCTCTCCGGTTTTAAAGGGGCCTAGGAGTGTCACATGATCCATCACGTGACTGATGATGTAGCATGTTTCCTTGTCACATGACCCAAGTTATCAAAACGCTGCCGGGTCTTCCTGAGGACGGGACGAAAAAGCAGGCGTCTCCGTCAACTATCTCTAAGACGCCAGGGCAACTGCCAAAGTTGCAATGGATGAATATGACCATAGTGCGTTAGATGTCCTCGTGTGCGCCGCTGCCGTGCTGCTTGAGGGAGTGAGGGCATGGAAGGCAGATCAGGACCTGAGATGGAGGGCTTAGTGACTGCACGGGTGTTCGTGTGCGTAAGGTGACCAGGGGATCGGATGGTGTAACAGAGCCCCCCCCCAAAGGCCCACGACCCTGTGGGCAAGCAGGGAAATCTCGATGAAACTGAGCCACCAAATGAGGGGCATGCACATCCCGGGCAGGAACCCAAGAGCGTGCCTCAGGACCGTAACCCAGCCAATCCACGAGATACTGGAGCTGCCCCCTGAAGAAACGAGAGCCCAGAATACCCTCAACCTCATAAACATCAGGGTCATCCAATGACACCGGGGCAGCGCGAGAGACCAGGCGCGAAGGACCAGGTCATGGTTTCAGGAGGGAAGTATGAAAAACTGGATGGACCTTCCAGGTCAAAGGAAGGGATAGGCGATAAGCCACAGGACTCAGGATGCCAGACACCCGAAAAGGACCAACAAATTTGGGAAGCAATTTGAGACAGCCAGGCAAGTGTAGATAACGGGACGACAGCCAAACTCGATCCCCCACACAATAAACAGGAGCAGCAACCCGTTTCTTATCGGCTGAAGCTTTCATGGCCAACTGAGCTTCCTGCAGATGGGCAAGAGTCTGGGCATGAACCATGGCCACGTCGCGAACACAAGATGAGGCAGCAGGAGCACAAGAGGATGCATAATCAGGAATGGGCAATGTATGGGGGTGTTGGCCATAAAGTGAGTAGAACGGAGAAAAGCCAGTAGAAGAGTGCAAGGAGTTGTTATGGGCGAATTCAGCGATTTGTAGCAGGTGTACCCATGATTTCTGATGTTGTAGTGAAAGACAACATAAATATTGTTCCATGGCCTGTTTTACCCTTTCTGTTTCGCCGTCGGTTACCGGATGGTAAGCAGAGGAAAATCGTGCATCAATACCCAATAATTTAGTGAGCGCACGCTAGAAACGGGATGTGTATTTTGAACCTCTGTCAGAAACCAAGACCGTGGGGAGCCCAAATAAACAAAAAATGGACTTGAAAAACAGATTTGCCAATGTAGGTGCAGAGGGTATACCAGAACAAGGAATAAAGCGAGCCATCTTTGTGTAGGCATTTACTACAACCCATACTGTATCATAACCCTGTGAGCGAGGGAGATCAGTAACAAAATCCATTGTAAGGGTATGCCAGGGTCTGGGGGAAATCGGCAAGGGCTGTAAAAGACCCAAAGGGCGGCCTCTACGGGACTTACACTGGGCACACACTGAGCAGGTGTTGACATAATTCTCAACGTCATACCGCATCGAAGGCCACCAGCACCAGCGTTTAAGTAGATCCAGAGTACGCTGTTGTCCTGGGTGGCCATGGATGCCAGCATCATGAGACCATTCCATAGCTAGATTTCGTGTGTCACTAGAGGGAAGGAACAACCTGTTGTGGACAAAAGGTAGACCATCATGATAAACAGGATCCCATTCTGCTAACGGTTGTGGATGTTTGGAAACCCATAAGCGTATGGCTGAAAACAGGGAAGGCGAAGGAGTACATAGACAAACTACATGCCCGTGATCAAGCACCGTTTCTGGGAAGTGACACCCCTCCAGGAGAGCAGGATAGAGCATCTGCTTTACCATGAGACAGACCAGGACGATGTTTCACAACAAAGTCATAGGCTGCGAAGAATAAGTGCCAACGCAACTGACGACTGTTGACGCACTTGAGAGATGCGAGATCCTGCAAATTCCTATGATCAGTGAAAACTGTGACTTGGTGTTTGGCCCCCATCAAATGGTGTCTCCATACCTGAAATGCGTCTTTAATCGCCAGGAGTTCCTTTTCGGTAACTGTATAATGGGACTCAGTAGATGTGAACTTGCGTGAATGATAAGCTACAGGGTGTAATTGACCAGAGGTTGGGCAAGGTTGTGACAATACCGCTCCCAATGCAAAGGATGATGCGTCTGCCTCGACAACGAATGGCAACTCCGGATCCGGGTGTTGTAGGACCGGAGCTGAGGTAAACGCACATTTCAAAGACTCGAAAGCGGCTTGATGTTCGGGGTCCAGGTAAATGGGACACGTGGACTGGTCAATTTAGTTAATGGTGCCACTATAGTAGAAAAACCAGGGATGAACCGTCTATAAAAATTGGCAAAGCTCAGGAAAGACTGTAAAGACTTCAAGTTTACCGGGACAGGCCATTCCAAAACGGCTCGTACTTTAGACTGATTCATAGTCAACCCACCTGGTGAAATGTGAAAACCCAGAAATTCTACTTCTTTGGTATGAAACTGGCACTTCTCAGGTTTGGCAAATAGCGCATTCTTGCGCAAACGGGATAGGACTTCTTGGACGTGGAGAATGTGTTCATCTAAAGAGGAGGAAAAGATCAGATTGTCGTCCAAATAGACCACCACATAATTGTCCAGAATGTCCCCAAAGACCTCATTCATAAACCGCTGGAAGGTAGCAGGGGCGTTGCACAAACCAAAGGGCATTACTAGGTATTCAAATAAACCCTGTCGGGTGCAAAACGCTGCCTTCCACTCATCCCCTTTGCAGACACGTATCAAATTGTATGCTCCCCGCAGATCTAATTTGGTATAGATAGAGGTGTGTGTTAGTCTATCCAAGAGTGGAGAGATGAGAGGTATGGGGTATCTATCTTTGATAGTGATGGTGTTCAAACGTCTGTAGTC
Source organism: Ambystoma mexicanum (assembly GCF_040938575.1). Lineage (NCBI taxonomy): Eukaryota > Metazoa > Chordata > Amphibia > Caudata > Ambystomatidae > Ambystoma > Ambystoma mexicanum. The sequence goes on along the minus strand of NC_090930.1, from coordinate 939,906,147 downwards.
TACACAGGGGCGAAGATCCCCCTCTTTCTTTGGAACAAAGAAGATAGGGCATGCAGCAGGCGAGGAGGAGGGCCGAATGTGGCCTAAACGTAATGCCTCCTGCAAGTATTCTTTCAAGGCTTTATCCTCTACTGGTGATAAGGAATAGATTCGGCCCTTGGGGATCTGAGTGTCAGGGACCAGATCTATGGGGCAATCGTAGGGTCTGTGTGGAGGTAAACTCTCTGCGGTGCCCTTGTCGAAGACTGACAAAAATTTGTGATAAACTGGAGGTATGTTGGAAAGGACAGCACCAACCATGTGTGAAGTGGAAGAGTGATGTTCATCAGTCTCGGACAGGGTCAGATGTGCTAGTGCACCCAACGCTGCAGCAGGTGTATTGATTACCTCCTCTCTCTCGATAAGACAAAAATGTTGACAGATTTCGGATTCAAAACAGACCTGGCCAGTACCCCAATTGATTAGAGGATTATGTTTTTTAACCAAGGGATGCCGAGAATGATACCAAACTGAGGGGTGGTTATGAGGTCTAAGGCAAGTGTTTCCCTATGTGTTTCCTGAATGACTACTTCCATTGGAGCAGTCCGTTGTCAAATAGGTCCAGAAGCAAGGGAAGTCCCGTCCACAGCTTGTACAGGCTCAGGAAACTCCTTGGTAACTAATGGAAGGTGCAAGGCATAAGCCATTTGTATGTCGATAAAGCAGCCAGTGGCCCCGGAATCAATGATAATCTGAACGGGGTGCATTGTGTCAGGAGTAGGCTTTAATAAGGCGAGGGCTGTGACTGGTCTAATAGGCCCAAATGCTGGAGGAGAATAAGAGGGGGACTGTGGAGAACTCGTCCTGGCCCCCATATTCAGGGACGAGCAGTCGGAAAACCCAGATTCTTTTGCTTTGGACGGCGTGGACAAGTCTTGACATAATGTCCATTAAGTCCACAATAAAAACAAGCATTGTCGGTTCTCCGCCTTTCTCGTTCTGTCATAGTTATAGGACTACGTATTCCACCCACTTGCATGGGTTCACTGGCTACATCAGGAGAAAACGAAACTGTGTACCTGAAAATCTGACTTCTGCCTTGCGCTCGGTGCGTAGAGCGTCTAACTGGAGTGTTAGATCAACCAGATCAGAGTACTGAGTTGGGAGCGACGGCACCACTGACAAAGCGTCCTTAATGGAGCCACTTAGACCTCTGTAAAACACTACAGTCTTCTTGTTTTTGGGCCAGGATGTTTCTGCCGCTAACTGATTGAATCGTGTTATGTATTCTATAAGGGTGCTTTTCTCCTGAGTGAGATCTAGTCATTCCAAATCTCTGGATTGAGCTTTGTGTCTAGTGTCAAAAACCTTAGAAATTTCAGTCACTAGTAGATCAAAGTCATAAAGGGATGGATGATTGTTTTCAAGTAATGGGTTGGCCCATGTGGCGGCGACACCAGATAAATAGGAAAGCAAAAACGCAGCCTTGGCAGGTGCATCAGGGAACGCTGAAGGTCTACAAAGGAAATGTAGTTTACATTGATTAAAAAATGTACGGAATTTCCTGGGGTCTCCCTGGAATCTGTTAGGGGGTGCTAAAGGAAAAGGAGTGGGGGCAATTACTGGTGTGATGATGGAAGGGTTGGAAGGGGTGGCAGAAGGACCAGGGGTTGGAGGTGTGGAGTCCCCAAATTCGGAATCAGAAGATAGGGGATGGCGAGCACTCTGAAGAGAGTCAAGGCGATGGTGTAACGCCGTGGTGGCTGCAGCCATATCGGCTCTCAAGGTAGTAACTGCTTGCAGTAGAGCGGCCACGGGGTCCCCAGCCGACGCCTCCATTATCTGAACGACCTGTCGGCTTCACAGTCTGTTATGACTTGATGGTCGTGAAGATTATGGGGCCTCTGTCCACAAGTTCCGCTCAGAAAGATACAAATAACTTTCTGAGCAATCCTTGAGGCCACAGGTTTTTTGAGTGCCGAAGAACGCCAGGAACCAGGAACACTGGTGACCCCTCTGTAAAGCAAGCAATGGGTCAATACAATGGCAAACAATATACTGAATAACGAGGTAACAAGCATCAAGACGCTTACCAAGGGTCTGGGGACATGAAGAACAAAGATGAAAAATGAAGGTGTTCCGTGGGGCTGCAGAGTGTAGCAAGCAGTAGTGGATAGGCATAGATGGTTGTAGAAATAGGCACTGCAAGACCTGTATGGAAAGGGTACTCCAGCAGGTAACAGAAGAGGAAATCCGAAAACAGTCCGTTAAGAGTTCCAAGGTTAAAAGCCAGCCAAGTTTGTCGTAACCAGGGGCTAATCCAAAGGAGTCCAAAAATACAGTTTCAAGGTCCTGAGACAGCAGAGCAAAACAGTATCCAAGGGCTTGACAGGGGAATCCAAGAAGAACAGTCCGTAGTCCAAGTTCAAGATGAGGAGACAGGAAGACGCCGAACAGTGCCTGGTTGGGTCAGCTGTGAAGCACTGAATGAGCGTTCCCTCTCCGGTTTTAAAGGGGCCTAGGAGTGTCACATGACCCATCATGTGACTGATGATGTAGCACGTTTCCTTGTCACATAACCCAAGTTATCAAAACGCTGCCAGGTCTTCCTGAGGACGGGACGAAAAAGCCGGCGTCTCCGTCGACTGTCTCTAAGACGCCAGGGCAACTGCCAACGTTGCAATGGATGAATATGACCATAGCGCGTTAGATGTCCTCGTGTGCGCCGCTGCCATGCTGCTTGAGGGAGTGAAGGCATGGAAGGCAGATCAGGACCTGAGATGGAGGGCTTAGTGACTGCATCGGTGTTCGTGTGCGTAAGGTGACCAGTGGATGGTGTAACACCAATACAACAACTCTGTGGATTCCCTGTTTTTTAACGAAAATATTGAGAGAGAAAAATTGAGAAATTGATTGAAGAATATTCCACCATTCTTCTTCTTCCTTGTTTTAACATTCTGCACCCGCTTAATAGAGAAAATCCATTAAAATTCTTTTTCTGTTCATCCAGAAAGCGGCAAACACATGATCCATTGTGGTCCAACATGTGTTTTTTAGCATGGCACAGTGCATTCACATACGCTTGTAAGTTTATTTAGAGACACGTTGCTCTTTCAAAACGTTTACTCTAACAAAGAAACTGTGTGTTTCTTAAGTGTGAACATTGAACTGGGTAACCCACAGTAGGCAATCCCAAAACGGTCCTCGTTGTTATATATACAGATGAATGAAAGACTGCATTCCGTATCCCTTTAGGACATTTTCAGTATCAAGCCATGCCTTTTGGCCTAGAAAATTCCCCTGCAGTATTTCAAAGGCTTATGGATCACTTATTTGTTGACCTTCTACTACATACAGTATGCCCTATGGTGCTCTCTGTCTCACCTATCTTTTATAACTGCTTTTCTATCGACTATCCTATCCCTCTCACTAAATCTGGCAGGAAGAAGTTCAAAAGGGACATCCTGGTCTCCAACCCAGACCTCCCTATCGCTGATACCTATACCTGATACCTATACCCGTGCTTCCTCTAGACAGACCCTTACCGACATACTCTTTGTCGTTCCCTCTCAAGGCCTATAGACCCCCCATGTGGTCTCTGTTCTCTCCCCTTTTTCCTCTTTTACCATTAATGGTGGCACCCGGTGAGAGGCCCTCCTGGTGCCCTTCCACTCCTCTAAGACCATCATTAAGGTCTACTTAAAGGGCACCGTCTTGTTCCAGGTCCCTCAGTCCAATCTCCTCCTGCTTCCAGTTCCTTATCAACTTCCTTTCCTCTCCTGCTATCCCTTCTTTCCCCTCTCTGCCTCCTCTACCACCTCCTTCTTCTGCCACCTCTTCGGCACTCCCTGAAACTTCTCTGGCCACCCTGTTGCCTCCCTCCTCTGCCACCCATTTGGCACTCTCATCTCCCTCTCTGACTAACTTGCCTTCTCTTCCTTTCTCCTCTGTTCATCCTCGAGCACCTCCAACACTTCAGCAGGGTGTAGTTCTGGCATGTACCCCTCCCCGGAAGTCCTTCAAATGTGGCAACCTGCTCCATATCGCTACTTGCAACTCTCGTTCAGCTGTCAAACACTCCTCTGCCATCTCCCGGAAGAGCTTGATTTGGATGTACTCGGTCTCAATGAGACTTGGTTCGCGGCCAGCTCTGTCACGAGTTTTGACACTCCCCTTCCTGATGGCTACAAGATCCTCTCCCAACCCAGAACCAACCTTCCTGGTGGGGGCGTAGGCTTGATTTTCCCAGAGTGGATCCACGCTTCTATCATTCCAATGCAGCTCTACTCCTCCTTTGAATGCCTCTTCAGGCTCTCTATCTCTCCTGGCCTCTCTCTCACTGTGAGCACTATCTACAGGCCGCCTGGCCAGGCCGCCCTCTTCCTCTCTGAGTGGGCTGACCTCTCCTCCTCGCTCCTTGCCTCTACCTCCTAACTTCTCCTCCTCAGAGGCTTGAACATCCACCTGGATGCTACCAGCTCTTCTTCAGGAATCTTTTGTAACCTCTGCGTTTCTCTCTCTCTCTATTCTTCCCTCTGGCCCGACTCACTCTGCAGGGCACACCCTGGATGTTCTGATCTCCTCAGACCTCCCCTTTTTCTATACTCTCTCACCACTCCTCTCTCTTGGAGTGATCACTTGCACCTTTCTTCCCACCTCTCTCTCTCTTCCCCGCAGGTCAAGCCGACTCCAGCACTGCCACCTACCTTCTCGATCATCCGACCCATAAAGCGTGTGTCAGTTGAGGCTTTTGCTGCTACCTTCTCTCCTCCTACTGCACCTTTGGCTGACTCACACTCTGACACAGCCATCTCTAACCTTCATCTCTCTATCTCTAACACTCTGGATGTCCTTGCCCTTGCCATGCGGATCCACTTGAAGCCTATATCCAAGTGTAACTCTTGGTATGATTCCAACCTTGCCGCCCTTAAACACAAGTGAGAGGAAGTGGAGGGCCTTAGGTGCACCGTCTGACAAACTGGCCTGCCGCTTGCTGCAAAGGCAGTACAGACTCTCTGTTTTCTCTAAGAAGAGAGCCTACATCCAAGCCTGCATCTCTGCAGCATCTAACAACTCAGCCAAACTTTTCAAAATCTGTAAGGAGCTGGCCAATCCTGTGTCATGACCCTTGCCCCTGGCCCTCACTGGCAAGTCAGCCTTCCAGTTAGGGCCAGGTCAAAGGCCTTAAAACCTCATCCAAGACTCTCTTGGAATCAGTCCTGGCGCTTTTGGCGCCAGGCCCCTAACCATCATGAAGACCAACATTAGAATGGGACTATTGACTTGGGACTATTTAACTTGGGGGGGGGGGGTTCAGCCAACATGGAGGCACACACATAGCTCAGTTACAAGGAACTGAGCTATGCGGTCTAGTCTTTTGGGTGCGGCAGGCCTGGGACTACTTTACCTGGACTACTTTGGGTGTGGCAGGCCTGGGACATCATTGCCTAGACCTCCCTTATATAGTTGAAACAGATGCCTCTAGCATGGTTATGGGAGCTGTTCTCTCACAAAGGGACCCAGGAACTGGCCAGTTACACCCTGTGGCCTTCTGGTCACGAAAATTCTCACCTCCCGAACACAACTATGCTATCACAGACTGTTACGCTGCGGCAGCGCTGCTCTCGCCAGTCTCCCTCGGCATTTACACCGGCTCACACAGTCCGGGGAAAGACATCGGTGTGGCAGCGCTATCGGTTTCCATGGAGACTGTATGGATGCCGGCATCGGTATCGGCCGTGTCAGCTGACATGCGCATTATGCACAATGAGTACACCGATGCTCCGCCCCTTGCCTTCTTAACCCGGTTCCTCTCGGGGCTCGGTGCTGCTAATTGTAGTCTACACGTACCCTTACGTGTTTAGCCCCCAAGCTAATTTCCTTCTTCAAACCTTCCAACGTATTTTCCCTGGTTTTCGACTTTGCCTTCCACTCGGACTGCTTACGGATTGCCCTGTTGACTTTGGTTCTACACGCTGTTACGACTTGGAACGTTTCCTGGATTGTTGGCGGCTGTCAGAAGTCATTTTCCTACGCTCTGTAGCTTTTTGGTTCCTTCCACAAGGGCTGTATCGGAGCGATCATCCCCTGGCAATAATTGCCTTCAGTAAGTGTGCCTTCATTTCAAATTGTTTTCATTTCTTCCTGTGATTGTTGTTCTTGGATAAACACTGCCTACCCTCGCTGTGAAGAAAACTACACGTTATCTTGGACATTGTGCTGGATTTGTACTCTTATCTTACAAGTGCAGTTCAGGACGCTTTCCAGTTACTTGCACCAAACCGTACGTAGTGCGTCCCTCGTGCCGTTCGGGTGTATCCTCCCTCACTAACTTCCCTGTTTATTATTTTCTCCTGTCGTTGTGTCCTTTCCAACAGTATTTCCCTTTTGCTCCTCAACCATTTCCTTCCAGGTTAGTTGTGCATTCTCTAGGGTTCAAGGGGAGTCCTTAAGTCAGTTAAGCTAGTTCCTTATTGTCTTTTGCATTGTCCTTTTAGGCTCTGTACATACTCTGCTACTCCAACCGACTTGTTATTCAGGTATTCATGAATTTTTGATTGTCCTACAATTGCTATTCTTATCTGTACCTCGTATAACCCTTTCTGTGGTTTCTTTTCAGCTGTTGGTCTAGCGGTGTGTGTGTGTCTACCCTGCTCTTTTATTTGATTGATAACTCTGTCTGTCTTATCAACACAGCAGAGGGATACATCATAGAAAAGAGCCCCTCTTCTTGAGGAAACCTGATTCACTGAAATCAGGGTAGCTGAGGTTCTGTAACGCTCACCTGACTCCCACGGAGGCGCTGGTCTAGTCTGGGTTGCTGTGGCCTCTTCGAGCGTGATGCGCAGAACTCGGAACACCGACTGAACAGGACCCTCATATTTTGTTTGTCTGGCCAGTAGGAATATCCTTCTGCAGATGAGAAAGGGGATTAACAGTCTGCAGAATAGTGTGCTTGCTCCTCCCTTCCCTCCTTCGTTCTTCTCTAACTTCCTCCGAAATCCCCAGTTGAAGCTCACCTTATGGTTTGAAAGGATGAACTCTCCATCCTGCTTCCGGTGCAGGGGCGCGTGTTTGTCCAGTTACTTCACTGGTTTTCAGAATGGCGCTGGCAAAATCCACTTGACATTCCGAGCGGAACGCCGTAAGTATGAAGATTAAAAAAGTTCAAGTGTTGAGCCTCCTTTTCTGTTGCCTTCCTAACCTGTGATCGGTCCTTTATTTCGATGCGTTGAGGGATTGAATTGCCGATGGTAAACTCAGGTGAGTTAGCGATGGGGGCAATCCCTCTTAATGTCTTTATATTCCCCCAGTAATGTCTTTGTCCTTTCCCCATAGGGGCCGAGGTGCGGTACCTGCCAACGAAGCGGCACCGACCCAAAATGAGGAATGGTCCACCAACAGAAGACCGGTAAGTGTTATGGCGGAAAATTAGGCTTTCCTCATATGTTCCTTCTGCTCACCTTTTGTCTCTTATTCTCTCCCCTAGGCGCAGAGATGTGGCGACCGGTGTCGCGGTGGAGCCAGAAGAACTCCCGAGGACAGGTGAGTGAAGCGCGGCGCTGCAGCGAGCAACACGGTGCTTTTAAATGAAAGTCTTTTCTCAGGAACGCTGGCGTGAAGGTTCCGGATGCAGGTAAGAAGCTTGATAAAATTCTTGGTTTTCACCTTTCTCTTCTCTTCTTTCCTTACAGGTGTTCCAGGATCGAGGAGGGTGTGGCTGGAGACTAGATGCAGGAGCAGACACGGTGAGCGTTCAGCTGCGTGCATGCAGAACAACGCGAAGCGTGAGCTACTGTCTGGGCGTGGCTTAAATAGCCCCCAAAGTAGTTCCAGGTAAGTATCCTTCCCTGTCCATGCCCGAGTGGCAAAATAGTCCCAATGAAAAAATAGTCCCTTTCAGGTCTCAGGGAGGCCTGAATCTTGCAGCATGGTCTGCATCAGGTAAGTGCACAAAACACCTTCCTTTATGAGCCTGGCGCCTATAGCGCCAGGACTGATGTCCAACATGAGCCTGGCGCCAACGGCGCCAGGACAGAGTCCAAAGAGCCCCTATAAGGGGCCGCTGGGCTTTTACCCGGGGGCATGATGCCTGCTCCCGGGGGTGCTGGGCCTGGCCTGGTGCTCCGGGGGTAGGCATCATGACAGCTTGAGACTGGTTGCTCCAAGAGTTCCACCACTTCTGTCTTCGAGGTCCGGTTCCAATCTTCCGATCCTTGGTGTGGCGAGTAACACAGACAAAGAACTCTTGGCTATAAAATCAGCTTTCAAGGCATGGCGACACTATCTCCTTGGTGCTAGACATACTGTCATGGTCATAACTGATCATCGAAACCTGCAATACCTAAAAACAGCAAAGGCTCGGTCATCCCATCAACTTCGGTGGGCTCTTTTCTTCGCTGAATATGACTATGTGATCACCTACCGGCCAGGATTCTGAAACGGAAAGGCTGACGCCTTGTCCCGCATGGGTGTAGATGAAAAGGTATCCATAACTCCAGATCCAGTAGCCATCATTCCAGAAGACAAACTCCTGGGTCTTACGATAACATTGACACAGGGTGAACTCCAAAACAAGATCCAACTCTTAATGGATCCCGTTTTCTCACAAGAGTGGTGTACTCAAGAAGAACATTACACCATTAAAGACCAGCTACCATATTTTAGGAACCGTCTATACTTGCCAAGTAAAGATTTACAAGAGCAGGTTATTTCGGGTTATCACGACTCCCTGATTGAAGGTCATCCTGGAATTGCCAAAACTCTAGCTAAAGTAAAACGAAACTATTGGTGGCCCACATGGCGTAAAGACATCATACAATTTACCCAATCTTGCGGTGTGTGTGCACAAAACAAGTCCCAAAAGCAGAAACAAGCTGGTCTTCTCCAACCATTGGAAATTCCTCCCGCACCATGGTACACACTGTCCCTTGATTTCATTAATGATCTACCTCCCAGTCAAGGATTCAACACCCTCTTAGGTGTTCTCAAAAATGGCACACTTTATTCCTTTTAAGGGTCTTTCAAATGCATCCAATTTAGCAAAAATATTCCTGGAGGAAATCGTACGGCTACATGGCTTTCCATCGGTCTGGATCTCAGATCGAGGTAGTCAGTTTGTATCCAACTTCTGGAGGAAATGCTGTTCAATGGCCCAAATTGACCTTCGACTATCCACAAGTCACCATCCTCAAACAGATGGCCAAACAGAAAGAACAAACCAAACCCTCGAACAATACTTAAGTTGCATGTTACATCAAGTGGAAAGAAATTGGAAGGACTTGTTATGGATAGCTGAATATGCCTATAATAATTCATTACACACCAACACTGGACAAACCCCTTTCTACACTATTTATGGTAGACATCCATGTACTTCAGAATTGGATCTCCCAACCCCTTTGGAAATGCCAGCGGTTAAAACCCTACATATGACTATTTCCTAGGCCTTCAAAGAAGCAGGAGAACATTTACTCCAAGCCAAGAACAGACAAAAGAAATTTGCTGAACAACATCGTAGTAAAGCCACCGACTATCAAATTGGAGACAGGGTTTGGTTAGCATCAAAATATGTGCCCATAAAAGGGACTCAGACCTTTCATCCCCGATATCTGGGACCTTATTCTATTGAATCCATAATCAATCCAGTGGCAGTTAAATTAGCCCTACCACCCACTATGCAGATTCATCCTATGTTTCACGTATCACTCCTGAAACCGGTACAACCCGGTACTCGGGTTACAACACCACCAAAACCAGTATTAGTTGACGGAGAACCAGAGTTTGAAGTAAAGGATATCCTAGACCCAAAATACACCAGATCCAAACTATACTACTTAGTTGATTGGAAGGGATTCGGCCCTCAAGACAGATCATGGGAACCTAGTGAATACATCCATGCACCTTGCTTAATTAAAAAGTTCCATCAGAATTACCCAGCCAAACCAGGACCAGGCAGAAGTGCCACCGTGAGAGGGGCCTTGGGGGGAGTGTTGTCATGACCCTTGCCCCTGGCCCTCACTGGCAAGTCAGCCTTCCAGTTAGGGCCAGGTCAAAGGCCTTAAAACCTCATCCAAGACTCTCTTGGAATCAGTCCTGGCGCCTTTGGCGCCAGGCTCATTACCATCATGAAGACCAACATTAGAATGGGACTATTTACTTGGGACTATTTAACTTGGGGGGGTTCAGCCAACATGAAGGCACACACATAGCTCAGTTACAAGGAGCTGAGCTATGCGGTCTAGTCTTTTCGGTGTGGCAGGCCTGGCACTACTTTACCTGGACTACTTTGGGTGTGGCAGGCCTGGGACTATTTTTCCTGGACTACTTTACCTGACACTAGTTAAACCACATCCAAACAGCAGAACATGCTTTGCGTTATTCTGCTGTGGGCAGCGTAACGCTCACCGTGTCCAGTTCTGTGATGCCAGCTTACCTGAAACCAAGGACCTGCAGAGAGAGAAAGAACACTACAAAACTTACCTGGTACAGTATCCTGTCTTCAATCCATCAAAATCTTCAGTTCCGCTCACCTGAAGGTACAAACTCCATCATCCGGCACTGTATGCATCCTGGAATACCATAACCTGGAAAGAGGAGAAAGAAAGACAGCATTAGTAAGTGTTTACTCACGTTGCCTACCGAATGAAGAAAGCCATACAATTCTTACCTGGGTAGTCATCTCCTAGTCAGTATCATTGCTGGAACATTACGGCGCTCGGCGAGGAACATCGCAAACTGCAAGGAGAGAAAAGACACAGGTTAGCAATATAAAAGGCGAAACAGCGCCGCGCATCGCACATTACTCACCAGATAGCATCGGGCACACCACGCTTTTGCCTACCGGCCCATGCTCATCTTCAAACTGCATGACAACACCAAAATAGCTTTCCATACCTAAAAGGAAAGAAGCAAGACATTATTATTCGAACTAAGAGGAACATAAGAACTTCAGATAAAGACTGTAAAGCAGCAAACCTACGGAGTCGCAGCAGGCCTGGATTCCCACAGGGGGGCTTGCACCAGTGAAGAAACTTGGTCGCTGCTCGCCCCCAACATCTATGCGCCCCTGCCACGAGGAGGAGGACAGAGAATCCACCTTTTACAATATTAAGGTGAGGAGAGAGCCCAAGGGGGAGGAAGGAGTTGAGGCCAAGTTGTGGGAAAACATAAAGACAATCTGGTATTGAATCCAGCTCTCCTATATTGCAGACCCATCTTTAACCAGAGGCCTTACCAAGGGACCGAGAGAGGGTTTGAGAGTGCAAATCATCCAACCAGGGCTGGGTGGCGTCCCCGTGGATTCCAGGTGAGCGTAACATCCTGCTACAGTCTCTAACTCTGTTCCCTCCCAGGCCCTCTGCCCGGCCTTGGCCTCTCATTTTACTACTAAATCTCAGGACATACTGTCCACCCTCTCTTCCTCTACCTCCTCTTCCTCCTCTTATACCACTCCAGGCTCGTCTGAGGCTGTATCTCCTCTTTTCTCCTCTTTCCCCTGTTCACCCCTGCCAATGTTTCTAGACAAGTCTGATCTATGAAAGTCTCATCAAAGCAGGTTCTCCCCTGCTCATCCAGAACAATCAAGGACCACATTGACACCCTTGCTCCAGCCATGGCCAATTTCTGCAATCACTCCTTTGCCACTGGAACATTTACCTCCCCCTTAAGCACTCTACTATGCACCCTTTTCTAAAGAAGCCTTCGGCCGATCCTTCCTCTCTGGCTAACTGTCGCCTGATCTCCATTACTCCTTTCCTGATCAAATTCACAGTAATGTCTACTTTGTATATTCTCTTCTTCTTGTATAAACTGTCTTGTGACACTCTCCCCACTTCCCAGGGTATTGTTATGCCCAGTTGGGTCTCTGTGTATTATCCTTTTCTCTTGTACTATTATTTTCTTTTGTATCCCGATAGTTTAAAGTAATTTCCTTAGAGGTGAACTTTATCTGATTACTTCTAGTGAGATAGGTTTTATGCTTAAAATACTGATTGCTTCTTGGCAGCCTGTTATACTCGTTCTCCCTTTTACTCTTGGAAAAGCTGGCCATCTTCCAGCTTAATCTACCTCCCTCTCCTTCCTCCCCTGTTGATGTTTTTTTGTATACATGAAAAAAAGTTTGTTCACATTGCATTTGCATTGAATAGTGACATTGATTGCCCACTTACTTTTGTTGTGTTCATATATGGATACCATGTTGATTTCAAGTAGGTGGTTTGGGTATGCCGCCCCTTTTGTAATATAAAGGAAAGACTGCAGCGTTATTTACAACTATGGCAATTAAGGCATTCCATCTGTTGCTGTTGTGAGCTGATGAAGATCTAATGATCCTTAGCCCACATTAAGCAAATACGTGAGTGGTTATGCCCCTCACTCGTTTCTAGATATTTAATACACTGGGGATGACAAGCCGACGCCAGTGGCGGTTTAAATCGCGCCCGGCCATGGTCGCATCATGCCACGTGACACTGTGTGACATGATGACGTCATAGCGATTACGCCGGCGAGTCACTATGAAAACAAATGACTTTTGGCCACATAAATGGTGAGTGACGGCCGTGAGCGAGGGGAACTCCTTTCAAAACTAATTTTAGGTAAGAGATTGCAATTTTTTTAATGCAGAGCCCTTTTTCCTACAGTTTGTAACAAACTAATTTGGGCTCTTATGGATTCAGACTGGAACCTTGACTTTTTTCTGAATTTGGCATTTTAGGGCACACAAAGCCACATCTGGGAGAACAGCACCCCATTTTGGAATGTATTCATTTGGGAGAACTGCTGGACAGAAGGGTTTTTGGTTAAGATCTGTTGGAGTAGAAAAGAATGCACCGGGAATGCTAATAGTTTTCTGATGGGATCATACTTTATTTGGCTTACGAGACTAAACAAGATATACTCAGGAATAGACATCCCAGAAAGACACACAACGGTTATGATGCATTTTGGGATGAAGAAAAGGAGGGCGTGTGGAGTTTTGAGTTGATTTGAGCAATTTCGAAAGAAGATAATGACTATGTTATTAAGGGGTATAATTATTGCAGGCATCTGGTTGAATGGTAACAGCGAATCGAAAGAGCTACAATTAGCAACAGTTGGGGTAGCAATCACATCTGATGGTACAACGACACAGATTACCTTCAGATAGATCATTAATAGTTTACCCGTATATCCTTGTGGTGTTGAGGATTGAAGCGAGATTGGGTAAAACACTGATCAAGCACATATATTCATATATGTTTTTTTAATTGTGTACCCATCCATATAGGGACCCTGTGGAGTAATACATGGAGGAAATGTAGGGAACCATCCCTTGCCACCTACAAGAAACACCATTTCTACACATTTACTGCCCTTGAGGAATGTCCTGCAATTATCAGCCATACAGGACAGAAACTTATAAACGTATATACGTCAGGCTCATATTGGCATGGTGGGAAATTAGGTTGAGACAATCGTCACTGTGTATGGTCAAGTCATGGAGACTTGTCAGTGTGGATGTGTAAATGTATGAAGATTGATGTATTTAGAAACAATGATTTCGTATAGGTTTTTAGTAAAATATGTATCTGTTATGATTTAGCAGGTGGTTACACTTGCGCTCTGACGTATTAATAAAATTGACATGTGCTTTTGCATAAAACATCATTTTTGTTCCATTATTATGTCCTTATATTTGGTTGAAGATAGATAACAGGAGTCCTTAGGTCTTAGTAGGGGTACATATGTTTTAAACTGTAGATTGAGACCTTTTTTTTGGTTTTATTTTGCATATTTAGTAGGAAGGTCTTACACCATATAGTGGGATGCCCACATGTGAATAGTGACCAATTTGACTGCCTCAATTTTCCTAGCCTCAGCTTTCTTTTTCTTTTTCTCCTGCAATAGCTGACAGTGATGTACTATCGTCAATTGTATGTCAGCCCACGGCTTCGCTTCCATTCCTACTTGTTTCCTCATTTGCCTCTGTACATGCTCATGCAACCCCTGACATAAAATGTGGTAAAATTATGCCACCGTTGTTTGCCATGGCTCGCACTTTTCAAGTTGCCAACGCTCTTGAATGTTCTGAATGTAAGCAATAGGGTCTTCATCTTCCGGCTTCTTACGTGTCATGATTGCACCCATATCTGATGTGTCAGGATATTGCACTCTAAGAGCCCTCCAAACATCTGCTCTACAATTATTGAATGGCGCTCCGTCGTGCGCTGTGTTTTGTGCTGTCACACTTGAATAGCCCACTCTCCTCCATGTGTCATCAGCTGTCTCCCCAAGAATAGCTTCCAAGAGACCCTTAATGTCCCATATGGCCAGTGTTTTTCCCCCTGTCATTTTTCTAACTCATATATCCATATTCCAATGCCCCAAGTCAAACTCGGGAGCTTACAACTTAAATAATTCTTATCCATCTGCGGCCATGGAATATACTGTGGTCTCATTCCCCCTTTTTCCAATAAGGAAAACTGCGTAAACCCTAACCTGCAGTCAGCTCCCATCGCCCGTCTATCCACGGCAGGGACAATCGTCCCTGCCTGTCTCCTTACTGGTAGCGATCTTAACCTGCTCACATATGGAAGTTATTCTCCCTTCTCACTATACGATCGTCTTCTGGGATGCTCTGGATATGCTATTGGATCTGGTGTCCTATCCTTAGGTTGCTCTAGATTGGACCATCTTACTTCTTTGTCCGTCGGCAGGCTTCCCTCGGGGGAACACACGCTCCCTCCCTCTACCCCAACAAAGGATTCTCTTTCCTCATCTAACATGTCTTGCCCCCAACTAGTGTGACTCTCATCCTCTTCACTCTTATCTATGTTTAGTCTGCTTAAGGATAAGGCTTTGTGCTTCAGGCTAAATGGATTTTCTTCTTTGCTTCGCGATTGGAATACTAGGGACTGATCTCCCTTCCCTCGGTTTCCAGATTTGCTACCTTACTTCAATTCTTGATAGGCTTTATCGATCCTGTCTCCGATGTTTCGTATATCAAAGTTTTCTTTGTCTAATGCCCCTGACGTTGCTCCCTTTAACGGAAGAAACTCTTCTATTCTGTCCCATAGTATTTCTGGGCTATGCTCTAATGGTTCCTTACGAACAAGGCTAATATCAAAATCCTGCTGTCTCCTTCTTTGTTCTAACTCTTCATCTATCCGTGACGCCTCTATCCGTGACGTGACTGTGCTGCGTAGGCAAACGCGCCCAGGCGTCTTCTACGCGACTCCACACAGAACCCGGAAACCAACACAGATTAGCTCACAACACAGCGCGCCACAATTCGGAATATGAAACTGTACTTTTAAATCAAACCGCAAGATTGTAAATTTGGTAAAGTACATTTATTTGACATCAAATGTTTAGAGAATATTCAGCGATTTGCATTTTTATTTGCTCACGTTCCAAAAAGTTCGTTTTGAGGCACGCGATGTTCCTTTGCTGTACACAGGGTCTTAGATCATCTCACAATACAGCGCCACAATTCGGAATATGAAACTGTGGTTTAAAAGCAAACGGCAAGATTGTCCATTTGGCAAAGTACATTTATTGGACATCAAATGTTTAGAGAATATTCTGCGATTTGCATTTTTCTTTGCTCTCGATCCAAAATAGTTCGCCTTGAGGCAAGCGATGTTCGTGTGCAGTACACAGGGTGTTGGTTTACGATAAAATAAGCTCTTCGGTCGCACTGATAATCGCATGGCTGTTCCAACAACGAGGCACTAGGCCACCACAACGGTCTGTATGTTGCATCTAGCCGTTAGTACCGCGTAAGGGCATACTTGTACTTGGCGATCGTCCCATAAAATGGTCAGGGTGGTAATGTTGTTCACGCGGAGAAGCAACTTGCGGTTGTAAAAGCCATCCGCCGGTGTCTGGTACTCGTGACACATGCAATAATGAAGGATGTACCTGTTTTAAAAACATAAAAAATGAAATTAGTCTCACCATCAGATCTTTATTAAAACTATTCATTTTATATATTAGGTCGAGAAATTATTTCATAGCTAGGACAGTGCAACTGGGTATTATACGTCAAGGGGGGGCTGCAGGATACTGAGACAGTCCCCCAGTGCAGGGGTTGACAGGGAGGCAGAGCAGGTGGAGAGTGGAAGGGCCCAGGACCGAGGTCGCAGACAGTGGACCAGGTGTAGCAGGGGAGAGGGAGAGAGAAAGCAGAAGCAAAGAGGAAGGTTTTGAGGTGCTTCCGTAAAAGGAGATGGTTCTCCTCAAGATAGTGCGCGGTACAAAACAATATGCCACATAGAACGAACAAGTACAACTTAACCCGTCTTTAAAGCTACTGTATAGTAATTAAATTGCGGTATAAACTCATCTAAAGAGTTACTTACATTATATTTGCATTTTCCATTGTGTCTGTGCGTAGGGCAGCCCCGAAATACCACTCCTTCTATGCCGACGTTATTTCTTCTAATAAACGAACATTAAATGGCTTTCGTTTCTGAAATTATATTCATTATCGTTTCTTACGTTATTGCCCCACACCCCCAAAAAGAAGTCTTTCAGGATGGTCCCGGCCTGTCAAGGTCAAATAACAATAGAACCTTATACTGAGGGTTGGGCCATTCCGGCACCCGAGAAAAAAATCAAAGCAGCTGACCTTCACTTTGAACGAGCACACATTCCTAGTTAGCTACATTCAGTGTAAGGCCATCTCACAGGACTCACAGAGCAATCACTTTTATTTACACAATACATAGCTACACATATTCAATGGGCCTGCGACATGAGGAGACTCGAGAGAACAGACAATCAAATTACAATCATTTAAACCGTGATGTGTATTTCTCAATGAGCTCTTCTTTAGGTGGACATGGAACAGAGGCAATGTTGGGTGGCAATGCAGTTGTCCCCTGCACAGGTTCGTTCACAACTCCATGTATGTGCCTATCTAGGACATCAACAATAAGTCTCTCAATAAAGTCATATTGCATATCCTCAAACACTTGTTTGATAACCCATTGTTTACTTCTTTTAGTGAAGGCCTTATTGTAGCGAAGCGTCCCTAAAGTTCCGGTCGTCCTACTTTGTTGACGGCCAACATTATGGTTATGTGCCAAGACCGCTAGAAGAGTCCGATTTATCATGCCCTTCATGCCAAAATGCAATCGTTTTGGCCTGTACTTTAGGCACATATTGTGGAACACCTCCAAATCTCCTGTGCGGCAGAATTCCGTGAGTCCCCTCAAATCTCTTGTTATAGTTTTATCAAATACAATCTTTTCAATGGCTTTGTGAGTGGGTGATGAAGGAATCAACCACTTCTTCTTCCGTGCCTCCTCTGTGGACAAATGGCCATGTTCACAATTGTGGAAATGTTGGTTTGTGGTGCAGCGGTGAACGTTGCTACAGTGTAGCATTACTGACCGCCATTTTTCCAGTAGAATTTCCAACGACCCCCCACATGTTTTTGAGCTCCACCAAAGATGGTTGCTGATTGACTTGGACCACTGTGAAATACCTTGCATATCTTTTTTTTTACCTGCAGCCGACATTTTTTTATTGATTGTTTTTGCAAGATGCCAAACTTCAAATTGGTGATTTATATTTTTGTACTCTTCTCTCATTGTCTTGGCAATTGAAACGTGTCTGTCCGTGGCTATCAGGTCGATCACCATTCCCCGCGATTGTAGTTCTTGCAATGATGCTACAAAGCCAACTTTCTCCATGGCCACTGAGGATGTACTTTGTGACACCTGCACGACCACCGAACTCACAATTTTCTTACTTTCCATGTCCTGAAAGTGGTAGGTGCAGTACTTGGCTGAAAATCCTGGGCTGTCGCACTGTTCATCACCGGCTAGCCTGAACCGTTTGCCCGCGAATGTACTATCAATAGACATTTTTTCCATTCTCCAAGCTTCGCTAATGGCTGGAAATAGATAATCGGTTTGGTATTTGTAGAACTGAGTTTTCGCAATGAAATGGATTCCCACAAACTGAAAGAAAGACTCTAACTTTTTAAAACTTGAACCACTAAAAAGTGCAGCCGCTGCACAAAGTAGATTGCCTGCTGGCAGTTGCCCCAGCATGGGTTGTGCAGACCATGAGAAAGGATGATATTTTGTACAGGTGGCATGTATTTTAAGGTTAGTGCCTCGAATTGCACGAGTCACATTAATCAATGGCTCCCCACATACTTCCCCACCAACCGAATGCCCACATTTCATCCGAATAATAATATCAATCAAACAACTATCGAATACAATGAATTTGGCCTCTTTCCTTATACTGTCACTCTGCATCCCAGCTGGTTCGGCCTGTAACGTTGAGGACATGTCACTCACATGAAAGGTAGAATCTCTGATATCGTCTTCCGCTATGTTCAGTGATATCGATGGTGTTTCATTGTCGTCCACTTCATTCTCTTCCATTGCAACATCTGTTCCTTCTCCGGCGATGGGTGAATAAAACAATTTATTCAACTTTCTCGCGGTCTTAGTTTTTGCGGGTGTGGATTCTGTGAATTGATCTCCGACTGCATCCGAACTACCAGGAGGACATTCACTATCAATGGCTGGATGTGGTATAGCTCCGTTGTCAATCACTTCATATTCTTCCCATTGGCACGATGCATCTCCAGTCTCAAGTCCCTGCCAAAAGGTTTGACAAGCAACATCTCTCGTTCGCTTCACTGTCTGTGTATATCTAGTTCGTACACCCACTCGCAACTAGAGGACAGATTGGAAAAGGGATGTTCAGTTTAAACACAACTTACAGTATTGAACTATTAACAGTGAAAAACAACATAATATAGTGACCAGGACACTAACCTTCTTTTGCTTTCTTTTCTTTGAAACTTTCTTGCCTCGAACTTCAACATCGGGACGCTGTTGCTCCGACTCGTGTGTGCATGTCTCCACTTCCTCTTGCGCTGCAACGACTATATTTTCATGATAAGCACATCCATCACGCACTGACGCTCCATCGACTCCCTGAAACATATAACTTTCATTAGTATGTATAATAATATTGAAAACACAAAATGTACTTGGGGACCAATACCCACGTACATCTCAATAGCAAAACACGAATGAACGCTTTGTGTAGAACATTCAAACGACAATTATTCACGCATTGTTGTTCTAGTTAGATGGAACTGTCAAGATCCATACCTCGGGCTCCTCATAGACTTCCATTGATGATATTATTGAAGATGATGCTTCAGTGACTCCCTGAAACACAGTAATTGCATTAGTATGGTTTTCTATTTTGTTAAAAAGAACATAAACTTTGTGCAGGCGTCAACGGCTCATCTAAATAGACCTGCACAAATGATCAGTTGTCTAAAATAAATAATGGATATCTAAATATGATTCGATTTGCTTGATCGTTGGAAGTGTCACCACCCAGAGATCTGCATCAACTACTAGGGGTGATGTTCTTGTAGAAGAAGCTCCGTCATCTCCCTGAAACATAGTACTTGCGTTAATAAAGAAGGAAGTATAGCGGATGTAATCACGTAATATGATTTCGCTTGATCGAACTGTCAGTATCCATACCTCGAAATGCATAAGAACATCAAGGGACGATGTAACTGCGGTGCACACTTCTGCAAGCTGTTGCGCCGACCCGTAACTGCATGCTCCCCCTTCTTCTTGGACTAATGCTCCATCGACTCCCTGAAACATAGGACTTTCATTAGTAATGAACACAATATTGAAAAAAGAAGACACATAGGAGGGCGACGACAGAAGGACATATCAATGGCTAAAAACGAAAGAAACATTGTGTGTAACAATCACGCTACAAGAATGCAAGATCTGATGATCTCCATCGATGGAACTGTCCGGAAACGTACCTTGAGCATCTGAGTGACATCAATGGTTGTCAGCAATGCGTTGGACTCCTCAGCATCTCCCTGAAAGACAGTACTTGCATTATTTTGGATAACAATAATTAAAACTGAAAACAAAGACTATAGGACGAGTACAAGGGTGTACCATTAGGTAAAATAATCACACGATAAATTAAAACTATTGATTTACATGCCTAAAACAAGTCAGTGGCAGAATAGCTAAGTAAGATTACCCGATAGGCGCTTGAAGTGGCTGATGACTGCAATAACGACACGGATGGAGAATCTTCCGCCTTCATATTGAGTGGATACATAAATGGGGAAATTATTGTTAGCTAATGCTACACACTACCGCAAGGCCGAGAGATAAATACGTAAACTTGACTCACCAGTGGAGGGATATGGACGAATAGAGTGGGAATAGCGGTTGAGAGCAATTTTCGCTTCGCTCGTGGTGTGTTCTTCTTTATTAGCAATGATGTGGAGTACCTGTCTGAGCTAAAGTGCCTGCTGCAGATGCGGTATTGATCACCCCTCTTGTCCGCAAAGACTTCTAGGACTCTACTTTCAAGCTCAGACGGTGGATATCCGCAATATCGGACCCATTCTCTTATCTGATCTATTGTCTTAGGGAAAACATGCATTATAGTACCTTCAGATTTATTATGGGTCTTCGAAGGGCAACCGCCAATGGAACAGGCAGGCATTGTGGAAAGTTCTGAAAAGTAAAGATCAACAATTCTCTATGAATATCAATGTGTTAAAAAATTACACACACATAAAAGGTTCAATGCAAGGTTCGTTTTGGTTCTTGGAACTATACACGTTATTCACATGCGGATAAGTATTTGAAGAACTTTAAAAAAAATAGAAAAATAATTTGACTAAACTCAGAACATGTGACTTGTTCCTTGCATGTACTGTCTTGAACGAAAAGAAATTGGACGCAAAATGATTATGGTACATGGCCTTACCTTGACGAACAAACAGTTAGATGCAGAGATCAGAGTAGTTTCTTGTCGTAGAACATGGAGCAGTTCACAGGTTGCAAACTGACGAGTTTCCTCGAAGTGGTCACGGAAGTTCACAGAGACGAAGAGCAGATAACCAGCACCTTCACGGGTTGACTAGCAAAGCGCAAAGAAGTTCTCATTACAAATATGAAGTAGGTTATAAAGAATTCGAAACAGGGGTGTGTTTGTGAATGACGTGTATATGTCGTGGCATTATGTGGATTGCAGGGGGGCGTCCAGCGTGAGGGGGGATGCTTGGCAGGAGACACGGGGTCTGGAGGTAGACATGGGAACAACAACCCATGCTCTATAGACCACTTTGAAGTGTACATGGTCTTTGGCACCTCTTGGCCTTTATCGCTCCCTGACAGCTCCACTTGCCCGCACAAGTACCCCGGTGCGAACTGCCTTTGATAGGGCGGGGGGTGGATTGGGGCGGTGGTCGTGCAGCCAAGACACAGGAAGACTCGTGAATGGAGACACACTTATGTGTATTGCAGGGGGCGTCCAGCGTGAGGGGGGATGCTTGGCAGGAGACACGGGGTCTGGAGGTAGACATGGGAACAACAACCCATGCTCTATAGACCACTTTGAAGTGTACATGGTCTTTGGCACCTCTTGGCCTTTAGCGCTCCCTGACAGCTCCACTTGCCAGCACAAGTACCCCGGTGCGAACTGCCTTTGATAGGGCGGGGGGTGGATTGGGACGTTGGTCGTGCAGACAAGACACAGGAAGACTCGTGAATGGAGACACACTTATGTGGATTGCAGGGGGGCGTCCAGCGTGAGGGGGGATGCTTGGCAGGAGACACGGGGTCTGGAGGTAGACATGGGAACAACAACCCATGCTCTATAGACCACTTTGAAGTGTACATGGTCTTTGGCACCTCTTGGCCTTTATCGCTCCCTGACAGCTCCACTTGTCAGCACAAGTACCCTGGTGCGAACTGCCTTTGATAGGGCGGGGGGTGGATTGGGGCGGTGGTCGTGCAGACAAGACACAGGAAGACTCGTGAATGGAGACACACTTATATGGATTGCAGGGGGGCGTCCAGCGTGAGGGGGGATGCTTGGCAGGAGACACGGGGTCTGGAGGTAGACATGGGAACAACAACCCATGCTCTATAGACCACTTTGAAGTGTACATGGTCTTTGGCACCTCTTGGCCTTTATCGCTCCCTGACAGCTCCACTTGCCAGCACAAGTACCCCGGTGCGAACTGCCTTTGATAGGGCGGGGGGGGGTGGATTGGGGCGGTGGTCGTGCAGACAAGACTCGTTTGCCGCAGGGCCTCACCAAGGAGAGGCCATCTAACTGCATGTAAGAGGCAGGCTGCAGGATCTAGTACATGGAAGGCAGGGGGGTGAGTTTATAAATACCTCACCCTCCGAGGAGAATATATGGGTGCAGTTCACCCTGGAGACCCTGGATGCCTAGGCAGTTAGTCAGCAGCAGGCTGGCCTGTGGTGGCAAGGCGGCACGGGCCAGAGGGGGTCATCTCTGTACCCGGTGCCCAAAAGGATGATTTATTATGATCAACCATATTGATTATTTACCTATAACCATGTTTTGTATCAATAAAATCCAACGGCCTTTTATTGCCAACGCTTGAACAAAGAGGTGTGGTAAGTATTTTTGGGGGAGGAGGCAAGGCCGGGAGGCTTGATGCCAACCCGCAAAATAACATATGTATGTCTGCTGCATATGGGTTCAACGGTTATGTGGATTGAAGGTGGGCGGCCAGCGTGAGGGAGGATGCTGGCCGGAGACATGTGGTGTGATAAGACAAGGCACAGGAAGACTATTCAATGGAGACACACTAGATTCATTTAAAAAAGCAAAACAACCATTGTTAAAATATATGTTGGGTTTTATTTTAGATCTTAATTTCAATTGAACATAAATAATAAACATTACACATTGTAAAGTTCCGGTTGCAGCACATCCAGGGAAAATCCGCGGTATTGTCCACTGTCGCTGGGGAAATGTTGTCTAATGGCAAGTACCGCACAGGCAGGTATTACTCTCCGAACGCGGTGTCCGAGCCTCCCGTGAAGCCACCAAGTGAAGCAACGATAGGCCACCAGCCTGTACCACCTGTGAAAATGAAAGATGCAAACTGTATTAAAATGACAAAACTTTCTTATCACTGTCGATTCAGGTAAAAAATGTCATTCTGCTTTGAAAAAAATTCTATCTAGAAAATGCACAATATGGAACCAATTTACATGCATTCGAATGATATGTAGATGTAATTTTATATGTGGGAGACGACCATGAAATAGTAGTGGCATCACTGACATCACAACCAGAGTATACTTACTCGTTACTCGGATTACGCGGACGAACAGTGCCGCGAAGTTCGTGCATAAGCACCATCATCATCCTCAACACGGTCCGTGAGAGGCAGGCTTCCCTGAACTCTGGCAGCTCGGTGATGCATTGCGGACTTTTCCGAAATGTAGGCCAAGCACCCGGAATTTTCACAGCAGCAGCAGTTCTCCTCCTCAGTTGGCATTAGCTCGCACCGATTGCACGTGCACCAGGTGGAGACGCCGTCCATGCGACATGGTCCAGGCTCTTCATCCGTTGACTGGTCCTCCCAACTGCCGTCCGAATCCCCATCGTTTTCGCGTGCTTGCCTTTCCAGTAGTTCTTCCTCGGTGTACTCGGGCTCGTACATATACGGCATTATTGTAGCCATTGTGTGGTAAAGAAAGTAAAATAATTTACAGAGATGGTACAGGTGTTCACAAGGCCTAGAAGCGGCGAAGGTAGCTGACCAGAGCACAGAAACGAGTCACAGAATACTCAAAGTAACACAGAGAGAGTAATGGAATCGAAAATCTGCTGCTGTGTGTTGTGAAACGGTGTGTTTATACTTATTGAGGAAAGAGGCGTCCTGCCATTTCCATGGCGACACTTCATTAGCTGAGGCGCAGCGATTGTTGACACGACACGTGCTTTGGCGTTGGGAAATGGGCGGTACGCGTCTGCTGATGTCAGGCTCAGGGGCGGGGGGTTTGATTTAGTGCCGCAAAAGCAGGTGAGCCAGGATGATGGGGGGAAATGATAGGATTATCAGAAAATGGCGGCTGATTTCGAGTGCGTTAATGGACAAAAAGTCGGGTAAGGTCCATAGGGAAGTTTTCTACGATCTACCGATTTATGCTTAAAAACACATGGCCGAACCGTAGGGACAATAAAAAAAAAGTCCCGGAACTATCCTTTAAATTACCACATCCCCGTCCCCTTAATTTGCCATTCCCCCAGTCTACTCACCATTTGGTCGTTTTGACTCAAGGCCTTCGGTATTGTCTCCTCCTCTGACCAACCACTTTTGCCTTCAGTCCGCAGAGAGCCTGTGAAAACCAGGTAGGGATTTCGTCAAAGAGGGACCCTGCCCACCGTCTCGTTTTTTTCTTGCAAGATTTCTATTCGGATGCACTCCACAGAAAAACCTGCGATCTTCCGGCTAGATGGCGGAGGATGTCAGATCGTCTGAAGCTCGGGAGCTAACTGATCAATGGGTCTTGAGCCATCTGACACTGCTACCACGTGAACTTAGGGCACTTGGCGGGTAGCGTGTCATGCAGTTGGATGGGAAGCAGAATAACTCTTAACAGCAAATAATCAAACCAACTCAGCAAGATGGCAAAGTCCTTTTACTGTTTTCTTATCAATTGTCTAAATCAGGGAGTTACAATGTCGGTCAACCAACGTTGCACAGCGTTCTCGCAAAGTATTTCATAAAAAAACAACACTTTTATAGTAAAAACTCATCATACGTGATGTCATACTATGTGGCAAATAAGAAAAACCTACGGGGGCTTGTGGTGGGCTCAAGGGGAACATCTAATTATACTTTCTATAAGTTATGATGGGGTCTCTACAGTCAGGTGGACAACTCATGCCCACCCCTAGTGCAAGTCATCTTCAAAAGTTATTAGAAACACAGCACATCATTGGCTCTCAAACTATAAGGCCCTTTGTTATATGGCCCTCTACAATTGGTTGGCATGCTCGTGCCCTTCTGGAACATTCGGTTCACTTAGCAGCATGTAAACTCATACCCCAGGTGTCAGGGGGTGGACTGGACTGTACCTCCTGACCCAATTATCCCAACATCTGTTATCACCCATGCCTTCTGCCATGAAGATTGTCTTTGAACTTGGCCTTGCAATATATTCTCTTCTCTGGGAATATAAGGCAGTGTGAGCACACGCTTATCATAGTTCTGGAACTGCGTGCCCAACCCTTTTTTCATCCTGGGCTCATGTGACAGAAGACCGCAATTTGCCCCATTTTGCAGCATTTAATTGTCTTGAATTAATAAACCTTGACATTCATGGTGTTCTTTCTTTGCACCTTAACAAGAGAGGCTTCAGCTTCTCACGTTCTCTGCCCTCAAGAATAGATAACCAGTCTTGGCTACCTTCAGTCTTGACACCAGGCCAGATAGCCCTTTGCGATCCTTCCATGATTACAGTTCCTCAGAACGTAGCGGGTGAGAGCAGCTCACCGGCAGTCCAGCTGCAGATTTGTCCCAAGCCGGTCCTCGGGGTCCTGTGAGTGCTATTTTGTTTTAATTGTTTAAATTTGTGACTGCACTCCGAGCGCATTGTTTTTCACCCACCCCCCACCCCTTGCAGCCACTTCCTGGTCCCCTCCTCCCTCCCGCCTCCCTGCCCGCCCACCCCCGCCTGATTGGTGCCACTGGTTATCCCTCTTGACTGCCCGATGGCTGCTCTCCCCGCTCGCCTCTTTCTCAGAACGTAGCGGGTGAGAACAGCTTTCCGGCAGTCCAGCTGCAGATTTGACCCCAGCTGGCCCTCGGGGTCCTGTGAGTGCTTTTTTGTTTTAATTGTTTAAATTTGTGACTGCGCTCCGAGCACGTTGTTTTTCACCCTCCCCCCCACCCCTTGCAGCCACTTCCTGGTCCCCTCCTCCCTCCCGCCTCCCTGCCCACCCACCCCCCTTCTGATTGGTGCCACTGGTTGTCCCTCTTGATTGCCCGACGGCTGCTCTCCCTGCTCGCCTCTTTCTCAGAACTTAGAGGGTGAGAGCAGCTCGCCAGCAGTCCAGCTGCAGATTTGACCCCAGTCGGTCCTCGGGGTCCTGTGACTGCTATTTTGTTTTAATTCTTTAAATTTGTGACTGCGCTCCGAGCGTGTTGTTTTTCACCCTCCCCCATCTCTTGCAGCCACTTCCTGTTCCCCTCCTCCTTCCCGTCCCGCCGACCCGCCTGCCCACCAACCCCCCCCTTGGGTGCACATCTCATCTTGTCTTACCTGACCCTGCTGGGAAGCCCCTTGCCCGGCAGCTCCCACGGCTAAGGGCGGCTCCTGTGTGTGTATCCGTGTATCCATTTAAATTGTCCCACTTGCGTCCTTGCCTACCCCTCCTCTGACTCATTAACACGGCTGTGCCATTCCACATGTTGTCCTCTCCCTACCTACTCTATGGTGCTCTCTATCTCTCCTATCTTCTCTAATTGCTTCTCTATTGACTATCCTGCTCTCCTCACTAAAACTGGTAGGAAAAAGCTTAAAAAGGATATCCTGGTCTCCAATCCAGGCCTCGGTATCGCTGACACCTACACCAGTGCCTCCTCCAAGGAAACTCTCACCGACATCCTCTTTGTCGTGCCTTCACCTGACCTATGGACCCTTCATATGGTCTGTGTGCTCGCTCCTTTCGCCTCTTCTCCCATTAATGGTGGCACCCATTGGGATGTCCTCTTGGCCTCCTTCCACTCCTCTAAGGTCATCACTAAGGTTTATTCTAATGGGACCATCTTGGTCCAAGGCCCTCAGGCCAACCTTCACCTCTTTGATAGACGCTTCCCATGCCTCATCAACTTCCTTTCTTCTCCTACTGTCCCCCTCCCCTTTCCTCGGCTACCTTGCCTTCCCCCTCCCTATCTGCCCCCTCTCGGGCTCCTTCTACACTTCCGCAGGGCGTACCCCTGATCTGTACCCCTCCCTGGAAGTCCTTCAAGGATGGCAACCTACTCCACATTGCCACTCTCAACTCTCGTTCAAACACTCCTCTGACATCTGCCGCCTTCTGTAAGAACTTGACCTCGATATCCTCGGTCTCACTCAGACATGGTTCACCGCCAGCTCTGTCACCAGCTTTGACACACTCCTCCCTGACGGCTACAAGATCCTCTCCGCCCCCAGGTCTATCTGCTCCGGAGGGGGTGTAGCCCTGATCTTCCCCGAGTGGATTCCTGCCTCTGTTATTCCTACGCAGGCCTACGCCTCTTTTGAATGCCTCGCCTGCAGGCTTTCTCTCTCCCCTTGCCATTCCCTTACTGTGGCCACTATCTATCGGCCACCTGGTCAAATCTCCTCCTTCCTCTCTGAGTGGGCGGACCTCTCCTCCTCACTCCTGGCCTCGACCACTCAACTCCTCCTTCTTGGAGACTTCAACATCCACCTGGATGTTTCCTGTCCTTCCTCTGGACTCTTTCGTGACCTTTGCGACTCTCTCTCACTCACTATCCTCCCCTCTGGCCCGACTCACTCTGCAGGGCACACTTTGGATGTTCTGATCCCCTCAGACCTTCCCCTTTCTGTCCCCCTCACCACTCCCCTCTCCTGGAGTGATCAGTTTCTCCTTTCCTCCCATCTCACCCTCTCTACCTCTCAGGCCAAGCCACTTCCATCACTGCCACCCACCTTCTCGGTCATCCGACCCATGAAGCGCGTATCAGTTGAGGCTTTGCTGCCACTTTCTCACCCCCCATACTCTTTGGCTGACTCTCACCCTGACACAGCCCCCTCCACACTCCACTCTGCTATCTCTGATACTCTTGATATCCTTGCCCCTGTCATGAGGATCCGTCTGAAGCCCAAGGCCAAGTGCGACTCAGACCTCGTCGCCCTTAAACGCAAGTGCAGGGTGGCTGAGAGGACATGGCGTGCTTCTTGTTCATCCTCTGACAAACTGGCCTGTCGCCTGCTCCAAAGGCAATATCGGCTCTCTGTCCTCACCAAGAAGAGAGCTCATATCCAAGCCCGCATCTCTGCGGCATCTAACAACTCGGCTGGACTCTTTAAAATCTGCAAGGAACTGGCCAATCCTGCTGCAGTCTCTACCTCTCCTGTCCCTTCCCAGGCCCTCTGCACGGCACTGGTGTCTCACTTCATCTCTAAAACTCAGGACATCCTGTCCTCACTCGCCTCCTCTCCCCTCCCTCCCTATACTCCCTGTTCTTCCTCTGGCCCTTCTGCAGCCACCTCTCCTCCCTCCTTTTCCGCCTTTACCCCGTTCTCCGCTGACGAGGTTTCTAGACAAGTCTGATCTATGAAAGTCTTGTCAAAACACATTCACCCCTGTTCCTCCAAAACCATCAAGGACCACACTGACACCCTTGCCCCTGCCCTGGCTGAATTCTGCAACCACTCCTTCGCCACTGGAGTCTTCCCTTCCGCCCTGAAGCACTCCCTGGTGCACCCTCTTCTTAATAAACCCTCTGCCGATCCCTCTTGCCCGGCTAACAATCGCCCATTCTCCATCACTCCCTTCCTGGGCAAGCTCCTGGAGAAACTGGCCATCTCCCAGCTAAATCTCCACACTGAATCTGTTGGTTGTCTTCAATAACCATCGGTCTGGCTTCAGAGCTGCCAGAAGCATGGAAACTGCTCTCCTGAACATCCGTGAAGACCTGCTCTTCAACCTTGACTCTAACATCCCCTGTGTCCTCATCTTGCTTGATCTCTCTTCTTCCTTTGACACCGTCAACCATGCCATCCTGCTTAATTGTCTCCGTGTTAACCTAGGGATCACCAGTCAGGCCCTGGAGTGGCTGACTTCCTTCATCTCTGACTGACCCTCCCAGGTCCAACTTGGATCCTTCCTCTCTGCTATCTTCTTCTCTACCTGTGGTGTCCCCCAGGGGTCTAACCTCTCTCCCTGGCTGTTCAACCAATACCTGGCACTCCTTGCCCACGGCATTGCCGCTCTCTGCCCCAACTTTCAGTGCTAGGCGGATGACACTCAGCTCATTTTTAGGCAACCTTCGTCCACCTCTTCTCCATCCCTCATCTCTGACTGTCTGTCTTCTATCCAGGAGTGGTACGCCGCCAATGACCTCTGCCTTAATGCCAGTAAGACTGAGATTCTCCTCATCGGCACACCCACTCCCTCCTTCCGTGTAGCTCTCTGGCCGGCCTCTCTTGGCCCACTCCCCGCTCCCACCTGCAAGGCTAAAAACCTTGGGATCATCTTTGACTCCACACTCTCTTTCTCGCCTCACATCTCTGACATCTCTAAGATGTCACACTACCAGCTGCACCTCCTTAGAGGTATTCTTCCTTTCCTCTCCTTCTCCCAGAAGGTCACTGTCTCTAGAGCTCTGGTTCTCTCTAAGCTGGACTATTGCAACAGCCTCTTTCTAAATCTCCCTGCTTCCACTCTACGTCCTCTGCAACTCATCCAGAACAGGACTGCAAGACTTGTCCTTGGCCTCAAGCCCAGGGATAGTATCTCTCCAGGACTGAAATCTCTGCACTGGCTCCCAGTGGCTGCGGGGATTATGTTCAAAACCCTCTGCATCGTCCACAAGGCCTTCTGGGGTCTGGGGCCTCAATACCTTCAACTCTCTCTTCCTAGATATCTTCCCTCTCGAGCTCTTCGCTCATCCCCCTCCAACTCCCTCAGGGTCAGTCGCTTCTCCAAACAAACAAGTTGGTGGCAGATCTCTCTCTTCGGCTGGGGCCTCCCTCTGGAACAGCCTCCCCGCCTCCCTGAAACTTGAGGAGAATCACTTGCGGTTCCGGAAGCACCCGAAAACCCTCCTCTTTGCTTCTGCTTTCTCTCCCCCTCTCCCCTACTAAAGTCCTGGCTGTTACTGAAACTACACTGGTTACCTGGCCACCCATCTTATCTTGGGCCCTAGCCCAGCCGGATGCATGCCTGCACTGCCTCCCTGGCAACCTCTACACCTGTGGACTGTTTTCTGTATCCCTACAGTCCCCCCACTAGCACTTATGTTCTGCACTCACCCTGCACTTGCCACCTGCTGGCCGTTTATTTATCTTGTTATTCTATTATCCCATCCACTGCACTTCCCCCCCCTGCACTTGTCTTCCTCCCCCTTCCTTTGCACTTGCGCGATCTGAATGACACTTGGCCTAGTAAGATTGTTGTCTGTCTTCCCTCTGTTCCCCCTCCCTTGCCTCATCGCGCTTTGAAACGCTTGTGTATAGGCGCGTTATGAATGCCACATCATATATCATATCAATTCTCTGCTGCAACACAGCTTTCAGCCCTTCTCTTCATGGTTTGAACTTACTTAAATTTGTGACACTGATGTCCAGCTTCTATATAATGGCGCCTTTGCCTGCAATATATTTACTACTTATAGCCAGCTTCTAAGATTACTTGATCTACTTGCGTTGCTGCCTTTGTACAGTTATTGAACGATTTCTATTTTCTACAGTGTGTCACACACGTGCAATCTTCGTTTCGCACATGAAAGTTTACTTGATTCTTTACTTCGTCATCGGTTTCTATAAGGTCCATACATTCTCTTCTTCAGCCAGTCTTCTCAGTGCGTCACTCTCGTTTCTTGTGGCGTCACCAACTTCTCTTTCTCTCTTTTTCATATTCCTTCTGGGATCTCCTCCAAGAGATTGTCATCTCTTTGGGAATACATCTGATAGGGTTTTCTTAGTGGATACCTTTTCTCGAAGATTCGACACATAATAGTCACAACTGCTGGTGTTAAGCATGGCCAATTTCAGGCTGCCAGCATACAGGTAGTGGGGGGGGGCGGGACTTCCTGCAGGGGCAGTTGGCTGCTCCTCTACACTAGGAAAACCAATGTCCAGCCACACAGCATGACAGAAAACCAGCAGCAACAACATCATAGACAGTCAGGAAAATAGTGTTGAAAAGGGGAGAAGGTCTTAGAGGGTTTTTTAAAGCCTCTCACATGGGTCTTGGGAGAAAGACAGGCATTGACTGAAGCAGAGTAGCATGTGAGTACTGCAGCCAATCAGAAGAAGAGGGAGGCACAGAATCTACAGCCCCATATTATAAAAACAGACAGGTGGGACAGAGGGCCTCATTATGAATTTGGCAGTATTCTGGCAGTAAATCTGCCAAAATACTGCCAAAATCAATTACAGTTACTGACACTTGGTCCCGTGGAGTTACCATGGTATTACCAGTGATAGTAATTCCCCACTTGTGGAGTCCAAAGGACTCCATGGGAATTTTTGGCACATTTACTGCTGGTGGAATTACTGCATGGTAAATCTGCAGATTTTTGGGGGTAAAGCAGAGAATTTACCTCCAGCAACAAGCTGGGGGTGAATCTCTGAAAATCAGCAGATTTACAGCACAGCAATTCCTCTAGCAGTAAATCCACCAAAAATAATCATTTGGTAGTGCCGGAAAAGTGGCAGTACCAGAACTACTGTCCCTTTCCTACAACGCCAAACTTTTAATGAGGCCCAGAGTGTGAGTTGTTCGGTGAGGTCACAAGAGGAGATGAAGGTGGGCCAAGAGACTAGGCGGAGGACGAACGGGGGAGCAGGGTGTTGGAGAGTTGGTGGCACAGTTTAGTAAAGGTGAAGTCTTTGTTATAGAGAGTTCCACCAGTTATGTGTAGTGTAGTATAAAAGTGGGAGGGGGTGTATAGAAGGTGTGAAAGAGCGGGAGATAGTGTGCGAGATAGGAGTAGGGGATTGGGGTAGTAGTAGTTACTGTGAAAGGGAGTGAGGTTAGTAAACAGGAGCAGGGTGTGAGGATACTGGTGCAGTACTAGGGAAGTGGGGAGTGGGAGTGAGTGTAGCAGAAGGGTGAGCAGGGCACCATAGCCCTGAGTTTGGGGGAGAAGAGAGCAATAGTGGTGCAGAGGGAGTAATAGTAATAGGACAGATGGAAGAGTAACATCAAAGGGTTGAGGTGAGGACTGGAAGTGTGCAAGTAAACCCAGGGAAGTGTGTCGAGGGGAGAGTAGTAACAGTGAGAGTAGTAGCAGAGTAGTAGTGGTAGTGTAAGGAGGGTTGTGGTAGTAGAGGAGGAAGACTTAGGATTTTTTTAAAATAGATTTGAATAGCACTCTTTTTCATAGATGTTTACTTTCTCCCTCATAAAATGTCCCTTACCCTGATGTACGTCAATGGGCAAATTGAATTTCCCCCACTTTCCATCCCAAAATGTCCCGCTTGGGTGAATTAAATGTTGGCATGTATGTGGATGAATAAGCAAATTAGCTAAAATGTATTCTTGTATCATATAGCATGTTCCCTGAAATACATGTTTCAGACTTTTACATGTTTGTGAAATACCTCATTTGACCAGTACGTATGTGCGATACTTCTTAGAATAATGTTTGAAAACAAATTGATTAAATATGACGTCACTGCTCTATTACAGTGTAATCATTACATCACATTGCATGTCGTGTTGGGTCTGCGAACGTTTCGCTTCCCTGCATTCTCCCGTTCTCGGAATGCAGAGGGGAGAACGTGAGCGGAGGCAGCGCTGAGGCCAGACTGCGGTAGCCTGCCGGAGACTTGATAATAAATCTCCTTAGAAACTATAAACGTGTCCAGATATTTACTTTGCAACAATGGCGACGAGGATCGTTCCCTAGTGTGTGTGGAAGGAACAAGTCTCCGACTGGATGCGCACATTATTCTATGATTACGGTGGTTTCCTGAGAATCCATATGAGAAGTTTGACATCGGACACCTCGAGATGGCGATAGTGATGGGAAGAGGTACGGGTGACTGAAGGAAGTATATATAGTTGTCCCGGTACCCTATAATTCAGAGTGGCATTTTTTAAGTGTGCGCGCGGGCTGCCAACGGATATCTGAGCAAGCTGTGCTTGGTTTATTAGAGGAAAGGACCTAACGACGTGAGTGGACGTGCCTCCATATTGAGTATTTTCGGTAGAAACACCATGGCAACCATACAAACAAGTGGATACAAGCACCTCCGTGAAAATGTAATGGTTGATGGTTGTGCATAAGGTGGTTTCAGCAAGAGTGACATTGCTAAAGACATTAGCAGCAAGGAAAGAATCATAATTAGACATTTGCTACAAAGCTGGAGTGAGTTTTATTGTCCTGGCTCTAGGAGTTTGCAGTAATGGTTATAAAAGAGTAATGGAGACTGCACAACGAATTTGAAAATGTTTAAAAAAAAAAAAAAAAAAAAAAAAAAAAAAAAAGACAGACCAGAAAGGAAACCTGTAGATATATAACAACAGCAGCCATGCAGAGTGTGGTGGCCCCAATGAAATTCCTACCCTTGCCTGGAAATCCGACGAGTTCCTGGGAACAATGGCTAGACAGCTTCCAAGTTTACCTAAGAGCAGTAGGTGGTGCAAAATACAATGACGACGTAAAAGAAGCTACTCTGTTGAATTGCATAGGGTCAGAGGCCTTAAGAATTTTCAGGACTTTGCCAGAACCGAGTTATAATGAACTTGGGGCTGGGGACTCTGCCTCCACTTCAAGGAAATACGAGATTGCTTTGTTAAAATTGAACAAACATTTCGGCAACAAAACAAACATTGTTCTAGAAAGATATAGATTTCTATCCAGGAAACAAGGAAAAAATGAATCTGTTGACGATTATATCGCAGCCCTTAGAGGACTCATTTCGACATGTGAATTCACGGGTGTGGCTGATGAGTATATGAGGGACCAATTGGTACTACATGTGGCCGACAACCGTATACAGCAACGTCTTTGGCAAGCTAAGAACCCATCTTTAGAACAAGCCATTGAAATTGCGCGGACTTTCGAACTGGGAGAAAAGTGTATGAAGGAGATTCAGAACAAGAACGACAGTGTTGATATCAAATCTGTACATGTCAACAGTGAAGGGAAATACGAAGGTGATGAAGCAACACTTGTTGCCGCGGTGAAAAAGATAGTAAAGTCAGATTTTACCTCAAATTGGAGACAAAACAGAGAGTCATTTCAAAGATCACAGAACAAATGCTTTAAATGTGGTTGGGCGAAACATGTAAACATTGAGAAAGAATGCCCGGCTCATTCCGTGGAGTGTTACAAATGTGGATATGTGGGCCATTTTGGTAAAGTTTGCCGCAATGTGAGAGGCAGAGGCAGATTCAATTCACGCTATAATAATATGCGAAGCAATGGCCAATGGAACAGAGGATCTATGGCATCAGTGGGGAGAATAGAAGAAGCCTCTACGTCAAATGATCTGGTCGCGATTACCAGTTGTCTAGAAGATAGAGTGCATATACTTACTATTGCCACAATTGGGAATACTATGGGCTCATGGGTGTCGATGACAATAGATGATACTATGTTGCAAGTGATGGTTGACACAGGATCACCTTATACCATGGTTGATGCAGACACTTTTAGAAATGTGCTGAATATGGACATGAGAAAGCTTCATGCGCCTACCGTCAGAGCCACAGGCTATGGGAAAACACCCATAGACATAATTGGATACGCCTGGGTGAAGTTGTGTTTCAAAGGGAGGAAGACCTTTTGTAAACTTTATGTTGCCAAAGAGGGTTACTCAATAGTTGGCTGGTGGGAGCAAGCGTCACTAGGGATAAGAATACATCCCGGAGAAGAAGAACCAATAATGAGTGTAGTGAGTACTACTTGTGACTCTGCTGAAGCTTTAGTGAAAAGCTTTCCTAAAGTTTTCAATGACAACATAGGAGCTTTGAAAGGATTTAAGCATCGTATAATATTGAAGAGAGGAGCTAAACCAGTTGTGCATAGAGTACGAAATATCCCCATTGGTACAAGGGAGGCCCTTCAGAAGGAGTTGGATAAATTATGCTCCCATAATATTATTGAGCCGATTGAAAGCTCAGAGTGGCTTTCTCCAATTGTCATCGTGAGAAAGCCTGATGGGACAATCAGGATGTGTGTAGACTTAAGAGACCTCAACAACAACATATGGGTTGACCGACATCCGTTACCCAACATTGGAGAGATGTTAACAACGATGGAACCTGCAAAATTCTTCTCGACTTTAGACCTGTCATCAGCATATCACCAGATTGTACTAGATGATGAATCTAGGCACCTCACATCATTTATAACACCGTTGGGGGCTTATTGATATAAAAGGATGCCATTTGGTTTAGCATCGGCAGCTGCCGTATTCCAGAGACTGATGCAGCACCTGTTTGAGGGTCTAAAAGGTGTACATTATTTTCAGGATGACATATTAATATCAGCCATGAGTGAAGAAGACCATGATGCCAAACTGTTAGGAGTCCTGCAAATAATTCAACAAAGGGGTCTGACTCTAAAAATAGAGAAATGCAAAATCAAAAGGAAAGAGGTTACGTATTTAGGCCACTGTATCAGTGAAGAAGGCATAAGTCCCAAGGAAGCTCTGATAAACACTATCCTGAAGATCCCTGATCCTACGAATAAAGATCAGCTTAGAAGTCTGCTTGGTCTCACTGAATATTACTCCAAATTCGTTGACCATTATGCAGAAAAAACTGTTCACATGAGGAATATGATGACCAAAGGCACAAAATTTGATTGGTCAGTGGAATGTAAGAAGGAATTAGACAATATAAAGAATTTGATTAATAAGGCACCCACACTCAAGATGTTCAACCCTGGTGCCAGAACTGTGTTGTCGGTTGATGCAAGTAATGTTGGTTTGGGTGGAGCTCTGGAACAATTTCATGATGGTTTACTTGTCCCGATAGCTTTTGCTTCGAGAACTTTAAAGGGAGCAGAGAAAAATTATTCTACTATTGAAAAAGAAGCACTAGGTGTCAAATGGATCTTAGAACACTTCAAAGGACTAATTTGGGGAGTTCCCATTGAATTGAAAACAGATCACAAACCTCTCATCCATGTGCTCAATCCCAAGAACTCTCACTTAACATCACCTCGCATTAGAAGATGGACTTTGATCATTATGCAGTACAATGTGGTAATAAAATATACCCCAGGCAGGTTTAACAAAGTCGCTGACTGTTTTTCCCGGTTGCCTTGTACTGATGAATATCTTGAAGTGCCAAATGATGAGAGTTTAAGTGAGGGTCAGAATACGGATTCCATTATTGCACAGATTCATCCTGGTTTCGATAAAGGAGAATGGGTGGCAGCCGCCAATTCAGATCCTGAACAAGAGATGCTAAAAAAGGCTGTAGCGGATGGATGGAAAAATGTACAAGATAATGTTAAGCTATGGGAAAAGATCAAAGACGAAATATCATATGATGACTTATATGTATATCGTGGTGACCGTATTGTGCCACCAGTTACTTTGAGGAGAAAAATCATGGACATTGCCCATGAAGGACATATTGGCAGAGATTTGACGAAAAGGAGAGTTAGAGGAACGTATTGGTGGCCCAGTATGTGGGGTGATGTGGAGTCACTGGTTAAGGAATGTTCTGCTTGTGCGGCCAGTGACAAAAGCAGACTAATAAGAACCACACCTCTTCAACCTGTAAATGTGCCTAATGCAGTATGGTCTAAACTAGCTATTGATATTGCTGGCCCATATGAAGTGTTAGAACCCATGAAGATATATTTGGTAGTTGTAGTTGACTACACATCAAAGTGGATCGAATGTGGAATCTTGGAAGAATCTGTGTCGACATACAAAATTACAAGATTTTTGGAAGAAATCTTTAGTAGAGAGGGTGATCCACAAGAGTTAGTTTCAGATAATGGCACCCAGTTCGTGTCGCAAGAGATGCAAAAGTTTTTAAATGATAGAGCCATCAAGCATACTACCACAGCTTTGTACCATCCAATGAGCAATGGTCTTGTAGAAAGGATGAATCGCTTTATAAAAGGAACGATTCAACTGGCAATAGCAAATGATCTACCATGGAAAGATACTCTTAAAGAAGCATTAGATACATATAAAGTTACACCTCACTCAGTCACTGGAATAGAACCGTTCACCTTGATGAGGGGTAGAACGGCTAACAATAGACTCAAACCAGCTTGGATGTCGACAGGGAAGAATGTTGACATTAACATGGATGAGATCATGGAGAGGGTTAAGAAAAGACAAGATCAATACAAGAAGTACTATGACCAGCGTAACTGTGTGAAGGAAAGTGATACCAAAGCTGGGGATTGGATTAGAATAAAGGAACCGAGAAAGGTTTTGAAGGGAGAGTCTAAGTTTCGGGCTCCTCAGAAAGTTGTCAAGCGTCTAAAAAAATCTGTAGTTTTGGAAAACGGAGACAAGTGGTCGTGTGATGACATCACAGTAGCTGGAAAAAATGAAGTAAAATACACTGGTAATAACTCTATCAAATGCAGACAAAGCGTGGATGAGAGAGGAAGGGAAAGAAGATGTGGAAAAGAACTAAAAGGAGAGAACTGTGGAGTTTCCAGCGGTAATGGCGAAAGGTGTTCAAGATCCAGAAGAGTTGTACCCAATTATAAGGAAGGGTTCATTTATTATTGACTGTTGTTCACATTCAAGGACATCTATGTGAACTGGGACGCTACGCTGTTGCCACAAACAGCCAGGGTGTATCCTTTATTTCAGCAGTGGTTTTTATGAATATTAGAAGGGATGAGTACATCACTATGTACAGTTTCTGCTTTAGAAATGGTTCGTTATTTATCTTCAGGTACATGTTTTGATTAATGTGTGATTTTAAAGCTTAGGTTTCTTTCTTTCTTTCCTCTTTCTTTAATTTCTTCAGTTATGTATTAGGAAGGGAGATATTACAGTGTAATCATTACATCACATGTCGTGTTGGGTCTGCGAACGTTTCGCTTCCCTGCATTCTCCCGTTCTCGGAATGCAGAGGGGAGAACGTGAGCGGAGGCAGCGCTGAGGCCAGACTGCGGTAGCCTGCCGGAGACTTGATAATAAATCTCCTTAGAAACTATAAACGTGTCCAGATATTTACTTTGCAACAATTAGCTAAAATGTATTCTTGTATCATATAGCATGTTCCCTGAAATACATGTTTCAGACTTTTACATGTTTGTGAAATACCTCATTTGACCAGTACGTATGTGCGATACTTCTTAGAATAATGTTTGAAAACAAATTGATTAAATATGACGTCACTGCTCAGCTTGCCACCTACTCGTTACGGCTAAGACCTGTCAAAAATGTCTAAGAAAGTCATGAGCGCGCGCCCAGAGCCATACGCGCGCGCGCAGTAGAGTGGAGGGATTGGGAACGGTGACGTCGCAGCACGTCCCGCGTCAGGTGCCGTGCGTGAATGCGCTGCGTCTGTGTGTGCTCTGTTGAGTCAGTTTGTGAGCGAGGAGCGGAGGGGCGAGCTGGGACCAAGGGGGGGGGAGTGAAAGCAGCCTGCGCCCAGTGACAGCGCCACCGACGCCGCGAATCCCCCCCAACACCGCCCCTCCCCCTCTCTAGGGACATCTGACTTGAGCAATGGGGGGTAAGCACGAGCAGGTCCTGGTGCTGGACCCACCCAACGACCTTAAATTCACAGGTAAGCACGGTGTGAATGATCTGGGGGTTCAGGACTCTTTGCTGCAAGAGGTTGCACTCCACTCTGGATCTGTGCACCAGGAACTGACGCTCCCCCAAGCTGTCGGTGGCATTCTGCCCCCCCCCCCTCAGACCCCCATCTGCCGCCATTTTAAAATCCCGGTGGGGGTGCTCTACCTGACTCTTGGGGTGTGCATAGTAGGTGGCAGTGTGTCACGCGAGCTCCACCTCTGGGTTTGAGGGCTGTCGGCATGGGCGGTGCGCACTGCGGGTATCCTGCTCAGACCCGGGAATGAGGCGCGTGTGCTTTTCTTTAACCCCGTGTCTGACAGCAGCTCCTGTCAGCAGTTTGCATCTCCTCCCCTTCCACGTCCCTGTCCCCCGCGAAGGGGTGAGGCTGCAGCACAACCTGCAGGTTGAAATTGGACTCCCACTCCGTTTTCTTGGATGATAGTTGCAATCTCTCGAAGTGCGGATGGTGGCTCGTCTGACACCCGTCCAACTGCATTCTTCAGGCCACACAACTTTTTCGTTAATGTCCTTTGGAGGCACATTCTCTCCAGTATAGTTGACGGCTGTATGATACAGCCTGTTATTGGATCTCTCAGCTCGCGGAAGCGTGTTTCTCTGTCGGGAACATGTCGTGTGACTTCTCCTGCAGGCGATGCCTGCACCCTTAGGAAAGCGGGCTCATTGCTTCTCCAGGAAGTGACAGATTCATGTCTGACAAGCGATGGCGAGTGCAGCTGACCCGGGATACTCTTTCGATGGCCCATCTTTAGTTTCAGCGTTACCGGCCTACTCAGCATGGTTTCCATCCAAACGGATCTAGAAGGCCATGTGTCAATCTTTAGATCTGTTCATTTGCCAATTACCTTGTTTTATGATCTCCACGTGTTTTGGGGTTCTCGAAATACAATTTAAGTAAAACAGCCTTTATACCAAACACTTAATATAGTATTACCATATTCGATGGTGTACACAGCCATACAAGTAAGCTGTTCAACACCCACTGCTCGTTTAAAACGCGTCAAATACTTTCATAGAAAATCGGGAGTAACAATACTCCAAATACAAAAAAAATGGTAAACAGTGGACAAACGGATTTGCTGGTTTTGTCAGTTTTAGTGGTAGCAGCAGGACTGTGCCACAGGGCTGAACTTTCCTATTACCAAGAGACCTTTTAGGTAGAAATGCATTTTTTAATGTGCATGACTTTGTAAGGTGTAGTGTCTTAAAAGACATTTATCAAACACATTCATAATGGCAATTACTTTTTGACTATCGTTTTACTCAAAACTTAAGAAAATGGGGTGTAAATTACTCCCACTACCAACTTTGCTATGAAGAGCTGCTGCACCATTTTTAGCCTTCGAAAGGAAAACTGTGGACGCTATTCCTCGCTTTTAGGGTATTCTTGTGGCAAACTCAAAATACCATTCCCTTTTTATTATGTTAAAAATGAGGTGAATTATTCTAGAATTTTGTTTTGACTTAATCGCCTTGCCACACAACTTTGTCATGTTTATCAGACCCCAGACCTGACATAAAGAATCATGCATTTTTTATATGGGAACTACTTAATGATTCTTCTTTTAAACCAACGTTAAATAGGGATGTAGAAGAGTAAGTATGCTTTTACAGTGTTGTAGTAGCCAGTAGCATAGTAAATGGTGGGGGGGATCATGGAAGTCGTCGTTCAGCACCACTATACGCAGAGTGCTTACCCTTAATCTAAATAAAGTATGTGAAGTGCCCTTCTATAAGGGTTTGTTTCTAGTTAAGGATTGTGATGGTCAGTAGCCTTTTGAACTGGTCACCTTCCTCTTATTCTTTTTTTCAGTCTTCATTTTCTCTGGTCTGGGTGGAATGATTGACTGGGTGGCTTTTTGATAGTGCACATGACGGGGTCTTTTGGAACTGGATGACCCAACTCTACATTTCAGCCAATCTTGTTTTCAGTAGAAGTCTAATGGAGGAAGGGCTTTAGACGAGCAAAGTGTAAAGGTAATACATTCAGTGTGGACATGTAACTGTCTTTCCCTATAATCAAGTTTAAAGTGAATGGTTAACAATGTTTTCTTGACGTCAACGCGCAGAGATGGTGAATTGACTTTTAGCGCAAAATAAATCTGCATAGCTGGTGTTTTAGGCCAATCGCATTTACAATTAATGTTCTGTTAGAGTAATGATTTCCTTTGTTCAGTCACATATCAGTTGTTCTGAGACCAAAAATATGCTGCACTGCTGTATTCTTGCTCCTATAACTAGCGTCCTATGTGTACCATAGAGTAAAATGGATCCAATTTGGGGCTAGTGGAAGCAGTTGTCTACTGTATTGATTAAGATCCATTGTCTCCTCGCCATTAGAACAGATGCTCATGTTTTTCACTTTGTGGGTGGTTTCTTAGAGTATTGAAGGGCATGGTTCTCAACAAAGCTTTGAATTTGAGGTCTAAAAAATTATTTCACTTTGAGAATCATTAAGTTGTAGGTAGGTCTCTTGCATACATGTCTGTATTTGAGAAGCTGAAATGTAATTTTATAATAGGTCTATGTATTGTTGCCACCGAAACCTGGGAATTTTTGTCAGAGTAAAAAGGTGAGAAATGTATATTAAAAAAAGACGGAAGGTGTGAAAGATCATGCATGACAAGGCTACTTTTTGGGAGACAAAAGGGCTAAGTTAATATATTGGGTTCTGATCTCCAAGGAGAACCTGGCCATCTTTGTGGTGGCATGGACACTCGACACCCTGTACAAAAGAGTAAGGTAGTCCTTAGTGTTGGATGCTGAAGAGATGTCCATAACCAGTCGTACACCTTGCCCATCATCTACTGATAGCAAAGCATCATCCCAGAAGCCTTCTTGAATCTTAGTCGAACTCCACATTGGTGTGGAGCCAAGCAGTTGCTTTGATCCAGATGTTGAATTTGACGATGCTGCCATGTTTTTCATGACCGTTGACCTGGTAGGAATATTAATGATGGGTGCTGTAGCGTCTTGGCCAGTTTTCCTTTCTTCTGGATGCATTACTGTACAGTGATTATGCTATTTTCTGCAGGAGTCTTACCTAGCTCAGAATTTGGGAACAGTACAAGTGATGCAAGTGCCGTGTTGGCTATGAGAGAGACCCATAAATAAGTCTCTGGTGACATTTTTATGATAGACTTTTGCAGGTAGAGAAAGCAGTGTCTCGATTGCTCCCCTGGACATTTGGCAGTAAGCTAAAGGGCAAACGCATAGGGGTAGTTTGTGTTAGCATTGCGGGATCTTACGTAGTGTCGGACCTAACTGATTGAACTTTATCTGAAAGGTATTTTAACAGTTTTGTTGGGGGAATAGCGTATCTCAGGCCTCAAAGTTTGCACTAAACGTTGACAAGTGATAATGGACTCATGCAGAGTAAGATATGGTGTGCTATGTACATGTGGAGAACTGGGGTGCTAGTGACATTTTAGCTGGCTAGGAGCTTTCAACTCGAAATGTGTGTATTTTGTTACGCATGGATCCTGGGCGAGGTAAATCGGGATTATAAATACATGACCAACCTAAATTGCATCCGCAGATGTACGTGGTATTAAAATGTACGTCCTTCAAATCAATATTTACTGTTGGATAACGGATTGTGCCATGCACGCGTAGGCAACGAAATAGAATATTTTTGTAGCTTTGTTTAATCTAATTTAAAATGCATATTTTACTGTCCTTCATTATTATGCTTTGCTGTGTTATGCTTTCTGAGTTTAGGTAGCAAATCACGTTCATGTTTATCCACTTTTCTCATCCAGTTCCTGCATCGTTGCTCTTGTATACATTGCTGAAAGACCACAAGGCCTATCGTAGAGTAAAAATAGCCCACTGTCAAGTTAAGTCCTTACTTATTGCTACTTTATATATAGATGGCTCTGTCACCAAAATTGGTCCGGTCTTTTTTGGTGTACTGTCTTTAAACGCATTAACGTGTAGAGCAAATGCTATCGGATGACCCACCCCACTATTTTGTACACAGGGGACTCTGTCCCCCTTAAGAGCAGCTCCCTTTATTGGGTGTACAGCATTGTATCCCATTTAAATGTGAGCATCTGTAGAAGAGCCGAGTAAGCGTGGCTGTTTGTCTGCAATTGTTAAAATCTGTACCTGTTTTTGAGCTGCGATAATAACTCCAACTCGCAGCCTGCACTACCCACCGCAAACCAGACCGTACTTGTCTGCTCAAGAAAGTACAGTGAATGCAGAATACGGTGTTCAAAGCTGCGCTTTCCTTTCCACACGACTGCTTGTTTGACTCGCGTGCATATCTAATCTTTTGAACTGCATTTTCATTTAAGAGTGTCGGCGTCAAAGAAATAGTGAAGACCAGATTTATTCAAAGTCTTTGTAACATACGATAGAGCGAGAATACGTCTTTGAGGCTAATTTAGCGTATTGTACAGCCTATTTATTGGATGAGTTTAGATTTTTTTTTCTGTGTATACTATGTGTACTTATATGCACCAGTATAATCTTTGAATATATTTGCTTTTACAGCTGTTCAAAAGCCTTTCAAAAATGCTTTTTAATAATATTTTTTTAAAATAACTTTGTTATAGTTTTTCCTTCTCAATATATCAAGCAGATTAAGTATTTCTTGTAACTGTTAATTGATTCCATGAAGATTGTTGGCAGCTACTTTTGAGTGTGCTTTTTCTTTAAATTAGTATGGCGTTTACGGATGTCTCAAACACTTAATTATGACAAACAAATGTGGTCACCCCTACGAGAACATACACTTCCAAATAACTAGTTAGTTAGGGCGGTTACCACGCTCCCATTTTAGCTACCTTATCTTACCAGGGGAAAAGTCTGTTTGCACCTTGGTCTGGTCCCACCCACAAGGGTATTAGAGCACCAAAATGTTAGGTAATTGTCATGTACCACCTGTAACCCCAAACACGTTCCTTTCTTCTTGGGGACTCATCTGTGAGGTGTGGCATGTGGTACAGTATCGACCTAGGCCACAGGGCAAATTCCCCCCCCCCCCCGATTGCTCTTGGTGACTTAGAAGGACCGTGCAGACATTTTAAATGACATGCTTTAACATCCACTGTGTACAGGACACCACTTGTTCTGCATATTTTTTTAAATAAATGTGAATGATGAAGAAGTGATGTTGGATGAGAGATCTTAATATCTACATCTGCAAACATCACACAAATTATTGTTATGGGGGACCTGAATTTGGACTGCTGCAACATAACTCGTGAGACAAAGGAATCGTGCACTTGGAGCACTTTCATGTCCGAAAGCCAGTTTTAGATGGTTAACGGTGTGGTACCCCGGAGATATACCAGCCCAGACCCAGTGGCATAGAAATACCATTGCCAGCACCATTGATTACATCTATGTAGATCTTTTCCATCATGTGCAAAGGCTTGAAATATGCCCACAACCACACGCAGTGATCATAAGTTATTATCACTAGTCATAGCTTGGGATACATGCTCACCCAGAAAGTTTTACTATAATCGG
Source organism: Ambystoma mexicanum (assembly GCF_040938575.1). Taxonomy (NCBI): domain Eukaryota; kingdom Metazoa; phylum Chordata; class Amphibia; order Caudata; family Ambystomatidae; genus Ambystoma; species Ambystoma mexicanum. Next base: position 939,862,396 of record NC_090930.1, on the reverse strand, counting down.
GGCCTTTTGATCAATGGGTCAAGGATAAGACTAAGGTGGACAAAGGAAAACCTTATGGCATATCGACAATCGGTAGAGCCAGCGCATTTAGTGTTGTATTAGCATGGTTAGAAAAAAGGGAATAATGTTTTGTAAACGATAACATCGGATGTCAAGAGGCAGGATTGATTTAATGAAGTTGCGATACTTTACTTTTGATTGTATATTTGGATTTTTTAATGATTTTAATTGGTATTAAGTTTTATTTTATTAACATTTGTTTTTATTTGAAAAATTAAGTTTTCGTAAAATTGTTGAAAGGTTGATTAAATTCAATGAATACAGTAAAAAAAAATTGTAGTTTTATTTTTTAATCGATTTACTGTCATTCAGATTTTTTCTTTTTCATGCCGATTAGTGCTGCATGTTCTACTGTCAAGGTAATTAATGAAAAGGAGCTAGTTTTCTTTTGCTGCCTTGCTGTGTCTTTACATCTCTGACAACACCTCAAATTGACGCACATTTCGTACCTGTTAGTTGGGAGACACATCCAACTTGACTAGTTGGGATGAACTTACCCAGGGCAAGAAACGGCTGATTAGGTCGGAACTACACGGCAGCATAATGCTAGAATATTTGAGGAATGGGATCCTACCCCATGGGTTGGTAGTGAGAAATGAGCCGAGGATTTTCCTAGACGATAAAAACTTTCCAATACAGCGGAGCTACTTTGGTAACAAATGCGGGAGAGTTTGGGTAATTTTAATAATAGATACTGCCGAAGAGACCACAGAAAAAATAGCCATCGACCTGCAGCAATTAGAAGAGATCAAGAAAATAGTCCCCATTGAGCAATATAAGAAGAGAATAGATGAACTCATGTGTGAAATGAAGTCATTTAAAGAAGATCTAACAAAGTAGCGAATTAGAAGGTTAAAAAAAGATATCTAACAATTCACTCACGAGAAAGCATTTGGAGAATTACTTCTCGAAAGATCAATATAACTCTGGACTGAACCAGAAACAAAGTCATGGTAAGAGGATGGTCCGGTTCAGAGGAACATCATGTAGCTCAAGGGAGGACAGTAGAGGAGAAGGGAGTAACGCGGGGAGAAGAGGGAGAAACTTTGAATTCAATGCAGGACGAAGCACTTTCAGAGGAAGACAAGGTGACAATAGGGGGAATAGTAATAGAGGAAACCCAAATGGACAGCATTTTTTTAGAGCGGTACCAGCAAGAATGGGACCCAGATCAGTCTCACCCGCAGAATGAAGACAGTGTGGTGAATTTGTCAAATTATAACCTCAATCAAAATGAGACCCTGACCCTAGAAAAGAGTTTAGGCTTTGTGACAATGAACAGACCTAATCGATTCACGTTTAGGGAAGAATTTGCAGAATTCATGAGGAAAATTCATTTAAAACAATATTTTGAAGACAAAATTGAGCTCAGCGAACAAGACAGTGCTCTGCATCTGATCTTGTCCCTCCAATACATTCAGAGCGCCGAAGCGCGCATGTTTGAAAGCAGGGTGTTGCAAGAATTGGCTCTGCTGGAGAAAAAAAACAGAAAGAAAAGACATGTCAAAATCTAAAACGTGAAGAGAAAACATTAAAATAACTTTTAGAGAACAAATCTATAGTCATTCGAAAAGTGGACAAAGGAGGTGCGACGGTGATCCTCAATAGAAAAGACTATATTGAGGAATGTATGAAAAAGTTAAATTATGGAAATAATTATTAACAGTTGGTAGAGAACCCTACACAAAAATTGGAAAGAATGATTCACCAGAAAGTATCAAAAGCTTTGGAGAGAGGGTGGATTACGAAGAGAGAAGCAGATTTCCTACAGATTGAAAAACCTAGGATACCCCAATTTTATATCCTCCAAAAGATCCACAAATCCTTGACTAGACCACCAGGGAGACCTATTGTCTCGGGATGTGACTTTGTTCTAGAGCCATTATCAAAATTAGCCGATTATTTTTTTTTTCATGCAACCTATGGTGAGGAGCATGTCCTCATTCGTCAAATACAACATACAAATAATAAAAGGTTGAGGGTAGGATGTTAAATCCAACTGAGATTCGACACACATACGTGGCAACTTGCCCTTCGGACAATTTTTACAGCTAAAAAGAAACAGTACAAACAGAATGGATTACAGAGAAGGAGCCAAGACATTGAGAGAACCTACATGAGAGAAGATATCCACCATGCAGCATCACTGGGGCATGATCTGACAATATATCGTCCCTATCTCCACACCTGTCACTTAAGGGATAAAGGAGTCACAGACCAATATTTTGTCTATACGTGCAAATCCTACGTGCATCGCAGAGTAATGTGTACTCTGATCTTGAGGGTAAAAGAATCTCTACGTCTCGATTAGATGTAATTCCCTGAGGAAGCATGCCAACCTGTGCCTACCATCGGTGGATGTGGGAGGTAGAGTAGTATCCATAGTTGGATCCATTACACAATTGAATCCCCCCACCCCCCAGTTAGCCAATTTATCCTGCAAGGTCATCAAGAAATGATCCTTCCTTTCATTAGGCGCATATACCGCTACCAGTGTGACATGCTGAACCTGCATTTGCCCGCCCAATAGCATCCCTCAGGGTCCTTATACAGAAAATGTTTGTGGAATTCTATGTCCCTGGCTATTAGTATCGCCACTCCCTTCTTTTTAACCCCAATCGATCCTGTGTCTAAATTGGATCTCATCCCGTGGGACCAAGTGTTTCCTGTAACCAGACTATTGAGGCCCCCAACTCCTGTTTCCTGGCTGCCTTCATCACTTCCTCCTTCAGTTGAAATGGGTGGACCCTCGTTAGAACATCCGGAGTCAGGCTTTTGCTCATTCGAAAAGAGGAGTACACCCGATGGGTGCGATCCAAGACGCTTTCCCGCTCTGAGGATTCCTTCAGGAGGTGTTGAACCAGATCTTTGAGTTAGTCCTGCAGGTCCACATCTAACACTGATTTTAGGAATCCCGCGAATGCTATTTCCCCGCCTCGATCTGTTTTCCATCTCCTGCTTTCCCAGAACCGTCTGCAATTGCTGTTCCTGAGTTTATCCTCTGCACCAGTTCATATTGATCATGACCCTGTTCAGAGAGCGTCATTTCCATCTCGTCCACTCTTTTCGACCGCCAGGACGTTCTTGTTATTATTGGTTATTTATAACGCATTTAATACCCAGCGGTTTCTACGCGGACCTGGGGATCGAACCTGTGTCAGCATCGTCTTGCTTTCAAGACCAGCACGTTGCCCCTGAGCTATCCTCCCGAGACTTAACCCAGCATGCATGCCTCTGGAGGTTGTATATCCAAGCCTATACCGCCTTGGGCAGCTGTTTGCGCCACCCCTGTATCACTGGGCATCCCCAGAACCTGTGTCTCATCTCTGCTTCCTCTTCCCTGCATTTGGGCATTCTTGTTTACCTGCGCCCTTGAAATTGCTGCTGGCGTGAGATATGCTCTGTGCGTGATATTGAGTTGTATCAGTTGCAATCTGCTGGAGACCTTTTTATGGTATATGGTATAGAGCTATGGCGTTTATTCCTTATCCTCAAATCCTTTGCCCAATTCAACTTCCCATCTTACTTTACACTTTAGCTCGACCCTCGAGTCTCTCCCTATTAGTACTTCATACATTCTTGAAATTTCGTGTCCACCCTCTGTTAAACTGAGCAGGTTCTCTAGTTCCTCATTTTATCGCCTCGTCATTGATGCAAGGCCACCTCCCTTTGACTACTCTCAGCACCGCACTGTGCAATAAAAATTGCCCTGTGTGTATGCCTGAGATCTCCTGTAGTTCGAGAAACGTCGGCAACCCTTTCTTGTTGCCTAGATTCCCCCCCCCAGTGTGGCGATATCGCAGGGCTCCCACTTGGTCTGCACCATTGCACCACTCCCTGGCATGTCTGCCATAGTTGCTGCTATAGGGGACTGCGGCGACATCGGATCTTCCTATTCCATAATTTTACAGGTTCTCTTCCAGATTTGGATACCCAATCTCAATAGATATGGGTGGCCCATTTGCTCTCTTTTGGGGGTCCAAAGCCGGTCCCTGAGGTACGTGTTTTTGATTGCACGTTGAAGGAGAGTAGTTTCTATCGTGGTCTCATCTGCCATCTATTGTACCACGTGTCGCTACTGGCATGCCAAGAAGTATAACTCGAAGTTTGGTATTTTCCGTCCCCCTCGCTCATAGGGCCTCTGAAATACGTTTAGCGCCGCCCTGTTCTCTCCCCCCCCGCCATAAGAACTGTCTGCAAAGCTTCTAAAGGTCTCGGAAGAATTGCCTCGGGATGTTAAATGGGATGTTGCTAAAGCAGTACATAAGTCTTGGTATTGCCACCATTTCAGGAGTGCAGCTCTCCCTGTCATGGAGAGGGGTAGCCTACCCCAGAACTCCATCGATTTCTCCAACCTTTCTTTGGCTTGTGCAGTGTTTAGGGCGTGTTCTATTTTGGGGTCATGGTGTATATTCACCCCTAGGTATCTGAAGGAGTTGGTGCACCACGGGAAGGGCAGGGCTGGTAACTTATTCTCTTCCGTCGCCATCAGAGGCATGGCTTATTTTTATTTATTTGTTTCCCTGTTAGTGCAATGAACCCGTCAAGCACCTCCAGCACATATGGCAGGATGGTCTCCGGGTCATTCAGATACAATAACATACCGGCGTACATGGACACTATGTTGTACGCCATTTATTTCAATTCCTGCGTCGCTGTATTCCTATCTCAGGTATGCAGCTATAGGTTCAGCTGCAATGATGTATAGCATTGGAGACAGGGGGCATCCCTGCCTCGTGCCACTGTACAGCTGCCACTTATCGGAGTACATATTCCCAGTTCTGACCCTGGCCATCGGTGCTGTGTATATTGTACTTACTCACTTCATGTAGTTTGGCCCTATTGCCATTTTTACCTTGGTGGCGTACAGCCAGTTCCAGTGGATAGAGTCGAATACCTTAGCTGCATCTAGTGATGCCACCGCGCATTGCGCCTCTCTGTTCCTCATGCTATAGATGACATGATGCAGTCTGCACAGTTTTCAGAGATGTTGCTGCCCGGCATATATCCTGTCTGATTTCGGTGGATCATCAGGGGGATCACCTTCCAGAGTCTGTTTGCTAGCAGCAAGGTTAGGATCTTGCTATCTTGGTTTAACATGGACAGTGGTCTATACGATCCGCAGTCCATACTCTTTATTAGGCTTCAATAGTGGGATTATCACGGCTTCCCTCATGGTGTCTGGGAGAATCCCCCCTTCATGAGCCTCGTTAAACACCCTGGCAAGGAGCGGCGCCAGGGCGTCCTCGAAGAACTCCCTAGTTAGTCCACCTGAACCCGGGGCTTTTCCAGAGGGCAACTTTTCTGATTGTGACCAGGACCTCCTCTGGGGTCATGACCCACTCTAGTATTTCTGACTGTTGTGCCTCCAGTTTTGGCAGTAGTATTGTGTCTAAGACATCCAGTATGTCACTTTCGGCCGCAGGCAGTGGGTCGGCGTATAGTGTCTGATAGTACTCAGAGAAGACATGCCCCCTTGAGTATTTACCACTGTTTGGTCTGGGGTGTGGATGGAGCATATCGGGGGTCCTAGTAACTTCACGTTTGTACAGTCGGGCAAGCATTCTGCCAGGTTTGTCACCTTGCGCATGGCTCCTTTCTAAGTGTTGAGCGTAATTGAATTTCCCCAGTCTGTCCCACTGTACTAGGCATGCCTTCCACAGCTCGATCTCCTCCTTTTTTATATGTTCCGAGTCTGTTCTTGCCTCTTTCTCCAATACTCGCAATTTATCCTCGCTATCCTTGAGGGTGTTCACTATGGACTTTTGGGCTCCTATGGAGGCTGCCATCATTTTTCCCCTAGTACCTACTTTGTAAGCCTCCCACATTGTGCTCACTTTTTGCACGCTTCCCTCGTTTGTCGTTCTAAAATCTGTAGTACTTTTCCTTATTTGGTCGCGAAATGCAACATGTAGCAACGCTTCTCTTTGTAATCGCCACGTGGATATGGGTGGTCTTGGGCCAGACGCTGTCCAAGTCGCGGAGAGTGGGGAATGGTCTGACAGGACCTTTGTTAAATATTTCACCTCAGAAAACGCCGGCCCATGCTCAACCCCCGCGAACATATAATCTATTCTTGTATGAACTCTATGTGGGGCCGAGTAATACGAGTATTCCCTACCCTCCCCATGTTGTTCTCTCCACAAGTCCTTTAGCTGGAAATGCTGCAGCAGTGAAGCTATCGCTTTGGGGGGTTGGAGGGGACAGTCTGTTATGCTTAGTGTCAGATCGATCCTTAGTAGGGTGTATGGTACAGTCCCCGCCCCATAGCAGTAGCCCTTCCCTATAATGGCCTAGCCTTGTATACAGTGATTGGAAGAAGACTGTGGCGTCATGTTTTGGTGCTTACGTGTTTACTATGCAAACTTCGCGGTTCTCTAGTATGCTGTGTATTAGGGCCATCCTACCCTCATCATCTGTTTTAGTAGTAAAGGCTTTAAATGGGATGGCCGGGTCAATCCAAATCAAGACCCCTCTTGCATAAATTGAGTATGTGGAGCCCCATGCCCTGGCCAGGTTAAGTTTCTGCATCTAGGTGTGCATCTTGCAATAGTGCTATCCCAACTCTATTCCTCTTAATGTACATACTTATTATTTGGCGTTTAACATAACTGTTTAAACCACTGACATTCCATGTCATGATTTTGACAGTTTCAGCCATTGTATCTCGAGACTGAAGTTGTCATGTGAGCAATTAATCTGGTCTAGTCTTTAGAAATCCTTGTGCTTTGCATATTCCCGGGTGTATCCGGGCTCCCACCCTTATCCCTACCACATCTCCCCTCAACAAACTACCCCCGTCCCCTTCCCAACTGCACACCAAACTCGTACATAAACTGTCGAGCAGAGCAACCCCCTGCTAGGACTTCCCCCATTTCCGCTCCATTTGACCCGCTCCCCGACTAGTCTCATGGTGTTCTATGGGCAGGCTATATATAGTGCCCGAAACTACTTCCAGAGTGGGTAGTCGCCTGCCTTAGCGTTGTCACTACCAGGAATTTGTGACTTCCCCTCATTGCTTCTGCTATTCCTCTATTGGATCATGTCGCTACCATACCATTAATAAAATATTCCCATTGTGCAGCCTGAGCGTTTCGCTACTCCACATTATCTTCATTAGTGTCTGGTCTTTTGTTGCAGTCCATTCAGTGGCCTCTGCATCCGTCCTGTCCTCTCACTCTACTCCTCTGAGTGCGATATCTGTGGATTGTCCATCCATCCATTCTTGTGCATCTGCTGCCGACTTGAAAAAAAAGGCTTTGCTATTGTAAATCACTTTTTAGGTTCGCTGGATATATTACCACGTATTTTAAACCAGCTTTCTTTATTTAGCCTGGCTTTCGTAGAGATAAATTGTGCCCTCTTTTGGACCTCAAAGGTATAGTCCGGGTACACGGCAATCTTCGCCGATTCCCAAAGGCCAGGATTTTTTCTGTCTTTATAATTCAACACCTTGGCTGTCATTGGTCTGGGTGGGAGCCCCAGGCAGTGGCCTCCTGACGAGGGAACGATGAGCTCTTTCGATTGTGAATCCTTGCGTAAGGTCTTGCGCTAAATATTTCCACATAGTTGGTGGGGTCCGATCCTTCGATTCCCTCTGGCAGGCCCACAATTTGTATGGTTATTCCTACTTGCCTGACCTTCTGCATCCTTGGCTCTGTCTTCCAATAACTTCACTTTCTGCATGAGGATGTCCATATCTTTTGTCTGTATTCTTACCTTGGTGTTTTCCTGGACTTGTTCCTCTAGTTTATCTGTTTGCTCCGCTATGGCTCGGATGCATTGACTTAGCAGTGCCAGATCGATGGAACAGCGTTTATCTTCTCCAGTGTTGCTTGAAGCGCCACAATGGCCTCCAGAATCTGCTGGTTCCCAAGTTCCGCCTTGTTACCAGGGGGCAACGTCTGGTATTTCACTCTGTCCCCATTACCTGTCTCTTGTCGTTATGGCGGACCTGATGTGAAGGTTTCCAACGTGGTCTGCTTATTCATGGCCCAGTGGTCTTCGGTACTTGGTCTTCCAGCACCCTGGCGGGTAAGGACCATCGCTTTTGCATGACCCTTGCTTCCCACCTGCCCCCAGCCATGCTGCATCCTAATCAATGGGGTTCTTGCGCAACCTGTGTCCTCCGGATGGCTGTCTCACTTGTGCGTTGTGCCTGAGGTTCCTGGACCTCCTCTGTTTGTCCTTTTCCCTCTAGTGCATCTGGTATGCGCAGCCAACTGCAAACGCATGGGGATGGCTGTGTTGTGATGGAGCCAGTATTTACAGGCACAGTCCAGTCTATAACCCCCGCAGATTAGATGGTAGCTCTGTGTCAAGGCTAGTGTGGGGGCCAAGGGCTGGTGTGCGGGTAGCCTGCTGCACTGCTACCAATAGTGGCTCCTGCGGTACCTTAGCGTTTTTGGGTTCACTCCAGCGGCCACAAATGCGTCTGTTCTCTGGCAGTTGTGGTTATTACGGAAGCATTGATGGTACAGCTGGGATGGTGTTGATGTGGCTTCACCTGGTCCGCTTGCGGCCGCGCTACGCTGCGTTGCCCTGCAAGTGTGGCTATGTAGTGGTCACCATGCCGTGTTTCGCTTCTTAGTGGTATTGATCCAATTTCTAGTTGTCACTGCGATGTCCTACAACCGAAAAGTGGCACCCAAAGATATCTTCTGTTGCTCCTTATGTTCTCTGGTCTCCTCGTGGTACTCTAGTAACTCAACCACGCTGCGAGTGTGGGTGGTTCATCCGACCCCCAGGCAAACCCTTATTGGGAATGGCTAAAATTTGCCTCGTTGGCTGGTGTTGTCACCTGCGACTGGGCAATGTGGAAGGTGCTGCTCCAAGGTGTTGCACACTGCCCTCTCCCGTTGTGCATAGTAGGGGTGGTTTAGCTTGGGCTCGCCTCTTGAGAGAGGGGGGGTGATTTGGCCATGGGCGCCTTATTTATTATGCTGCGTTTAGTCTGGCGCGGCCGCACCTCAGGGTGCTAAGTGGTGGGGGTGCTGCATAGTTAAATAATATTGCGGTCTCTTCAGACCCCCACTCATCCCCCAACTCTTTACTGCTGAAGTGGTGCCCGGCCGGATCCCCTCTGTCCTCCACTCTTCCGACGCACCATCTGCTTCTTGCACGGCTGTTCTGTGGCGAGGGGTCCTCTGACATATCTTTGCTGCAGCCCGCACAGGGATTCAGCTGGTCACACTCATGTCTGCCAGTAGCCAATGTCCTCCGGTCCACGCACTCGTTCGCCAGTTGGGCCGTGTCCTTGCTTGTATGATTAGCACTGTGCCATGGCCTCGCAGATCTTGTTATTACAGTTCCCCTGATGCCTCGCACCAATGGTTGCTGGGCTCCCTTTGTTCCTGATGTTGTGCAATCGGTCCAGACCTTCCCACACCAGGTGGGAAGGTTCTGTTGCTTCCTCCACTGCAGTTGAATCTCTAAGCGGTCTGAAAAAGCAGGGCGCCCCGGCCAGGTCTCGGCTGGCACAGCTATATTCCCTTCTCAGGGCGCCTTGCAAATTCTCCAGTGTCTCAGTTGTCCCCTAGGTTTCGGCCGCCATTTTCCCGACCCGTGCCGTAGTCTTTAGTCTTCTCGGTGGTTCGCCCCAAATTCAGTCCTTTTGGAGAATGCCACTCAGAGGTTTGCTGAACCTTCAGGCTGCTTTTCACTGTTTTCAGGATATTTTTAGTTGTTATACGCATTTGTTCTTCGCATATCAATAAACGGATCGCCAGGAGCTCAGAGAGCACGTCCTCCTTACATGGCTTCTAGCCACGCCCCTCCAGTAAGCATGTATTTACAAGAGATACATCTGTCTTGCATATCAACATAGTCTATATGCAAGTGCCGGAAGGGCCCTTCCGGTCACGGTAATGTTCCTTGTATCACTCTAAAAGTGTGACTAGATATTTTTCGGACAGATTATGCAGTTCACAAATTCAGACATGCATTCCTTTTAAATTCGGCACAAACCAATCCTCCCTTATCTCTCCAGCCACATGCTATTTCGATACGTGGGCAGGGTAGTGAAGCTATTCCAGGGCCAGATTTAACAACTTTCTTGGCATTCCCACCTTGCCGGTGCTGTTTTGCTGCTAAATCAAGTCTTTTGGAGACAGCGAGCACCCTCTATTCTTCCAAAGCTCTTTTTCACCATTTGGTGCTTGTCCCTGTAATTCTATTATCCGCACCATCAGTGTTGCATTGAAGCCCTCTGTCAGTGCATTTTGTTCTTTAGTCTTAAGTTACCTTTATCAATGTTATGTGTTATTTTCACGTTCTCGCCAGGGAACAGCGCATGTGTCCCTTCTGGCAAATATGCTGCTGCTCTTTCGTTACCCATTGAAAAAAATGTTGCCTCCCCCAACCCCATATGGGCTTTGCGCTTTATTATTGCCATTTCTACTGGTGGTAGCATTTCCAATGATTTGCTAAAAAGTGCTGCATTTTGTACCTTTTGTGCAATCGCTTCTCTTGAACTCTCTCTCCTTTCTCATCTCGCTAGTCCTGAATGTACTGTAGATTTGCGTATGCAGAATCTGAAAGAAATATTTATTGCATATCCTTCTGACATACTTAGTGCCACCAATTAATGTTGCTTGTGCGGAGTAGTGTGCTGGCAGTCGTGTTTGAGAGAACTGTGAATTCCCCTTCCTTATGTATTCCATGTTTGTCGTCCTACTGCTCAACCAGAATGCCTCTGTCCCGAATATGGGTCGATACTGAGGACCCATCAATAAAGATCATGTCCCATCCTGCAATTAATTCCTCTTTTACCAGGTAATTTCCTTCGTTCCTGTCCATGCACACCACACAATCATGGGTATAGTCTCCCTCCTCTATGGGTTTTGCATGATACTGCTGGGCTCGCTGTCCTGCATCTTACCACTTCTATTGCAGGGTTTGTTGGTATAATTTCATAACCTGATGCTCTCTGAGTTGCCAAAGGTTGATTTGGAACTTTAGTACTGCAAATAATGCATATACCACGTACAGAATTACTGGGTATCCCATTATTATTCTTGATGCTTTTTCAATTGCGAATGCAGCGGCAGCAAGTGCCTGCTCACAAGGAAAGTGTCCCTGTATAACTGGGTCTAGTGATCCACTGTAATATACCAGTGTCTTTATATCCCTGGCCCTCCTTTTGTGTCAGTACGGCTTTCATTACTTTACCGTTTGAGTGAGAAAACAAATGAAACTTCTTTCTAATTGGGTGTGGCCAATGCTGGTGCATGTGCAAGCTCATTTCTGAGCTCGTTCATTCATCTCAGCTGTCCATTTTATGTTTTTCCGAGCTTCCTTGCCAGGAGGAGCAGCCTGGTGTATGTGGAGTAATCAAAGACCTGTGCTCTGCAGTAATTGCATAGACCTAGGAACTGTTGCATTTCTTTCAATGTTTTAGGTCGGGGTGTTTTATGTATTGCTTCAACCCTTTCTGGTGTTTTTCTTCCATATGCTCATGCAATCTTCTACAAGTAAACCACTTCTGTTTGACCATACTGCAATTTTTCTTTGTCCCTGTTGTACCCCTTGTCAGCCAGCAACGTTAGTATTGAAACAGAATTCTTCCTGTACCCATCTACACACTAAAAGGTCATCTATCTATTGTATCACTGCACTAGCTACTTGCTAGTTGCTCAAATCCATTTGTATTACTCTGTTAAATTCTGGGTCCCTCACAGTACCCTTGTGGCATTCTTGTGTGTTCAAATCTGGTCCTGCAATAAAACTCTGTGAGATCCCTTCAGTCCAGATGCAGGGCAATGGAGAAGAAAGCATTCTTAAAAACCACTACTGTCAAGTAGCTTGCCTCTGCTGGGATGCTGCAGAAAATTGTCGCAGAGTTTAGAACTAGTGGAAATTCAGCTTCGGTTAAGCGGGTAGAGATATTGTATGAATCTTCACGCCCCACCCTTTGATTTTATTTAATTATTTTTTAAATCTGATCGGCGTATTGCATGGCGATGTAGATTCCTGTATTATACCTTACTGCCATAGAGCATGCTGTGTATCCTATATACCCTCATCTGCTTCTCGTGAGGGGGTATTGCTTCACTCGCGGCAGCAGTGCTCCTTCCTTTATCTTAATGCGTACTGCTTCCGCCCCTTTCTATATTCTCACTTTTAATATTCTCATGTCATGAGGGCCTTTTGTCCATACATTCTTTGGAACTTTTTTCCAAATCCTCCTGCGTGTATTTCTTTTTTCACCAATTGTCATATGGGGCACTGCTCTTTCCTTTTTCTGTACCGGACAGGGTATACTCGACTGGAACACCATCCCACCCCCGACCCCCCTTTTTCATCTTTTGTAGCAAACAACTCTGTTACTCTTGTCAGTGTGGGATCGCAGGGTTTGAAATTGAGGTGTGCTATTTAGTTCCTACTACTAGCCTAGGAAAACCTGGTTAGCTTAAAACTACCAGGTGCTACTTTTGGCTCCCTAGGCCAGTTGGTGCCTTACAAACATGCATGTGTGGCGTAGTATTTGATAATGCTTATAAAGAACTTGGGGCACATCTAGTATACATTTATACATTATGAATAATACAAAATGGGCAAAGTTAGAGTGTACATCTCATGTGGAAGTGAGATTTGCAGTGTGCTGGGTACTCACTTCTTGCTCACCTGCGTTAACTACTGGGTGATGCCCGACACCTAGGAGCTAGTTTTAGCACCTGCTCCTTCGAATCTTAATTTCAAACCATGGGACTGATGCATAGTATTGATCACTACTATCATCATCTGTAGCAACCAGTATAACTATATCTTTTCTCACTACTTCTTCCTCTAGGTATAGCAATGAGCATGCCTGATGTGATGGTTGCGGAGCACCGTGGTCTGAATACAAATTCATTTGCCAGTCGAACAACCTGTCCTGTATCCCTTGAACCCATCCCAGCAATACCTGCACTCCATACAAGAACATCTGTGTGCGTGGGTATCCCTCTCAATGTGCTGTGTGCATAGTCCGCTTGTATCAATACTGCCACACAGGCTGGGTACATCCCAGTTGTAGTGCACAAATCCCTTTTGCTGAAAATTAAATTGTGGCATTTCATTTGCTCAACAAATCTCCTCCTAATATGTTAATGGGTGTGTCCTTTTGAGAACAATAATGGCGCTACAGTATTTTGAGTCCCTATTGTCAGCGGTAAATCTTTTGTTCGAGGAACCGTAGTAAGCTTGCAGTACTCTGCGATCCAGCGTTCATTCCCCCTTGGGCTGATTCTTGTATCTGTGTTGGTACAACCTGCCTGTATAGGTTGCATTTGTATCTGTTGCTGCGGCATCATTTGTTTCTGAGGTTGTGTGTATGTCTGCATATATTGCTGCTGTGGCAGCACTCCTCATTGCTATCCTGTTTCTTGAATAAGTGGGCATGTTTGGGCATAGTCGCCAAAATATCCACAAACAAAACACTGTCCTCCAAACTGGGGCCCCATACCCCTATATCCAAATCCCCTTCCCCTTCGATAATATACCCTTACTGTCTGATATTTTCCCATGTACGAGTTTACACCCCTTACATGTGGAAATCCAGGCTGCTGTTGTATCTGTTGTACTCCGCACGGTGGGTTATATGGTGCTTGTGTATATCCCCCTTGCTGCACTACCGCTCTTACTGCAAGCCCCTGCCGCCTGTTGGTGCGAGGGGGAAGCGCAAACTGGTCCCGTGAGCACCACCCCTTCCATGCTCATTTTGGCCAATTCATCTGCACAAGGTTTTTTCTGCTTTTAGCGGTTTATTTACTGCCTCCTTGTCCTTTTCCTGTTTTCTTTTACAATAATGTACGATAGTCTCCTGTATCTCGGGGCTATCCTTTTGCTTCTATCGCTATCTTTTCTAGGGAAGCTTGCATATCTGTGGGGGTGCCCCCTCACTAGAATGTGATAGAATAATGGTAATTTATCGTCTCACGATTGTTTGTTCTCTTGCGTCCGCATTTCCTGTTTTGATCGTAATGTATTCTACAGGGTCCTTAACTGGCTTCATTTTACATGCTAATATTGATCACGTACCTGGATGCAGCGCTCTGAGCTTTCCACATGTGTGCTTGGTAATTGTTAAAAGGTGCTCTGTCATGCGTGTTGGTGCTTCATTTTACTCCTGCATACCCTGCTTCATGCCACTTTGTTACCCTACCAAAACTGTCAATAGACCCTGGCCAATGGGATCCCTGCTGTCTTTCTCGAATACATATATCCACTTGCTGGTCCCTGCCATTAGTGAAGGTAAACTGTAGATCAAATTATCCCTATCCATCGTCTGCCAGGGTAAGTAATGTTCTTCCCCTTTTTGCCTTCTGTAGAATCAGCAACTGGGTCTGTGCTCGGTGTTTAACCCCCTGTCGTTGGCTTTTTGCTACTGCCATCCTCGCTTTTCTGTTTTGAAACCTATTTCCACAGTTCCGTTTACTCCTCTTTCATCTTCTTCCCTTTCTTTCCTCCTCCTTCCTCTACTAACACTTGTTAAATAGCAAGGGTCAAATTCGTCATCCTTCTGTCATTGTCACTGCGGTCCTCCCAGTCCGATGCAGTGTTATCACCTTCTGTCATGTCTGGCTCGTTCCTCTTCCATGTCCTGTCCCCAGTTAGACATTTTAAATGTTATGCGTCCTGCTGTCCACCCTTGCTGGTCCTCTCCCTTTCCCTGTTCCTTCCATTTCTCGATCTCCCTCCCCATTGCCTTTTCTGCTTCTGTAAACATTGAGTCCAGTTGCTGTCAGGTGTTTTTCTTAATGTCTGGTAAGTATTGCTTCCCTTTCTATTTCTTATCCTCCAAATGAGGTTCTGACTCTGCCTTATTTTTCTTTGTTTTCTCCCTCTCTGGAGATGCTGCCTAGGATTTGTATATCCTGCAGCTGGTTTTAATAGTGGAAACAATGTATAGGGAGGGGGCGGAGCACTAGTCTTCTTCTCTTCCTCTTCTCCCCTCTTTCTCTCTTCTTTAGTTTCTTCTTAAAGTTTCCAGAGACCTAAAATGTCCTGCGTCTATTTAAGCTTTGTACCTTTTATATGTTGCTAATAAATAGGAATACATACTGTTGTTTTATATCCTTTTGAAATGTTCCCTCTCCAGGCCATTCCTGATGACACGTTCCCACTGTTATTAATCCACTATAATTAATATTTTAATATTTCATCACAATATTAAGGTAATCTTTTGCACATATGATCAAGGGGTGAGTCCATATAATAGGATGACATTATAGTACTCTTTCTACCCTTCTATTCTTTTCCGCCCCCCTTATCTTAAACACATTTACCCCTTCCTCACTCACGCTCACTCTTCTACTTACTGTCTTACTTGTTCACCCTATTTCGTTCACACTGGCCTTTTCTTCAGGCCCTGCCCTTTCACACTACTTGCACACAATTTCCCTCTCCACAGGACCGCCCTGTTAACTTTAGTTAATACCAAAATGACCCTCTCCACAGGCCTACACCTTAACAGATATGCCATATGTTAATGTGCCTAGGGTGCGGTTGCTCCTCCCTCCGGTCAACCGTGCCCCCTGCGCGTACTACACCACTACTTCAATATTTACGTGTTCGTCTCTTGCCCTTCACAATAAACAGAAAACACAATAACTTCACTTTATCACAACAAAAGGTGAGTAGAACTGACTACTAGTGCCCTCTTCGTCCTCGCTAATAATGGGTCTAGCTGTGCAACCAGAACCCTGAGGTTCAACTTCCAACCTCAAGATGTAATGAGAAATGGCAGGGTGGTTCTAGTTAGTCGTGCTAGCCTTAAAAAAAATCATAAGTTCGTTAATCATATATGTAGTCAACATAAAGGTTTAATCTTGTCTGTTTCTGTCTTAAGCCAACACGTGTTTCGACACTTTGTCAAGGCTGATCAGTAGACCTCATGTAGAATCATAAGAAACAATCAAATTGAGTAAGCAGAAATGATCAATACATACCATTTGTCAGGGTTTGGGGAGGGTGAGGACAGGAAAGGCAACAAGGGGACATGGGGAGTAAAAATAATTTAAAACCCTTCAGGTTCAACATACAATAAATTCCATACTTTTCAAAAATTACTATTCTGTTCTAAAATGAACATGGGTTATTGTGGTCTAGTGCCATGAGAGATCACCTGTTCTATATGCGGTGGAAGAAGCACCCAAAAGAATGCATATGAGAAGGAAAACTACGGTGTGTGCAGGAAGGGTAGAGTAATGTGGCTGAAGCTCACTAATGCAAACTCTTCAGTTAATCTGTATCATATGCTCAGAAAGTGAGCAGCCCGAAAGGATAGTACTAAATCGTTAAAGTGTTGCAACTGGGCACTTACCCTAATGGTCTCAGGTAAAAGTCCGATTTTTAACAGTAGTTGGCTTTGCAGACACAGTGCGGTTCTGATTAGAGAACTGGGAAGAGTGGTCAAGTATCCTGATTAGATATAAGAAGCGGGGTTGCTCTTAAGTAAGTTTGTTGTTAAAGTACACTTACCACTCGGCCTTGTAAATATCAAGGAGTGGCAACATTGGCTGGCTATAATTTGATTCCCTGTAAAGAAGTGGTAAAGTCTAATATAAGGTAGAGGGCGTATGAGGAGGAGGATGGCAGTGGATTAAGAAGCGCATTGCACGATTGTAATTGTAACAAGCCTTCTATTGCAGCAGAAACAATTTATTATTACAAATGGGGACTACTCAATGCTTGTGCTTATAGAAGCGGTACCAAAAGGGACTGCACAACACTGAATACAGCCCGAGGGCTTTGTAAGCCATTCCCGAGGGGATAGAACTGCGAGAGCAGCAGTTGTGACTTACCTAATGAATGGCAGAACGCCCCTCCCGTTATTATCATGCTGGGTGCACGGCCATCTGTCTATGCATTAGTTATGGAAGACTTCTGCCTACATGTCTGCGCGGTAAGCGTAGGCCCGGCGGAGATGCATGAACAGGCCCAGTGAGTATTGAGGAACCTGCGCTGCTAATTCCTGCAGCAACTTCCCCATGTTTCCTGACTGTTGTAATTATTTAGTGTCACATGAAGAATGTGCCCTACAAGGCCGTGAGACTGCACCAGACTCCTCGCCATGCCCATTCAACACAACTAGGCCCACAGCAGACATCCAACCCCCATCCATCCCACCAGGACGCACATTGCCCCTCTCTGACCCCGCCAAGATACCCTGCATTCCCTGGTAAGGGAGTAACCCCAGCTCGCCCACGATAAACCCATTGGTCATAAAGAACTCAAACATTCATGACTGTCACCTCTGCCCATAAATACACCTTTTGTAGTATGAGGTACAGTGAGGGATAAATTATAGATCAAAACGAAGATGGAGGCCTTGGGTGCGAGGGGTGCAATAGAGAGAGAGAGCGCACAATGTGTGGGTCAGCATGATTGTATTTCTTCCTTTCCCCCTGGTGCCAGTCCATGAGCCTCCCAGGTGCATGCCATAATGATAGAGGGAGAGGGAGGAGGGGACAGAGGGGAGACGGGGGAAGGGGAGAGAGGGAAGGAAAAAAAAAAACAGTTGTCGAAGTAATTGTCAGCAAAGCTTCCTATGCTGCTTTGTCTCTTATCGTGTTGGATGTTAAATCACTTGACCGGAAGTCATTTGGCCCATCAGGGGTCATGTTTTCTATTCACAAAAGGACAAAGCCAATTATCAAGACAGTCGCTGACGCAGTGTTCCCTGACCAACCAGGATTTTGTCCAGTTTGTTGTCTTTGTCTGAGCGCTTGGGACTGTTATGTTAAAGGTACTTGTATAGCGCACCGTTACCAACGGTATCGGTGCCCAGGCGCTCGGGCGGATCTGTAAACTAGAAGGTAGGATGGGTTAGTAAGGTGAAGAGGGAGTAGGATAGTGAGAGGAGTGGTGTACTGTTGGCACCGTCAACTTGGTAGACAATTTGGTGCTGAGCTTTGGTGTGAGTATTGGATCGGTGTCCGTCCACATGTGTTGTAGGTGTGGTTTGTGTTGTTGCAGTGTGGTAAAGTTTGTGCAGCTTGTTGTGCAAGAGATGGTTGTGAGTTTTTGAGTGAGATAAGTATGCAGAGAGTTGGAGCTTATATTGGTTAGTGGGTTATATGACATTTAACATGTTCACAGTTCGGTCTAAGTGACAGCAGCAACTCTAGCTAGATGGGTCAAATGGTGCATGACACAAGCGGATATCAATTTTGGGAGTTATGGGGCTCATTCAATCATAGGAGCGATGGCATCAAAAGCATTTAATGCAGGCGCTAGGTTAGGAGACATTTTGAAGAGAGCAGACTGTTCTAGAGAATCAACGTTTAAAGAATTTTATTTTGAACCGATAAATTGGATATCTACGTTGGTGTTTGTTCATTCATTTATATTGCGCGCCAGACCCAAGGGTATCTGGGCGCAGAATCAGCAAGGTTATTCTTAGCTTGGTTACAGTGCTGTACAACAATTACAGTGGGTACATAGGTTAACGCAGTTGCATGAAAGCAGAAGCAATGACGAGCAATTTGCAAATATACATAGAGGCAGACAGGGTGAGGTTAGTGGTCATTTGCCTTTATCCACTGAATGTAGTTACGCCTAAAGTGGGGGTAGGTTTGAGGTGTCCTTAAGGTTGGAAGCAGGGAGTTCCAGTGTGGGCTGCTTTCACCTGGAATCTGTTGCCACCCGTTTTGGTTTGTTTGAACCTGGGGACTTTAAGGAAATTAGCATTGGCAGTTCTGGTCGATCGGTTGGGGGTGTTTCTTTTGATTCTGTCGACTAGGTAGCGGGGGACTGCATTGTTAAGGCATTTTTGTGTTAAGGAGGCTACCTTGAGCATAATTGTGTCGGTGGTAGTGAGCCAATTGTGGGCTCTCTTAATGTTGGAGATGTGTTCTTTTTTGGGGATACTCAGCGCTGCTCTGAGAGCACTGTTTTGCAAAATCTGGATTTTGTTTGTAACATATTTGTTTGCTCCTACATATAGGGCGTTACAATAATCCAGTTTTGATATGATTAGGGCTCTGGCTAAGGTGGTACAGCTCTGGGTTGAAAGGAAGGGTTTAGCTGCTTTTATTTACATGTGTGGGCTGTGGAGGAGGCCATGGAACTAACCTGAGGATAGGGTGGAGTCGATAGTCCTAGAGTTTTAACTTCCTTGGCTACCTTGATAGAGTTGCCATCTAAGCTTTGAACTAGCATAATCCGTGCCTCCGGTCTTGACATAGAATATTGATTTTGCATACTAACGTTCTAGAAAGTCATAATTCTATTAAAGACACAGAGGTGAAGGATTATCCCACGCAGTTAATCGATGCAAATGCTGATATATTTCGGATGTAATTTATTGAAAATAACACTGTTGTGAGATATATTTGACAATTATCCACCCTATAGTAGCTTGCCTCAACTTTGTTATATTATTGATTGACCTGAATGTTGGCTAAGGCAGCAGGATCCTAAGAAGAAGGAGCAATGTTGTGTTACTTCGTTTACCGGTTGGGGCGCATTAGTTAAAGGTTGAGACAAAGAAAGAGGAAGGACAAGGATTTTGAGAGAAGGTTATGGGACTGGCAATGAGAGGATTGGCTGTACATGTCATGTGTTTTCAATTTAACATATCAAAAATGGACTACAAAAAAGGGCAATTTCTTGGGAAATGATTTGTGAGTATTTTTTTAACTATTGATTTACTGCTGCTCGAGTTTTCAATAAAGGGAGAAAAGCATAATCCTTTGCCTCCATGTCTTTAATAGAATCTTACCTTTCTGGAAATCTAGTATGGAAAATCAGTATTAGAACTTCTGAGGGTTTCCGTAAATGCTGTTTCGTAAGCCTCACACAACTCTGTAGGGTTAAAACTGGGTGGTGTCGGTTCTTGATCTTCAAGCCAACTGGATTGTTTGTTCTAGGTGTGATTTAGTCGGCTTATGTTGGGATTGATTCCCGTCGTAAACGGATAGCTTTAGATTGTAATACTTTATTTATTAAGTCCGATAAACTATGTGGGAGCAGGCAATTGTTTACCAAGTCAGTCTCTCCTCCCCCTTCACCCTTACCCCATACCCCCTGACCTGCATGGGTTTTTGCTTAATTGCTGCGGGAATGATAGTCGTCTACCCTTTGTTCTTAGATTTATAGTTTGGTCTACAATCAAATGAACCTCATTAACCTTGCCTGTACCTAACCGCCTTCTGGGCTATCTGACCCCATGCTCCGAGAGCACTATTGTGTATGTGCACGGAGGCACACTCACTATTGAGCTGCCCCCATGTGTTTTTGAACCATTGAGCTAGTATATGTCCGAACTCTGACATTCTTAACTATTAGTAAATTTGTGATTAAAATGTTGCCACATATTAGGTCGTCACATTTGGAGCACACACATCAAAAATCAAACAGATAATCAATAAACATTGGCATATTGCGCGCCTGAATATGCCCGAGGACCCTGCCCCAAGATTTGCATACAAACGAGGAAAAAACCTGCAGGAGTACCTCGTGCATTCACTTTTTCAACCTGTTTCCCAAACCACTCGTACCCTTCGACCACTGCAAGGACACCACCCGTGTGGAAACTGTGTAGCTTGCAAATTCACCAAAAAAATGAGTTAATTTCAAATTGGATGCCGTACTTGGACACTCCGGGACCTGACAAACTGCAAAAGTCAGAATGTAGTTTACTGCATAGAGTGCCCATGTGGCCTACGCTATATCGGCCAAACTTCACGAGCTGTCAACACAAGAATATCTGAACATAGATCCAAAATTAGGTGCAAAACCATCACTGCACCATTGGTTGAACCCTTTCTAAACTTCAATCACACCCCCAATGACATTCTGTGGTGGGTAATTGAAAAAGTAAAAGGCGGACCAGACATCAACCATAGCCTCAATAAAAAGGAAGCCCTATGGATCCATAGGTTGGATACCTATCACCATGGCCTCAACGAAGTCTTCCAACCGATCATCTAACAACAAATGATGCTGATCGCATACTCTCTCAATGCGCCACTATATACATGCAATCTCCAAACATGGTTTGCGCGACTCCGGGCTGGAAGACCATTAAGCCAATCCTTTCACCAATCCCCTAACGCAACACCACAATCCTATGGCGAAACACGCCTAACATATAAAAGAAAATTAATAGCATGTCCAAATACATATGGCAGTGAGCACTCTCCCAACAAATGTGAGCAATGCAACTCAGTATTACAATGAACTACTCCGCGGGCCCCCTCGCCCCCCCCTTTTTCCCCTCTGTGCTCCTCTGACTAATCTCACAAACGCATGAGTATTGCTTAACAACCACCCTGTTTCACGGGAATATTTGAGCTTTCACTTGCTGCTAATAAATCGAGATGCAGGCATAAGCCCGCGAGCATTTATATCCACGCACGAATGCCGACACATGGGCTTTCACGCTACTCACTGCATCTGCCACTAAATAGAAAATGCATCATGGCGGAAAGGTTTACCTAACATGTCTTTGTGCACATACAAATTACCCCAAGAGCCACGAGAGAGAAAAAGATATATACTCCTCTCAAACCAGGAGCTTTAACAGCTGCACTCTCACTTAGCCAGATCACAAACTAATGAACTCAACATAAAAAATACAACAATAAATAAATATACCACCACTTATTTTTTGCATGTTAGAATTCCTAAATGCTGTACTCTGCAGCATATGATTTACTGAACACTCAGGATCGAACATGACCTGATGGCAATTCCTATTCATATTTAACAGTTTGAAGACCGTCCATGAAAACTTTGACACATTGGGAAACCTGCAAACCTGATCCAGGCAACTAGATTTCGGGTCCCAGGACTAGACGGTCCTCCCTTCTCCTATCCACGACACGTGATCACACCAAACGCTTGAGCAAGGCGTACCGGCATGTAAGTTTGAAATCCGGTCGCCATGAGATTAAATTCTAATGCAACCCCGGTCCCATTAACAGGGACCCCTAGGGTATTATAACCAATCTCATTACCATCTCTGTCACCCCCCCCACAGGGTCTCTGATTCTCAGCCCTGATGAAGGCGGATCGAACCTCAAACCTTTACCGCCGAAACGTGACAAATACAGGAATTAAGAACATACCTGTACCAAACCAAGTTGAAACCAACCTTTGTTATCAACCAACTTGGGATCACGTTGGCTAACAACCAGATATCTAATATGAAAAGACCCTTGAAATTTGTAATTTCTCTCGCCCAGAAGTACTGGACTTGAAATAATCTATACCTACCTGAATGTATATATTTCAATTGTTTCAATGTTTTGTGGCTAACGACCAGATATCTAATATGAAAAGACTCTTGAAATTTCTAATTTCTCTCGCCCAGAAGTACTGGACTTGAAATATTCTATACCTACCGAATGTATATATTTCAATTGTTTCAATGTTTTGTACATAGGTATTGTTCCAAAAACTGTACTCACAAACCTGTCTATTGTCTCTGGATAACTACAAAATAACTATCCAGAAAAGTTACATGTTACTGTGTTTTCTCTGCATTCACTTTCTTTTGATATTTACTTTACAAAACAGTAAAACACTTTTTATGTATCGTCTGTATCTTCAACTTTGTGTTTGAGATTGTAATAATCTATACCGACATGCAGATTTACTCTGTGATTGCCAAAGATTAGGCAACACATCCTCTGCCTTCACAAAATAAATCAAGAAGACAGGCCCGGCCTGTTCTTTCTAAATATCTAGTGGTTACTAGAACATAGTAAAGGTACAAATCTTGTTTCATAGCCACATATTAGGTGACCTAGACTCAAGAACCACATATTATTTGTGTTTAGGTAACATTGCAGTAGGCTGACGGCTTCAAGCCCCTGCAACAAGACTGAAAATACTCAGTCTACAACAAAGGACCACCCAGGAAAGGGAGAACCTTACTTCCTGAGGGTAAGACGAGACACCGCCCTTGCGGCCAAATAAGAGTATCTAAAAGAGTATTAAAGGCATCCACTTAGAACTTATAAAACTCATTGTACTCTACCTCTCTCCCCACCCGCTTATGTAACCCTAACAGGCGGGCGGGCCCTAAAATAAACTAACAGCCAGCAGATGCTGTACCTACAAATCTAAACCGCAGACTATATAATATCAGCTGTACCAGCCCTGATGAAAGTCGTACGAACACCCGATTACCACTGAAACGGGTCGGCTCATCTTGATACTGTCTCTGTACAGGAAAGAGACTAGGAGAAGAAAGATCCGGTGCACAGACTACAGTCCAATCTCTCCATCAAATAAAAGGAAAGATCTAGATTTCTGAACACCCTGTGTTTGAAGTTGAGGAGAATATATTTCAAAACTCCACACACCACGGTCTCATGGTACGAACGGAATGGCACCCACCACGGACCTGCAGGTTTTTTAAATACCTGCCTTCCATAGAAACCAAATAAAGTTGAAAAAAATGTTCACTTGGAAGACAGTCACTATATGATATGAAGGCAACAAAATGCAACCAAATACTGGTCTCTTTTGAAGAATTATCATTGCGGAGCAAGGTCCAACTTTACAATCCTTCTGGATGTCAGCCCAACGATTTCTGATATCGGTCTGGTAATCTCCAAACAAAATTATTGTACATTCAGTCAGTCCACCAAACGTGCATCACAGATCGCACCCTCTGCAGGTCCTCCAGCATATATTAGGTTGGAGTGATGTGTTACATTTGCAGTGGGGTCACATGGCTTCTATTCAAAATCTTGTTTTTAGTTTCGCTATTTGTAATCTTTCTAGTTGTCTCCCAGGCTCTCTAATATTCCTGCAGCAATATTACCCTAGCCAAATCTTCCCATTTCTTCATATAGGTCCGAACTGGAGTTGCTCCGGCAGCTAGTTGTTAGATGTAAGCTCTTTGCGGGAAACTCTCAACCAACAACTTCTTGAATGAGGGAGTGTCTTGTTGCTTCTTTCTTTCATCTGTGGTTGCATTACCCAGTCACAGAGCTGCAGGTATTGGAATCTATCCTTCTCCTGCACTCCAAATGCCTTCTTGCAGTCAGTGAAAAAGTTTGTATTCACTCCCTTGAAAATGTCCCTTAGGCACCACCCCCTAATATCCCCTCAAACACAAAGCCTTTTTCCTCCATTGTCGGGGTGAATTTATCATTGCGATGAATAGATGTAAACTCCTAATCGCAAAGTTCTAGAACATATCTGGTCACTGTGTTAGTTACATTTAGTGAGTCCACTACCCTATGTTGGCACCCATAAACTCTACCACAACTCTTTCCCAGCAACTGCCAAGTCCCTTTCCCACCACTCTTTGACTCTATCTCTCACCACTTTTCTAATATTTGCATCAGCACAGCCAGCTAATATTTAAGGAGGCTAGTGAACCTCATTCCCCCTGATGTGTCCAGGGGCAAGCGGCATTGCTATTGCAGTTTTCACACCTTCCACTCAAAGGCCATCGGTACCTTCTTTAACTTCATCCAGTCTCGTTTAGAAGTCAGTTTACCAATGGTGAGAAAGGTAAAGCAGGACCATCATTTTGATTTGTATTAATCCTACTCAACCCAGACAGACAATTTGTTGCATCTGGGAACTTCCTCCCTTTATTGAGGCGTAAAGCTGCCGGTAATTGACCTTGTATAATGAATAAAGGTCCGGGGTGAGGTGCACCTAATGTGCTGTCTGGACCACCTGAAGTGGGTCCGCTCCCTGAATCCTCATCTTGAACCCAAACACCTTTTTGTACCTCACACCTTCTAGGTGTGGATGAGCGAACGCAGCAAGTTTGTGTTCTTTGTTCCCAAATTGTGTCCCCTGAATGCATAGCGCAGTCCTGACCCTTCTTGCAAATGACTCCATTGGTATGGCAAACAGAAGGGACCAGAGCAGGCCTCCCAGTCTAGCCATTGGACATATTATGCTTTTTCTTGAGGTGGGGTAGGCATACACTGTTATATATTTTCTAAAAACCTCACCCACTCACAAGGCCTAGAACCACATCCAAGAAGCCCCAGTCCAACCTACGAAATGCTTTCTGTGCTTGTAAAGAGGACCGGATGGACTGGACCCTCCTGAATTGGCACTCTCACTCTGGTGTGCCAGCCTCCTCACATTATCGAATGTCTGCCTAATCTTTACTAAAAAAAACTGGCAACCACGCTGGATTCATAACTATCTCAAACTCCAAATTCAATAATGCTTTAGGTCTATATGACTGCACTGTTATGGGCTCTTCACTTGCTTATTAATTATTAGTACCTGGCGTTGACATTCCTCTGGATACACTTAACGTGGATTGGCTGGTTTCTAAGTCATACCACAGTGTAATCCTGTTGACGCACTTACGTGCATCGCGCCCCGGGTACACTTATTTTTTTTAATCGTTTCTGGCGACCATGGAAAGGGAGAAAAGTCCACATGTAGTCCCTTCTCACTTTTCCAAGGTGGCCAGTTTCCTCCCATTCATTAGTACGGAGCAAGTTGCACCAAAATGGTGCCCTGTTACTCCGTACTAATGAAGCACTACGCACGTTCTAGTGTTCCTTGAACTAACGCATATTGCAGCGACACCTTTTCAAACTGCAAACAAAATGCCGCTTGACAAGGTTTCATCAGCGTGTTAGTATTCCGGGGCTGCAAACTCAGGAAAACTAGTATCCTGAAACTGCAGACCCTGGAATACTTGCAGCAATAACCGCCTTGCCCACGAGCCATTACCGCCTTAAGGTAATGCCCCTGGGGCCACCATGAAGTAACTTGGTGGCCCCAGGGGCATTACATTAGGTGGTAATGGCCCACTGATGAGGCAGTTATTGCCATAGTAATTATCTCTTGTGACATGGTATCTGTGCTCTCCCCTGGATTCTACAAATGAGGCGCAATGTTAACAGTGGTTCTAAGAATGTCTTATAAAACGAGCAGTGTAATCGCTGGGTCCATAGGGCTTATGTGGCTTTAGATATTTCCTTAAGCCCTTCCTTCTCTCCTGTTAGTACATATGTATTTGCTTCACAAACATATTGCCTTAGGTTCTCACTGCAGTGCTTGTCTCTGCTCTGTAGAGCCTTTTATAGAATGCCTGGAAAGCTGCTAGTTTCTCTCGCTCTCTGCTACTATAAACAAGGCAGCCGATATAGATTTCATTTCATGCCTTTATTATTGTTTACCTTCTGGTAGTGAGCCAACAACCCATCTTTTTTGTTACTGTTTTTGTAGAATATCTGTTTAAAGGCAACAATCTTTTTGTTCCTTTTAGTGTTTATTTGCCCGCTGATCAATGTCCGTCAACTCCAAACCTATGACTTTATGCTGTTTTCATTCTTTCAACTTGAAAAAAAAACTTTACTTGCTAAACAAAGCTTGGCCAATGCCACTCTGCTGAAATTGAGTTGCCCTGCATAACCGCTTTAAATGCATCTCAGTTCATGTTGGTTGATGTGCTCTCTTCTGGATTGAGTCTAAAGTAGTCTTGTGTTCCCTCCTACTCTGAACTACAACAGGGCTCCCAAAATATGCACTGGTAGTGTCCAAAAGGTTTCTTTCAACCCTTTTGTGCGTTTGTCAGGTGTTCCAGCACTGCTGTCTTAAACAGTAAGCAGACATTGTATCCACCCCCTGCCCTCTGTTCACGTTTGTCAAAATTGAAATGCCAGATGGTCAATTCTGGCCTATACTGCATGCAAGTTGAAAGGGAAGCCTATTCATGAAAAACCTGCCCCATGTCTTCAACCCCCAGCTACCAAGATACTTAACTTCAGAGGTGCTGCCTTAATTTGTGACCTTATTCCTTATAGAGTGATTCCATTTCAGAGTAATGCTTAACGCGACTGTCTGCGTACTGGGCTATGACTAATTTAAGACCAAGAAACTCCTGGTGTATGTTTAGAGCATATATATATCCCAGCATCACTTCATATTCTAAAAGGATCCTCGTGACAAATGGACATTGCTTTCCTTTCTCACCTTATTTGCAGCACTTTGAATAGGGCACCCCACCTGATCAAAAGTGCCACTCGTCCCTGATGCAAATATTTGCGGTGGATATGTCTTGCAGCTTAGCCTAGATTAATAGATGTGTTTCCTGTGTGAGATACATGTCTGCATTTCCCTGGTCTAAGAGTATAAGGCATGATCTTTTATTTGCTGTGTTAAAGCCTCTTATGTTGAGGTTAAGTATTTTAACCATTCCACTCTTCATTCCACTGTCTAGCTATGCTTCCCTCTGGCGTACCAGGTTTGTAATGCATTCCCAAGTCACTTGTCGCTGTGCAGACCTAAACCACCCCTCTAATCATCAGCCAGCAGTGAACACTTAACACCATTCTTGGGTGTACTACCTTACCCTTGAGTCTCCCGGACGACCCTCCATTCCTTGCCCAAAAATAAATAAAGAACAAACACATGTCCACAAATTTTAAATCCATCCACATATAGCCTACGATGCACGTATCTCCAACAGTTTAGAAATCTTTTCATACTGAATTCACAGCTACATTTTCCGGTGTAATTACGGTCTCATACTACCTTATTTGGCTGTTATTCCTTGGCAATGGGTTAGACCGGCACACTGTGTCCCTTCATGCCTGAGACCTCTGTTCCTCTACCTTAGACCTCTCTGATTCCGAGTCTGAGCTTGTTGGCTCTTGGGCGACTTGCAAAGGTTCCTGTTTGATCCGAGGGAATGGGCAACACTTCACTGCTCTTCTCCAAGGTAGTCGCACAATGCTGGGTCCCTTTTTGTATTCGAACAGTAGGCCTGGTGGATACAGACAGCAGAAATTGATTGAATCTCTGTTAATCTCAGTTTGAGTAATTTGTCAAATAGACGCCGTTAAAAATCTTGATGAGACCCTACGAAGTTTAGTGGTGTCCGCTCTCTGGCAGCTTTCAGGTGTCGCTCCTTGAACGTCTGTGGTTTAAAACGGAGGTCTCTCGTTCTGTCCTCACTCTCACTTTTTAGTTTGTTCACACAAGGAGCTCCATATTACTTTTGGGTTCATTGTGGAGTAGGGCTTTGAAAAGAAGCCATAATAGTGATTTGAAGTAATTTTTCTCACATCCATCCTTCAGGAATTTCTTTTGGATGTTCCCTCGACAAAATCTCTTCTTGAGGTCCTCAAAAAACGTTTGACTTGTCTGGTTCTCTGCGAGGTTGAGCATGTCTTTGAAGTTCTAGTCTACTGCGCCATACTCGCTCTGTCACCCAAAGCAGATACCTCCTGTCTTAGTTCCACAATGTTTTGCCCAAGTCATCTTTTAAAATTGTTACTTCATGTGTAAGTGTCGTCCTTAATAAATGGGTGTGCTGCTCCGGCCCTCCTCTTTCTGTTGCCAGCGAGGAGTCGCTAAATAGGGTATTCAGAAAATAATCAATGCCCCCATTTGCTGCATGTGTGCAACTTTGCGTGCAGTGATTCAATGGTAATGGCTCTGCGGCTTGTAACTTTGCTCCCCTTGGACGAATTCTCACCAAACTTTGCATTATATGGGCGGCTCCGAATTATTTTCACCAAATTATGCAAGGTTTCGTGTATTGTTATAGGGGGTGCCAACATTATTTTTTTCCCCATAGACTGAATGGGGAAAAACTATGCGCACGGTTACAGGTTAAAGGGCTGGATGGATTTTCACGAAATTGCGCCTGGAGCGGGGGCTTAGGCCAGAAAGTTTGCGGTAGTGTGTTCGGTGGAAATCAGACCGGGATATTTGTTAAAAACTGAAATGTACGTCTCAAAAAATTAGTGATATGTGGGTCCGCTACGCTGACCCATTTCCTGTTCGCTCTGTGGATAGAAGTGTCAATGGATTGTGGTATGACGTGGTGTTTGAGTAGTTTGCACGTGGTCGGTGGTTGGATGGAGGGAAGCGTGCTGTGCGCATTTTTGGGAAAGCCGTTGTGCTGTATTGGAGGACAGTGCGATGGCGGAAGGGTCTGGAAAATGTACCGTACGCATTGTGGTGTTGGCCATAAAGGAAGGAATGTCTGGAGGAGTGAGAAGTGGTTTATATGTGACGTATGTAGGCTAGTATTTTCTGTAGTGATTGGAGGCAGCCGTCGTAATGGTCCCTTAGCTTCTGCTGCGACCTGCTTGTGGTGAACTCGTTCCATGGTGATAGGTCATTTGCAGATGGGGAGTGAATTGCACATGACATAGGTTAGGTGGGAGCCCAGGTGGCGGTGCGCTGCAGATGGAATGTAGTAGTTGGGCACATGGAGGTATGCATGGGTGAATGAAGGTGCGGTGGGTCTGTGGAAGGATTACACTATTGGGTGCATGGCCGAAGTACGTAAGCTGTAGGGCATGCACGGAGGAGTGTAGGGCTGCAACATGCACACCGCAGGAAGGCATGTTTCAGTCTGCATCTGGTACAGGCTGGTGCTTGCATAGTGCAATGTGCGCCAGTTGGTTGCAGTAGCGTTAGTGCTGCAAACAATGTGGGTAGGTTGGCAGTGACACTACTTTGGGAGTGGGTACGCCTATAGTAGGTGAAAAGTATAGGTGTGCAGGAGAGTGTTTTCTTTCCACATTGTGTTAACAGTTGCAATTTGTTGCTGCTTAGCTACATGGTAATGGGCAGGTTGGGTAGGACTGCTGGTGGTAGTGGTGTGTATGTCGATGGTCGTAGTTGGTGAAATGCATGGTGGCATTACGTTGCTGTAGGTGTGTTAAGGCCTATGCTGTGTGCAGAATTGTTGAAGTAGGCCGAATGCTGCAAACATGTTGTGGTTAGTGACACAATACTTTGTGAATGGCTGTGGGTAGAGGTGGTGGAGGATGTGGTATGTTTGTGCATTCTGGTAAGTGCAACCTGTGTTCGTGATTGGGCGTTTTATGGTGTGGGGAGTTGGGGTGAAGTGCTGCTACCTAGGTGTGGCATGTTTGTGCAAAATGGTCGCTGCCCACATGGTCATTAAGTTCATTGTTGCCATTTGTTGCTGCATAGCGCCATGGCGGTGTACAGGTTGAGTAGGAGTGTTGGTGGCAGTGGTGTCTATGTGGATTGTCGCAGATGCTGATATGGAGACATGCATGGTGGCATTACGTTGCCGCGAGTGTGTTCAAGGCCTTGATTATTGGAGGCCTTGAGGACACGCAGGCCAGTAATGCATTTTTCAATGTGCCTTAGTTAGAGGGTGGTGACATGTAGGGAATGGGTGTGGAGCCCATTTAAGCAGTTATACGCCACTGTTGCAAATAGATTGTGGGTAGGTTGGCAGTGGCACAATACTTTAATGGTAGTGGGTACGCCCATAGTATGTGATTGAAAGTGCACAGGGATGCAGGAGTGAATGTCTTGTTTGTACATTATGGGAACTGTTGCAATTTGTTACTGCATACCTTCATGGCGGTGCTCTCTGTGGTTGGAGTTGCAGCAGAGAAAAGTCGCTCTGTGTGGGTACTGGTGCAATGCTTGTATACTGTCTGTATGTTACAGGGTATGGTTGCAGGGTAGCTTATATGTGCTCTGATAGTGTGCTGTGTGCACAATGCTTGCAGTATGGGCAATGTTCAAAACGTGTTTACGTTGCCAGTGAAACAATCCTTTCTGAGTGGAAGTGGGTAAGAGAATAGTATGTGAATGAAAGGGCGTAGGGGTGCCAGAGACGGTTTAATGTTTATACATTATGGTAACAGTTGTACGTAATGTGTATGTCCATTGCAGTGTTGGCACCAGTGGTGTATATGTGCATAGTGGTAGTTGGTGATATGCGGACATGTATTGTTGAATTACGGTGGGGGGAAATGTGTGTAAGGAGCAGACCCACTGGAACAATGCAGGTTTGGCAGTGTATGAGGCACAGGGTGGTGATCTTTGGAGAATGCGTGTGGAGCACATTGTTGACGTGCTACAGCAGCACAAGTGAGTTGCAAAGCGTGTATTGTGCATTTAATGGTTGTGGTGATAATTGGAACATGCTACAGTATTTGGTGTGCGGCAGGAGCTGGTGCAGTGAGAAGTTGGGTGGTGTGGCCACAGGGTGCAGTGCGTACGTAATTTGGGTATGTTTGAAGTGCAGTTTATATGTGGTTGGTTACTCTGCTGTGTGCAGATTTATTGAAGTAGGCCCAATGTTGTGAACGTGGTGTGCATAGGTTGGCAGTGACACAATAGCGTATGAATGGTAGTGCGTAGGGGTGGTGCAGCCTGCGCTATGTTTGTGGCTTCTGCTAAGTGTCACACGCTTTTGTGAATAGGTCTTTTATGGTTTGCGGGAGATGGGTAGTACTACTGCTACGTATGTAACGTTTGTGCATAATGTTAGCAACCACATGGTTGCTTGCTTGGATGTGTAGTGTTGCGGTGGGTGTGGAAAGGGTTGCAATGTTGTATGCATACCTAAAGGTGTGCTGGGGGTGTGTTAGGATGTTTGTGGATGCTGCAATAGGGCGGGGGGAGAAGCGCACGTGCACATCCTCCCATTATGAGCAGCGTGGAACTGGAAATTGAATTTTGGGAAATAGACAATTAGGAGTTTAGGGCGTGGTTCATAAGAAGGGGCGTTACCATTTCGTCACAATACTGTGTCGTGAGGCTGGTGGACATCGAGAGACGCACAGTGCTTATCGTCTTTGATACCTTTGTGCGCCATCTGCACAGGTGTTGCATGCAAAGAGGCGTTGCTGGTAATTTCGGGTTGGAAGGAGTGGACACTTTCTGGGCCCGAGTTTCTGCGGTATGATTCGCAAGAAGCATTGACCAGAATGTTGTAACAATGTCAGGACAGGCAAACAAATGTAAATAAAGAGAAAATACAAAAAAAATGGAAGACTGAATCCCCTGCTATTATTTCATATTGTTTACCACCCACCTCACCGGTCTTCACTATCACGAAAAGGTAGTGGATCACGCAGTACTTTCCGGATGGCACGTGCCACATCCTGGGTGGCTATGTGGATGTATGCGGATGGAGAAATCGTGCATACTTTCATTCCACTTTGTAGTGGACATGCTTTGGAATGGCACGACATTTGTACTGTAAATGTGTAACGGTACATTTCAAGTGTTGTACAGCAGTGACAGTGTTCGATGATGGTGGCTTTAATGCGATTGGTAGATGCATGTGTGCCTATTTACCATTAACCTAATGAAGTAGAGCTGCAGAGAAGATAGTGGAAAGGGAAGGACTGTAACAGTTTTACAGGGGTGCGGCCCACGTGCTACTTTGGGAGGCACACGTGTCAAAATCTGCCCTTTACACCACCTTGCCCAATTGCCATGGCAGTGTGGAGATTAGACAATCAGGTACTGTGGGTGTGGTTAACAGAAAAGGGAGATGAAACGGTTGCACATTATACTTTGCGTACTGAGGTTGGCTGACATGGCGAAACGCATTGTGTTGCTTGTAGGTGATCCCTTTGTAATAGATGTGCCCAACTATATTCTGCAAAGAAACTTTGCAAGTTTTGGTTTGGAAAGACTGGATGCATTGTGGAACGCTGTGCATGAGTGCCATTTCGTCGATATGCATGCACTTTACAAAGACCTCGCCACGTTTCCAGTAGTAGATGTTATCTTAATTCATTACGGCGGCATGTATATGGGTTATCTGCCTTGCTTACATTTGTCCCATAGACTGAGGAGGTTGCTGGATGTCGTGAGGATGCTTTTTCCCACCACCAAGGTGCTTTTCTCATCTATAATACAGCGAAGAGTATGACCTACTGCTCATGGATGTTCAAGCAAGGCGAAGGTGTCTCATCAACAGAAGCATGTACACTTTTATTTTTTTGTCCGCTTTTGTAATGTTCTTCTGCAACAATGACCTTATTACTTGTGGACATGCAGAGTGTTTCCAAGAAAATGGCATTTTGTTGTCATCCATTGGCAAAGCAGTTTAGTTTGTTCGTCTACAGGATGCAGTGAAGAGTTAAGCTACTGAAAACAGACAAAAAAGGTGTTTTTTGTAGAAGGAACTACACAAAAAAACACTCTTTAAGAGTAGCCCCTTAGTACGAACTCCCCCTGCCCTGGTTGCATGTTATTCCCTCACGCAGCACAAAAGTCACATGCATGGATTTTGCGGGTGGTTGCCACGAAAATGGAACTGTGGGGATTGTCCAATGAGTTGCTTAGGATGTGCGGCAATAGGAAAATGGACTGCTGCTGCACCTGGGACTGGCCTTCGACGTAGTTGGACCCGCGCGTGCCACATTCAACGCTCCTAACCATGCTGGCCTATGGAAATGGGACTGTAGCGATTGTCCTATCATGTGCTGCTCAGGGTGTGTCACGGAGTAAAGCGGCCAATAGGAAGGACTCCTCTGGCTTTACTGGGGCACGGCCCTGGCAGTACTTGAAGAAAGGCACGTGCCACATTCTGCGTTTGTGAGCATGCTGGCCAATAAACATGGGACTATGCCCTTTGGTCGATCGGTTGGTTAGGGTGTACGTTACAGAAAAGAGCACCAATAGGGAGCGGGGGGGGGTAGTCCTGCTTCCCTGGGGTGCCTCCCTCGCTGTGATTGGAGAAAGGCATGTGCCACATTTTGCCCTTCTCACCATGTTGGCCAATAGAAATGGGACTATGCCCTTTGACCAATCTGGTGCTCTGGGTGTGCTCTGGGTGTGCGTCACAGGAATGGGAGGCATTGACTTTTCCAGACCTTTGTGTACTGAGGCTGGCAAACATGGCAAGACGCACAGTTTTTGTCGTTGGTGATTACTTTGTGGAAGATCTGTGCGTGTATGCCCTCCAAGAAGACTTGTCTAGCAATTTAGGTTTGGAGGGAGTGGAGGGAGTGGATGTTTTGTGGAGTGGTATGGAATCGTGCTGTTTCGGCGGACTGCTTCTAGAATGTCGACGCGTGGCCTCTTTGGCAACTGTACTACTTGTGATCGTGCACTTTGGAGGCTGCTTTTTGGGTTCCATGCCTTGTTCCCGTCTGTTCAGTCAACTGAAGATTTTGATGAAAGCAGTGCATTTTTCCTACTGGCAAGGTGTTTTTCTCATGTATACTGCCGAGAATAGCGTGGCATTATTCCAATGCTTCCTGTCGCCAGCCAGAGGTCGGAAGGGGGTCTCGTCAACAGAAGCATGTGTGACTTTGTGAGTGCTGCCGGGATGTTCTCCTGTGAGAATGAGAACATTGGTTCCCGATACATACACCTTTTCAAGGGAAATGGTATGTCTTTGTCGGCCAGTGGCAATGAAATGTTTGTGCACAATCTACAGACTGCACTGAAGACCCTACTGTAAGAATGTGAGCTGAAGTTGAAAACGCATTTACGTATGAAACCTGCAAAGAGTGTTTCTAGGGAAGCACCTTTTAAAAATACAAAAAAAACAAAGGTTATTCCCCCACTCCCGTGCATGTGCAGCATGAAAAGTCAGCGAACATCGCGATAGTTGCAGGGTGGCATGTGGTACATGCATCCCTTTTGCCGATGACGCCCATACAAATGGGCCTGCTGAGGCTATGGGTTTGGGCATACAGTTTGTCGGTGTGGTGTGGACCCACAGTGCTAAACTGTGGATTTGTTCACAGAAATGCAGAGGGTGCCGTTATGGGTGTATTTTACGAGGCGCAGCGTGCAGATTTTAGGGTATGCTGACATACATTCAGTGAAAGTGAATGCAAAACACTGTTCACTCGCTACTCATTCACCCATCTATGATGTGCATGTGTAGTGCTATGGACTAGGTACAATGAAGTGCCTGATATTGGTTTGTGTGTGTGATACGCAGTCATGACGACATTATTGTTCATTGTGCAGTGAACATTACACAGCAGGTTACCCGAGTTTCAGTGCCGTTTTAGATGAAGGAGGCACTTGCCCAGTAGATGAGTTCCTTTCCGATCTCTTGCATAACTTTCTAACACAGTATGCAGCTACCGATGTAGCAGCATCATTTTCTATTTGGTCCGTCAATGGAGACAGCGGTGTACATTGCAAAGAAATGTATTTGTGCATTTCTTTGTGCCATTGGCATACTTCGCCCATGGCATTATGACATTACACAGCACAAATATTTTTTCCTACCTACAATGTTCATCTTACTGTGCCAGCGAGCTCGATTTCTGCACACCTCATCTAAATTGGCTTGGTGCCTTTCTTGCAAGTAGTGATATTTTCTTGTAAGTGTTGTGCCGTGACTCTCTTGAAAACCCTCTGCAACACGTAAAGAAACCTCTTTGAACAGCGCACTCCTTTCTAACCGATTGAACTACAGTGTTCTCCGCAATGCAACGCCTCCCGCCCTGCATGTTCATCTGTGAAAGGTGGTTTCTTTTTTTACCTTTTTTCGTTCTCCAGTGCTTATTGGGTGATATATATTTTATTTTGGTGGCACTCATTGTAATGCTCCTGTAACGACCGTTGCAATGCACTTCAAGTACCTGCAGCAGATGTGGCAAATGTTGTACATGAAAGTACTCTGCATATTCTGTTTCCTTACTTGCCATTACAAGAACTAATATGTACGTGCGGAAGGTGCACCAGCTTTGCAATTTTGCAGCCTTACTACAAACTGTCCCACTTGCACTTACATGTTTTCTTCAACTGTATAACTGGCATGCGACCTGTTCATACTTTCCGTCACACTGCTGAGTGCACACACAATGTATCGGTTTCACGGGTTATGATAAGGGAAGCAGCAGATACATCAAAGTAATGCCACATTTAACACGCCCACGTCACAGTGCAGTTTGCTGTTCTTTGTTTACCAGTGGCTGTTACATATTTTAGCCAAACATTGCTAAGTTTGCAGAGCCTCCCGCGAAGTGAACAGCAATACTTTAAATGCGGTAGCCTACTCCATGAATACGTAGGGCTGGGGACAGGGGCGGTGTTAATCA
Source organism: Ambystoma mexicanum (assembly GCF_040938575.1). NCBI lineage: Eukaryota > Metazoa > Chordata > Amphibia > Caudata > Ambystomatidae > Ambystoma > Ambystoma mexicanum. The sequence continues at coordinate 939,826,598 of NC_090930.1, read as the reverse complement.
GCATGCAGTGCATGACCTATGAATGGATCTAGGTGTGGAACGTAAACCTGTGCGCTTCCACAACTACTTAAAAGTGCATTTGAAGATGCGGACATGCAGACACTAATGGTGTCCTATGGATAAATGCTGTATAATTGCACATACGCCAACCAGGTGAACTCTACATATGTTACTAAAAACCTTTTCCCTTTACTGATAAAACTACCCTAAAGCAACGTTATGCTTAAAGTGCCCTACTAAAAACCTATGAAATTCACTAACAAAGAACATGGTTAAAGGGGCGTTATGGTGAAGTTGCACCACTACAAAACCTATGAAATTCATTGGAAAAACGTTGTTACAGTGACGTTATGGTTACAGGTAAAACCTGAAAATCAACAATTATGGTAAGCTAAGCAACCAGAACTCGTGCCACCAGTGTGCACTGCAAGGGCTAACACCCATGACATCAAAGATGCCATTACAAATCTCTTATTACATGATATCACTAATGACATCACATGTGTGGCTTTCTGTTTTGTTCACAGCCATAAGTAGGCCAGGTGCTTTTCTTAGCTAACAGTAAGGAACAAACAATTCAAAAGGTTCTACATTTGTGTACGGCACCCTTCTCATATGTTCTTACACTACTTTCCTTATGGTTCACTCACATCATAAGATACATACACATGTAGGGGAAGAGGAAAGCATAAAACACAGCACTGGTTTCTGTGCATGAAGATGATCAGTTATGAACAGTTTCTGGTAATACTGCTCCTTTTTTTAGCTTACTTTAATACCCTTGTATATGGTCTTGTATGCATTGCAGTGTCTTTATGGTTTCTGTGCAGTAGTGCAATTATGTAGTTATAAAGGCAATGGTAGCTACTTACATGTTTCACAGTACCCGACACTCAAACGAATGCATTCATGATTTCACTATGTAACATGGAAAGATTTTGAAGGCAACACTTCCATGAGGCATGGTGCAGACAATGGCTATGTTTGCACACAAGTTCCTTCATGTACAGTGAAGTTTGTAATACAATGGTGTGTATAGCAATGCATTCCTCCCTTACCTACTTATGTCATGATAGTTCTTCCAATAATCTAACAGTTTTCGGACACCATTACAATAACAATCTGTTGTGGAGGCTTCCTATTAAAACTACATGCACATGTGATATCAGTGATGTCATGAATGAGATTTGTGATGGTATCTTTGATGTCATCGGTGTTAGTCCTTGCGGTGCACACTGGTGGCGCGAGTTATGGTTGCTTAGCTTACCTTATCTGACACATTATTTTATTTTTTTAGGTTTTACCTGTAACCATAACGCCCCTGTAGCCATGTTTAATTGAATGTCCTAGGTTTTGTAGTGGTGCAACGTAACCATTACGTCACTTTTAACAAGGTTTTTTGTTAGTGGAGGGAAAAAATAAATATATATGCAAAGTCTTAATTTCTCTCAAGCTGCACTCCCATCTGATTTTGGAATCCTTTTGAATCCTGCATAAATTGCCCAACGAGGAATTTGGTCGTGGGGACCAACAGCAAAAAACTGCATAGCATAAGTTGAATTCAAAAGTGAAACTTTATTAAGTAAATGGCAGTAAAAAGGGGCTTCCCAGTAGCAAAGAAGGCAAACTGACGCATTTCGCCACACTCCTGTGGTTTGCTCACAATATATATATATCGGACCTTCCAGCATGAAATGGCAAATTTTGCGGCACAAACCTTTATTTATTGCTGCATTTTTGTGGGACATGTTTTATCTGGAGGGTGTAAAATTGCCACATTGTAGGAAAGAGGCAGAATGCAAGGCTACAAGAGTCAGGGTGTCGTTATTCTGTATCCTTTGTATTAATTTAATAAGAAGAATCCTGGATGTCTCTGGCTTGACAGAACAGTTTTTGTTTTGGCTACATTTTTGTTTTAATGGGCATGCCTATTAATATTAACTAAATTGATCATTATCAGTTGTAATGCTGAAACATTTCCCCTTCTATGTTCTCCAATCCCCCAAGCACCCACATAACTCTCACCAATACACATCACACAGCTACCCAACGCCCCATTACAACTTGCATTCCTGAACCTCTCACTATGTCATACAAATACTAACGTGCTATGTCACACTGTCAAGTCACAATTTGCACTCCCCTGCCCATCTCCAAAGCTCCATTATACTCCCAACTCACAACCTACACTCTACAATGCCTCCTGCAATATACAGTCCTTCATTCTTTTGTGCTGCTTCTGCATCTTGCATCCTTTCGCCCATTCTATCGCACTCTTCACTCACCTTTTTTCCCAATCTACAGCTCACTGCCTCTTTCCGGCCAACCGCTTCCTCTCTGCTTTCTGGCTCACTGCTCCCCCTGACCACACGCTCCCACTACTTTCTGTACCTCAGCTCGCTCTGATTTCTGGCCCACCTCATCACTGCTTCCTCTGCTCTTGTGCACCGCTTCATAGGGTGACAATTTTTTAAAAATGTAGATTTTTACCATTATCCTCAAAAAATGGGACATTTAAACCGAGGATATGCTATTTTTAGATGACTCATTTTTGGAAATGAGCAGGTCACCTTATTCTCAAAGGTGACCTGCGTATTTCCAATGGGCTGAGCTGTAGTGCAAATTGTGCACTGGCCAGCTGCCTTGAATAGGGTTCTGGGTTTGACCGAAATGTAATTTGCGGTGGAATTGACCGTAGTCAATTTTGCCACAAATAGATTGGAACTTCAGCCAAACAACCCAAAATGTACCTTTTACCCCCAAACCACCCCTCCCCCTCCTCTATTTAATTGCTTGGTCGCTGCCGCTTCCCCTCTAACCCTGCAGTGTCAGATCAGTCCCTCTAACGCAGGACGGATCCGACGCTACAGGGTCACTTTAGTTTTTTTAGTTTTTGTTTTCAGACCCCCACCTCCAATTTTGAGGAAGCGGGGGACACCCCAGCAGCCCCCAAGGCCAAAATACTGAACATAGGGAGTGGGTGACACACCTGCAACCCCAGCTCCACATGTTCGGTACTTACAAAAATTGATCGAATGGTACTGGCGAAATAGGTCAAATTGTACTACCTTGAATAGAAGCGCTCTCCCGACAGTGTTCTGCAAGCTCCCAGCGCGTCCACTGTAAAATGCGATCCAGAAAACGCATTTCTATCATGTTTGAGGAACAAATGCAAGCAACATGCATTTTTTTAAGGTATGAAACGCTGCTATAACAGGGTCAAGAAAGACCCTGGGGGTCATTATGAGGTTCCAGTTCCGGAAATGGTACCGGTAAGCTTGCTTGTAAACTACGAGTTCTACTAGCGGGTGCCTTTCTGCCTGCCAGGTCTGACCTGGCGGGCGGAACGACACCCGCTTGCAGACCTTGACAGATGCACCGGCACTGTTGCACACGGTGCGGGCACATCCGTCCTCCCCATTCCCATTGAGTCCAATGGGACTTGATGGAAATAGAAATTTTCTTTTTTCCAGCCCTGGCCGAAAAAAAAAAATGACTCCGGCGGCTGCTGTACCGTTTTTACTGGCATGGCTACCGTCCGACTTGAAATGAGGCCCCCTGTGATGCAGTGGCACACCCACCTCCTGTGCGCGTAGGGTTGCTTACAATTTCTGCACATTTAAAAGTGCATCTTGCGTGGAAATTTAGGATGTGCTTTTAAATTGGCAGAAACGCCCCCTGATTTACTCAGAAGGCGAAAAAGGACATCTGAATGGGTGCGCATATAAAATCCACCCGAGTGGGCCCTTTTTAATAAAATGTGCACATTCAAGTGTTGTGGATTGGGCTGCTCTTTTTTTTTTTTTTTGGGGATACAAGTGATGAGATGTGTTTGCGCATTTCATTTCTTGCATTGATAAGTTTTGAGAATCTAGCACTCTGAGGATTTTTTTTTGTTGTAGTTGCTTTTTTGTTGCAAAAAACAGCATTTTTTGCGGGATCGCAAAATCGCTATAAACTGGAGGGTGTGTGTGTGTGTGTGTGTGTGTGTGTGTGTGTGTGTGTGTATATATATATATATATATATATATATATATATATATATATATATATATATATATATATATATATATATATATATATATATATATATATATATAAAGAGCAGGGAGGAGCCTGCCGCCTGAGAGACTTGACGGCGTCGGAGGACGCGGCCGGGAAACAATGTGCAGGTAAGTGTCCAACATTGCTCTGGTTTCATGGAAAAAACGCTTTTGGGTGTTCCCATGTGGCATTCTGAATTTCGCCTCGCAGCACACAGATTGTGATCTGCTATTAAGTGACCACACATTTGCGTGAGTTTATGGATTACAACACTAATCAGCATATGAAGGCTAGAGGAATTTCCAACCAAAACCTAATTACTAATAAGTGGCTTCCCAAGCAAGTATAGAGGCTGCAAGAAAAGAACAGGCAGCATGAAGAAAACCGAGAGTTGACAGCCTCTACTTCCGAATCAGATATTACAGAGAATGAAGAAGATGAACAAACAGCGTGCCTACATTTTTTTTGAGGAAATCAGTCTCTTATGTCAAGACGGCCGTTCAAACAAAAAAACTCGAGGACCTACTACAGCGACAAGAGGACGAGGAAGAGGGGGAAGAAAAATGAGGTGGCAGAGGGGCAACAGGTTCAAGCGGCAGTCTTATGCTACGATTACTGTGCTCTGGCAAATAAATGAAGACCTCGCACAAAGTTTGAATGAGCAATACATTTGTCAATTTATCCGATCATGTCCTACCAGAAGAAATCAAAGTTTTCAAGTTGGGTCTGAATTTTTGTCCCCTGGCAGTATTCGATTATGTGCAAACGAGACTGGACTTGGACAGTTTTATGCACAAATTGTTTTTTTTTTTTTTTTGCCACTACCATACACAAAAAGAAACCTAAACGGATATTGGAAGGACATACAGACATCACCATTGCAGATATGGATACTCTTACTACATTAGTCACTCTACAACAAGAAAGATAAAATATCTTGGGTGTAGTGCCTACAGATTTAGAAACATTGGACATATGCACTGATTGGCCATCTAAGAGTAAATTAAAATGTAAATCAAAGTTTAATCCATTGAGTGCCCAAAATATCCATATCAAAGCATTTTCCAATGTGGTGATTGATGACTTGAAAGAAGAAATAAGACACATTAAAAGCAATCTATCTAAGAAACAACAAAAGGCTTCATCAGATATATGTAAAATGGACAAATATATAATAAAACCAGCGGATAAAGGATGCAACATAGTCCTAATGAATAAACAGGACTATGTAAAAGAAGCATATAGACAGCTCAACTATGTGAAATGTTATAAAAGACTCGCCAGGAATCCCATTCAACAATTGGAGAATTAAATTGGGGATTAAAATGGCAGAGCGCAGGTATTTTGGAGGAAGAAATGGTAATTTCTATTTACAAAGCACTCTGTGACCCCTACGATATACTTTCTTCCGAAAGTTCATAAGAACCCCATTAGACCACCGGGGAGACAGATTGTGACTCTTCGTTGTTCACGCCTCGAAAATATGTCAACATTTGTGGACAAAGTGCTTTGTACCTTTGTTTCAATTTACCATCATATGTTAGAGACACCACAGACTTTTTTTACATTTAAAAAAAAAAATCATCAATGATCTTCCGTGGGAACCGACATACTTGCTACTAGCCACCATGGACGTGGTGTCACTTTATACATCAATCCAACATGAGGACGGTATAAAGGCATGTCAAACCTTTTTAAATACAGTCTCTCAATTACCTTGAACATTCAAATATTCTCAAAGGTGAAAAAAGAATGTTTTTCTCTTTAACGATGAGATATTCCATCAAATCCAAGGCACGGGCGTGTACGTGCTACATTCGCGCCATCATACGCGAACTTAATGATGGGCAATTGGAAAAATTGTGTGGGCAGAAGAAAATGAGATTTTCACATAGAAAATAATATTATGGCTACGCTATTTAGACAATCTAGTATTTGGAATGGCACAGCACAATCTTGACGTGAATTTGTGAAACTATTGAATATTAACAATTTGAAATTCACAGAACATAGTGCACATTCCATTGTATTTTCAGATGTAAAAGTCAAAATTCTGGGACAAAACATTCAGTGTGAGTTGCATAGAAAAATTACAGGTGCAAATGTTCCTCTACATGTTAACAGCGCCCACCAAAAGAGTTTATCCTGTGGAGTATCCCATACGGCGAATTCATTCGCATCAGAAGAAACTGTAGTGATATCCAAGATTTTGACTTAGCTAGCCAAATTACAGCCCACAACAGTACCCGAAGAAAGTCATCGAAAGATCGTACCTTAAAGTCCGAGACATGGATAGACATGATTTGTTGACAACATCCAAATCTGACTCAAGAATATAACAGAATAGAATACTACAAGACTGATTTTAACCTTCGGAAGCCATTCGCGAACTATAAAAAATATCATCAATAAATACTGGAAAGTTTTGAAGGTGGACAAAGACTTGGGCAGCTTGCTAAAAGAACGTCCTGTGAACTTTTCGGATAAGCATGTCCATCCGTGCAAAGCTACATAGTCCCAGATAACAACAATAAGGGGAAAAATTGCCTTTCAAGTGGATGGGATGGCTTTTTTAAGTGTAGCAAATGTAAAATTTGCAAATATGCCTTTAATTGTAGTAGTTATATTCCACTTTTAAAAGTACCAATGCAGATCAAGGGTAACATTTCATGTGAGTCAGAGTTTGTAGTTTGTCTTGACATGCCCAAGCATGAAATGGTATGTGGGCAGCACCAAGTGCAAACAAAGTACGAATTCTTCAGCATATTAGAGCCATCGTCAATAAGGATTGTACGTCTCCCATGGCCAAACATTTCTTAGAATTTCACAACAGTGACCCCAAGACTTTTTTGGGCATTTATAAAGTTGCAATTTGCCTGAGAGGAGGTGATGGTGAAAAACTATTAAAACAGGAGGAAACTAAATATATTATTGATTTTGAAAGTAATAATCCTACAGGCCATAATGTTGATGAAGAATTGTAAACATTTCTGGGGGTCTAGTATATAATAACAGCTGATGATAGTTTTGAGACCCAGTATTCAATAGGGTTTTGCTTTTCTTCTCTTTTCCTTCCTTTGATTTTTCCCTTTTTCCACCCCTTTTCTTTCTCGCTGTCACTATTTTCTGTAATTTCTTTGACACATATTGACATATATATTTTCTTGATTCTTGTCAATACTTGTATTATAATACAACATATATTTTTATTGCGTTTGATCCCCCTTATTGAACCACTGGCGTTTATAATTGAAAAGAAGGTTTTACATTTGGTATGAAGCAGAAACATTTTATTTTTCATGGTTGAATATGCACTGTATTATTGGCTCTGTTTACAGTGGAGACATCAGATGAATATCTAATGTCTCAGCAAAATGTATTTGCACTTTATTATATGATGGAGGTATATTTTTACTGTTGAATGAAAATGTGCCCTATTTTTGCGCTACACTTTAGTATATTTGAGTAAGGCATTTGCACTTTATTTATGATTATGTTTATAACCATGAAAGTGGGATATATTTATCCTTGTTGCTGCTTACTTAAGGATCACTTTGCACTTTCTATAAATAACAATCTTATTTTTGTTAAAGATTGGATAGGGGTAATTAACAGTATTAAGATCTTAGCATTAGGATGTTAGTATCTGCATGTTTATACGTTGCATTTGCAATTCATCGTAGGAGATTCTGAGATTGATTTTACGGGGGAATGGCATACTGGTACATTTAAAATGCTATGTGTATTCATGCAGATTCAGATAGCAAGGTCTGATATAAGTGATCACCACATATGGTCCTAATATCCATTAAGAGCACTATGCAATTATTATCGATAACCAAAATGATCCCTCACAAATGCTAGGCAAGGTTTATGAGCAAATTTCTGGTCGAACTATATACAATGCATTTCTAATTTGGTGCAAATGAGATATTGTATGAACATCAGCATAGTATTTGTAATGTGGTAATCCAGTTTTGCAGCAAACCTATTGAAGCCTATGCCAAAGTATACATGTTTATTTCATGCTATGCAATTGGCACTTTTCATTGTAATGCATTGATTAGTAATGTTAAACCAATTTTTGGTTGGGAAATATGTACTTGACAAATTGCCAATTTAACCTTAAAAAGCCTTGTCAGAAATATGCTAGGAATATGGAGCAGTAATCATTAGATCACATTAGTATATATCGGACCAACAAGGTTTGGTTTTGCAAGCACAGTGCTTATTTTATGTGGTTCTTTAGCCTCTAAACATGGCAGACGGAAAAACAAGCTGCCAGTAAGAGTCACCTTTTCACTGTTGATGAATGTATTCATGTGTTGAAATAGGCTCCATGCATAGGGAGGAGTCACTGTGAGCAAGCCACAGGAGTGTGCGAAATGCGTTATTCAGCTCTCTGCCACCCATTATTGTTTTTGGGGAGCTTTTTTAAACTACATGTATTGCAATAAAGCTGACATTTTCCATGATTGTTTTGCAGTTTGAGTTGGTTTTTCAACAGATTTTTTGTGTGTATTTTGCCGTGAATCAGTTGGAATCCATATTGAAGGGAGTGTTGGGTGTCCTGACCCACGTTTGAGCTATCATGCTGCAACATTTGGTGCTGTGGGCTTAGAAAATCCAAGCTGGCCAAAAAGCCCACATGTACGCCAGAATAGGAAAACTGTGCAGTACTGGCATGGAAAACATCATGATGGCCAGAACTTCCCAGAAAATACACAGGGAAATGCATGAAGAATAGGCTGCCACCCATTTTTTGCCTAGGTTGTGAGCACAGGAGGGCACTGCCTAAAACCACCATTGGGCTACCCACACAGTAGCCTGGAACCATTGGGAATGGCAATGCTGATTGCCAAAAGCAACCTAGAACTGTGGGGAATTAATTTTCTTAAATCCCAAAAATGGTTGCATTACCAGTACTCACCACTATCAGAAAGCCGGCGTTTTAAAACCACCACACTTTTGTGTAAAACTGGACAAATGAAACAAAACCAGACCAAGGAAAGACTTGCTAAGAGGTGGATACAATGTAAAACTATACTCTGAAATGACTTGAAGGAAGTAATTATTTAATGTGTATGTAAAAATTGTATTGACTTATACTGGGGGACAAAAAGCGACATTTAGCTGAAACCTGGCTTAATGAAACTGAATTCTGCCTGACATCTACCCCCACAGGAGTTAAAATCTGCTCACCCACTCTTCCCCTTGCCAAAAGGAGTTGTCACCTCTCTGATTAGATCAGGGGTGGAGCAGCTACAGGGAGTTGAACAAAGGCCTGTCCTGGCCCCACGCAGATGGTTTATTGGGGGGGGGGGTCGTAAATGGCTTCCTTTTGAACAAAGCCCTTCCTTGACTCAGGCAGAAGTTATATTGGGGGCGTCGTAAAAGTGGCTTCCTCTTGGCAGAAACGGGGAGGGGCAGCCCCTATGAGGACAGGCTGAGCTTAAAGAAAGTGGATAGACTGGTTTCTCCACCATGTGACCTGGGAAGACACACCCCTGTTGGCCAGAATATGATTTTAAGAAAGATGTATAACTCATGGTGCAGACTTGTCAAAATTAGCTAAATGATACCATAATTCTTGTGATTTTCCTGCCCACATTTTAAGAGCTTTTAGGACCCGGTGGTATGATCTGGGGGGTTGCTAGCGGAAAATAGGGTTTCACTCCAAATGTCTGCATGTTAAAAATCTGACACTTCATCAATTAATGTCCACACTCCTTGCGCACATGTGTGTAAATTTGGGTAAATGTCCGATATTGCAAAACCAGTTAAAAAGTGCAAAATGTTGCCATTTCTGAATGCAAGCCCCCAGGAAGAGCAGAGTTTGAACAGAGTATACCTCATGTGATATGTGATGGGTGCATGTAATTTCAAACAACTGTGTATCTGTGCAATATGTATTTGAATCAAATATAGATTTGTGGGCAAACTGACCAGGGGAGGATCCTCTGACCCATAAAACCTACAGCATCACTCTGACTCACATTTCCTTCCCCCAATCATTGGAGAGGGGAGAATTGGGCCAATGACAAGTAGAGAGGGGCAGGCTTAGCTAGGCCCAGGCACACACCCATTTTCAAAACACATAAAAAGAGACTGCTGGGACAGGTAGAGACATTCAATTCCATTTGCTGCGGAGCATGCTGACCGACGACTTCACATCCAGAGATCCTACACTTAGACTTCCAAGCTAAACAGAGACTACAGAACTTTAAACCAAGAAGGCCCATTGCAAGCAAAAGTATTTGTCAGCAGGCCCAAAATCATTTGCAGACTATTCACAGCCGGGCTGAGCTGTTGATTCTGGCCTGAAACCCTGCGCCAGAAAGATCCAGAAGCAGTGCTGTACCCAGAGAAAGCAGAGCAGTATCCAGAAGTAGAGGCCAGTGATCCAGAGTGACCCAGACCGCTGTTGGCAGAACCAGAGAGCTGACCCAGATCACTGTGAAGTGCCGAGACCAGAACCGGAGTCCAGTCCAAAACCTGATCAGATCTGTGGCGAGGCCTATTTCAAAAATATATTGTGAGTACCTAGCAGAACTGTGCAGAACGATCTTAGTTAAAATAATCTAATCCAAACTATTTTAATCTAACCAGAACTGCCTCCTAGAAGTTGTCACTTGTTATTTTGTAAAGCTGCACCACTGTCACTTGTCAATTCTGAAGCTGCAAGCTGTCACCTGTCATTTTAAGGTTACTTTAAATCCGAAAAACTACCTTTATTTAATCCTCCGTATCTCTGGAACCGTTTGGGCTAGGAACTTGGTTTAACTTTCCTCTGAAAGCTTAGAATCTCAACCTTCTAACAGGCTTAGAACCGACTTGCTACTCCTTTGACATTTGCCGTAATCACGATTCACGCACTCGCGAATTTTGCCGCGATTTGCGATTTGGCCCGATTTCTTTACTTGTAAAGATAGCTGCTTTTGCCTGAACTGCTAAAATTCATTTGCCTCTTAATCACCATCTCTGAATCATTGCTAAAGTGAGCCTGAACTCATCCCTAGTATCTCTCACTCACCCTGAACCTCCTAAAGGGAATTAAAAGCATTTTCAACATATTTTTCACTTCCTTGCCACCACATTCAAAGCACTTGGGCCGGTGTTTTAAAACTCATACCTGATTTCTCTAAGTTGCTGGGGGGGGATTGAACTGAATTCTATTTGATTGCATTCCTAAGAACTGTGTGCTCCCCTCTTCATCTCCTTACATTGCATAAAGGGGGAGGGAGGTGAATTGTCCAAGAAAGTGATTACATTGTCTTTTGCTGAAATCCTATCAAGTTATTTTCTGTACTGCATTTTCATTCCACATTGCATCTATTTGAAATCATAAAAGTATGTTTGCTACTTGATCCAACCTATACTAACTCCTCATTGATTGTAAAGACGTGTGCTATTGCCAGATTACCCATTGTTGATCAACATCATATGTCTAAGTGTACTATCAGATATTAATTTATTATAAAGTGTGATATATATATATATATTGTTTAAATTCTCAAATAAACCTTTTAAACTTGCAAAACAGAACTACTTCTTGGCTCAGTGGGGTCAGGGGGATTCCAAGCGAGGGGTGTTATATAGGGGTAGTCATCCAGAACTCATGGTTTCCATTCAGTATCCCAGACTAGGCATTGACTTAGCTGTAGTGTTGAATTGAATCTTCTTACAGGAGTGCAGCTCATTCTGTAGGGGGTTTCCCCCCATTCCCACATATGTATGTGGTGTGAAGAGGGTTAAAAAAAGTCGGCATTTTCAGAAAAAGTCGGCATTTTCAGCCGTCGGAATTCTGGGGATCGTAGTAATCACATAGATCCTCTGAACTACCCAGTCTAGATCATGCTGGTGGCAAGGCATCAATATTTCCTCTGCGTTAGGTGGCTACTTCAGTGGTCACCGAGTGATTCATCCCAGCCTCGCTGTGTCTCCCCAACCACCGACCCCTTTTCTCTTTTGGGTACTTCAAAATACCCCTCTTTTGCCCATTCTCTGCCAGTACACTGCTCCACAGCTTCATCATGGGCTCTTCAGCTAAAGAAGGGGCTCAGATCTATGCAGTCTGCCTTCTGCAGATGGCATGGCCTGCCAGTCTTCTGTTTATCTTCCTGCTGCCGAGCCTTTCTCCATCTGCTCTCTTCTTGGCCATGCTCGCTAAGGTATGTTGCTGCTGGCTCACCTTAGAGTGTCGCCTGCCCCCCTAGAATAACGCCTTCAGCATCCCAGCTACTTGTTGGGCTTCTCTGTCTGCAGTCCCTGAGCTCCTTTATCGAGGGGGGAATTTCCACCGCTGCTGGCCATACCCCCTACATAATCTAAATACTGTTTTGTAGACACCATTTATAAAGTTCACAAATCGCATAATTCCCCAACTTATTTTTTAAATATAGTAATGTCAAAGAGCTATCTTCGGAGCTGTCGTGGCCTTCAAACTTAGCAAATGGATTTCACCTTAGGTTTTGGTACGGTCAGTACATGCCACACAGAAAGCGGGCAATGCTGCATGCTTTGTACTGTAGTTAATGCACAAACTGTATGTACTACAAGGAGCATAGAACTCAACAGAATAATTGAACTGATCTTGGTTGTCAACAGCAGCCAGGCAGCAGGCTTGGCGCCTCCTCAATACTATATTGTGACATTTGTCCTTAGTTATGTAAAATAAAAAAAAACTGGCACAAACTGCTTTGCATCAGTTTCCTTTTGCCCTTTCATGAAGCTGTCACAGTCCTCAGGCCACACCTTCATATGTTTCTAACCCACCCTGTTAAGACATCCAGGATACACCATTGGACTTGCACATGAACACAGATCGCCTCAAAGTGCTTTACCCAACAAGCTATCTTCTGAAACGTCTTTGCTCTCGCTTATCAGTAATATAATAAGTTTGTTCCTTTTCAGGGCACCCCGGCCAGGGGAATTCTTTCCGGGGTCGTCCGGGAGGGGCTCAAAGGGCTCTATTACCAGGGATAGCCCTGAGGTGTCCCGTAAGGGTTCTAACGGGCGCACCAGAGTATCCTCCGAGGACCCCTGTAAATGGGCTGCCAAGACTAGATCTTCATCCGAGGTTCCCCCTTAGGGGGCTAAGATTAGGCCCAGTTCTTCTGGCGCCCTTCTCACCGGGGTCAGCCATGAGGTTTCCACATCTGGAACTAAGTGTACCGAGCCTCGTCTTGAGGTCCCTTTCAAGGTGACTAAACGTACCGGGATTGTTCCTGAGGTTCTTTTTCTTGGGGCTATATCTAAGACCAGCAGGATTGAGGAGCCCCTTTGGGAGTTCTGGCTTCAGGTAGGTCTCTAAGACTTTCTCCCCCACTCGGACCTGTGGTAGAACCAATCCTGCTGATGGGGCAAAGAGGACGGCTAAACACTATAAGTCTTCCAGTACCGGCTCTGCTGAGGTTCCCCTTCTTAGGGCTAATTAGTCAGCAGTCGATAAGGTGTTTCATAAACACTCTAAATCTGCTAGCACCGGCTCTGCTGAGAGTCCTTGTGATAAGGCTAAATGGAACTATTCCCCTGTGGTGACCATAGCCTCACTCACACCTGTAACGCATTTCGCCTCGGGCGTTGACAAAATGGCAGTCCAACCCCTGCAGTCGATGTTGGCCATTTTGACTACCTCTTACACCAACGTTAACCACGACTAGTGCTGAGGGGCCTGTTTTTGGGGCAGAGCAGCCCTTTTGGCACTTTGCAGATAACGAGAAGCTGTTCCGCCCTCCAATGGATTGGCATGCTCTGATTCCGCAGCTGCATGCAGTCTCGCTCCCTCCTGAGTCCACTCCTTTGAGCTACGTGGATCCAGTTGGTGAGGGACCATCCTGGCAACCGTCCTGTTCCTGGGGGGGGTAATGCCACTTCCGAGCGGCCTCTGCTCACTACAGCGCCTAGTCCTTCGCCAGAGGATGCGTTTTCTGGCAAGCTTCAAACGCGTATTCATTCTTATCCGACAAAGGCTTACTCAAAGGATTTATTTAAAGGGATGGTCTAGTAAAACATTTTATTTAAAAAATAGATAGGCAACATAAAAAAAAAATACTAGCATTCTCCGTTTTAAAACTTCCTATGCAAAATTTTGAGCTATTCAAGCTCAAAATTTGCAAAAGCAAGCACATGGGCACATCCATTTTGTGAAATGGAGGCCCTCCTGTGCTGGCTTTTGCTTTTGCGGCACTAATGAAGGAAAAGGAGGAGCCTGAGAAACTTGGAAAGAAAAACCGCAGCGTTTTCCAACACAATAACGTTGCATTTATGTTTGCGGTCGCTTCAAAAGCGACCGCAAACATAAATACGTTTTTAAAGCTGCGGTTTTATTTCTAAGTTTTCCGGGCTCCTCCAGCCCGGAAAACTTAGAAAAAAAACCGCAGCTAGTGCTTATTTTAAAAAATAAATAAATAGCACTTACCGAGATTCAGCTGCAGCTTTCCTGCTCTGGTCTCCGGTCCCCGTCCTCCGCCTACAGCACTAATAAAGGGAAAGCCACCCAGCTGTAGCCTTTGTTTACTACAGCTGGCTGGCTTTTCCTTCATTAGTGCCGCAAAAGCCAGCACAGGAGGGCCTCCATTTCACAAAATGGATGCGCCCATGTGCTTGCTTTTGCGAATTTTGAGCTTGAATAGCTCAAAATTTTACATAGGAAGTTTTAAAACGGAGAATGCTAGTATTTTTTTTTATGTTGCCTATCTATTTTTTAAATTTTTTTACTAGACCATCCCTTTAAGTAAATGTATCCTAAGCCGCCTGAACCGGCCCCTGCTCTGCCAATCCCTAGACCGGTTTCTGTAGTGCCACCTCCTCCACCTCCCCACTGCCGTCTCTGCCTCCACTTTCTCCTGTGGAAAAGACTCTGGTTGCTCTGTCAACCACGCCTTTGGGGCCTGAGACACCATGTGCAGCGGGTCAGACTTCTGCTCCTACCTCAGTGGATGAGGGTGGGGTGGACCAGGAAGGCGATGACCCGCGCTGCTCTATTAGAGCTTTTCACGACTGAGTGCTGGATATGGCTCTGCTAGACATCCCAATACCAGAGCACCCAGCTCCACAAGAGCATATCCTTGTCAGCATGCCTGCTCAAAGTGGCCCTTTTGACACTCTTCGATGGTGGTGTAGAGGAGGTCCCAGATATGGCCTGCGCTCCAGCCACCCATTTTTAAGTACCAGGAACGTACACACCGAGATGTGACGTATGATGAGCAAATAAACCAGTAGAGAGCCGCACTAGGGCTCTGCCCAGTGCCCATCAGAAGAGCAATGCCTATTGAAGTGCCAATAACCAGACAAACATGGGCAGTACGGTATCCATTGAGACAACCATACCAGCAGCTGACACGAAATGAAGACTACTTGCAAACTGTCCCAGAAGAGACCCAAAGGGCCTTAATTGAAGGCGAATGTTGACGACAAAAGGGCCCGGACAGACTCGCAGAAGAAAAGGACGAAAACCAAAAAGGTGATAAGACAAAATGTTACGAATGACGACGTAATGGACCTAGAAGAAGAGACAATGTCGAAATAATAAGGAACTGTAACTATAAAGCAGGATGAAAATATGCAAGTAGCTAACGCCTGTACATATGCTTGGAAAGCAAGAAGCTAATAAAAACAGTGCAGCTTGCTATGCTTAGTAGAAGAATAGAGCGGCAAGCGCCAACTATATATCTACCTCAACAAAGCACATTATATAAGTGCAAATCCACTTTATACAAAAGCAGACTTAAGCCCAGGTTGCTAGGGGTAAAACAGGCCAGGAATCATATACTACCACAAAGCCAGACGAAAGGGTGGAATCGAAACTCAGCAAGTGGCAGCTCGTGCCTGGGAAGTCTAGGTCACACCAAGTGAGGGAGGCGGACAGTAACCTCGGAGAAACGAAACTAGAGAACAGCAGCCTCCACCGTGAAGGTCGTTATAAGGAGACCCATGCAGGTGGCAGGCCTGAAAGAGAATTAAATGCACAAATCGAAGGAAAAAGAAGCAAATTCACGGTTTGCCAACACGTGACCAGCCGAGCGCGAAGAGGTACCAACGTCTGATGTTGCCCAAAAGCAGAAGATACCATAACTTTTCCTGACCAGGAGCTACAGTTTCGAGGCATCCTCAGCCAACTAATTGACACCTAGCCCTAAAGTGCTGTTTGATGGAAGCAAGGCAGGTTGAATCGTGGGGCACACTGCATCTGGGTGAACATTCTGCATGCTGCTAATTAAAGTGGAGATTTATGCTTAGGGTTATAGCCAGCCCAATCAGAATGGACCAAATAATCTAGGGTCCTATAGCTAGTAGAACCAATGAGACGTCGTACTTATAGTGAAGTCATGCATGAGTGATGTAGAGGGGGGGAGTAGACGCCCACCCGATAAGAGTTATCCAGTCCTCGCACTCCGTTACCATATACAGATATAGCACCTATACTCAAGTTAACCTTTTCCAACCAATAGAATTGCATGAAAACCTATGAGTGTAACACGTCAATGACAAATTTTTGCTATAACTATTGCTGTTGAATGAAGATTGTTGGGAGTTGAAGCGAGACGGGCAATCGCATCACTGTTGGTTTCCAGGTTTCCCCGTTTTTTGTACTGGTCTTTAAACCGACTTCCCTTTGCCAAACATTGAGTTGTCCTTATTGATTGGTGTTGGAGTAAGAGAATCCCGCACCCCACCGACCTCAAGGTGTGGCTATCTCGTCTTAAAGTACTCAAGGGTGCGCTCCGATCCTATGGGCCCGTCGGAGGTCACTCCGCCCTCCTGTACAGTGGCAACTACGCTCCAGTCGACGCCGGCCTCTACATCCTCCATTGCAGCATTTCGGATCCTTTCCAATAAGGATAAGCTTCTTGACTCCATTGGGGGCAGGGGGAGAAGCAAAGGTGTTTTCCAATTCGGATCTTCAGCTGCGTCAGGCTAATACTGTGCTTATCCTGCTTGCTACTAATGTCAAGCTGTGGAAGGTGCTCACCGAATTCCAGAAATGTATTCCTCCTGATAGTCTCGAAGACTTTAAGGGCGGGTTATCTGATGCCAGAATTCTGCTGCAGTATCTACCGGATGCTGCGGCCCATCATGTACACACCTCCGCTTGAGGCCTTATGGTCGGAGTAGACTTCTCCCGCCAGGCATAACTATCGGATATGTTTTTTTTTAACACTTTTTTTTTTTATTTATTAGTGGTCCAGAAGATGCATAACACAGTTACAGCTTTACCTTACAGCTAGAAATAAACATGACAAAATAGAAAATCGGTACAGATATCATACATCTCCTCAAGGTGGTAAGTTTACATAGCTTCATCTTCATCGGAGATCATATCGCACAAAAACATTCTGAAGGGCCCCCAAATATCTTTAGGTCTGCTCGCCGATGGGCGGGTGAGGACAAACTGTTCTTCAGCCTCATTCACATATGTCAATTCCCGGAGGAACTGCTTTACAGTGGGTGGCGCAGCATTCTTCCATTGTTGTAGAATACCTTTTTTGGCAACTGCGCACGAGACATTAAACAGTCTTCTTATTTTTTTCAGAGCACTTGCCTATATCTCCGAATAAATATTTCTGTGGGGTCAATGCCGGGGGGATTTGTGTAATTTCCTCAAGGATATCCGCCACCTCCCTCCAGAAGCCAGCCACCATTGGACAACCCCAGTACATGTGGAACGAACCAGCCTGATCCGCCTTGCATTTGGGACATTTGCCTGGACTATCTGGAACAAACCTGGCTATTTTGGCCGGGGTGTAGTGCAATCTGTTTATAATTTTAAACTGTATTAGGCGTAGCCCAGCGTTCAGGGAAATCCTCTTGGTAAGGGAACAGTACCTTTCCCAGGTCTTGTCGTCTGTAGGGATTTGGAGATCATTTTCCCATTTACCTTTGATCATGTTAGTCGAGGGTGAGTGTGCCTGTATTACAGTGTACAGACTGGACACCCCCAATCGGTCGGCAGCCGTTATCATCTGCATGTAGGGGGTTCATCGGGGAAAGACGCCCAGCACCTCTGGAAGGCCGATCTCATACGATAGTACTACTAAGTGGGCCCCTGCCAAGCGCCCCATAATCAGCTGAAGGGTCGCAAACTTCCCATCAATAAACATATCCCCCAGTCTCATCTCTCCACTGGGATCCCAGGCCTCACGTAGGCTGGCGTCGTGTGTTGGTGGCATGTTAGGGTAATTCCAGAGGGAATCCTCGGGATTATATGGGACCAGTACTCCCAGTCTTTTAAATATAGCTTTCCATGCGCCAATTGTGCAGCTCACCGGGTTAAAGTCGCATGAGTCCCTGTAGTGTGCATCAAAGATTACGGACTGTATGTTCATGGGAGAAGTGGTGACCTCCTCTACCTCCACATGGGGGGACCCTCGTCTTTGGAATACCAATATTTCGGGAACTGGGCCTTGGAAACATAATACTGTTCAAAGTTAGGTGCTGCTAAGCCGCCTGCGGAGTATGGTTCAGTTAGTTTTTCCCACCCTATTCTTGGAGTCTTCCCATTCCAAAGAAAGGTTGTTGCCATAGACCTAGGTTTATTAAAGAAGGGTCTTCCCGGCCATATCAGGATGTTCACGAATAGGTATAATGGATTGGGCAGGACTGTCATTTTTAGGACTGCTATCCTACCATGCAATGACATCCACAGGCGGTCCCATAACAGCAATTTAGTCTTCAAGGCCTGTAGTGTGGCATTGTAGTTGTCTGTGTACAGCGTGTGTTTCCCTTGTGATACAAGTATCCCCAGATATTGGATGGACTCCCCAGACCACTTCAGACCAGACACGGAGCCGGGGCAGCCGGCTAACGGTGTGAGGGGGAAAACCTCTGACTCTGTTTATGGAGTACACCGAGTGTGCGGTGAACTCTTGAATCTCTGCCATAATAGGTGCTAAGTTGTTTTCTGGTTCACGGATATACAAAAGCGTGTCGTCTGCGTATAGAGAGATTAGCTGAGTAACCCCTTTAAGGTTGATGCCCCTGTTGGAGTGTCGCAGTCGGACCGCTATAGCCATTGGCTGTATTGTCAAGGCAAATAGTATGGGCGAGAATGGGCAGCCTTGCCTAGTGCCCCTTCCCAATAAAAACAGATCCGAAATTGACTGGTTGGTCAATACCCGCGCCCCAGGTTCCGTGTAGAGTAATTCCACGTATCTAATGAAGTTGGGGCCAACACCAAATGCCTCCAGCACTGCCAGCAAGTAGGCCCACGACAGAGAATCGAAGGCCTTTTCCGCGTCTAATGATACGGCTACAGCATTTCTGCCCAGGTCTATTTGGGCCATAATACCAAGGAGCCTACGAAGGTTAAGAGCCATGGATCTAGTGGGGATAAACCCATTCTGGTCAGGGTGTACAAGTGTAGGAATTGCCGGCAGAAGCCTACTGGCCAGTACTTTGGCAAATATCTTAGCATCTGTGTTAATAAGAGATGGTGGCCTATATGACGACATGTCCTGGGGCGGGCGGCGCGGTTTAGGGAGAACAGTTATCGGGGCCTCTCTCATGGACGGGGGCAGTATTTTACATTGAAGTTATTCCTCCCAAACCCGCAATAACAATGGAACGAGTTCCGCACTAAACTCCTTGTAAAACTCAGCTCCCAGGCCGTCTAGCCCTGGAGCTTTATTGGATGCCAAGTCCTTATTGCCTCAGCAAGCTCGTCAGTAGTGAGAGGTTGGTCCATTGCAAGGCAGGTCTCTTCAGGGAGTTTCGGCATTGTCAGCGTCTCCAAGTATGCCCCGATTTCTGTGATCGTCTTAGTGTCTCTATTGCTATACAGCTGTTGATAAAATTTAGCAAACTCAATATTGATCTCACTCAGTGATCTTGATAAGATTTTGAGGTGGGAGTATTTTACGCATGATTTTTTAAATTGGAGCGTACATGCAATTTCAAGAGTAAAAATATCCAACACATACGTTATGGGTATGAACACATTTTAAAAGGGTGCATGCTTTATTGTGTTGCTCGCTTAGCTGTCACAGATTTGGTCTTTCAGTTGGAAATTCACCATCATGTATAAGAAGGCTATGCTGCTGACAAAAGAAATTCTACAGTGCCATCTAGTGGTTGAAAGTATGTTTCTTTTTAATGAATAAATCAAAGCGTACATGGTACGCAGTACAAAATTAAATGATTTGTATTTGCCATATTTACATGCGTAAAAGGGCAAGATACGCACGTTAACTGGTAGGCTGATCTCACTCTCATTCAGTAAAACCTCTCCGACAGACGTTTGTATACTAGTAATTCGATTAGGGTGCCTGTCCTGTTTCAGTAATTTAGACAGTGCCCTTCCCGCTTTGTTACCTTCACCATATTTACGGGTTTGGACCGGGGCCACCATGTACTGTACTTCCCTAGCAGCTAGTCTTCCAAATTCCTGGAGATGTTGTTGTATTACAGCTAGTATGGCCTTATGTGTACGAGCGTACTCTTCCTCAAGTTTCCCCAGTTCGTCCTCAGTTTGGGTCAGGTCAGCTCTAACCCCTTTCAGGAGACCCACAGATTTGGATAGCAGCGTCCCCCTAGCCCAGACTTTAAAGGATTCCCATACCGTGGAACATCTACCAACTGAACCCATTTTAATTTCGAGGAACTCCGCAATTTCGGTGTGTAGCCTCTCCACCACCCCAGGGTCACTCAGCAACCCCCCAGGCAGCCTCCATCTTCTGGGAGATCTAGGGCAGTTTTGAATTGTAACCTCAAGTGTTATCGGGGAATAGTCAGACAGTGTACGGGGCAGTATCTCACACGACTTTGTTACAGCAAGTATAACGGGGGAAACCAATAATCAATTCTGGACTCGGAATCGTGAACCGAAGAGTAGTATGTGTAGGCCTTTCCTTTCGGATGCATCACTCGCCAGGCGTCATCGAGGGAGAGCTGGGAAAGGACATATCGCAAAGTTAGAATAGCCCTACTTGGTGCTCTAACGATCGTGCTGGATCTGTCCAGTTTAGGGTCCATAGCGATGTTGAAGTCCCCACCCCAGACTATAGTAGGAATATCAATGGCAGATAGCAATTGGTAATTATTAGTATAAAAGGCGGGGTCATCAATGTTCGGGCCATGTGTTTACCAGTAGCATCCGCTGTCCTGCAATCGAGCCCCACACCAGAGCATATCTACCAAGGGGATCTAACTTATGGCCATCGGGGCGAAATCCCAGATTTGGATGTATGAGCGTGGCGACACCCCTGGACTGAGATGAGTAGTTTGTACAGAACCTGGATTTGCCCAGCAGGGAAGTATGCACTCATTAATAGTATCAACAGTATGCGTTTCTTGCAGCATAACAATTTGAGCGCTATGCCTGACAATATAATTTCCAACCGATTATTCAGTCCCCTTACATTCCATGACAATAGTTTAACCCTCAATGTGTGGTCTAAGTCTTAGGTAGAAATGTTCGAATAGCATCTCCAACCTCTTGGATGTATCTTTCAAATAACATGGATCGTGTCAGAATCTCACAGACGACTTGTTTAACCAATAACCTATAACCAGTTCCCCCGATAACCCTCCCAGGGCAAGGTGCCATAAAGGGGGCCTTCCCCCCCAATTCAAACCATGGGATATTGTATGGTCAACAACCCAATCCAAACTCCCCATCCCGCCCACCACCCTCATCGTCGCCCCCAACTTGACTATGTCTGTCCCTCAACTTGTGGAATATTCCCGGGGTAGTCATGTTGCCTCACATGACCGCCTTCCCCGGCTCCCATTCACCACCAAACACAGAAGATGGCCATCTTTTGTATCAGTTTACCAGGGACCCTGGAGTAAGGCCCATACCAGCTGCAACCAGATCAGTACGCACATCTTAGTCCGCTGGCTGGGGTCTATTGTTCGGTGCGGGTCTCCCCCACTCCCCCGGGCCTTGGAGGAAGGGGTAGAGAGGACTCAATATAAGACAGGGCTTCAGATGGGCTTTCAAAAAAGTGTGCCCTTCCTGCATGCTGAATTCTCATTTTGGCCGGGAGCATCAAGGCGTATGTGATCTGCCGTGCTCTAAGGAGTTTCTGAACCGGTTCATAAGAGCGTCTGTTTGCCTGGACAGAGGCGGAGAAATCTGGGTATATATGTATACAGTTCCCCTCATATTGCAATGTAACGGCCTCCCGTGCCAACCAAAGGATTGTATCCCTGTCTCTGTAATTCAGGAGGCGGGCAATTATTGTACGTGGCGGGGCTCCTGGTTTGGGTACCGGTGCTAGAGTACGATGCGCCCTCTCCACAAGGAAATGCTCAGAGCGATTTGGGCCCGAATAAGGTTTTGAAAAGTTCTTCCACATGTTTCTCCATTTGGCCCCTGCCGAAGGATTCCGCCACTCCGACCAAGCAGGCATTGTTTCTCCTTGACCTGGATTCGAGGTCCTCACATTTGCTCTGTAGTTTGTTTGTGTCTTTGATGTAGGATATCTCGACTGTGGTGGACAATAGTATCTTCGTTCACGCTTATCCTGCTCTCGGTCTCCGTGACACGTGCACTCTCCTTGTCTATTATGGCTCTCAAGGAGCCGATGGAGGCAACTATTTTGTCCAGCTTAGTGTTCACTGCAAGGAATCCGTTCTGTACTAGTGCGGTCAATTTATCCTCTCCATCCATTCCATCTTGCTCGCCCTGAGCACCCTCATCCGGATGTGTGTCCACCGTCACAGCATGGCTAGCCGTGTTGGTAAACGTGTCCATACGGCCCTTCTTCCTGCCAGGGGGGGGTTTTGGATGCCCTGTTTGACTTGCTTGGCTCCCCATGCTTACACCGAGTCACGTGTGTATTTTGGGTTTGGCTCAGGAGGGTCCAAACCTCGGACTGCGGGTGAGGGCCAGCCGCACTTCCAGGCGCCATGACCAGTATAGCAGCACCACGAGGTGCGGCCAAGCTTGCAGGACGTATAAAGAAAGGCCGCCTAGCAGCGGTATGGCGGCGGCGAGGCACCACTTCAATCAAAAGAGAGCTGAGCTGCCCGGTGCGTCCCAATCGGCTTCACAGAGTGTTTACAGGCCTAAAGAGGTGGTCAGGGATCAGGAAGACCACAGCCCCAAATTAGCAGATCTCGATGAAATGTCTGCGGGGGCATCCAGCATATGGAAGCGCTTCATGTGTTGAAACACGGCAGGGAGCCGTCGAGAGCAGCCTTCGCGGCAGGACTGGCACACCGCGTCCCCCCCCTCCCAACTCTCGCTGGCCGCTTACTTGATTGTCTAGCTCCGCTGCCTGCAGGTCTATGCGTGGGTGGGAGCCTCAATACTCTGCGGTCAGGTGGAGGAGGCGGTCGAGTATCAAGCAGGTCAGTGCCGAGGGCCAGATTAGAGCCGGGGCTTCCACAGGAGCGACAGGCACCTCCAACCGCCACCTCGTGAAGAGCGCGGGCCGGATAGCAGCGGCGGGCGAGAGCCGCCAGCATAGACTCCACCCACTCACGGCCTGCAGCACCCAGCAACCACGGCCGCCAGGTAGATTCTCCTGGTGCCGCACGTCGGCACGACTCCGATGCTCGCGCCGGCGGGTCTGTTGACAGCCAGATCTCAGCAGTCCGGTATCGCAGCAAGCTCAGATTTTCACAAGTTGTGGATGAGTTCACCGGTAACCGCTACCGTAGGTTTCAGCCCTCTAGACGGCCTATGAACGGATCTTCAAGCGCAGGATCTTGTGGTGATGAAGGAGCAGCGGGTTTAGGCGGCCTATTTCTACTTGTGCAACAGTGCCCCCCGCAAACCCAACTATCGCATATGTTTAAAACCGGCATGATCGATGGGCCTTCTCCGAGGGCTCTGGCTACGGGGGTGACCCTAAACTTTCCTACAAAGTCTTGTGCACAAACCGATCCTGCTGTGGGGGCAAAGGCTGCCGAGGTTCCCTCACTGAGGGCTAATTCTGCAGAAGTTAAAGGAGCTCAAAAGTGCTCAAGATCTGCCAGTACCGGCTCTGCCGAGGGTCCCTGTCACAATGATAAAATGGATAAAAAAGCCCCTGAAACAAGTTCCTTCCTTTTTAGGGTACCCCGGCCAAGGGACTCCTTCCCGGGGTCTTCTGGTTCCGGGAGGGGCCCAAGTGGCTCTGGTACCAGGGTTCTCCCTGAGGTGTCCCGCAAGGGATCTAACCTGTATTCTGGAGTTCGCTCCGAGGCCCCTGTGAAGGGGCTGTCGAGAACGGATATTCATCTGAGGTTTCCCATCTGGGGGCGAAGGGTAAGCCCAATTTTTCTGTTTTTTTTTTTTTTTTTTTTTTTTTAACCCGGGTTAATCCTGAGGTTTCCAAGTCTGGAACTAAAAACGTATCAAGCCTAGTCTCTAGGTTTTCTGTACAGTGACTAAAGGCACTGTGGTTATCCCGAGGATCCCCAATTGGGGGCTATATTTAAAACCAGCAAGATCGAGGGGCCTCCTCCGAGGGCTATGGCTATGGGGGTGGTGACCATGAGTCTTCCCTCAGACAGCCTTGTGGTCGAACCAATCCTGCTGAAGGGGGCACAGAAGGAGGGCAAAGGCACCAAGTCATCAAGTCCCAGCTCTGCCGAGGTTCCCGTCATAGGGCTAAAATTGATTTTTAAAAAAGCCCCTGAAACCCCTGTGGTGACAATGGCCTCAGTGATACCTGTGACGCAGTTCACCTCAGGCAGTGACAAAATGGCACTTCAACCCACGTGGTCTGAGGCGGCCATTTTGATGAGCTCTTTCGCACCAATGTTCTCAATGGCTGGTGCAGAGGGGTCTATATTTGAGGTGGATCAACATTTTCCACAGAATGTGGACAATAGGAATCCTTACGCCCTCCAATGGTTTGGCGTGCTCGGTTTCCAGTGCCACGCAGTCGTGCTCCCTGGTTTCCAGTGCCACGCAGTCGTGCTCCCTCCTGCCTGTCATCCTTACAGCGGCAAACCTCAAGCTGTGGTTGGAGCTCCTAAATTTATGCAAGATTTTTTTTATTTTATTTTTTTATTATTTTTAGAGGGCCTGTCTGCTGCCAGTGTTCTGGCTCAGGACCTGCTACAGGCTGTGGCCCATCATGTAGACACTTCTGCCCTGGGCCTTTTGGTTGGAGCGGACATCTCCCGCCAAGTGCGGTTGCGTGCTACATGATTCTCGAAGTAGGTTCGGGAGCGCACCGGCTGGTTCCTTCAGAAGGATGTCCTGGCTGAGGCCTGTAAGGTTTGGGGAAAACATTCCCGGCAGCACCTGACTGGAAACTGACACTTGCTACAAGCTTCACGCGTCTGAAGATATTCGATCTTCCCTTTGAGGGTAAAGAGCTGTTTCACTCCTCCACCAATGAGGAACTCAATTAAATGCAAGCACGCAAACAGCGAAATAGTCGGTCCTTGCCAAAACCCCATCTAAAGCAGCCTATGTGCAGAGGTCGGGGGACCCAGACAAGGTCCTTCTCCGGTTTCAGAGGCTTCAAGGAGAGTCCAGCACGACAGGCAGGCAGTGCCGTTGGTGCACCTCTGCGCAAGCAGCAAAGGCAGAGTGGCCGGTTTTTCTCTGTCATCAACCTCCTCTGCAGCAGAAGCTGGTCATGCCCAATAAGCCATTAGACTCTGGTGCGGGGACGTATATCTTCTCATGTGGAGGCATGGCAGACAATTGGATGATGAAATGGGACCACAAACACCAGATTTTCCTCTGAGGTTCCCCATCTGGGGGCTAAGACTAAGCTCAACTCTTCAGGAGCTGCTTCAACCGAGCTGAAATTGCTAATGAAATAGGTTTGCTAATTAAGTCCATTTTAATTAGCATATTCTGCTAATCAATTTTTTTAAACTAATTTATGCCTTGATATGTGCCGTATGCCAAGGACGGCTATGTTCGGTTGAGGTGATATGAAATTTTCATTGATTTGGTTGAAGACCTATGCAATGTTACTTAATATTTGTATATGCTTACCGCCATTATTACCTCAGTGATGTGGGGTGAAAATGGCCATTTGGCAGGACCGTAGTGTGAACAAACATGAAAATGAAAGAGCATTACATTGCATGTGAATTTTTGAAATTTAGATGACTGTTCAATTACTAGCAGACATGACTAGTTTGAAGACATTGTTATAGCCATGCAATGTAGAATGTTCAGGAGCACAGAGGATTGCTAGGTCATTGACTGTGATGGCTCGAGCAATATTTTAGTTGCTGTAGAAAAGAGGCCAGGGAATCGTAGCTTCCCCCTCCAGCAGAGAAACCTAACCGCAAGTCACAACTTCCTTTCTTGAAGTAGCAAGGTCAAGACCTGCGTTTTACACCCTTTAGATCTGATAAGCAGTCAAAGGAATGGACGCACCAATAGACATGCTTTACACCTTCAGAAGCCCAGTTAATATGGTGGAGTTTGAAGTTTTGTGGAAGCAAGTAACACTCTTTACTCATTCACTGAACGAAAGCCCAGTTATTTGATAACCAGTGGATACAGACAACACCTGTCTCTTGTTTGTACATAGGAATGCTGTATGTTCAAGCAAAGAAACCCTCTTAAGCGTTAGGCCTTAACCTTCCAGGTAGCGGAAATAACACACACATGTTCGACAAAGTCCTGTCTTAGATATAAAGCGCAAGCGCACTGGGGGAAAAGGAAGAGGTTCGCACAGCAATGGGGTTGGGGAGAGATCTGTCACAGAGCCCAGTAGAGCGGGAGAGAGAGAGAGACACCACCCCCGCCCCCCAGGAAGTCGTGGGTGGTCAGTGTGCAGCACATCTTGTCCTAAAGTGCAAGTTAAATGTGGAAGTCTTGCTGTGTGCATTTTGAGACTACAGGCGTTTGTTATTTTACACCACTCCATAGCATAGCTGAACGTAGTATAAGTCTCAGGTCACTGAAGCTGCTAAACTAAAATGATCACTTGTGCTTTTCTAGATAAATTTAAACCATGGTATTCACTCACGTAGCGCTTCATGTGTATGGTAATGTGGTATTTCGTAGTTCCCTTTGTTATAGCATGTGCAATGCAAATTGGAGCTTTTCGAAGGTAGATGTGATATTAAAAATATATGAACCTACTACCCTCATTGTCAATTGCATGTTTCTGAGTAATGCATTAGAATGGTGTCCAAAGAATTCCACACCTATCCTGGCTGCATTGGTTAGATTATGATAATGGGCGCAAACACTCAGGAAGGCTGTCCCAAGCGCTAGGTCTTAATTTAAAACATGACTTCTGACTCCATGTCCACAGGCAATCAAGTCAAGGACACTACTGTCCAGCACCGCTTGAGAAATGCTGCAATTGTGTTAAAGCCTTGTCTTTCTTGAGAAAAGGGAGCTGTATGGAATTTATAAGACTTATAACTTGGCATACAGAATCTGCAGAGAGGCTGAGGACAAAAACCTTGGAAAAAGGATCCACGTGTTGAGCCAGGCTGAAGCCAAAGACAGAGGTTATTGCTCTGGCCTCCTTTTTGTTTACGACCAGTTAGCTGTTAGAAATTGGACTAAGGACTATTTCTTTGGATTTTCTGGCGAGCACGCTTACTTTAGTTTTACGTAGGGTATTCCCCTCATAGCGGTAGGGCGAGGCACGAGTTTTGAATTTATTTTGTATAACCATCCTTTGAACATCTCAGTATTTAATGCTGACTCCTTCTGGTTCACCACAGTATCCAGCATTAACCATTGGCCAGGAGCTACCTATGGGGAATGAGGAGCTATGGCCTAGCATTCCGCAAGTCTAACTTCACATAAGATGCAAACATCATCTTGTCCAATTTTTATGACCACATATGCTTTTAAATGTTGTATAGATGTGTCCTAGGATTTATATATTATCCCAAATGCAGAGTTAAATTCACAAAAGTGTTCGTTCGTCATCAGTTGGCCTGGGGAGCAAAAAGTAGCTCCTGGTAGATTTTATTAAGCTTACCAGGCTCTTCTGGGCAACAAGCAGGATCTCGGTAGCTCCCAGCTCCCCTCCATTACGCTGTATTACACAAAAATATTTTGGTTGATGTAAATATGTCAATATGTCAACACACTAATAGCCTACTTTTTTCATAGAGTGCTGGGGAGGACGACGCAGGGATATTGAATGCAACAGTCCAATCTGCTATTCACAACCATTGAAATTAAAAAAATAAAATGCTTGAGACTAGTGTGCCCCGCAACTTAATCCCTCAAAACAAAGTTGCTTGATCAATGTAATTGATTTCATTGCGTCAACCAGTTTACAAAGCTACAGAATCGCAATGTTGGCGCTGGGGTCTTATTGCTTGCTCTCTGTGATGATCAATACCCTTTTATCTATCAATCTTGGCTCTGTATTTCAGCCACAGGAAATGCGTCCGCAAAATTCAGTCCCATAATCTTCTTCTTTTTTTTTTATTTTTATTTATTATTTTTTTATAATCGGGCCTTCATCAGGACAAATATATTATTTTCTAACATCAAATGATCTTAAAGCTATGCATCATTACCTAACAAATCAAAACCCACTTTTCAGTGTGCTGCATATCCCACTGGACAGATCTGTTTCCGTATGCAGGGAGTAAAAATTTAAGTTGCAAGCTGCTAGCCAGTCGTTTAAAAGAAATCACTCTTCGCTTCAATGCTATATGTAATGGGCATTTGTATAGTGCCTTTCACTATTGGTATGGTTTTAACACGTTGTAGGTTGGACACCACTGGGGGACCGAACTCCAGTTATGGGAAATTCGTCAGAGGAATGGCGTGCATGTGTGCACTTAGCCAGTATGAAGGTTGGTAGGGGTGGCAAAGTCCCTGCTAGTGGCCTATGTTGAGTCGGCGGGCACATGGGTGGGTGCGGGGAGGTAACCCAGAGAGTATGTGAGGGAGACATCGTGTGCAGCTGGGCTGAATTTCTTTCGTGGGGATGGCTGCGTTCAGTTGCAGAGATGTAGTGCAAATTATGTGAGACAGGCGACACATGTGAGCAGCTAGACCAAATTTTATCATTGGGGATATCTGCGCTCTAGTTATGCAAAGTATGTGAAACAGGATGGACATTATGTGAGCAGCTATACTTAATGTAAAGAATTCCAATTGGGTGACACACACTGGACAGGACTCTTGACTTTATCCTCTGATGTAGCGCTCAATTAGAATAGTTTTTGTTTATTTTCTACAAATTCAAATTGAGCTGGCACCCAACCAGTCTCACACCCCCTTTTCACAAATACCGCAATGGACCATGAACCAGGCTGCTAGGTGGGAATACAATATTTATTTTAAAATTCAAATGAGATCACACAGGGCAGCAATCACCAATAGGGTGATAATTACAATGTAAACTAATGATATACACTTGTTTGACCTTCTACAAGTACAAATCCAAAGCACAAATGAATAGGAGCACTTATTTTCTAATCGGCTAGATGGCAACCGAGTTAAGATTTGCCCCTGCAATGCTCCCTCAAACCCCAATTAATCGAATTGATAGAAAGGAGCAGCAAGGGGTCAGGGATATCGGGCAGCAAACAGAATTAAAATCCGACCTTCCCTAACAAAATAAGAGGCCGTAAAATAAGTTTGTCATTTTCAGTGAAAAATATGATACCTAAAATTCTTTAACTTTATACATGTGTACATATTATCATAAGGCATGTTGGTATTGAATTTCAAAGTGGCACCATATACACTTTCCTCCGAATATCCAATTCGAGGGGATTGGGTCCTCCGACGTATTCCATATCTATGACAGGTAATGTCCACAGCTGTGCTGCTTCGGAAAATCTTTGGCATCTGTGTCCTGCGTCGATGCGCCGTCCCCGAGGACCTCCGCCAACGGCCGACGTCACCCGATGTGATGAGTAGGACGCACGACGCCCATAGCCTCAGTTCCGTTTTTTCCGCGAACGTGTTCGCTTCGTGAATCTCGGTACGCCTCGACTCGTTGGAGTTACTGTTTTCTTTCTCAGTTCGTTGAACCTGTTTGGTTTGTTTGTGGCAATGTCTTTCTCATCTTCATCCCCGCGTCCGGGCTTCAAGAACTGCGGGGACTGTGGGTCCAAGATGTCGGTCATGGACTCGCACGACGCATGCCTCTGGTGCCTCGGGGAGGCCCACGATATGGACGACTGTCGACTGCCAGTCGCTCACTGCGAAGGCCTTGCGAGATGACTCGAGGGGTGACTCTCCGCCTCGTCGTCAGAAATCCGTTGGGTCTCCTTGCAGGAGTCGGTCTCGCAACTCCTTCTCCTCTTCTAGGAATTCCAGGAAGCGCCGGCATAGGTCGCCTTCCCTGTCCTCTTCCGAGGACTCCGCCCGTCGGCGGGTCGCTTATCCCTCCATGCAAACGACATCAGAGGAATGGGCTTCCTTCGGGAAGCAGATGCTAGTGATTCTGGAATCGCAGGGCACCGGTCCGTCTGCGCCTCCGAGTGGGGTCGGTCGGCACCGGTCGAGAGACACCGCCTGTACGCCTTCGGGCTCGGGTGGTCGGCACTGCTCGCGGGAGAGGTCCCGCTCGGACAAGGGTAGCCGTTCTCGCCATGCCCGTTCCAGGTCCCGGTCCTCGACGCGCTCGAGACCGCGTGATCCTGTGCCGTCTTCGAAGAAGACGTCGACGCCTGTGGCGCCGAGGTCGTCAACAATTACTCTCGAGGTTCCGTCTTCGAGGGGGTCGTCGATGCCGTCGGCACAGGCTGTCGAGAGACACGCTCGGAGCTCCGGCTTCGAGGACTGTGTCGACGCTGCCAATGCTGGAGGTGTTGCAGCTGACGTTGATGCCGATTCGCTCGACGTCGACGCCTTTTCTGTCGGCGCCGACTCGCTCGGCGTCCTCGACGCCTTTCCAGGCGGTTGTGTCGGAGGAGCCCCGTGGCACAGGGTTTGCCCCTAAAAAGGCTATGGCTAAGGTCCGGCACTGCTTTGGTCCGCAGAGGTCTGCCTCTCCCTGCCTGGAGTACATATCAGAGGGTGATGAAGGCTCTGATGGCGGTCTGGTTCCGGTTCTGGATGAACTTAACTCGGGCCATAGTCAGTTTGATGACCTGAGGCAGTCACTGCATGATGCCAGTGGATTGGCACCTCTCCGGAGGTGGAGTTTTGTCAGCCGGAGCCTGGCACTCATGCCGATTCGTCATATCGGCACCTTATGTCTCGGGTTACCGAGTACTTGGGTTGGTCGGCTCCCCCAGGGAGTTCGTTCAGGATAATCTCACGGACACCCTTGATCTCGGTCCACCCACTGACGCGGTTTTGCCTTTTCATATGGCTTTGCAGAGAAGGGTGGCAGCGGCTTGGACTGCTCCGGAGAGTCTCCCGGCAGTGGGCAAGGCTTTGTTGCGAAATTACCGTCCAGCCAGTAGCGACCCCTGCTACTTGTCTAGGCACCCCACCCCGGAGAGTTTGGTGGTGCAGGCGGCTACGGCCCCGGCAAAGCAGGCGTCGTATCCTACCATCCCTCCGGATAGGGACGACAAACGTTTTGATGGCTGGTCGAAGAAAGTGTTTTCTTCTGAGGATATGGCGCTTCAGGCGGTCAACTCCATATGTGCCTTGTCTCGTTTCACACACACTCTGTGGAACTGTGTTGCATTAGCGGCTGATCATATTCCCGAAGGGGACGAACGGGATGGTTTCCTTGCTATGGTTCAGGATGGCAAGGATGCCATGTGTGAGGCCTTTCAGTCGGGTTTGGACTTGGCGGATTGTGTCAGCCGGTCCATGGCAGCGAGCACCATAATGCGCAGGTTTGCGTTGTTGAGGAAGTCTGGGTTCGCTCCTGATGTGCAGTCCCGGCTCCTCAACATGCCCTTTGACGGTGAACACCTTTTTGGCAGCAAGGCTGACGAGAGCCTTGAGAGGTTGCAGACCTCCAAAGCTGCATCAAAGTCGTTGGGCGCTGCAGTTCGCCAACCTCCACCTTTTCTTCCTAGGGGACAGCAATGGAGGGGAGGTTCCTTTCGCTATTACTCGTCCTTCAGTAAAGCGAGAGGATCTAGCAGTCAAAGAGGCCATCGTAAGAGTGCCAGAGGTGGAAACAAAGGTACTCGAGGTGCCAAGGCCGCTCGGGCAGTTGCCTCTTTGCCCTCAGGCAACGCCGCAGCCGCTACCACTCAGTCATGAGGCCAGGTCCCATGGTTCGCCGGTTGGGGGAAGGCTGGCGCAGCATCTTGTAGAGTGGCAAGCCATTACTTCAGATGTGTGGGTTCTGGAGATCATAACCCACGGCTACTGTCTTCCTTTTCGGCAGAGGCCTCACGACAATCCACCAGGGAACCTCTCTTTGAAGAGTCCGGATCCTCTCCTTGCGCAGGAAATTCGAGCCCTGCTGGAGAAAGGCGCCATAGAACTGGTGCCTGTAGCGGAGAGGAACAAGGGATGGTAGTCCCCTTATTTTTTGATTTCAAAGAAAGACGGGGGTTTGAGACCCATCATGGACTTACGCGGTTTGCATAAACTCCTCAGGAAGGACAAGTTCAGGATGGTGACTCTTTCTCAAGTCCTCCGGGCCCTTCAACTTCAGGATTGGTTGGTGTCTCTCGACCTCAAGGATGCTTACTTCCATGTGCCGATCCATCCCAAGCACAAGTACCTGAGGTTCGCGGTTGGCGACTCGCACTTTCAGTTTCGGGTCCTGCCGTTCGGATTGACCTCCGCCCTGAGGGTTTTCACCAAGCTCATGGTGGTGGTGGCAGCGCATCTCAGGAAAGGGGGATTCACGTCTACCCCTACCTGGACAATTGGTTAATCAGGGGGAGCTCTCCCGAGCAAGTCCTGGATCATCTGTCCGTCACCTGCCACTCCCTTCACAGGTTGGGCTTCTCCCTCAATTTAAAGAAGTCCCATCTGACACCATCGCAGCTGCTCCAGTACATCGGAGCAGTGCTCGACACGTCCCTGGGGCAGTGTTTTCCTCCTCAGGTGAGGGCTCTTCACATTCAGCAGATGGTTTCAGTTTGCCCAGACTTTCCCAGCGTCCGAGTTCTTGAGATTGCTCGGCCTCATGGCATCCTGCATTTTTCTGGTGCCAGAGGCTTGTCTGCGGATGAGATCTTTGCAGTGGGCACTCAAGCTCCAGTGGTCTCAGTCCTCCGGCAGGCTGTCGGACCCTGTTCAGGTACCGCCCTCGGTAGCCCGGGACCTTCTGTGGTGGGCCGTCGAGGGCAATCTGATGAAGGGTGCCCCATTTTGGCTGCCCTGGCCGGAGGTGACGATCGTGACGGATGCATCCCTCACGGGATGGGGAGCTCATGCCAACGAGCTGACAGTCAGCGGTCGTTGGTCTCCGTCGTAGTCCAGACTCCATATCAATCTGTTGGAGCTGAGGGCTGTCAGGCTAGCCCTGAAGGCTTTTCTGCTGACTGTGCGCGGGAAGAGTGTCCTGATTCTGACGGACAACACAGTGGCCATGCACTACCTCAACAAAAAGGGGGTGGGGGGGGCAGGGTCACTTCCGCTATGCAGGGAGGCGATGAAGCTCAAGTTCTGGGCCATCCAGCAGGAAGTTTCGATCTCGGCAGTTCATCTGGCCGGAGACGACAACGAGGCAGCGGATGCTCTGAGCAGGCAGAGCACGATCTCTCACGAGTGGGAGCTGGCTCAGGAGATTCTCCTGGAGATCTTCGCCCTTTGGGGGACCCCCTCAAGTGGATCTCTTCGCCTCCAGTGTCAACCGGAAGTGCGAAAGGTTTTGCTCACGGGAATTTCCTCCAAAAGGAGCCTTAGGAGACGCGTTTGTGGCGGAGTGGTCATTCCCACTGCTATACGTGTTTCCTCCAGTCCCCGTCATCCCGCAAGTGTTGCGGAGGTTCTGTTCCCTGATGATCCTCATTGCTCCGGCGTGGGCCCGGAGGACGTGGTACCCGGACCTTCTAGACTTGTCCATCTGCCCTCCACGTCGTCTTCCCTACCGAGACGATCTGCTCTCACGGGAGAGGGGGTCGGGTTCTCCATCCAGAGGTCAGATCCCTCAATCTTCACGCTTGGCTTCTGAAAGGTTGAGGTATAAGTATTGGGACCTCCCTGAAGACGTGATGGAGGTGTTGCTCTCGGCCAGGCGGCCGGCAACTAAGTGTCTGTGCCGTTGGAGAAAGTTCTGCGACTGGTGCAGAGTTCAGAATGTGGATCCTTTTGAATGCAACATTCCCATGGTTTTGTCTTTTTTGCTTTCTTAGGCCCACAGGGGCTTGCAAGTGGGGACCATTAAGGGTTACCTGGCGACGCTGTCCATATTTAAGCGCTCGTCTGAAGAGTGTTCCTATTTTAAGATTCCTTTAATTTCTCAGTTTTTGAAAGGGCTCACTAATGTGTTCCCTCCGTCAACTTTTTTTTTTGGTGCCAGGTTGGGATTTGAACCTTGTTCTTAAGTTTCTTATGGGTGCTCCATTTGAGCCTTTACATTCTTGCCCTTTGAGGCTGTTAACTCTGAAAACTGTTTTTAGTTGCGGTTACTTCCGCTCGCAGAGTGAGTGAGTTACAGGCACTTTCAGTTAAGCCACCCTTCACTGTATTTCACAAGGACAGGGTTGTCCTTAGAGTTCGTCCTTCTTTTCTTCCGAAGGTGGTTTCGGAATTTCATTTGAGACAGAAGGTTGTTCTTCCGGCGTTCTATCCTCCTCCACATCCTGGTTAGGAAGAGGAGAGGCTCCATAGGCTTGATCCTAGGAGAGCGTTGAGCTTTTATATCTCGCGCATGTCCCGGGTCAGAGTGGACGATCAACTTTTCATTGGTTACGCTGGAAAGCGCTTGGGACAAACTGTGACGAAACAGACTGTCTCGTTGGATTATTTTAGCTATCTTCGAGTGTTACCGCTTGGCGGGTAAGGACCCTCTGGCTGGCTTGCGGGCCCATTCAACCAGAGGAGTGGCTGTGTCTACTGCCCTGCAGAGGGGAGTTCCTGTTTGTCACATCTGTGATGCAGCCACCTGGGCTTCAGTACATACTTTTGTACGTCACTATTCCCTCGATTCCATCATGGGGCAAGATCTGGCCTTTGGCAAGGCAGTTCTCTATTCCGCAATTTGATTGTTCATGCTAAATTTGTATTCTAAATTCTTTCCCACCTCCTTGCTTGGTACTGCTTTGGGAGTCTGTCATAGATATGGAATACGTCGGAGGACCCAATCCCCTCGAAGAACAAGTTACTTTCTTACCTGGTAATGTTCTTTCGATGGGATGGTCTAACGACCTATTCCATATCGCTCCCTCCCTGCCTTCCCCGCTGCAGAATTTCTTTTGCGATTGCAGCTTGCGTGCCGCAAGGCCTGGTGTGTCTGACTGGCAGTAAACTGGTGGCACACGTTCTGGGAAAAAACTATAACTGAGGCTATGGGCGTCGTGCGTCCTACTTATCACATTGGGTGACGTCGGCCGTCGGAGGAGGTCCTCGGGGACGACGCATCGACGTCATTGACGCAGGACGCAGATGCCAAAGATTTTCCGAAGCAGCACAGCTGTGGACATTACCTGTCATAGATATGGAATACGTCGTCGGACCATCCCATCAAAAGAACGTTACCAGGTAAGAAAGTAACTTGTTTTTCTCTGCCATTTCCATCCCCAATACGCCAGTGAAGGCTACCAAGTCTTAATTTAAAGTGACCAAAATTGCATCTAAACTGTGAAACTTTAGCATTTCTGCGTTGTCCAATTGCGGAGATAAGTCTCAAAAGTTTTATCAATAAACTAGTCTTTTGAGCCAGATGGCCAGCATTGTCTTCCAAATAAGGGCATACCTTACAATGCTGCATTGGAGTTGGCTTTGAAGCCCCCCAGTTGAAGTTGTGGTTAGGTTTTATTTCCACAACACGTAGGTGTCCCAGAATCTATTGTCAAGCTGGAGCAAAGACACAAGTCTGACGATTGTCAGATGCATCCGCCTGGACCATCCATAGTTTCCAAGGGCAAAAATTAACACATGTGTCCATGAAATCTATTGTGGCTCCTGTTGCCAGCACACATCTGTCCTTGGGAGCCAGCAGAAAAACCTGTTCTGTGACTTGCCCAGCCAATGCATTATATTTACATATTTTTTGAGTTTTCCTGAGCCCAAAAGGCAAGGCTGTTAGAATACATTATTATAGTTTAAACAACCCCCCCCCCTTACATTTTTAGGCAAAGACAGTGCCTTACTCAACATTACACTTTTAAAACAGGCATTTTTCTTGTTTGTAACAGCACATTTTGACGCATGGTGAATTCTGCGGGTGTCATGGTCCATACCTCCAAACATCCGGTACAGACCAACCTGCCAAAGGCTTTGGGTCCCATGGGGGCCTTAAAGGCCCCAACGGATCTCATAGGGGCTTCCTGGACTTGGTTCTGGCACCATTGGCGCCAGGCTCATACTGCCATCACCAACATGGCACGTTTCAAACCCAATGAAGCACGTGTAAACCAATCTGAAGCCGGTTGAAGGGATTACTTGCCGTGGGACTATTTGCTTGGGTGTGGTTTCTGGAACTACTTTACCTGGGGACTACTTACAGAAGACTATATAAGCCACTCCCTTGGTACAGAACACGCTTCGTGTTATTCTGCACTCCTGCAGCATAACGCTCACTGTGTCTGCAGCTCCAGGCCAGCCATCAGCCACGCCCGTCCAGTTGTCTCGAACTACCTGCAAGGAAGAGTGAGAAAATAGAGCAGAACAAGATACTTACCTGACTCTTCATGGCGGCCGTTAAAGTCTTCACTTCAGAGCTGAAAAGGAAAGGACCCTAGATTAGCCGTGCAGACCACGCGATCTTCATCGCAGATCAGCGCAATGCTAATACTTACCAGCGATCCACCGGAGCACCATCACACGATCGCCGCTCCATCATCCGATCGCCGCTCCGGAGCTGCTGCATCTGTAGAACACAAAAGAAGACATCAGGTTAGTGGTGCAGTGGGGAAGGCCTCATTTAGACTTATAATCTTGCGCAAGGCCGCTCTTACCTGAAGGCAGCATATCCTCACGGACTCGCAATACTTCATCACGCAACCTTTGTCCAGGAGGTTCCGTCCCTGCAGAATATAAAAGCAACAGGTTAGTTGTGCAGAAAACTATACCGTGTGGGAAGACTTTCGCAAAGCACTGGCGCAAATCTTACCTTGGGAAGCCAGCTATCAAAGGACCTCGCTCCATCTTAAGCACGAAGAAGAAACCTGTAAGGAAGGGTACAGGAGTGAACTTTAACAACTTGAACTCTTAAGATATCCATACCATTGGAATAAGACTTACCATTGAGTAACAGTTGTCTGGAACTTAATAGGATCAGTGAAGTAACTAGATCCTTGAACTACTATGCACCCCTGCAAACAGTGGCAGGACGGAGAGCCCGCTATTCATAACACAAAGGTGAGATATAGCAGTGGGGGTGCAAGAGGACGCTACGGGAGGCGGGAGTTGCCCCCATCCATATGGTTGGGTAACATGTGATTTAACATTCTAGGCAAGCCTGCTTTCATGACGAAGTCCGAGGGGAGCACAAAACGCCACTCATCGCTGGATCGTCCAGCTCTGTTCGGCGCCCCTGTGGGGATCAGGTGAGCATAACAGCGGGATGTCCCTTTTTTTTAAATTCGGTTTTCTCTTCCATCTGAATTCCAAACACTGTTTGCAGCCCTAGTCAGTTTCCTATACAGCAATCTGTCCAAGGCACAGGTCCACTGAAATTGGCATATGCACAGAGCTAGGGTTTCTTTTGAAGCGTGACATTTTTTTAGCATACAAGTTGAGCGTTTTTCCGTACGGCTGAGAGTAAAATAGTTTGATTTTACATATTTCTCCTGACACAGCCTGTCGTTCAGTGATAATGCTGTCTTTGGAGCACAATCTGAATAGGGCTGGGTATAGTTGGGTCTTAATGATAAAAGCTGTGAAATGTTGAACAGATGAAAAGAGCATCAGGGCAGCATCATATTAAATGTAAAATATTTCTTTTTCAATGGGAAGATTTTTGAGCCAGCAGCAAAGCAGCGCTGCTTTTCAATTCTCTTCTTTGGTGCACCTAAGAACATACACCGGCAGCCTTTCTGTGTGCTCCCTGTTTCATCTTGCTCAATAGGTGCTTTTGGCAAGACAGTGCAGCCATCATTTTGTAGCTGCAAAAGACAGTTTTGATGCAAGGCAATGGTGTTCAAAGGAGCCAGCGTAGCCATTTTGCTGGTAACTGCAGAAGTGCAGCTTGGTGATGGCGGGAAATTCTGAGTGGGTCAATGTATCCCACAATAAACCAGGCATACCATTTCTTACTCGCCAGGAGTCAAATATCACTAGTAAATGGCAAGTGGCGAGTGCACATTTTGTACCCTGACCTTACCGTATGTATTAAATACAAAGCTTACTTGTTAATTTCGTTTCACGTTGGAGGTTCCCGGTAACTCAACATCTCCAGCCTCTACCTGCTTTCTATCATTGGCTATCTCACTCCAACACTGAGGGAATAGCTAATCATAAAAAGTGGACTGACGTCAGCTTCTAGTAAGTATTCGGCCAAAGCTGGTGGTTGCTTGCCGAGAAAGGAATGGTGTGCTGTGTATGTGGATAATTGAGGAAGTGAGTTATCTTTTTATGCCTTACTAGTCATTTACAGCCTGAAATGTTTACCCTGGTCAAAGTATTTATGTAGTATTATATTTGGGAATTTATCTATTTTCTAAGAGTTCCAATGTTTTTACAGGCATGGGAAATAAAGCACAAGGAGAGAATGCGACTTGCCCAGGGTCACACAATTTGGTCAAATTGAGGAACATGCAATTGGAATCCAGTTTTTTGGTTATAAATATATCAATATATATGATCGCTAATATTGCATCTGATAATGTTCTTAATTTCAATTTTTTGGGAAACCCTTAATACCATCAATGGGCTGCTTCACAAGCAACCATCTTAAGCATTATTTGGAAGGAGAGAAATGTTCCCTTAATGCACGATGAGCAGATAACTTCTTTTTTAAATAAACCTGCATTGTAGATTTAAGGAGTTTACCTGCAGATGAAACCATCGGAGCATGGTGCGTTTCCCAATTAAAAATAACATTTTCTTGATCAACGCCAGTCTGCAGTACCTGCAGATGAAGCTAGTAGAACGTTTTTAAAAGTATCAGCTTTGAGACCGGTCAGTGGCATTGCATGACTGCCTATTGATTTATTTGCATTTATTGAGCGCACATCAGCTCGGAGGCATCGTGAGAGCGTAATAAGGCAATTCACAAAGTGTAGGTCGAACATGGTAGTGTGGATGTGTGCTTTTCCACCTCCCCCACCCCCGCGTTGAGCATAGTATGACATTTGGATGAGTTACTTCACTGTGCAGATTGAACTTTATAAAAAAAAAGTGAGTTTTTTATTTGTACTTGTTCACAAAAAACCTTTACAAAAAATGTAAACCTATAAAAGAATAAAAAGGCAATCAATTATTCTCATTGATTTACAATCTTTTTCTGTACATACTTTGTCCATCGTAAGATTACATTGAGTGCATTACAAACATTTCTAATTTGAACATTTCCATGTGCATTACTTGGCTATAATAAATGACCAATTCAGAATCAATATGTTTTAATAAGCTAACGTGCGAATATTTGTGGGTTATATCTCCCTGACATCAGTCTATTCCATAAATATTCAATGGCATCTTCAAACTCCACATTTACAAATGTTGTTAACGCCAAAGTTGTGATTCCTTTAAAGTGAGTACATCCCAACACCAAATGTTTTAAAGTCTCAAAAGGTGCCAAGAATCCTGGAAAACATTTAGTCTCCACGGTGCTGTTTCCCCAATGCTTGATCCTTTCCCTGGTTAGAAATAAATTCATTTTAAACTGCATAAAATACATTTGTGTCCAATTACATGGGAACATCTCTATGTAAGACCCACTTAGATCCCTTTTGATGTAAATATTTCGCATATTCCAAGTGGCTAGTTATTTTGCAATGGCCTCCAATGTGCAGATCCGGTCTTTAAAACGTTTTTTCTTTACATATACTGGTCTGAAAGTTAGATAACCAGATGTGACTTCTAATTCATTAATTAGATTAAGCATTACCCTATGGAACAGTGTGATTGATTTGGTACTTTTACTTTCAATAGTTGCTTGATAGTCCTAATACAAGGAGTTTTTAGGTGGATCAAGCATCCTTGCATAATTCGAGAGCGCTCGCCACTGTGCTCTACATGAGTGATACTAAACAGAACTCATGGCGAATTATGCAGTTAGGTACTGCTAGGGGAAGACTGAGGGCTGCTTTCATCAAGCGACCTTGCAGTATATCAAATTGCTTTCCACGATTATGTAAGCATATATCCAATGTATAAAGGAGGACTGATTAGACTTTTAAATAAAAAAATTCCAGCAATGGATGCAATGAAAATGTACAGTATTTCAAGAATATCAACTTCATTTGACTTAATAGAGGTCTAGTTTTCAGAGTAAGTCTTTATATCCAGATTTTAATAGACATTTCATCCGATACACCAAGGTAAGTGATTTCAGTTGATGGTGATATGTGCACGTCATTGAGTTTCCAGTTATATTTTTTCAATTTTTTTTTCCACCTTGGAAAACCATATTTGTTGTTCGTATTCGGTTTTAGATTATGTATGTAGGCAAACTTTTCAAACAACTGCAGTTTCAATTGAAGCCCAGATGGAGTACGGTCAAACAATAGGTCATCCTCAAAAGCAAGCCAGTGTAGTTTGAATGTCCCAAGTCTTACAGCAAATACTCACATATCAACCCATATTTTCTCAAGATCACATTAATAAAGATTAAATAGGGCGGCCAGATTGCACCCTTGTTTCAAACCAAGCTGTGTATTAATTGCTTTTGACATTGCCCCTTCCAATGTGAGTCTTATCTTGTACGATGTGTTCGTATGAAGATCAATAAGCCAATAACTTAGTGTATATGGTATACGAAGAGTAGCAAGCTTTGACCATAACAGTTGACACACTACTGTGTCAAAGGCATTAGATAGATCTATACATGCCATATATACTGGACTTGCACCTTTTTGTTTTTGATCGCGTTAGAATATGCCCTATAGTAGTGCCATTGAGAGTAGTGCTCATCCCCGTTCTGAAGCCTATTTCACACTTTGAGTAGATATCATATGCATCAATATACTTTTCGATTTCATGTAGCGATAGTAAGGCAAAGATCTTAGCAGATGTATCCATCAAAGATATTGGTCTGCAATTTTCGGGACTCTTTGGATCCCCTTTTTTCAGTATGGGAATGACTATTGAAGTAACCTAAGAACAGGTGATATTCATTGTCTTAAATAGTACATCAAATTTTATTTTCAACAAACCTGCCCATAGCAACGGATCTACCTTGTACACGCAAGGAGGGATACCATCGGGACCTGCTGCCCTTGAAGACGATGGCTTTCCAATAGCCCATACTATGTCATCTATTGAGTTTTGTCAAACAAGGTAAGTAAATTACAGGTATGATATACGCATATTAGCGTATGGTTGCATATCGATCATCCTTTTCATCAACCAACAGGATATAACTCAATACATTCACTTACATTTCCAACTCTTTTTCCTTCCCCCCCCTCCCCTTCCACCTCCCAGGGCAGAGTTTCATCTGAGTTACCCACCTGTTTTCAGTACGCATGAGCATTGTATACGGCATTCCTTTCAAGTTATTTTAGTCCATTGTCAGAATCGGATAATAGTGGGATGATTAATTCCAGACCCCAGGCTGCTCAGGCGCATAGAATATCTTGAACATGTACTTTAGAACAGTCATCCTTCTGACCATTATTTCTATTGTACAACATTCTTTGCGGGAGTAGGCAAATATTAATTTACAAAGTCAATCCACAAATGTTCATTCTGGGCTGCTCTCCCATGTAGGACAGCGGTAATCTGCTCCATTGTATAGATATTAGTTGCAACCCCAATCCAGTCTTTCTGGCTCGGTACCTGGTCGGCTTTCAAATTAATCACCAAACCGGATATTGCTGCCAGGAGCAGAGGGACCACAATTCCATTCACCCTGTTCACTTCGCCTTCACATTCCTAAAGGTTAAACAGTATTAGGACGGGTGTAGCCTCCCGGGAGATCCCATCTAGCTGTTTGAGCCAACCAAGGACCTCACGCCAGTATATCTGGACCCGGGGACCGCTCCACCACATATGCCAATAGCCTGCCCACTCCCCACAC
Organism: Ambystoma mexicanum; assembly: GCF_040938575.1. Classification (NCBI taxonomy): domain Eukaryota; kingdom Metazoa; phylum Chordata; class Amphibia; order Caudata; family Ambystomatidae; genus Ambystoma; species Ambystoma mexicanum. Next base: position 939,784,491 of record NC_090930.1, on the reverse strand, counting down.
TGACGCCAGCACAATGGGCTCCTTGTCTGGAACATTTTAAACGGTCTATAGGGATCGTACTGCCATATATGGAGCGGTTTGATGGCATGTAGCTTATATTGTGAAGCAATAGATACCTGTGAAGCTCCCTTACAAATCCTTGCCCACACTTCTGTGTCTAGACCTTAGTCGAGATTCTGCTCCCACCTTTGTTTTAAGCTGTCGGTTGATCCCTTCCCCGCATCCAAGAGCACCCTTTACATATTCGAGATTATACCTCTGGTCGCAGAGGTTGTATCCAATAGTTTTTCAAAGGGAGTTAGGTCCCTCTGCAGTTTATCCCGCCATTCTTTTTGTGTAAGAGTGCCCTTCAGCTGCTAGAAAGGGAATACCAGCAGCGGGTGAATTCCCAGTGCTTCCTCTAGTTCAGTAATTGTGAGGAAGACACCCCTCTCCGCAGCTGTCCGGCTCTCTCTAGACCTGCATCGTACCATGATTGAAATCTCGCATGGTCTGGGATTTCTTCGCGTATGCCTGGTGCCCATATGTGGCTCAATGGAGAAGGCCATGCGATGACTTCTTTCATGTCCGCTCCCTCTTTCCAGATTTCCCATATTGTACAGAGTATGGGGTGGTTTCCGAAGTCTGCTCAACAGTTTGTGAGGGACCCATAGCCACTCCGATACTGTGGCAGGAGTTAGATTGTGATTGTCCAATTGCACCCATTGCAAATCCCTCTTCCCTCTGAAGTGAGGAATCAGTACCCTCAATTGTACAGCGCGATAGTACAGCTTGAGATCAGGAAGGCCTACAACTCCTTTTTCTTTGGGTAAAATGAGTGTCACGCTATTCTTAGCCTTTTCCCTTGCTGACAGATTTTTGATCGCTCTCTTCACTTCTTTGAAGAATGTTTCTGGGAGTTTCAGAGGGAGCATCTGGAACTAGTACAAGAACCTCGGTAGGCAGACCATTTTGATGGCGTGAAGTCTCCCCATCCACGAGATCGTGAGCTTTTGCCATTTCTCCAGGTCTCTGTGGAAGCAAGTGAGCAGGTGGAGGAAATCTGCTTTGTACATGTTTTCTAACTTTCAGGTCAGGTTTATTCCTAAATAGCAAAGAGTGCTGTCTGCTAACATCAGGATGCCAAGCGATGAGAGAGTGGTGGCATAATCGGGGGTAAGTTCTTGTAGTGGAAACAGTATTGATTTAGACCTATTAATTTTGAAGCCCGAACGTGAACCATATTTTTCAGTTGAATGTATAGCTCTAGGTATGGACGTCATGGGGTTCTGAATGTGAAGTAGGATATAGTCGGCATAGAGAGCTACCTTGTATTCTGTTCCAGCTACCCCATAGGCCCTCTACCTGGGGGTTAGCTCTAAGCGTTTGGGCAAGAGGCTCTACCAACAGAGCGAACAGTATTGCCCGCAGGGGGCACCCTTGCCTTGTGCCTCTGCTCAAGTTAAACCACCTAGAATATTCTGAGTTCACTATGGCAGCTGCCTTAGGGGACGTGTAAACTGCCTTTTCCCCCCCTGTGGAAAACGGGGCCCAGTCCCACCTTTGCCAGTACCGTCACCAGAAAGGACCGTTCCACCCTATCTAACGCTTGCTCAGCGTCAATAGACAAGAGCGCCGGGTTGGCTGTCCTTGTCTTGGACTTGTAAATCAGGTGGAGGGTTTTGCGCATCGTGTCTGTGCCCTGCCTTCCCAAAATGAAGCCGACCTGGTCAGGGTGGATTAGTAGCAGCTTGTGGGTCTCCAGTCTGGCTGCTAGCACTCGGGTATATATCTTTGCGTCTATGTTAAGAAGGGAGATGGGGCGGTAAGATGCGTGTTGTTTGGGGTCTTTGCCTTCTTTGGGGATCACCGAGATTAGCGCCTATGCGAATGAATCGCGGGCCACTCCGTTTGCAAAATGTTGTTAAATAGGTCGACCATGAAGGGGAGGAGGGAGGACATAAAGGTCTTATAAAATCCTGCAGTGTAACCCTAATTCCCAGGTGCTTTCCCCAATGGAAGCCTTTTAATTGTTCTTTCCACCTCGTCCACGGTAATGGGCGACTCTATCCCCTCTGCTGCGTCTCGGGAGTTTCGGCATGTTCATTTCCCGCATATATTGGTTTAACTCGGTTTCCTCTGTCCCCTTTCCAATTTATATAGGTATTCATAAAATATTGCGAATGCCTCTGGGATACCCCTCGGATCTGTTGATTGGGTGCCTCCATTCTCTTCAATGGCAGCAACCCATCTCTCTGCCCGTTGTCCCCGCAATCTAGCTGCCAACAACGCGTCAGCCTTATCGCCTTTTTCATACTGCTTCTGTTTGAGGAACTGGAGTTTACGTATCACCAGTCCCTCTTATACGCGTCTAAGCTCCTCTCTTTTCTGCCTTGCTTCCGCAACTCTTTCTGCCCTGCCCCCATTGGTATTCCACCCCGCAGCTTCTAGTTGGGCAATCTCCTTCCTCAATCTATTTTCTATTAAGGCTCTACACTCTTTTTCGTAGCGCCGTCCTTTTGGATACTTTTCCCGTATCATTGGCCCTAAAGTATTCTATTTCTTGTGCCAGCTCTGCGCCAATGACCGCGTTTCTCTACAGGGATTCATTACAACATCACTTCAGTTCTTTTTGTGGTAGGGCGCTTAGTCGGATATCGACTGTGACCATATCGTGGGTAGACCAAGAGAGAGGTATGTACAACCTCACCTATGTCTTTCGAGAGGTACAGGTAGTCTATCCTAGTAAATGTCGAATGTGGGGCGGAATAAAACGTGAACCCTTTCTCATTGGGGTGGGAGCTTCACCAAGCATCTTGCAAACCATACACTTGCATCATTCCCATTGCATCCGCGCGGCCACCATCAGACAGGGGGCCTGCTTCCGGGTTACCAGCCCGTCTGTCCATAACGGGGTCCACCCACAAATTGAAGTCCCCTCCTAGAATAACATGACCTGCAGCCACCAGCATTATCTTGGGGAACTATGCGCTTCAGGAAGCGGGATTGGGCAGCATTGGGGGCATAGAATGTAGCGAGGGTGAAAGTGGTGGTGTGCGTTTTGCCTACTACTACTATGGCTCTCCCTTCGACATCTGCCGAAGTCTTAATGATGTCGAGGTTGCGTCCTTTCCTAATGAGCATGCTTACAACCGCCTTTCTCAATGGACCAGCGCTCCAATATTCAGAGCCCACCCTGGAGTACAAGACTTTGCGTTCTCCCCCCCCCCCTTTTTATACTTGGTTTCCTGGTGGAAGAGCACATCTAGGTGCGTGCTCCTAAATTCCCTACACACTAGGGATCTCTTATTGGGGGAATTTAATCCTTTCACATTGTGTGCCAACCTTGAGCAGCCTGGGTATACTAACCGAGGAAAACGCGGTCATAATAACTTCTCCGTCTGTACGGAGGCCATATACTGCTCTCGCTTAATGATAACTCCATTACCTTAAACACTATTCGACAAATTATGAACTCCGCCCAGCCCCCTTCCCCAAACCCCTTCTACCCTCCCACCCCCCCGCCACCCGCAGTGTCTGACCTAGCTGGGTTATCACCAGTGTGGATAGTGCAACCCACAGTCCCATCCTTAAACACCACAACAAACCTTGAGCCCCCTCCTCCCACTATACAAGAACAATTTAACCTTGCACATTGTTTCCGAGGTGGCCTTCCCACGCTAAAAAGTCTGAACTTAAACATCTGGGCCATGCCTGATCTCAGCATGTTCACAATACGGGGTGCCTACTGCCTGATCCAGCCGCTTCTGCATGTTACCTTCATTGGCGGGTATCAAACTTTTCGTGCCATTCTTAAGTCTCTTGGATCCCCAGCAGGCTTCCCCATTCAGGACGCGGGCCGCCCTCAGCGCCATTGTTTCTATAGCATACCGCTATTTGACATCACCCCGCTTTAATGTTCTGCATTCGGGGAGGCATTCATCCTCCTGTATTTTCTGAATCCCCGGATTTTCTGTCGTCTTGGTCCTTGGATACGCCATTGTCTGTCCTCTCGTCGACCGTCCTCCGGGTTTTGTTCATTGGTCTGGTTGCCCATCAAATACGCTGTGCAGGTCTTTGTCTTTTTCAGTTCAGTCGCACGGCATGTCCCTCCCATTCAGACGTGAGGGAGAACAGGTATCCCCATCGATACCGGGCACCTTTTTTCTTTTAGGGGGCATGCACATTCGCTGCATGGCCAGGGTGAGTGAGTTCAATTCTTGATGGAGCATAATTCTCGCTGTATCAAGGAGTGGGGGGGGGGGGGGTCGTCTTAGCCTTTATCAAGGGTTCTGGCTCTGTCGGCATAGTTATGTAGTCTCACCAGAACTGACTTTGGCACTGTGTATCCGGTCAACCTTGGGTTCATCCACGGCATCGTCCTCGAACAGGATTTTCAGACATGCGTGAAGAGCTCTTTTTAAATCCTGCTCTGTTTCTCCTTCTCGATTAGGTATGCTTCAAGATCCGCAGATTACGCTTTGCACGATTCTCCAAATCAATTTTCATACGAAATTCCTCTTCCCGGGCTTCCATGTCCGCTAGCCTCTGGTCCGTTTGAGACTCCAACGTATCGAGGGAAGTTTGTCAAGTTGTTCAAGTTTGTCAATTCTATTCGTTAACCTATCAATCTTACCCCCAATACCCGCCCCTAATGCTTTTCATCTCGCTAAGGAGAGCTGCCACATCAGCTTTTGTCGCGGCTGCTTCTGTCCCGGATGCCGCCATCTTTGATTCCGAATGCGAGGTTACTTTAGAGTTCTGTGGAGTGTAGGAGTACTTGGCTAGCTTTCGGTGCGTGTCCATGTGCCGTTCGTGTTGAGTTCAGTGAATTGAAAGGTGTCTATTCCTTTATTGGTGCTTTCTCAGGGGCTTGAGGTTTTCTAGACAGCTTTGTCTAGTTGTCCGTCGCCTTGAAACTCTGGTTGCACATTCCTTCGAGGGGGTAGATGGAGATCGCTTCTCAGAGTGGAGTCCCAAGGCGGGGACACGCTTCACTCTGTGAGGGCCCAATTTCTCTCCTCTCAGTGATGCCCTGTGGGGTGTTAGCTGAGTGTGCCGTCTAATGATCTTTGGAATGTATTTCTGGAAGAGCCTGGTTCCAGCTGGTGTACAAGCTCAAGTCTGAGGAGGGCACATGCCCTGTGTGGCAGGGGCCTAACCCTCTAGTTATGGGTCGTGACTGAGATCAAAGTGGGTCTATTAGTATTAAGGATCAACCTCTGGTCTCCAAATGTAGTGTCACTATAAAAAAAACAGCATTGTGACCTCATTGATGGCTGTCAGTCGTGTGGGTCTATTGGTATTTGATTGGGGGTGTGTCCTCTACGGGGCGGGGGGAAAGCATTTGTGACCAGGTACTATTGGAATAGTTTGAGTCCCCCAGTGGTGTCAGGAGATTGCTTGCTGTTGTAAACTCTGATGCCACTAGTCCGCACATTGGTCTTGGGTTGTCTGGGTCCCTTTGCTGCTGGTTCCTTCTTCGTAATATGGACGGTTTTGTAGGATCGGGGATCCGTTCCGCCAAATCCTCTATGGATTCTGATGTTTTCTGAATGGTTCCAGGGGTAAGGGTCTTACTAGAGGACATGTATTGCGTGCAATGAGACAACCCACTTCTTATGACTTACTACACATATACGGCTCTCCTCACCTCGTCGTTCGAGTGCTGGTGACACTTTTCCTATGTTGCGCTGGCACTTGTCAGTGGATGAGGTGCCGGTCAGCTATTGCTGGTGAGATTAGGCAATCGCGTGGTAGAAGGGGCTGCAGTGGCTGTCACGGTCTACTCCCGTTTGTCCAGGGAGGCCGAGCCAGAACGTGCATTGAGACAGGCCCCACGTAATGAGTATTTGTGGAGGCTATTGGGGATCGTTTACACGGATCGTATGGGTGGTGGGCTCGTACATTAGTCGTGTTGGAGAATGCGGAGAGTACTCGTAGGTCTGACCTCAATGTTTGGTTCTCAGCTTCATCTGTCCCGGGTCGGGCAAGTTCCGGGTCACTGCGTGCTGTATATCAGGCCTCGGAATGTTGCACTGATGTTCCTTTCAGAATTAATGTGTTGCATCAGTCAGGCCATCTGAAAGCAGCAACCGTCACACCTCAATGGATTTCCGGCCAGGTGTGTGTCGTGAGTGCATAGAAGAGGAGAATCTCTGGGGTATCGAGAGTTACGCCGTCGGTGGGGGAGGGCAAAGCTGCTCCGTTGTCCTTAGTGAAGGGGGTAGACTGTGGCTACCGTCTCCAGCAGTCTGTTAACTGTGGGAGACACAATTCATGAGGCACCCAGTCTTCCTTAGTGAAGTATCGTGATCAGGAGACGCTGATCGCTGCAGCTGGCGGCAGGGAGGACACACTACTCTCTGATGTGGAGCGGCCAAGGAGTGCTTGCGGGCTCACCCTCTGTGGGTCCAAGTTGTGCTGATTTCCGCCGTACGTAACTTCAGGGCCCAGAGGGGCCGAACATCCACAAATGTTGTAGGCAGGCCCTCTGACAAGGATATGAGTGCCGCCGCTGAGTTTTCTGAGGCAAAACAAACTTTCGCTTCACAGGGTGCTATTCAGTGAGAGGCTCACTGGCATCGGCACGTGCCCCAGGCCCATTACACAGCTATGTTCAGCATAAGTTCTCCTCTAGATATTTCGTTGCAATCTTGGCTGATTTGTGTCAGATTTTTTCCTCTGATGTTGTGGACACCTTGAGGCACACGGATCAATTCACATTGATGAGGGCGGTGAGGGTGGTTGGTGGGGGGGGGGGGGTCCCGTGATTGGGGCTCAGTCCTCTTCCTTGGGACTGCGTTTTGGAGCTCACACAGTGAGGATGCTCATCAGTGCGCCCCCTGGTGGCCAGTCCTCCGATTCAACTTTTAACAAACTAAGAGAATTTCAATTACAAAATTAGGAAGACTTTTTTTTTTTTTTAAACCCACATATTCATACTAGGTACTACCCAGCAGTCTTTTTAAGAGCAATGAATTGACATTTGGGAGTGGGGGCCACTGTTGGCTGATCAGATTTAAATTCCCCAATCTCTGTTGATGCACAAATAACTTTTCTAAATAAAGAGTCCTTGACGACAATACATATTAATTTAAGATGCCTCTTACAGTCAGAGTGATGGATGTAGATTGACATGTGTAGGAATTAATGGGTAAGTAACGTAAAAGATTGTTACAGTGAACAGAACAAACAGTTGGGTTGGTGAGAGTACAGTAATGTTTAGTGAAATACTAAATAGTGAGGACCAACGGCCAGAAAATGCCATGTAGCTTCTCCATCAGTGTTTACAGCATACAAAAAACATTACTTGAAAGTGTGTTGATTGCCTACCATTAGGCGTTATCAGGAGTCCTTGATCACCTCCTTGTGAGGCTGTCAACAAGGGTTTCTGGTCATCAGTCATGAAAGTCTGAAACCACACTAAGCCCACATGCAAGTGCTATTCATGTTTAGATTTAGTTCTGCGATGCCAGCATGATCAAACCAGTATGGTCGGGAAATTAGAGTTCATAACCCACTCATAGATGACTGCTTCTGACTCATTAAATAAATGACATTGACCATGACAATGAGATGTTTTTTAATGCAGTTTAATCTCATTTCCTAACGGCGTGGATCTTTATTAGACAAATGCATATGAAAGCAACTTTAGCAACTGTAGCATTACATCCTATCAGTGAAAGTATCAAGTAAGCTAAAAACATAAGTATTTAAAAAATGGAAGCAGGTGGGGAGCAGGTGCAAGTGATCTAGGTCACCTGGCCTAAGCACCATCCACCTTCTTAGCCCTGCCTCTTCCTTCCTGCTCTTAAATCAAAGGCGTCTCTCGCCTGGAGCAAAGGGCCGTTGAAGAAAAGGTAAATTCCTGTTCGGACCAGGAGGATCCAGGGCCCGAAGTCATGGTCACACAGCAGGTACTCACGCACCAACATGTGTTTACTCCCTCTGTCCCCAGAGGCCATCCCCACTCCTGGTCCCTTGCCCCCCCCCTCCTCCACCCCTCCTTTCTCACACAAAGGTGTTTCCTGTTTTGCTTGATTCTTCTACCCTGCTCCCCCTCACCCCTTCCAACCTACTTCTGCAGGAGTCTGTCCTGATAAATTCTGGTTTCACCACAATCTTGTGGCCAATGCTGGATTTGACTTTTATGGACTTCATTGTTTCACAGTGCCTCACCCTTTCTCATGGTGGCCCTGAATCATGCTGTTTCCATCTTCATCTTGCATCCAGGCATGCAATTATGTGTTACTACTGACTTCTGCAATTGTATTCGCTTTTTGACTGCTTACTCTGTTCTCTCCTTCTTTCCCTTTTCTTATCTCCTCTACTCCTCCCCTTTCTTCTGTGCACTTGCTCTATCAGAATTGTCCCTGGACCTAGTATGATAGCAACTATGTCTCCTCCCACCCACCTCCCCTTAGTTGTCCCCCCTCCCCCTTCCCCACCATCTCTGGCAGTATCTGAAATGTCATCCGGCCGAGTACGATAGTTTCTTGTTTTGGTCCTCCCCGTCCCTTTCTGCACCCCTCTCACTCAACTTTTTGTTTTCTCCGTTTCTACCAGTTGCCAGGCCGAGTACGATAGTTAATTTCACATCCTTACTGTTCATGGCCTGTAAGAATGTCATTGTATTTTCCCTTGTTCCCTCCCTTGCCTTGAAGCGCTTTGAAACACATTGTGTATACACGCAATATAAATAATCATATCTATAAGTAATGTTAGTTCAAACGCATGGAAAATTTAATTTCTCTCCTCCTTGACTCGGGGGGAATAGCTCGGGGGCAACGCGCTCTCCTTGAAAGCAAGACACAGATTGACACAGGCTTGATCCCCGGGGTCTGTGCTTCGAAACCTCTGGGTATTAAGTGCGTTATAAATAACCTATCGTATCATATGCTTTACACTACACGCTTGATGTCACTTTCACAGCAGAGGATCCATTCTACTCATGTCTGGAGAAAAAATGGCATTTAAGTAACCGGCTTCCTCTGAGCTGCACAGGCGTTTTCCTAGCCTGTGCGCTCTGGTCAGTTGCCTCCTGCTACCTTTGACTTGACTTGGCTCTGGCTCTCCACAGCCCCAATGTGTATTTTTTTCCCTCCGAAAACTGGCTACCCATAATGTTGGAGTATTTTTGATTTCTGCGCTTAAATCGCTCATTAGGTGACGTGTTCCTTTCGCTATCAGCGGTGCGATATATGTAACTTTAAATAATTGGGTGGCGCTTTGTGCAGTCTGGGGACGCCCTAGTATATCGATAAGGTTGCAATTTCAAATGTTGTGTTTAGTAAATCTTCTGCCTTGGTGTAGTAGCTGACCACAGCAGTAAAAAAATAAAATTTGTATGACTCATCCAATGAACTAAACACCTGTGGTCTGCGAACTACCTTAAAACAGGAAACTGGCCGCTGCTGCCTTTCTGTTCAAGAAGCAATGTTAACCTCCCCCCTTTTCGAATGGATAGTTCCTCAAACCCCCCCCATGCATTCCTCATCTAATGATATTCGTATCCAGCTTCTGCCGCTTCAAATAAAATTGGTTTTCTTCTTGGCAGAGGACGCTGTGCATCGACTCTGTTGACCCGCTGTCCTTCGATGGCGTCTGTCTCGGTTGACGTCATCACCTAGTAAATATACCACGCGTAGCGCCTGCTGGCGTCAGTTAAATTCTTCCGGGAATGCGATAGCTTTGAGAATTACGGCACGCTTCAGTTTTCTTAAGAAACAGATTAGAAAATGGCCTAGTCTTCGACTCCTGCTACTCTGAAGACTGGCTTCAAAAAGTGCCTAAAATGCAGCGCCAAGATGTCTATTACGGACCCGCATAAAATATGTATTTGGTGCCTGGGTGTTGAACATGACACCTCAGACTGTCTATCTTGTCAGTCGTTGACAGGTAAGCCCCTAAAATAGAGTACAGCTAAATTGTCAGTGGGTAGACTTTTTCAAAATCTCCTTCCACACCTTCAAATTGTCTTCCCACGAGTCGCAATCTCACTCTAGGCACTCCTCCTCATCCACTAAAAAGTCGAAGAGAAGGGGTTGTAGATCACTCTTCTTCTTTCTCACTCTTCTCAGGGAAAGAGGCATAACCTGCCCGACTAAATCCTCGACGAAGGATGAGTGGGAACAGTATTGTAAACAAATGCTAAACATCTTCCAGAATGAGGGCCCTGTCCTCTAAGCATGAAGGAAGTGGCCATGCTCCAGTTGAAGACCAGCATAAAGCGAAGGCAAAAACCTGTACGCCCTAGAGTCCGGTTCATAAGCCTCAAGCACCATGAGACACTTGGAGTACTCAACAAATAGTCTAAAACTTTGTGTAGGGTCGAGTCCCTTGAAGCACACGTCGAAGACTAAATCGTTGATTCCATAGACGCCAAAGTCGTCCATGGTAGCCAAGTCAAAAACAAGACGCCAGCAGGCGAGGTGTCGAGGACTTTACCTCAAAAACCTCTGGAAAGGGAAAATATCTATAAACCCTAAACAACAAAGGACTTTTCGTCTCTACCCTCTATTTATGAGGGACATGAAAGCTCAGATGAGACTGCACCTTTTGGCCTTCTTAAAGATCCTCTTAATTCACAGGGGAATAGCCCTAACTTTTATCCTAGGTGAAACCAGGATCAGGGAACTGCATGATTCTTTACAAACCGCTAGTGGGGTCGAAACCTCTCCTGAATTAGATTTTGCGAAACCAGATCCAGCTGAACATGCTGATGCATCATACAGAAGTCTGATGACTAAGGTTATAGACTTTTTTGGTTGGACTAGACCTTCTCTACCATTTGAGCTGTTTGATCTCACCAATATAATGGACAAGGGTTCACAAAATTATGTAGAACTACAGGGAAGGGTAATGACTAACTGGGAGTTTCCAGAGTTTAGCCCTGCAATAATTCTAATTCACACCAGAATATACAGGCCATCCAGTAGCCACCCCGAGCTACCCGTCTAAACATCCAACACCTAAAAGCTTAGTGGCTCTGGCATACATCCACCTCCAGATAGGGATGATAAATGGGTTGATAGCTGTGCAAAATGTATTTTCTGCAGGTAGCATGGCCTTCAAATCTGCTAACTATAATTGTGCATTGGCAAAATGTACATTCGCCCTGTAGGACTGCATAGCGATGGCGGCTGATCCCATCCCTGAAGGTGAGGAAAGAGACAGCTCCTTGAACCACCTGATGAGGAATGGTAAGGGGACCATCTGTGAGTCTCTGCAATCGGGTCTGGACATTGCTGACTGCATCAGCAGCGCCATGGTGGCAAGCACTGTCATACGCAGATTTGTGTGCTTGAGGAAGTTTTGGTTTACACCTGATGTACAATCTAGAATCCTAGCATGCCCTTTGATGGCTCAAACTTATTTGGTAATAAGGCTGATGTCATGATGCCTACCCCCAGGCAGCTGGACCAAGCCCATTCGCCCCGGAGGCAGGCATCCGGACATCTGTTTAAACCTCAGAACCCCGGCTAGGGGCTATCTGGGTTCAGTCCTGGCGCCTTAGGCGCCAGGCTCATAGTCATCACTTACCTCAGGCAGACCATGCTGCACATGCATCCAGGCCAACGTGAGACCTGGAGGGACTATTTTTTTCCTCAAGGACTACTTTTCACTTGGGTGTGGTTCTAGGGACTTCTTACCTGGGACTACTTTCAAAGCTATTTAAACCACGCCCGATCTTCAACACACGCTTCGCGTTATTCTGCATTTAGCAGCGTGACGCTCACCGTGTCAGCAAACCTGCTTCCAGCCTTCTGCCACGCCCGCCTCAAACATGGAGCCCCTAGGAGAGAAAGGAAAATAGAAGAAGAGGTTAGATTACAGACTGTAATCTGATTCCTCACCTGATTTCGGATCCTGCATCACTCCGAGCCTGAAGGGACATTCTTCCGGCATGCGTCGCATCCCAGCTACAGCGCCGCTCCATTTTCATCAGCCCCCAGCATCTCCGACTCGGCGCTGCCTCCGTCACTTTTTCGGTGATCTTCAACACCTGGGGAAAAAACACAAAAAAGCAAGGCGAGCCTAAAGAGACTAAAAAGACAATCACTTATATTACAAGACTTACCTGATTATCACCGGAGGCTTGATCCTTCAATACGCCGCATCTAGGAAAAAAAGAAAAGACATTGAGCAATTCTCACGCACTTTTACAGGTCAGTTTGGGTAATACACACTCTTACCTGAACGCCGCCAGCAACTTCCAGACAGAATTTGCCACCGCAAATCCAACAGGGAGTGCAAGAGTTAACTTTGGACATTTTGAACTCTTTAAAAACTTGGCAAACTCAGGACTCAATAATTGTCCAGAACCCCAACACCTAAAACCAGTGAAGTAACTGGTATCTACGCGCCCCTGCATGCCACACAGGATGGAGAGCTCACCAATCGAAAATATAAGGTGAGAACACTGACCAGGAATATCGGAGGTGGCAAGCGGGGAGAACGAGAGCAGGGAGGGTGGGGGGGGGGGGTCTGCATTCACACCCACGGGGCTAAATACCTTTCTCCATCTACAGGAGAATATTTCTACGAGTCAAGCTTACAAGACGGAGGTGGTCAGTCCAGATGGTCATCTTTACCCTATGCTTCACGCTGGTGGAGGCCGCAGCTGTCCGGGTTCGATCTACGCCCCTGTGGGAACCAGGTGAGCGTAACAGCTGACAAAAGCCTTGAGAAGCTGCAGACCTCAAAGGCGCCAGCCAACTCCCTAGGTGCTGCTATCAGGCAGCCACAGCCTTTTCACCCCAGCTACTACTCAGTTGGAAGAGTGAACAGACAGGCTGGTCAAAAGGGTCAAAGATTCCCTCATGGTGGATGAGGTAGAGACGCAAAGCGCGCCCAAGCAGCAGCGTCTTTACCATCAGCCGCTGCTTCAGGCACCTCAAAACCTCTGCGGTCTTGACTCAAGACACCCCGGTGGGAGGCAGACCGTCACAGCATCTGAAAGAATTGCAAGGTATTACTTAGGATGCATGGGCACAGGAAACCGTAGCCGCAGGTTACTGCCTCCCCTTTAAACAAAGACCTCTGGATCATTCACCGGGAAGCCATTCGCTAAATGTTTGACACTTTGTTGTTGCAGGACATATTTTGACCCTGCTAGGGGAAGGTGCTATAGAACCAGTACCTGGGATGGAGAGCAACAAAGAATTATATTCTCCCTATTTCCTAATCCCCAAGAAGAACAGAGGACTGAGACCCATCTTGGACTTGGGCTACTTGAACAAGTTCCTCAGGAAGGACACATTCAAGCTGCTCACACTTTCTCAGATCCTTCAGGCCCTCCAGCTCCATGATTGGATGGTAATATTGGACCTTCAGGATGCTTACTTTAATGTGCCTATCCATCACAAGCACGGGGAAGTAGCTCTGCCCTGAGAGTTTTCACCAAGCAAATGGCGGTGGTGGCAGCAAGTGTCTGGAGGAGAGGGATTCCAGTCTCCCCCCTACCTGGATGATGTCCTTCACTCCAACAAGACCTGGAACATCTGTGTAACCGGCCACTCCCTTCAGACTGGGCTTCACCCACAAGCAGTCCCACATAATAGACTCCAGTTCATTGAAGCACTCCTGGATCCATCCCTGAGAAAACCTCGCCACCAGAGGTGATGGCTCAACACACTGGATCTCTTGTGGTGGGCCTGCAAGGACAACATTCTGAAGGGAGAACCTTTTTGGCAACCATGGCCGGAGATAACCGTTGTAATGGACGCCTCACTCACGGGTTGGGGAGCACATGGCAACGATTTGCCAATCGGCGGTCGTTGGCCTCAATCGGAGTCCAAACTACACATCAACCTTTTGGAGCTACGGGCAATCAGACTGGCGCTGAAGGCCTTTCTACCCTCTGTATGGGGAAAGAATGTCCTGATAATGACAGACAACACATTGGCCATGTACTACCTCAACAGGAGTGGTGTAGGGTCACTACCACTGTGCAGAGAGGCAATGCCGCTCTGGTTCTGGGCAATTCAAGAAGGAATCTCCCTAACGGCCGTTCACCTAGACGAAGAGGAGAACACGGCGGCGGATGCTCTGAGCAGGCAGAGCATGGTCTCCCACAAGTGGGAACTAGCTCATGAAGTTCGTCCAGAGTTCACGCTTTGGGGAACCCCTCGAGTGGATCTGTTCACGACCAGTGTTAACTGGAAGTGCAAACTGTACTGCTCCAGGGAATTTTCCCCAAGAGGAGCTCTGAGAAACGTTCGTAGTGGACTGGGAGTTTCCACTCCTGTATGCATTTCCGCCAGTCCGAGTCATTCCTTAAATTATCAGGAGGGTGAGAAAGTTCAGTAAATCCATGACCCTAATGGCTCCATATTGGGCAAGCAGGACGTGGTACCCACACTTTCTGGACATGTACATCTGCCCTCCAATATATCTTCTACGAAGAAAGGACCTTCTCTCGTGAGAGGGGGTCGGGTTCTCCATCCAGAGGTCAAGACACTCAACCTTCATGCTTAGTTTCTGAAAGGTTGCGATGTAAGGATTGGGACCACCCGGATGACGCAATGGAGATTTTGCTTTCGGCCACAACGCCAGTAACAAAATCCTTATACTGCTGCCGTTGGAACAAGTTCTGCAGCTGGTGTAAGAAAAATGTAGATCCTTTTTAAATGTGATAGACCTAAGGTGTTAGCTTTTTTTAATATTTGGCAAATCTGGGGCATATTGGAACAATTAAAGGTTACCTCGCAGCGCTTTCTATATTCAAGCACACCTCGGAGGATTCATATTTAAAAATACCCTTAATAATTCTGTTTCTAAAGCGACTCACTAACGTGTTTCCACCAACTCCTTTCCAAGTCCCAAACCTGGGACCTTAATTTAGTCTTAACGGTTCTGATGTGTGCTCTTTTCGAGGCCCTGCATTCCTGTCAATTAAGGTTAGTAACACTACTATTTTGTTGGCTATAACTTCAACACGCAGGTTGAGTGAGTTGTAGGCCTTACCCTGTAAACCTCTGTTTACCATTTATTATAAGAATATGGTTGTTCTAAAGGTCAAACCATCATTCCTACCAAAAATAGTTTGATAACAATTTAGCACAGATTTTGCTTCCAACTTTGCACCCTAGCAAGGAAGAGGGAGGATTTCATAGGCTCGATCCTAAGAGCTTTAAGTTTCTATATTTCTAGTGTCAAAATTGTGACGACATCAATTGTTAATTGGATACACAAGACATAAAATAGGTTTATCGGTTACCAAACAAACTCTATTGAGATGGATGATACTGCCTATTTCAGAATGTTACTGGCTAGCTGGAAACTATTCCCTAGAAGCTTAAGGGCTCATTCCACTAGGGGCATGGCAACTTCCTCTGCCCTTCAGAGGGAAGTTCCGATATGTCTACAATTCATACATTTACAAAACATTATTGTTTAGATACCTCTAACCATGAGGGAAGGTTCGGGAGGGCAGTTCTATGCTCTATCCTTGCCAAGTAATAAAATGCATACACCCTCCTCCAAAAAATGTAATACTGCTTTGCGAGTATCTTTTTGTCAAAATCTTTTTATTGAAACATCAATTCACATTGAGATCTTAACAATATAAACAGTGGCAAGGATATTTGAATACAGTTCAACAATTCATCAAAATTCGCCAGCTTAGAACCTCAACAAGTGCCGCTGAGACCAATTAATTTAAGAGTGGGTTGACATTTCATTTTAACCATTATAGTTTCATTTGTGACATCAGTTACTCTCGGGGATGTATTGTTGCAATTGTATGTAAAGGAAGAAAGAGAAAAGAAAAAAAAAAAAAGGGAGGAACAAAACTCATTTTTCACCTGCTGCCCCCATAGTCTGGGTATTACCCTTAGTGTCCGGTACCCTCCTGCCGTTCTGGTGCCAGCCCAGCTATGTCCCTTATGTACACTGAATCTCTCAGGGCTGGAGAAGCCATTTGATCAGTCTTGGTTGAAAGAACATAGGTTCCTTTTCTTCTGCATGGTCTAGAAATGGGCCCCAAATTTGTTGGAATTTGTCCGTACGGTTCAGTAATGTGGCTGTTAGCTTCTCCATTCCCAAGAGTTCCCAGACCTTGACCCACCATTGTGTTATATGGGGGCCCTCAGGGTCTTTCCAGAAGCGCGCGCGTGCGCAAGGCGGACTGCCGTAAGTAGTTGAGTGATGAGCTGCGCTCTGGGGCCAGATTGTGGGTATAAACTGTCCTCAGGGGGGTCGCCTAACACCTTCACTATCGGGTCCATGGGAAGGAGGGATCCACAGATGTCATTTGATTTTGGAGCGGACCTCCAACCAGAAAGATTGAATAGTCGGGCAGTGCCACCACATGTGTCCTAAGTCCCCCTTTGCCCCGCAACTGTGCCAACAAGTGTCGGGGTAGTCTACATTCATAGCGTGTAGTCTCTGCGGTGTGAAATACCATCTATAGCATATTTTAAGTGCACATTCCCTCACCGTCGTGCATCTGGAGGACTTGTGTGCTCTGGCCCAGATTCTCTGCCATGACTCAGGAGCAGTCTCCTTCCCCAGCTCTTTCCCCCAAGCTACCATGTACGGCAATTCCTCCTCCTCTCTGGCTATTTCTGTGAGACGGTAGCACGTAGCTACATTATGGGAGTGTTGACCTTCTACCGCAGCTAGTTCTAAGCATATAGGGGGCCTGATGGCTGCTTTTTTAACTAACGGGTTGGTGATCTAGTGTATTAGTTGGATGTATTTAAACCTTTCAGATTCTGGGAGATTAAATTTCTCCTTGCATTGAACACATGTTAAGGGGACACCGTCATCGTATGTCTTGTGCAGCCTCAAGGTTTTGGTTCCCGACCAGTTATGGTAAGATCCAGGATGAAGCCCCGGGGTGAAGACAGGGTTTTGTGTGATCGGAGTCATAGGGCCCAGACCCAGAGTCAATCCTCTAACGGTGAGCTGTCTCTCCCAGCATCTGAGTGAGGCGCTCGTGGTTGGGAGAAGTTGTAGTTGTGAGGCTCGCGTTTCCCGCGGCAGGAAAGGAAGGTGAGAGAGGGGGGCCCCGGCGAGTGACTGCTCTATGTCCTGCCATTTGGGGGAGTCCTCTTGGACAGCCCAGACCAGGATGGGGGCAAGCTGAGATGCTCGATAGTATTTTACAATAGAGGGGAGCCCTAGGCCTCCAAGCTGCCTACTTTTGATAAGGATCTTGTGCTGGATTCTGGGTGTTTTATGCTGCCAGATAAAGTGGCATATCGCTTTCTGCAGGTCTTGTAGATCTCGCTCTGAAATATAAACTAGGAGCGCCTGAAATACGTAAAGGAGGCGGGGTAGTAGTCATTTTAACAGCTGTCATTCGCCCCAGCCATGAAATCTCCTGGGGACCCCATTTTAGTATTCCTTAGCTTCTTTAAATAGCGGGGGAATATTGGCCTTTACCAGCCCAGAGTAGCTTGCTGTTAAGTGCACTCCCAGGTATGTTATTTTGGAGGTTACCCAGCTGAGGGAGAATTTGTTCTGCAGGGCATTTAGCACCTCGGGGGGGGTTTCGGACAAGTTCAGCCCCTTTGATTTGGCTGCGTTTATTGAGAAGCCCGAGATCTGCCTAAATCTATCTAGCAGGGCCATGAGCGGAGGGACCGAGGTCTGGGCTTCATGCAGGAAGCAGAGCACATTGTCTGCATATAAGGCAACTTTATGAGTCTGATCTTTTAATTTGAACCCTTGGATTTCAGTGTGCAGGCGGATATGTTGGGCCAGCGGTTCCATTGCAAGCGCAAATACCAGCGGTGATAGGGCAACCCTGCCTGGTCCCTGCGAGTCTATTTTAAGATGAGGAATATGTGGGAGGACACATCCATTCCAAGGACAAGTTACTTAACCCTGGTAACGTTCTTTTGAGCGGATGTTCCTCCCACGTATTCCTAATAAACCCTACCCCGCTGTAGAATTTCCAGACAGTAAACTGTATGCTCTTTTAGAGTCTGATAAATTAAGGGCACTTAAGGGCGGTAATTCTGCATATGGGTGGTGTAAAAACTGAAGCAAACTGGCACTGTGCGTGGTATTGAGACTTCAAAGCGCTATAATTCAAACAAAATGGAGCGAGTGAGACAGTTTCATGATTGCAAGGAACATTTTAATGTACACATGCAATGCACTGTAGCAGACTTCAGGTTCAACCACGACCAGTATTTCTTGATGAGCGGAGAAGTGAAGTACCTGAATGGGTCTTGGTGTCGTTTTTTATACAAAACTGAGCCTGCATCAGCATAGGTCATTTGTTATTAATTTGCAAAAGGTAACACAAATGTTTAAACTACATACACAATTCAACCAATTCTTATCTAATCTCAAGTGGGTAGGACAAACTGTGTATTCAGCAGATGTTCTTGCCGCAGTGGCCCTTAAGGTTAAACCCACATTTTTCATTCTACCTTCTTTCTGTCCCCCACCTCATCCTGGAAAGTAAGAGGAGAGGCTACACAGGCTTGACCCAAAATGTGTACTTAGCTAATATATTTCAAGAATGTCTAAATTAAGATGGGACAATAAACCTTTTACTACATATACTGGGCATAGGTTGGGTATGCCGGTTTCAAAACAAACCTTGTCTAGGTGGATCATCCTTGCAATCTCTGAATGCTACAGGTTAGCAGGAAAAGATCCTGCTGGGGGTCTCTGAGCACATTCGACCAGGGGCATGGCTTCTTACTCTGCCTTACAGAGGAGTCGCAATGCAGGATATTTGTGCGACGGCCACACAGCCCTCAGTCCACACATTCACCAGGCACTATAGTCTGGACACTTCCTCGGGGCAGGAAGGTGGTGTTACATTCCGTATACACAGGCCAATAGGAACTCCCACATTCTAATTTAAAACTGAAAATTCTGAGTCCCTCCTCCAGTGGGATGACGCAATCCAGTCGAAGAACAAGTTACTTACCCATGGCAACGTTCTTTCGATTCAATGTTCCTCCCACGTATTCTTCATCGCCTCTCCCAGCCTACCCCGCAGTTGAATTTCCATGTTATTACAGTTTACGCTCTTTCACAGTGAGTAACAGTCAGGCGTATGATAATACAATACATGTACAAATCGGAACTGAAGCAAACGGTTGCTGCACGTGCTATATACACCATCAATGACATTGACACCGCAACGGAGGCCCTCGAGGGACATCCAGTCGACCGGCATCGACACGCAAACCCCCCCCCCCCCCCCCCCCCGCTAGAAAAAATTCCAAAGCAGCTAAAGCTGTATATGGAGGTATCCTAAAATGAGGAATACGTGGGAGGAACATCCAGTCGAAAAAACGTTGCCACGGTTAAGTTTTCTTTGGTGGGGTTGAGTTTCAGGTTGATATCCAGGCTTGAATGATGGCGACTCAGTGTTTCAATGGTGTCAATGCAGTTGACTTTCAGGTATAGCTGTTATTAGCATGCTGGTTGAATTTGATGTTGGCAGAGAGTGCCCCCAGTTACTACGTGTAGAGGTTGAAGATGAGAGAGAAGGTTGTCTTCTTGGATTCCACAGGACACTGGATAATGTTGGGTTCTGCAAGTGCCCAGCTGGACGTGCGAGTATAGAGTGGTGAGGTAGGAGTCAGCGGGAGCAGAGGCACGGGCGGTTAGGAGGCGACATGGCACATTGTAAAGCTGCTGACTCGAAGAGGGAGCAATTTAGGAGGTATCTTGAAAAAGCCAGTGTGCTTGATAACATAACCGTATTGTTGGCCCTTTATGAAGAACCAGAGAAACCAAACCCTAGACTCAAAAGAAAAGAAACGCTGTAAAGGAACATTAAACCTTGAACAAGATATGATTAGCTTGGCCTATTGAGAAGTTATCACAAGTGAAGCTTGTGTGCTACTTGGAAACAATTGTTACTGGATTCTTAATGAATTGGAATCCTGGAATTAATGCTACAATTTGGCAGAAGTATCATGCGTTTTCAGCTGTGTTTTCTACACAGCAATTAGTGTTTTGTGAGATTCACCCACAGCACAAAGATTTGGGAGCAAAGTAACTAATTTGTAAAGGACATCCCCTGATGAATGTTCTAACAACGTGGTGCGATGAACAAACATATTGGGACTATGAAATTGTGACACATTATTTGGATCGAGTCATAATTTCTGTGAAATTGTCTAATTGTTCAATGTTTATGTATTGTTATTGATGTGTGATTTTAGTGTGCGGGTATGATTTTCTTTGTGGTATGTTGGGTGTTTTTATGGTTTGTCATATTGACAAAAAATAGATTTTTTTTTATTTTAAGGTCTACTGGGTCCATTATTTCAGGATTTACATTGGGATAAGAGAAGAGCCAATCACCAGATATGAGAGATTCTTTGAGAATATCCATCTATCTTTTTATTTTTTACACCAAGGTATGAGTCGAGCCATTAAAGCAGGGTGCAAAAATTCAAGTTGCAAGCTAGAAGCCAGTAATAAAAAGTAACTTCATTGAATACATACACACAACTCAAAATGTCTTACTTGACAGGGGTTAAATATCACTGGCCCCCTGATGAAAGCACTTTGGCATCGGATCCAGTGCGGGAATACTGTGTTTAGTAGCACTCTGTGGACTGTCTAATGCAGCAGATAGGTAAAGTAGGACACTGCAGGCATGTCTTTGTCCAGGAGTGTCTTCTCTATTCGTGTAGTTGGCTTTTGACAGTCTTGTCAAGGAAGGGTAGATTTGTGATGGGGGAGGTACTTTTCTACTTCGTCTGGATCAAGGTTGGTCTTTCGTAGGAATAGGATTTGGGCACTTTTCAAAGCATCTGAGAAGATTCTTTGCATGAGTGAAGCATTGGCTGTGTGGAGGAAAGGAGTGAGCATGTCCTGTGATTATCAGGCTAGAGGCTGGAATGACTGTCCTCATAGTTGGCCTTGGTTTGTGAGATCTTATTTGGACTATCTTGAGACATGGCGTGGTGGCATGGCAGGGCTGTTTAAGCCGAGTAGGTGCCGTCAATGTGGTGGGCGGTGATGCTCTTCTTGAAGGCTCTGAAAGGGCTCTGCTCTTGTTGGAGGCTTCTGCAATGGATGCTGTGTAGTAATGTGTGTTGTAATGTGATGCGGCTACAGCGGGCTAAGTGGATGTTTTTCAAGGTGGTGAGAATTTCCTACAGGCGTTTGCCTCGAAATCGTTTCTTGTTTGTAGAGGACACATTTTACTGTCCATGCATTCTTGTGTGTACCTGCAGGCGGCTGGCTTCATTTTGTTGGTCCTTAGTTTCAATGCTGCATGGCTGTTGGCGGAGTGCAGTTGATCGGCTTAAGAAGGATGTAGATGTCTGCAGTGAGTGGCAAAGCCACATTGGTGAGGTTTTCTTCTATGACTTCAAGGGGGATGTTTGAGTGTTGTCTTTGTTTTGAAAGCCTTTTGATGGGGAAGGCTTTCAGTGCTGGCGCTTGATAGGTATGGGTGCATGGTTATTCCAGGTAAGTAATGTAGGTGGGAAGGAGTTTCTTGTCTAGTAAATGGGTAAATACCATGTCGAGAGTGCTGCCTTTGGTGTGGGTATGTTCAGTGATGAGTTGTGGAGTGTGAACCGGAGATGGAGGAGAGCTTCTTTAGTTTTCTTAGTAGCTTGTGTTCCTGGTAGATTGATGTCTCCAAGGAAGATGTTGATGGAATGGCTGACGGGTGAATCAGTGCGGTTGAAAAGTAGCAGTTATGGTTTGGGAGGGGAACATGACCTGTCAGGAGCTCCATGGGCTTGGAGTGTATATGTCCATGAAGTCTTGTGGAGAAGTGTGAGGACTCCAACAGATTACTTTGTAGGATTGACATGATGGATGCTGTAGCTGTCAGTCAAAAGGATGTCCAAGATGTGGGAGTAAGCCATGTTTCTGTTGTGTTAATCAAGGTTTTGCATGGTGATAGCAGCATGATGAGTGTTTAAATGGTTTAACTTGAAGGGTTGCATGTGGGCTGTAGGTGAGGTCATATGGGTTGGCGCTGTGAAGGCGCATGAATGAGTTTGGGTGGAGTAATTGTCCAAGGTGTGTAGAAGGTGTGATGCACATTGTGCTGGGGGTTCTCAGAGGTGTGTTGTGCAGGAGGTTGGGTCCAGGTTTTCACATTGAGACCTGGAGGAATATGACCAAGGATGTCTGGGCCAATCTGTGAGATGAGGTTTTGGATGTTCTAATACTTCGCTTCCTTACTCCTATCCTCTCGTGGCGTCAATGGGACTTCCCTCACTTTTGGGGGCATGAGGGGATTAAGCTTTTGGAGATGGAAATGTGTTTCCCTTTTGGACAGGGGTTCAGGCTTTTACTCCAGTCTCTACACAATGCTGAAACAAACCAGGTGGCCATTTTCTATCTTTCAGGGCTCAATCTATTACTTCCCCATTACAAACTTAAGATGAGAAAATGTGCTCAAATAAAGTCTATCCTTCGCCAGCAAGGTTGGATCTGTATGTTGGATCGGAAGGATGTGTACCTACACATCCCTATTTGACCCAATCAACGATGGCTCTTTCAGTGGAAGCTGCCACTTTCAAAACAAGGTGCCACCTTATCTAAGAATAATCACAATTTGTGGCTGCTCTAGAGTGGCATCTGCAACGCAGGAAGTCTGTGTATGCCTCCTGCATGCCTGGCTGGTCTGGGTGGAGCCTCTTTAGTGGCACAGGAGTCAGTGCAACTTGCTCCAGATTTCTTCAAGCTAGGCTTGCACGTGAAATTTCAGAAGTCATCTTTGACTCATTTACAGAAGCTCATAGAGCTTCCGTTCACTGCGACAAGGGTTTTTCCTTACAGAAGAAAGGATCACTTATATCTTGAATGCAACATCCTTTGTGCTGCTTTCAGAAAGGTAGTTCTACAGGCTCCTAGGCCTCATGGTTTCTTGTGTTTTGGCAATTCACTTGGCCTGGATGAAGATATTGTATATGTAGCTCTTCTTTGGGACATTTTGTTCTCAATCAACAAACTCAATCTAAGATGTTGCAGATTCCCCAGCAGATCCACTGGGACCTCAGGTGGTGGTGTTCGTGATTATTTGATAGCATGAGTTCCCTTTGAGAACCTAGTGCCTACAGAAGTGATCAAAACTGATTCTTCCCTGTTGAAATGGGCGTTATATTGGGGTTCCTCCAGGTTCACGATTTTTCTATTCAGAGCTCAAGGAGCATGGAAATGTGATGTAATTGCATGCAGTTTTCCTGGCGCTCAAAACTCTTCTACCAAATCTAACGAACAGGACAGTTTGACATTGAACATAAAATTCAAACAATGTTTTAGATCCATAAACCAGGTGGGACAAAGTCTACCCCTCTCCTCAAGTGTAGAATTGTAGGAGAGGGTGGTGAGTCATGGATCCATGTTCAGAATGTACACCTTCCAGTAATGGTTAACGATAGGCTGACTTCAAAAACAATTCCATGGTGAATCACAAATGGCAACACCACCACAATCTAGTGCTAGAGGAAACCCCCACTCGTGAAAAGGTTCAAACAGAACATTTTGTTTCTCAGACCTACAGACAATGGTCCCTCTACTCCTTGTGATGCAGGCTGCAAGTAGTCTCTGAAGGACCCACTGGAGGTATTGGAAATAATTGTCAGTTTATGCGATTCCTGCTCTTGCTGATTCCTCTGCTAATTCAGAAGTTCCATCATGAGTTGCTGCAGCATCATTCGGGTGGCTCTGTGATGGCCAGCCAGGTTTTCAGACTTGATGGCTTTGAACTAAAGGCTAATTGTTCTTCTGGTCAGCAGAGATCACCTTGTGTTCAATTTGAATCCAACAGCCTTGCAAATACTCGTGCAGAATATTGATTGACTGCTGAAGTGTTGCTCCATAAATCAGTTTCCTGTATTGCAAACCTGGTGGTCAAATGTCATTTTAAGGTAGTTTGTCATATATTCCCTCCAAGGAAACGACGGCACCTGGTGCCAGTGACCTGCAGTCATTAACAATTTGAAACAATGGTGACTGTTGATATTAATTTAGTGACCTGGTAGACTGCCTTTGTTACTTCAACTGTCTGCGAACTAGACTTGCTACACTGTCTAAACATTTACTGATTTTGATGGACAAGATGGTGCTGCAGATGCACTCCTAGTTCTCTTCAAAGTATTATTGTATTTTAAAGGATAGTTCTGGGACTTTTTTTTTATTGTCCCTACGGTTCAGCCATGTGTTTTTAAGCATAACTCGGTAGATCGTAGAAAACTTTCCTATGGACCTTTCCCGACTTTTCGTCCATTAACGCACTCGAAATCAGCCGCCATTTTCTGATAATCCTATCATTTCCCCCCATCGCCCTGGCTCACCTGCTTTTGCGGCACTAAATCAAATCCCCCGCCCCTGAGCCTGACATCAGCAGACGCGTACTGCCCATTTCCCAACGCCAAACACGTTTCGTGTCAACAATCGCTGCGCCTCAGCTAATGAAGTGTTGCCATGGAAATGGCAGGACGCCTCTTTCCTCAATAAGTATAAACACACCGTTTCACAACACACAGCAGCAGATTTTCGATTCCATTACTCTCTGTGTTACTTTGAGTATTCTGTGACTCATTTCTGTGCTCTGGTCAGCTACCTTTGCCGCTTCTAGGCCTTGTGAACACCTGTACCATCTCTGTAAATTATTTTACTTTGTTTACCACACAATGGCTACAATAATGCCGTATATGTACGAGCCCGAGTACACCGAGGAAGAACTACTGGAAAGGCAAGCACGCGAAAACGATGGGGATTCGGACGGCAGTTGGGAGGACCAGTCAACGGATGAAGAGCCTGGACCATGTCGCATGGACGGCGTCTCCACCTGGTGCACGTGCAATCGGTGTGAGCTAATGCCAACTGAGGAGAACTGCTGCTGCCGTGAAAATTCCGGGTGCTTGGCCTACATTTCGGAAGGCGAGCCAAGTACGCAATGCATCACCGAGCTGCCAGAGTTCAGGGAAGCCTGCCTCTCACGGACCGTGTTGAGGATGATGATGGTGCTTATGCACGAACTTCGCGGCACTGTTCGTCCGCGTAATCCGAGTAACGAGTAAGTATACTCTGGTTTTGATGTCAGTGATGCCACTACTATGTCATGGTCGTCTCCCACATATAAAATTACATCTACATATCATTCGAATGCATGTAAATTGGTTCCATATTGTGCATTTTCTAGATAGAATTTTTTTCAAAGCAGAATGACATTTTTTACCTGAATCGACAGTGATAAAGTTTTGTCATTTCAATACAGTTTGCATCTTTCATTTTCACAGGTGGTACAGGCTGGTGGCCTATCGTTGCTTCACTTGGTGGCTTCACGGGAGGCTCGGACACCGCTTTCGGAGAGTAATACCTGCCTGTGCGGTACTTGCCATTAGACAACATTTCCCCAGCGACAGTGGACAATACCGCGGATTTTCCCTGGATGTGCTGCAACCGGAACTTTACAATGTGTAATGTTTATTATTTATGTTCAATTGAAATTAAGATCTAAAATAAAACCCAACATATATTTTAACAATGGTTGTTTTGATTTTTTAAATGAATCTAGTGTGTCTCCATTGAATAGTCTTCCTGTGCCTTGTCTTGTCACACCACATGTCTCCGGCCAGCATCCTCCCTCACGCTGGCCGCCCACCTTCAATCCACATAACCGTTGAACCCATATGCAGCAGACATACATATGTTATTTTGCGGGTTGGCATCAAGCCTCCCGGCCTTGCCTCCTCCCCCAAAAATACTTACCACACCACTTTGTTCAAGCGTTGGCAATAAAAGGAAGGCCGTTGGATTTTATTGATACAAAACATGGTTATAGGTAAATAATCAATATGGTTGATCAAAATAAATCATCCTTTTGGGCACCGGGTACAGAGATGACCCCCTCTGGCCCGTGCCGCCTTGCCACCACAGGCCAGCCTGCTGCTGACTAACTGCCTAGGCATCCAGGGTCTCCAGGGTGAACTGCACCCATATATTCTCCTGGGAGGCTGAGGTATTTATAAACTCACCCCCCTGCCTTCCATGTACTAGATCCTTCAGCCTGCCTCTTACATGCAGTTAGATGGCCTCTCCTTGGTGAGGCCCTGCGGCAAACGAGTCTTGTCTGCACGACCAGCGCCCTAATCCACACCCCCCGCCCTATCAAAGGCAGTTCGCACCGGGGTACTTGCGCTGCCAAGTGGAGCAGTCAGGGAGCGATAAAGGCCAAGAGGTGCCAAAGACCATGTACACTTCAAAGTGGTCTATAGAGCATGGGTTGTTGTTCCCATGTCTACCTCCAGACCCCGTGTCTCCTGCCAAGCATCCCCCCTCACGCTGGACGGTCCCCTGCAAACCGCATAATGCCACGACATATACACGTCCTTCATTCACAAACACACCCCTTTTTCGAATTCTTTATAACCCACTTCATATTTGTAATGAGAACTTCTTTGCGCTTTGCTAGTCAACCCGTGAAGGTGCTGGTTATCTGCTCTTCGTCTCTGTGAACTTCCGTGACCACTTCGAGGAAACTCGTCAGTTTGCAACCTGTGAACTGCTCCCTGTTCTACGACAAGAAACTACTCTGATCCCTGCATCTAACTGTTTGTTCGTCAAGGTAAGGCCATGTACCATAATCATTTTGCGTCCAATTTCTTTTCGTTCAAGACAGTACATGCAAGGAACTAGTCACATGTTCTGAGTTTACATTGGTATTCATAGAGAATTGTTGATCTTTACTTTTCAGAACTTTCCACAATGCCTGCCTGTTCCATTGGCGGTTGCCCTTCAAAGACCCATAATAAATCTGAAGGTACTATAATGCATGTTTTCCCTAAGACAATAGATCAAATAAGAGAATGGGTCCGATATTGCGGATATCCACCGTCTGAGCTTGAAAGTAGAGTCCTAGAAGTCTTTGCGGACAAGAGGGGTGATCGATACCGCCTCTGCAGCAGGCACTTTAGCTCTGACATGTACTCCACATCATTGCTAATAAAGAAGAACACACCGCGAGCGAGGCGAAAATTGCTCTCAACCGCTATTCCCACTCTATTCGTCCACATCCCTCCACTGGTGAGTCAAGTTTACGTATTTATCTCTCGGCCTTGCGGTAGTGTGTAGCATTAGCTAACAATAATTTCCCCATTTATGTATCCACTCAATATGAAGGCGGAAGATTCTCCATCTGTGTCGTTATTGCAGTCATCAGCCACTTCAAGCGCCTATCGGGTAATCTTACTTGGCTATTCAGCCACTGACTTGTTTTAGGCATGTAAATCAATAGTTTTAATTTATCGTGTAATTATTTTACCTAATGGTACACCCTTGTACTTGTCCTCTAGTCTTTGTTTTCAGTTATAATTATTGTTATCCAAAATAATGCAAGTACTGTCTTTCAGGGAGATGCTGAGGAGTCCAACGTATTGACGACAACCGTTGATGTCACTCAGATGCTCGAGGTACGTTTCCGGACAGTTCCATCGATGGAGATCATCAGATCTTGCATTCTTGTAGCGTGATTGTTACACACAATGTTTCTTTCGTTTTTAGCCATTGATATGTCCTTCTGTCGTCGCCCTCCTATGTGTCTTCTTTTTTCAATATTGTGTTCATTACTAATGAAAGTCCTATGTTTCAGGGAGTCGATGGAGCATTAATCCAAGAAGGGGGAGCATGCAGTTACGGGTCGGCGCAACAGCTTGCAGAAGTGTGCACCGCAGTTACATCGTCCCTTGATGTTCTTATGCATTTCGAGGTATGGATACTGACAGTTCGATCAAGCGAAATCATATGACGTGATTACATCCGCTATACTTCCTTCTTTATTAATGCAAGTACTATGTTTCAGGGAGATGACGGAGCTTCTTCTACAAGAACATCACCCCTAGTAGTTGATGCAGATCTCTGGGTGGTGACACTTCCAACGATCAAGCAAATCGAATCATATTTACATATCCATTATTTATTTTAGACAACTGATCATTTGTGCAGGTCTATTTAGATGAGCCGTTGACGCCTGCACAAAGTGTATGTTCTTTTTAACAAAATAGAAAACCATACTAATGCAATTACTGTGTTTCAGGGAGTTACTGAAGCATCATCTTCAATAATATCATCAATGGAAGTCTATGAGGAGCCCGAGGTATGGATCTTGACAGTTCCATCTAACTAGATCAACAATGCGTGAATAATTGTCGTTTGAATGTTCTACACAAAGCGTTCATTCGTGTTTTGCTATTGAGATGTACGTGGGTATTGGTCCCCAAGTACATTTTGTGTTTTCGATATTATTATTATTATTATACATACTAATGAAAG
The DNA here is from genome assembly GCF_040938575.1 of Ambystoma mexicanum. Lineage (NCBI taxonomy): Eukaryota > Metazoa > Chordata > Amphibia > Caudata > Ambystomatidae > Ambystoma > Ambystoma mexicanum. Next base: position 939,756,276 of record NC_090930.1, on the reverse strand, counting down.
TTCTATGTTTCAGGGAGTCGATGGAGCGTCAGTGCGTGATGGATGTGCTTATCATGAAAATATAGTCGTTGCAGCGCAAGAGGAAGTGGAGACATGCACACACGAGTCGGAGCAACAGCGTCCTGATGTTGAAGTTGGAGGCAAGAAAGTTTCAAAGAAAAGAAAGCAAAAGAAGGTTAGTGTCCTGGTCACTATATTATGTTGTTTTTCACTGTTAATAGTTCAATACTGTAAGTTGTGTTTAAACTGAACATCCCTTTTCCAATCTGTCCTCTAGTTGCGAGTGGGTGTACGAACTAGATCTACACAGACAGTGAAGCGAACGAGAGATGTTGCTTGTCAAACCTTTTGGCAGGGACTTGAGACTGGAGATGCATCGTGCCAATGGGAAGAATATGAAATGATTGACAACGGAGCTATACCACCACCAGCCATTGATAGTGAATGTCCTCCTGGTAGTTCGGATGCAGTCGGAGATCAATTCACAGAATCCACACCCGCAAAAACTAAGACCGCGAGAAAGTTGAAGAAATTGTTTTATTCACCCATCGCCGGAGAAGGAACAGATGTTGCAATTGAAGAGAATGAAGTGGACGACAATGAAACACCATCAACATCACTGAACATAGCGGAAGACGATATCAGAGATTCTACCTTTCATGTGAGTGACATGTCCTCAACGTTACAGGCAGAACCAGCTGGGATGCAGAGTGACAGTATAAGGAAAGAGGCCAAATTCATTGTATTCGATAGTTGTTTGATTGATATTATTATTCGGATGAAATGTGGGCATTCGGTTGGTGGGGAGGTATGTGGGGAGCCATTGATTAATGTGACTCGTGCAATTCGAGGCACTAACCTTAAAATACATGCCACCTGTACAAAATATCATTTCTCATGGTCTGCACAACCCATGCTGGGGCAACTGCCAGCAGGCAATCTACTTTGTGCAGCGGCTGCACTTTTTAGTGGTTCAAGTTTTAAAAAGTTAGAGTCTTTCTTTCAGTTTGTGGGAATCCATTTCATTGCGAAAACTCAGTTCTACAAATACCAAACCGATTATCTATTTCCAGCCATTAGCGAAGCTTGGAGAATGGAAAAAATGTCTATTGATAGTACATTCGCGGGCAAACTGTTCAGGCTAGCCGGTGATGGACAGTGCGACAGCCCAGGATTTTCAGCCAAGTACTGCACCTACCACTTTCAGGACATGGAAAGTAAGAAAATTGTGAGTTCGGTGGTCGTGCAGGTGTCACAAAGTACATCCTCAGTGGCCATGGAGAAAGTTGGCTTTGTAGCAGCATTGCAAGAACTACAATCGCGGGGAATGGTGATCGACCTGATAGCCACGGACAGACATGTTTCAATTGCCAAGACAATGAGAGAAGAGTACAAAAATATAAATCACCAATTTGACGTTTGGCATCTTGCAAAAACAATCAATAAAAAAATGTCGGCTGCAGGTAAAAAAAAAGATATGCAAGGTATTTCACAGTGGTCCAAGTCAATCGGCAACCATCTTTGGTGGAGCTCAAAAACATGTGGAGGGTCGTTGGAAATTCTACTGGAAAAATGGCGGTCAGTAATGCTACACTGTACCAACGTTCACCGCTGCACCACAAACCAACATTTCCACAATTGTGAACATGGCCATTTGTCCACAGAGGAGGCACGGAAGAAGAAGTGGTTGATTCCTTCATCACCCACTCACAAAGCCATTGAAAAGATTGTATTTGATAAAACTATAACAAGAGATTTGAGGGGACTCACGGAATTCTGCCACACAGGAGATTTGGAGGTGTTCCACAATATGTGCCTAAAGTACAGGCCAAAACGATTGCATTTTGGCATGGAGGGCATGATAAATCGGACTCTTCTAGCGGTCTTGGCACATAACCATAATGTTGGCCGTCAACAAAGTAGGACGACCGGAACTTTAGGGACGCTTCGCTACAATAAGGCCTTCACTAAAAGTAGTAAACAATGGATTATCAAACCAGTGTTTGAGGATATGCAATATGACTTTATTGAGAGACTTATTGTTGATGTCCTAGATAGGCACATACATGGAGTTGTGAACGAACCTGTGCAGGGGACAACTGCATTGCCACCCAACATTGCCTCTGTTCCATGTCCACCTAAAGAAGAGCTCATTGAGAAATACACATCACGGTTTAAATGATTGTAATTTGATTGTCTGTTCTCTCGAGTCTCCTCATGTCGCAGGCCCATTGAATATGTGTATCTATGTAATGTGTAAATAAAAGTGATTGCTCAGTGTACATGCAATGTGTCTCTCCACCGTTGCCCCTCCCTTCACCGTGCAGTTGTGCGAACCACCCGGGTGTCACCTGTGACTTTGCTCTGGAGTCTCCTCATGTTGCAGGCCCATTGAATGTGTAACTATGTATTGTGTAAATAAAAGTGATTGATCAATGTACATGCAATGTGTCTATCCAATCTTGTTCATTTGCGCATTAAATTAAACCAAACAGTAATATAAATCATTTTTCAAAAAATATAGAATGTCTCCGTATTTATGGTTCTCTGGGGCTGCAAATGCACGAAGACAAAATGCAAAGATGGAGTGTAAATTTCAAGTCCTGTGAGATGGCCTTACACTGAATGTAGCTAACTAGGAATGTGTGCTCGTTCAAAGTGAAGGTCAGCTGCTTTGATTTTTTGCTCGGGTGCCGGAATGGCCCACGACTCAGTATAAGGTTCTATTGTTATTTGACCTTGACAGGCCGGGACCATCCCGAAAGACTTCTTTTTGGGGGTGTGGGGCAATAACGTAAGAAACGATAATGAATATAATTTCAGAAACGAAAGCCATTTAATGTTCGTTCATTAGAAGAAATAACGTCGGCATAGAAGGAGTGGTATTTCGGGGCTGCCCTACGCACAGACACAATGGAAAATGCAAATATAATGTAAGTAACTCTTTAGATGAGTTTATACCGCAATTTAATTACTATACAGTAGCTTTAAAGACGGGTTAAGTTGTACTTGTTCGTTCTATGTGGCATATTGTTTTGTACCGCGCACTATCTTGAGGAGAACCATCTCCTTTTACGGAAGCACCTCAAAACCTTCCTCCTTTGCTTCTGCTTTCTCTCTCCCTCTCCCCTGCTACAACTGGTCCACTGTCTGCGACCTCGGTCCTGGGCCCTTCCACTCTCCACCTGCACTGCATCCCTGTAAACCCCTGCACTGGGGGACTGTCTCAGTATCCTACAGCCCCCCCTTAACGTATAATACCCAGTTGCACTGTCCTAGCTATGAAATAATTTCCCGACCTAATATATAAAATGAATAATTTTAATAAAGATCTAATGGTGAGACTAATTTCATTTTTTATGTTTTTAAAACAGGTACATCCTTCATTATTGTATGTGTCACGAGAACCAGACAACGGCGGATGGCTTTTCTAACCGCCAGCTGTTTCTCCGCGTGAACAACGTTACCACCCTGACCATTTTATGGGACGATCGCCAAGTACAAGTATGCCCTTACGCGGTACTAACGGCTAGATGCAACATACAGACCGTTGTGGTGGCCTAGTGCCTCGTTGTTGGAACAGCCATGCGATTATCAGTGCGACCGAAGAGCTTATTTTATCGTAAACCAACACCCTGTGTACTGCACACGAACATCGCTTGCCTCAAGACAAACTATTTTGGATCGAGAGCAAAGATAAATGAAAATCGCTGAATATTCTCTAAACATTTGATGTCCAATAAATGTACTTTGCCAAATGTACAATCTTGCCGTTTGCTTTTAAACCACAGTTTCATATTCCGAATTGTGGCGCTGTATTGTGAGATGATCTAAGACCCTGTGTACAGCAAAGGAACATCGCGTGCCTCAAAACAAACTTTTTGGAACGTGAGCAAATAAAAATGAAAATCGCTGAATATTCTCAAAACATTTGATGTCAAATAAATGTACTTTACCAAATTTACAATCTTGCGGTTTAATTTAAAAGTACAGTTTCATATTCCCAATTGTGGCGCGCTGTGTTGTGTGAGCTCATCTGTGTTGATTTCCGGGTTCTGTGTGGAGTCGCGTAGAAGACGCCTGGGCGCGTTTGCCTACGCAGCTCAGTCACGTCACGGATAGAGGCGGGGAATATGAATGTTTTGATAAAGTCTGTTTCAGGGGCGGGGGATTTGATTTAGTGCCGCAAAAGCAGGTGAGCCAGGGCGATGGGGGGAAATGATAGGATTATCAGAAAATGGCGGCTGATTTCGAGTGCGTTAATGGACGAAAAGTCGGGTAAGGTCCATAGGAAAGTTTTCTACGATCTACCGAGTTATGCTTAAAAACACATGGCCGAACCGTAGGGACAATAAAAAATAGTGTCCCGGAACTATCCTTTAATTCGAATCAGGGAGTGTCTTTCACAGCATTCCTTTTTTTTTAAAAATCCATCTTCTGACCAGGAAAGGGTGCTTTTTCTGTCGGGGATATTCGCAGGGCCCTGAAGTTTTGTCTAAGACTTGAGTGAGAACATCAGAAAGGCTCCTAATTGCTTTTGGGGGCCCTAGGAAGGAAGGTCAAGCTTCTAAAGTATCCACTGCCTCATGGGACATATCCTGCATTCTTGAAAGGTATTCTGCTCAAGATTGTGGATAAAAAATGCTAGAAATCTAATGTCTTGCACATGAAACCTGCATCTCGTTTCGGAGTTACATGTTTGTAAAATTGGCCCTGTGGCCCTCTCCCTCTGCTTTCTGTAAGCATTACTGCCCAGCTACAAGTTCCAGGTTAAGTGCACAGTTTGGTCATTTTCTTCTGGAAAATGTTTTGCTAGGTCAGCTGGTTTTCAGTCTTCTGTCCTTTTTCTGTGCTTGGTAATCTCTCAAAAGTATTGAAGAAAAGGGGAAGGGACATAGGAGTAACTCAATGTAGTCACTACTTTCCTCATAGTCCCCATAATCCATTTGCCTACCCTCCTTCCTCTCTAAATGTGACTGTCTGCCAGAGTGACTAGGCAGATGGGAAGGGACTGAAGTACACCTCTGTGGGTGGGGCTTGGAGAAGCTGGTATGCGGTTCAAATGACTGCTTTGTTTTTAGGAGTACAGTAGTCCCTATGGTGAGTAACTCGTCCTTTTTGCAGTTTCTTTGTGCATTGTACTGACCGGTTTTGTCCAATTCTGCTCTCCTTGGCGTGCAACCTGTCACTCATTGTCCATATATCTGACATGGACACAGGATGTCAACTTGCCTAAACGTTGTTCTCTCTGAGAGGTGTGTGTTGTGAAAGTGTTGTAAAACTAACTTTAATATCACTCTTTACTATTGTAGGTCCTTTCACAGATGTAGTCACTACAAACCTTACTTTGCGGAATCCAACAGATAGAAAAGTATGCTTCAAAGTTAAGACTACAGCACCTCGTAGATATTGTGTCCGACCAAACAGTGGGATCATAGACCCAGGAGCAACTGTAAATGTTTCAGGTAAGTTGTGTTTTTATTTTTTTATTTTTTATTCACAAAGGAGGACAATGAGAGAGATTTAGATTTCCAGGTGTCATTGATGGATTTTACTTGTGCAAATCATTATTTTGCACACTGATTGTGGTAATTACTACACAGATGAAACCATGCCTAGTACAATTTTGCAGCTACCCCACTTTGTTTCATGCACACATGGTAGTCCTGCTTTGACTTACACCTCTTATGTACAGGGGTTTGTGGGTGTACGCAACAGTCTTGCATTCCCAAATGTCGGTCAGGATTTAGTGAAACAATTTGCAATAGAAACTTTGTGTGCAGTCGTATACTTGAAACCACTCATCGTGTTTAGATCCAGCCTGTTTCATCTGCCATGGAGGCAGTTCGTCTGGTGAGTGTTGCTGCTTTAAACACATATTTTAATGTACCATTTTATCAGTTCAAATATGCTCACCTGACCTTGCAAAGTGAGCCCTATCAGCCACTTTAACTGTCTAAAAAATAGGCAAACACTACCTAAATATAAAAATAGGGAGTACAAATACTCCCAACAAAAAATAAGAAACAGACCTTGTGCCCGCCCTGCTTTTATCCACACAGGTCCATGATTATGTTTGGACCAGTAATGCGCATAGTACCGCGGGAAGAAACTGTTATAACTGCATGATCAGAAGTAATCCTGTATTTTTAATGTGCATGAATAACTAGGTGCAAAGAAATGATTACAAAAACAAATCTATTTTCTAGTTAAAACCTATTCCTTTCCACTTATCTCATTGGATATTCGACTTACATTTTTACTCCCTACAGAATGTTTTAAGCCCAACTTCAAAAAATAGGGAGTAAAATACTCCACTTCCAAATCCTATCTGAAGCACTGAGTAAGGTGATGGCTTATCACCTTTGAGTAGTTGGACAGATTTGCCTGGAACCTCTACGCCTCTCTGCCGTGCCATGCCAGATGAGTAAACGCTGCTTGATTCAGGGCACATCTCCTGCATGTAGATGGCTGGTCTGGATCCAGTTACCCCAGGAATGCTAGTGTACCTTTAATGTATGTGTAAAGCTCCACAACTAGAAACCTTAACTTTTTCGTACATCTTTTCACAAAGGAGGAACACCACTTCACAAACATTAGTCCTAGAAGATTTCAACATAGCATTGTCCTCTACACTTTGAACTAATTTGTAGCGTATGGTTCATATTTTAAGCTCATTTAAATATTTTGAAGGGATTGTGTCCTCCGACGTATTCCTTATCTTTGATGTTATCCATTCCAGCAGGCTGGCCTCGGAATTTTTTTCAGTAGAGGGCGCTGCACGTCAACGTCCCTCGAGTTGGTGTCCCTCAACAGCCTCCGTATCGGCGCCGACGTCATTGTGTGTATAAATACTCACGCAGCGTCTGTTGTTCAGTTCAGTTTTTCCGTGTTCGTGGGCCTCTGAAACGTGTCAATCAGTTCTTTTCCTCAGGAAGATTCTATTTATTCTTCTAAGATATCAATCTAAATTCGATGGCTTCTTCATCCGAACCATCAACCCCACAGTTCGGTTTCAAAATGGGTTGTGACTGTGGGAAGAAAATGTTGACGGATCCTCACAGGATCTGTTTGTGGTGCCTAGGATCGGAGCATCACTGTTCGGAATGCGAGGACTGTATGTCCATGACGGCGAAAGCCTTGAAGGAGCTTAAGGGGAAGCTAGAAAGAGGTAAGACTCTTAAAACTTCTACTCCCTCAAAAGTTTCTTCAGCAGAGTCGAGACATTCGTCTCCTCGTCACAAGAAACATTCCTGTTCAAGGTCTCGAAGCGGTTCCCATCAGTCTTCGAGATCAATACACTCTTAAGAGCAATCTACCTCCCCAGAAAGGGTCACCTGCCCCACGAAACACAGCTCTCCAGCTAAGTGGGAGGAATTCCATAAGAAATGCTTAGCGTCTTCGAGAAAGCGGCCTCGACACCCTCGGAGAGGTCTAAAGGTGATACCCTGGGTGAAAAGCCCGAAAAGTCAAAACACTGCTAGTCGTTGAACCCGGCAAGAGAAATTGCACAAGGGCGTCATGAACCCTCGAGTAAAGGCACTAAGACCGCGTCATAGACGCTGTCGTCGAAGGGCCCTTCGACGCATAAATCGGTTACATCGACGCAGTCTTCGACACCACTGTCGACTCCGATAAAAGACAGACCTACAACTGTCACTACATCTCAGACAAAGGTGTCAAGGATTTCGACCATTACATCGAGGATGCCGTTGACAATTTCGAAGACACAGAGTAGGATCCCGATCCTCTCGGGTACATCGAGGTCTTTTCAAACTTTTTTGATGCCCTTTTTGGGATTGTCAAAGCCTTTGACTTCCACGTCGACAACCTTGACGTTTTCTCAGCCAGTGACAACCAGTTTGGCTCCTTCTGCTTTAGAAATGGGTTTTAAACCATATCCTAGGTCTGACTATTTTAGAGCCTTGTCCTCTATATATGAGGAAGGGGAGGATTCCGACTATGAGACACACTTTGGTTTACAAAGGACTACAGCACCCATGCCAGAGGAATTAATCTATGAATAGAACAGGATAAACGACCTTCAGGACTCTCTACATGAGGCAAGTGGTTTAGATACTTCTCCAGAAGTAGTTTGCTAAACCAGACCTTGGGGAGCATGCTGAGACCCCTTATAGGATAGTTGAATTCATGGGGTGGTCTACACCTATACCTTCTTTTCAACAGGATGACCTTACTGATATTTTAGATAAATGTCCTCAGGAGGATCCTGTAGTTCCCTTTCATACTGCCCTGCAAAGAGAAATTTCTGCAAATTGGGAAATTCCTGAAGTTATCCCTGCAGTGAACAAGAAACTTTCTGCTAAATATAGGGGATCTGCTTCAGATCCAGAATATTTGAGCAAGCATCCAACTCCAGAGAGTTTAGTTGTACAGGCAGCAACTTCATCAAATAGGTCTGCTTACCATACTATTCCACAGGACAGGGATGATGAAAGATTTGATGCCATGTCAAAGAAGGTCTTTTCGGCATGTAGCATGGCGCTTAAATCTATTAACGGCACTTGCATGCTAGAAAGATTCAGCCATACACTTTGGTAGTGTGCTTCATCTGCTGCTGACTGCCTCCCGGAAGGAGAGGAAAGGGAAGCATTCTTAAACCTAATCAGGGATGGAAAGGATGCAATGTGCGAATCCCTTCAAACATGCATTGATTCTGCTGACCGTATCAGCAGGGCCATGGCGGCAAGTACCACAATCTGCAGATTTGCGTGGTTGCGGAAGTCTAGTTTTGCTCCAGATGTACAAGCTAGACTCTTGAACATGCGCTTTGCGGCACTTTTTATTTGGTAAAATGGCTGACAGCCTGGAGAGATTACAAACATCCAAGGAAGCAGCAAAATCTCTTGGGGCTGCAATCCGGCAGACTCTGAATCGCCCCTCAGGAGTTTCCTGGAGGGGTAGTTCCTTTCGCTTTTACTCTGCATTTGGAAAAGGCAGAGGACAGTCGGCTCAAAGGGGCCAGAAACGATTCACCCGTGGTGGACGGAGAAAAGGTACAAAAGCTGCAGCAGCAGGTGCCACTTTAGCCTCGGCATCTGTGTCAGCCACTTCAAAACCCCTCTGAGGTCTCCCCTCACAAGACACCAGTGGGGGGGCAGGTTAACTCAACATCTGGGAGAATGGCAAGCTATTACATCAGATGCTTGGGCATTGGAGACAGTTGCCCAAGGCTACTGCCTGCCCTTCCTACACACCCCTCAGTCATCCACCGGGGAACAACTCTTTGAAGTTTCCAGATACGCTCCTTATGCAGGAGATTAGACCTGCTAGAGAAGGGTGCCATAGAGCCGGTACCCGTAGCGCAGAGGAACAAGGGTTGGTATTCCCCCTACTTCCTAGTACCAAAGAAGGACGGAGGACTGAGACCCATCTTGGACTTGTGAGAATTGACCAAATTCCTCAGGAAAGACAAGTTCAAGATGGTAACTTTCTCAGATCCTTCAGGTCCTCCAGCTTCAGGACTGGTTGGTATCTCTAGACTTTCAGGATGCTTATTTCCATGTGCCAATCCATCTCAAACACAGGAAATATCTGAGGTTCGCAATTGGCAACTCACACTATCAATTTTGAGTTCTGCCATTTGGGCTGACCTCTGCCCCCGAGGGTCTTCACCAAGCTAATGTCGGTAGTGGCGGCAAGTCTGAGGGAAGGGATCCATGTCTACCCCTACCTGGACGATTGGGTGATCAGAACAGTATCTTCGGAAAAAGCTCAGATCCAGCTAGATTATGTCTGCCACTTCCTTCACAAGCTGGGCTTCTCCCTCAACTTAAAGAAGTCACAGATGATACCATCACAGAGACTCCAGTTCATTGGAGCGGTCCTGGACGCTTCCCTGGGGAAAGCCTCGCCACTAGAGGTGAGGGCTCAAGATATTCTGCAGATGGTCAACAAGTTTCAAAATGCCCAACGTCTTCCAGCCTTCGACTTTTTGAGGTAGCTAGGCCTCATGGCATCCTGCATCTTCCTGGTGCCAGAGGCTCGCCTGAGAATGAGATTCTTCCAGTGGGCACTAAGAACCCAATGGTCGCAATTCTCAGGAAGAATGTCGGATCTCCTTCAAGTCCCGGACAGAGTGGCTGAAGACCTTCAGTGGTGGGCCTGTCTGGAGAACATTTTGAAAGGCGAACAGTTTTGGCAACCATGGCCGGAGATAACAGTAGTCTCGGATGCCTCACTCACTGGGGACGGGGGAATCCCATGCCAGCGACGACCATCAGCGGTTGTTGGTCTCCATCGGAGTCCAGACTACATATCGACCTGTTGGAGCTGAGAGCAATCAGACTAGTGCTGAAAGCTTTTTTGCCTTCAGTACAGGGGAAAAATGTCCTAATAATGACGGACAACACCGTGGCCATGCACTACCTCAACAAAAGAGGCGGCGTAGGGTCACTGCCACTGTGCAGAGAGGCAATGCAGCTCTGGTTTTGGGCAATTCAAGAAGGAATCTCTCCATCAGCAGCTCACCTACCCGGAGAGAAGAACTTGACAGCTGACTCATAGCAGGCAGAGCACAGTCTCCCACGAGTGGGAGCTAGCTCAGGAAGTCCTTCAAGAGATCTTCGCCCTTTGGGGAATCCCTCAAGTGGATTTGTTCGCCACCAGCATCAACAGGAAGTGCGAATTTCCCCCGAGAGGAGCTCTAGGGCACGCGTTCGTAGTAGACTGGGAGTTTCCACTTCTGTACGCGTTTCCTCCAGTCCCTGTCATTCCTCAAATGATCAGGAGGTTGAGAAGATTCCGGAAAACTATGATCCTAATTGCCCTGGATTGGGCCAGGAGAACATGGTACCCGGACCTTCTGGACATGTCCACCTGCCCTCCAATTCATCTTCCGCAAAGGGAGGATCTTCTCTCGCAGAAGGGAGGTCAGGTTCTCCATCCAGACATCAGAACCCTCAACCTTCACACTTTCAGCTAGAAGGCCAGCAACAAAGACTTTATACCGCTGCTGTTGGAACAAATACTACAGCTGGTGTAGAGAAAAGACTATCGAACCCTTCTCATACAGTACACCAATGGTGTTATCTTTTTTACTCTACTTCAGATCTTCAAGTTGCTACGATCAAGGGTTACCTCCCAGCGCTGTCAATCTTTAAGCGCACTGCGGAGGAGCCTTCATATTTCAAATTACCCCAGGTAATCCAATTCCTGAAAGGGTTAACTAATGTTTTTCCCCCAAAGCCTTTTCAAGTTCCATTGTGGGACCTACATTTAGTCTTACATTTTCTGATGGGTACTCCTTTTGAACCACTCGATTCTTGTTCAGTACTGTTTCTCACTCTTAAAACAGTATTCTTAGTGGCTTTAACATCTGCCAGAAGAGTTAGCGAATTACAAGCTCTATATTGCAAACATCCTCATACAACCTTTCATAAAGACAAGGTTGTTTTACAAGTGAAGCCTAATTATCTCCCAAAGGTAGTTTCTGAATTCCACATTATGCAGAAAATAACTTTACCTTCATTCTATCCTCCTCCCCACCCAGGGAAAGAGGAAGAGAGGTTACATAGGCTGGATCCAAGGCGTGCTTTGAATTTTTATATCAGCAGACTTGCTAGGATAAGGCAAGCAGACCAACTGTTTGTAGGTTATGCAGCACTCAAATTAGGATTGCCAATCACGAAACAAACCATTTCAAGATGGATTATTTTAACCATTCTAGAATGCTACAAATTGGCAGAGAAAGAACCCCTTCAACATCGTAGGGCTCATTCAACCAGAGGTATCGCAGCCTCGTCGGCTCTCCAAAGAGGGGTTCTGATTCGAGACATTTGTGCGGCTGCCACATGGTCATCCGCACATACCTTTACAAGATTTTACAGCCTGGGTTCCTCCTCTAGCCAGGAGACAAGATTTGGGAAAGCTGTGTTACATTCTGTACATTCTTAAAAGGAAATATTCCAATTTAACTCCCACCTCCTCTTTACATCACTGCTTTGGGAGTCTATCAAAGATAAGGAATACGTCGGAGGACACAATCCCTCCGAAAAACAAGTTACTTCTTACATTGTAACGTTCTTTCGATGGGATGTTCCTCCGATGTATTCCTTATCGCCCCTCTCATCCATCCCTGCAGTAAAACTTCCCTTGTAGTTGCAGCTTACGCTCCTTGAAGGTCAATAACCAATTGATGCACAGCTAATTTTAAGCTTCAAAACGGAACTGAGCAACGGATGCTGCGTGAGTCTATTTATACACAATGACGTTGTCGCTGATATGGAGGCTGTCTAGGGACACCAACTCGAGGGACGTCGACGCGCAGCGCCCTCTACTGAGAAAAATTCTGAGGCCAGCAAGCTGGAATGGATAACATCAAAGATCATGAATACGTCGGAGGAACATCCCATTGAAAGAACGTTACAAGGTAAGGAGTAACTTGTTCTTCTTAAAGATGATAGTGTCAGTCAGGGCATATTCCACCCTGTTCCTTGGCTTTGAAAGCAACTGAAGGCTTTTTTTCGTGTGCAGCCTACATTCTAGATATCTTGTGGGATCTAATGAGGTTTCTACATATAGAACAACCTCCAGGACCTTCCCAGTATTTAAAACGGCATTATGGGGTTTTTTAAAATGGAAAACTGTTTTTGGAGGGCAGATACACCATATGGAAAACAAACCAGGATAAATTGGGAGGGCTAGGCTACTAGGCAGATTATGGAGACTGGTGCATGCCGGTGGCTTGGGTAACTCCTTCCAGAGCTTTTTCACCATATGTTACATTTAACATTTTTGTTTCAGCAGTACCTGCAAGGGGCACCCCTCCCTCCCCTCTGTTCTGGAAAACTTCCCTTGTGAAAAAGTCATGCCCACGTTATCCAGTACTTGCTTTCTCCGCTTCAAGTAAATCGAACCAGGATTCTTTCACATACCATATCCACAGAAAACACATGTCTCCTTAAGGATCTGGGTATTCACTTCCATGCTCAGTAAGTGGATTCCACTGGTGGTCTGCTTGGTAGTGCACTATCAAGGCCATCCCAACAAGCCTTCTATTCAGGACATTGGGGTCAGTCCCCTGATAGCTTTACATTGTGACAGCTGGTGGTGATGACCAGATTGTGAACCAAAAGCAAAATACTGATTCAGCACCACAACATATGTGACACTGGAAACTCCCTACTTCTCTTTTCTCTCCCATCCCTCCAATCCCCTGTGACTAGGTCTGATAAACACTTCTGATTGCCCTCTTTCCTGCTTCCCGCTCCCAAGCAATGTAATCTGTTTTCAATCTGTAGACAAATTCCTTAGCAATCTCTGTGACAGGCCTTAAACACGTTAAATCATTTGGGAAGGATTATTTTTTTTTTTAAAACCCACTGTAAAGATACCGGTGGGGGGGGTCTGTACTTCTGCTCTCTATATGGTAGAGGAGGGGCACAGAGGACCCCAGCCAAGATTCTCTATAAGGTAGCAATGGACGAGCAATCTAGGCCTAGCTTCTCAGGAGGTGATGCAGGCTGGTTCTTAAGTACAGTGTAGTCCCCAAACCCCCACAAAGGAATGTCCACACACTGTATTACTGAAAACAGTCTTTATATAATTAATATTCAAAGGTATGTACACGATCACAATAACGCACTTTGTACTTGGAAATCAACAATGGTAAATATATACAATTATAAAGTGGTACCACCAATATTATCAGATATCATTCAAGTGCATCAACTATACTGTTAGAATGTCACACAGATCAATAACAAGAACACCAGCAATAGAGATAGGAAAGAACACAAGATGGTTGAAACAATAGGCAGATTTCTGGCCCCTACCACTAGACAGTTCTGTGTGGAGATCTCTCCCCCCCCCCGCCCCCCCCAACCCCACCCCACCCCACCCCACCCCACCCCACACCTGGGCAACCTGTAAAACAAAGATATATAACACAAGCCCAGTCCAAATATTGCTCAATAGTCTTGTTCTCGCCTATGTTTTTACCCCCCCCCCCACCCCCCAAAATGTACCTGGTGGAGTAGAGTTCTTCGAAGAAGCGTCGACGGATCCTTCTTGAGTGACTCCCTTTAAAGCACGAGCCACGGATCGTCGAAAGGCTTCGAAGAAGGTGAACTTGGCGTCGACGAGAAGTTCGAAGGTGCCGAGACCACGACGTCGATCCAGGCGGTGCTAGTCAGCGACGTCCTGCGAGGATGATTTGTGCGGGGCACCCTTGGCGATTGATTGTTCAGGGCTGCAAAGAGTTTCAGAAGAACTGTGGCCCAGCAAGGGCGTTGAGTCGTTGAAGTCTTTGGCCTTCAGGTGGCGTGAAAACCACCGGCGGATTCTCCTCAGCGCGTTGGTTGTCCTCAACTTTCTCCGGCGGGACAAAGCGGTCGACGTTGCAGACAAGGGAGTCCTTTGATTCAAATGTTCTTAGGCAAATCCTGGGGTGTGACACATACTACAGCCCGTTCCTGAAACTAAAACCTCAGGCACTGTTGGACAGGGCCTTTCGGACTGACATCGAGGAGGCAATAGACTAATACTGTACAGTAAACTCTGGGTCTGTCCCTACACAAGCCACCCTCTGGGAGTCATTTAAAGCTTATATCAGGGGAGTGGCCATTTCCAAGGAGTCTGGGATTCTCAGGGCCATCCACAGGGACCTCTCAATAAGCAAATCTACTCTCTTCCCTAGAGGCCCAATATGCTCTACACCATTCACTGACCACTCTAGCAAGCATCAGGACGGAACTGGATACCTATCGCTCTCACACTGAAAGGGAGAAGACATTGTAGACACTCCTGGGTTGGTGAGATAATATGGAGAGGGCAAGCGCCCTTGCCGTGTCCTGGCCGGCTTACTTTGTCAGGAAATGGGCTCGCCACACATCCCGGCTATTGAGAAGCCAGACTGCTCTCTGGCTACTCTTACTGGAAATCAACGACAAGTTCCGTCGTTCTACTCCGCTTTATACACAAATGCCGACACCCTATCAGAGTCGGACATAGATTCATATCTCAATACCCTCCCTCGCTCTGTTCTCTCTAAAGACACTAGCACCACCTTAGATTCCTCTATCACACTAGAAGAACTATCTGAAGCCATCGACTCAATGGGATCGGGCAAAAGCCCCAGATCCAACGGTTTCCCTATAGAGTTTTACAAACAATACAAATCTCGGTTGGTCCCCATCTATTAGCGCTATGGGAAGAATCCTGTACATCAGGCACGCTGTCGCCCACCCTCCGTGAGGCCATTATAACCATATTACTTCATCCCGGCAAATCTCCCACCCAATGCGGGTTGTACCTTTCTCTCTCACTCATAAATTGCGATGTCAAGATATATGCTAAGGTGCTAGCCATGCGATTACTCCCTACATGCCTCACATAATGCACCTAGACCAGTCTGGGTTCATTCCTGGCTGCTCCACTTCTCTAAACCTGCGTCGCCCCTTCAACATCCTCAGCAGGATCGATCCACACACTCTGACCGTTGCGGCTGCTCTATGCAGAAGGCCTTCAACTCTGTGTCTTGGAGCGATCTGTGGAGAGTACTTGTAAAATGTAACTTTGGACCCCGATTTCTCTCGTGGGATAAACTACTCTATTCACACCCAGTGGCTAGGGTTCGCACAGAGGGTATGTGCTCGCCCCCATTTTGCATATCTCTAGGCACGAGGCAGGGATGCCCCTTACCCCCGTTAATCTTTGCCATTGCCATGGAGCCCCTTGCGGATAGAATACGTCAGGCGCACTCGCACTGAGGTCTGCGACTCCTGGGCACTTCTGACATTTCCCTGTACGCGGACGACTCCCTAGTTTTCATTCGCTCACCTGAAAATAATATAGACCATTTGTGGGATGTGGGGGATGGAATTGCGCTAAACACAATTAGGCTAAGAGACAACTATCGAAATACAGTATTTTAATGGTTTGGAATGAAGAACAGCCGACACGTGTTTCGACACTTGCGTCGTCTTCAAGGCTGGATGGTTAAACCACATTCAAGTATCATGTACAATAGACGATAACATAATACATCAGCATATATGGCAATAAAAGGTACAAAATTAAATAACAGATTTGTGGTACAATCACAAAAAAGACATATCCAACATGAAAAAATGAATGAATAAATGAGGAACATACCATATCCGGTAAGAAGGGTAGGACAGCAGTAATGGATCAATATAGGCACATCGCAAAAGGAACAACGATATGGAGAATGTACATGAGCATAATTGTAATCAATACAGTATCATCAAGTGTAGTTGGTGCCACACACACCCTTGCAAGGACTCCATACAAATCACGCACCAGCACAGTACCATAAGTACGAAGTAGTGTCAAGCCAAAAAAGTAGTCCGATCGGTACTGGTGCCGATAGTCATCAAAGGAAAAAATAATAAATATATGGATGGCACCCTTGAAAGAAGTTGCACGATCAATACAAAAGGTACTGAGGAAAATGGCTAGATCCAGGCACAGCGTCCATTGAAGAGTCGCCAAATCCAGTGAAGTGATCAATACAAAGCAACCCAAAACCAAAGTGTCAAATGTACCATATAGGTCAGTATAAAATGGTGTAACCAATAAAGATACGCTTACCATAAGGATTTAGAAATGGCCAATGAATATGGGAAACCTGTTGGAACATGACCGAGAGTGAATTAGTAATGGATGCCAGGACATACCTGGAATCAACTGAAAAAGAGAGAACGATAACTGTCGAAACTTACCACACTGGAAATTGGTGGGTAAGTACCCGTTAAAGAATGTATATCTTGATTCAATATGAAAAGCCAATTGGCTGGGACGAATATATTGCCTGCAAAAAGTAGCATAATAAATGAGAGATGGGAACACAGAACCATCAGTTGACGGCCACGAGCAGGAAAGAAAAGGAATATAAACTCACTCGGTAAATCGAGTATGGAGCAAATTAAATGAGACAAATCCAGCTAATGCTTACCAGGGTTGCTCTAAAATACTGATAACCGCCGCGTACGTAACGGAATCAAACCATGTGAGTTAGCACTAATTGCAGATGAGTGCTGGTGAGTGAAAAAGCATGGGGGAATTGCAACAGTGATATCTGACCGCACCAACATAATTACTAGCAGATTGATAAGCAAATTGATACACTTAAACAACAGTACATTCAAATTTATTCCAATACAGGCCGGATTCATAGAAAAACATGCATCTTGTGGTCAGAATTTAGTCCACGAGTGCTACAACGCAGTAGACAGATGAGTTTAGCTTCCATCTGCTGCAATTTCAATTGAAGATTCCCGCCCCTTTTCCCCTTATGCGCTCATTAATCCAATGAAGCGCAAATCAGAGGTTAAATCCAATTGATGTTCAGCCTGCCGGTTAACTGCTAGAGGGGATTTTGGTTCACACATCCGGAGACTGGTCAAGTGTTCTCTAATACAGATTCTGAGTTGACGTATGGTACTTCCCACGTAAAGTTTGCCACAAACACATATGATGGCATACACCATGTGGGTGGTTTTACAGTTGATGAAATCCCGTATAGCCACTTGAGATCCAAACTTATCTGTAAAAGTTTGACATTTGGGATGGGCCCAAGGACACTGACTGCAGTTTCCACACTTGTGAAAACCAGCCGGTTGTCGTAGCCATAAGGGGTTGGCCACTTTATTCTAAAATAAATGACGGACTAACCTGTGATTTGATAGGTGATATCGAAAAAGTAAATTTAGGTTTGGGTGTCAAAAAAGGTTCAAGGTCTTTGTCGAGTCTCAGGATGTGCTAATGTTTAGCAACCATTTTGTACAGAATTGAGGAGTCTGTCATAAATGGGGTAACCAGAGAGATGTATTGTAGGGAATCTTTAGATTTTGGCACCTTGTTCAGGAGGTCAAGCTGAGTGACATTAGTGAATTTGGCGTATGCTTCATCAATGACTGCATTTTTGTAGCCTCTGTTCAAAAAGCGCTGGTTAATATTACATTCCATGTCATAATCTATAGGACGCGTGCAGTTGCGCCTTGCTCTATGAAATTCTCCTGTTGGAATATTGTTAATAGTCGTACGCTGGTGATTGCTTTGTGCTGCTAACATAGAATTGACCTCAGTAGGCTTCCTGTAGGTACTGGTCAGACGTTGTTGACCTTCTACAAAGATCTGCAAGTCCAAAAAGTCAATTTGTTTGGAATCACATGTACTAGTTAAGCTGATCCCAAATGAGTTGGTGTTAGCAAAAGTGAGAGTCATTAAAAGCATCTTCAGTGCCTTTCTAAAATCAGAAAGTTGTCATCTATGAAGTGTCGCCAAGTGATGATATTGACAGCAAACTTGGTTTGGTTCAAGATATGGGTTTCTTCATAGTATGCCATAAAGAGATTGGCCAGTGAGGGAGCAAATTTGACCCCCATGGCCACCCCTTTCAATTGGAGATAAAATTGATAATTGAAAATGAAGACATTGTTAGCTAGAACAAATTGTAGAAATTACTTTAGCATAAGGACATGTTCAAGATATGATGCCGAGCTATTTCTAAAGACATAGTCGAGTGTGTGCAAAGCTAAATCATGATTAATGTTGGTATACAAGGCAACAACGTTAATGGTGACTAACAAGTAGTCTGATTGCCATGTGATGGCAAGAATGTCTTGGAGAATATGGGTACTGTCTCTGATGTAAGAATTCATTTGGACTACAAGCGGTTTGAGTGCCTAATCCAAATATTTTGATATGCCTTCTGTAGCCCAGTTAATTCCGCTCATTATCTGCCGACTTCAGGCAAGACCTCAAAAGATTTATGGATCTTGGGCAAAAAATACATTGTAGGTAAGGTGGGATCTTTGATCAGTAAAAATTCCTTTTCCTCATCAGTCAGATAACCTTTGGTGTACCAGCAATCAATTAGCTCAGTTAGATCTGATACAACCCGTTTGCTAGGATTGGATTTAAGTACCAGTTAACACCCGGGGGTATTGAGGTGTTTGAGGCCCATAGTAATAGTCACAAGTATTAAGTATGACAATATTGCCCCCCTTATCCGCCTCTTTAATCACAATGTTGGTGTCATTGGCTAATTCTCTTAGAGCAGTTTTTTGATTGTTAGTAAGATTGGATTTCCAATAGGGTTTGGAGCGCCTGTCTAGATATTGATGAATGTCTCGAGTTATTGCTTGACTGAAAGTCTCATTGACGTTGTCACCAGTAAATTGTGGAGTGAATTTAGATTTCGATTTTAGTTCCCTAAGTTCCAAATTAAGTGGATTGATTTCCAAATCATGAAAGACATTTGAAGGGTCACTGCTGGCCTCTTGATCCAAGGTTTCAATGGCTCTCAGATCTCCAATACTGAGAGTGCTCGGGGGATCCAGTTTGGGCTTGGGAGTATACATAGTCACCTGTGTAGCAAAGAACTTTTTTAGCTTGAGTTTTCTCAGAAATGTGTACAGATCTACCTGGAAGTTAACAAAATTGGTACAAACACTGGGTAAAAATGATAAACCTTTATTCAGGGCAGTCATTTCCTGAGCAGATAGGGTACGTTTGGAAAGGTTAATTACTAGATCAGCATCAGTTATTGTCCCAAATGTTTTTTGGAGCGAGTTAAGATACCCGGACGGGCCTGGTCTTTGTCCGAACTGCCGCTTCCGCTGCCGCTTGCCCCCCGAACCCCCCACCGCCCCTCCAAACCCCCGATATGTTTGGTAAAGTTGGAGTAAATACTGTGGGAGTTTTGGTGAAACGAACTTGTTTGGTATTGGCAAATCTGACATTTCCCTTCTTGTCATGTCTAATTTCTCCTAAAAAATGTTTTCCTTTTTGGTTGGTTGTTTCAGTAATTGGTGATTCGTTTGTCAGTGATTCACTGGGTTCTGTTTCAGAATCAGGATCTGAACTAGTGGGAGTGGTATTAGCTGAAGTATTAGCAGAAGTAGGTTTAGAACCAATGTTGATATCATATTTGGATTGAAATGTGTAAACTCTATCCTGACGCTAATCTTTATCATCCCGGAAAAACTTTCTGCATTTTTGCATTTTAATCTCATCTTGATACTCTACTAGAATTTCGTGCATCTTTTCAAAATTCTTTTGTTTAGTTTCTTCAGCATTGGGCATTTTGGAGATTTCTTCTTTGAGTTCCCGGATTTGAGCAAGTACTCTTTTATGCTCTCTAGTAGCATGAACAATGAGTAACTCTAACGTTACACCATTTTATACTGACCTCCATGGTACATTTGACACTTTGGTTTTGGGTTGCTTTGTATTGGTCACTTCACTGGATTTGGCGACTCTTCAATGGACGCTGTGCCTGGATCTAGCCATTTTCCTTAGTACCTTTTGTATTGATCCTGCAACTTCTGTCAAGGGTGCCATCCATATATTTATTATTTTTTCCTTTGACTATCGGCACCACTACCTATCGGACTACTTTTGTGGCTTGACACTACTTCTTCGTACTTATGGCACTGTGCTGGTGCGTTATTTTCATGGGGTCCTTGCGAGGGTGTGTGTTGCACCAACTACACTTGAAGATGATACTGTATTGATTACAATTATGCTCATGTACATTCTCCATATCGTTGTTCCTTTTGCGATGTGCCTATATTGATCCGTTTCTTCTGTCCTACCCTTCTTACCGGATATGGTATGTCCCTCATTTATTCATTCATTTTTCATGTTGGATATGTCCTTTTTTGTGATTGTATCACATATCTGTTATTTAATTTTATACCTTTTATTGCCATATATGCTGATGTATTATGTTATCGTCTATTGTACATGATACGTGAATGTGGTTTAACCATCCAGCCTTGAAGACGACGCAAGTGTCGAAACACGTGTCGGCTGTTCTTCATTCCAAACCATTAAAATACTGTATTTTGATTGTTGTCTCTTAGCCTAATGGTGTTTAGCGCAATTCCACCCCCCACATCCCACAAATTGTTATTATAGTATCCATCTGTGTGACCAGGTTGACCGGGATTGGACTGCTGCTCACACCGCCCCTTAGATTTCTTTCTTTTTTTAGACTCCAATAAGTGATAAATGGCGCACAGGTACCGTGTTGCGAGTCCACAAACCTTGTGTACCCTGAAAATAATCTAGCCCCGATCCATGGGGACGTGCTGCGTTTTGGGGAGCTCTCTGGGCTTAAGGTTAATTGTAGCAAATCAACACTATTTCCTTGATCTGACGCTACATCTGCCCCTGCTGACCTCATGGTCTTTGCCTGGGCACAATCACGCACCCACGAAGTCTTGTTCAACTCCCGTTTCAAGCTGATACAGTTCAAAATTCTACACAGATACCACTATACCCCATAGCGACTTCGCCATATGTTTCCAGATCACTCACCCTCCTGTCCCAGGTGTAAATCCAATGAAGCTACCTATATCCACATGACTTGATCCTGCCCCTCCCTCAATTCTGGTCTGATGTATCCTCCACAACCTCATCCATCCTGTCCACGAGTTCACCTCAGGATATGTCTTTTCCATGACTTCACGGGCCTACATCGTGATTCCCGGAAACTCGCAGGGATATGCATTCTCTTAGCAACACGCTGTATCTTACTGTGCTGGCTTCGGCATTGAGCACCCACGCATGCACAGTGGCGATCAGCTGTCACCAGGGCCTCTGACATAGAGGAGGCCTGGTCATTCCAACCGCCACCAGCAGCCAGACCCAGAGATGTATGCCCCAGATTCCGCTCTTACCTGGCAGCTATATCCTTGGAATCGGATACCTCCTCCCCTCCACGATCCCCACTGCCAAATGATCATACTTGAATGTCTGCTCAATTCTTGTCATGCTATGTATCGGCCATTAACCACCAATGTGTTTGTGCCACAACCCTACCTGTTGTTGCAAGTTCATGGTCTGTATAATGCCTATCACTTATGTTACTATTTGTAACCTACTGCTTGCCTTGACGTGTGTTGTGAAGCGTAATAAAATAAAGTTTAAAAAATAAAATAAAATGTCCAGTATGTTATGGGGTGGGGTTGTTGTGGGGGGGGGGGGCATTGCTATGTTTTTCCTGGGAGTAAATAGCCACTGATGAATGAATACCTTTAAATTATAACTTCTTTGTACCAGTTACTGCTTTCCCCATTACCTGCGTCTTCACCCCACTGCCTCAACCCTGTTTCTCAAATCGGGAGGATTGGATTTAAAAAATTGACTGAACATAAGGGCCATAGAGGGAGACGAACCTTTTCTGTGTGGAAAAGGAAAACTGTGCAGGTCTTGTCTTTTTTTCTGATGCTTGTTAATATGCTTAGAATCATATGCTGTGCATATAGTCTGACATCCAGGGGTCACCATGGAGTATTACATCTTGTCTTTTGAGAATTCAAAGGGTGCGTCGACATGGGCGTGCCTGTAACACTATCCCTATGTGACGTGTAGTGTACCGTACCCAAAATCCCTCCCGAGTCGAAGTCCCTCAGATGGTGTTTTTCCACCCAGCATACTGGTCGCCTTATGCAGAGTTCGTCCGGAGACATTGCTAGTGTTATCCTCGACCTTTGGTCATATATTGTTAGTTTTTTAATATTCTACCGTCCCTTTCATCGACGGCTGTTTCCAGGTCTCTGCCGCTTTGACGGACAGTGTTCCGGTCGGCGCTGCCGATCATGTGGCCGGGTCTTCTGGCCAGCCTACACAGAAGGGAGAGTGGTGTTAGGGTGGACATTTCCTTTTCTGAGAATGCCTTTCCCTTTCCACTTTGTTCCCTGGGTCTTTTCATCACTGTTCATTTCCTCAGCTATGGAGAGGGCTCCGTTTAGGTTTTGTCCTTCTTGTAAGGCCAAATTCCCTTGGAAGGATAAACACTGTAAATGTAATCGGGGTTTGCCCCTTAATCAAGATGAGGCGTTTTGTGCAGCTTGCATGCTTCTGCGCCGAAAACTCTGAAAGAGCGCTGTTAAGCCGTGGGTGGCCTACGGAATGTCGCAGGCCGATTCTAGTTCTCCCGCTGCCACAACCGCCGATTGTGACGGTCTGAGTGACGAACAAGCCTCTGATTCGGAGGTGATTGACCTCTCGGCAGAGCACTCTGTGTCGTCTGTCCCCGGTCCTGCTAGGCAAGACTCTGGTCCTGCTATGGGGACTGTACACCCCGGCGACAGACACACACGTTTCACATACTAAAAACACAACCCCGGGGATGTCTTTGATGAAACAGTTGAAGCGGTGCATAGCACCAACGGGCACACTGATCGGCAGCCTTCCCCAAAACCGCTGGTGCGTCTTGCGACTGGGCCCCCTAAATCGAAAGGCGCTGCCCCAATATTCAGGAATCTGTCGAGGCACATCGGAAGAAAGCATCCATTGCCGATAAGACCCTGATTCTGCTGAATGTAACTGCGCAACTAGAGGCCCAAACTTTAAAGCTTCTCGATTCTGAAGTGATTCCCGAAAGCATCGCTAGGATCATTTCGGCAGATTCTCAGAAGCAACGGTCCAAGGATTAATTGAAACCCAAGGAATTATCGAAATCCAAAGATGGGCCGAAGGATTCATCGGAACCCACAGACAAAAGGACACACGTCAACCATGGTCCCCCAAAAAGACTTTTTGAAAGGCACTGGAGGGATTTCTTCAACGTTAAAGGAGAACTCTCGACGTTTGACGACAGAAGATCCACTACAAGAGCTCTTTCCGTCCCTGGATCACTCTGGTTCATCTGTTTGGATCAGAGAAACATTTGAGGGATGCATGGACAGGCAGGAGAATTTTGTAGAACTCTGAGAAATCCACACCCAAAAGATCTAGGGAGGGAAATCCCCCTCTCCCTGTGGCTAAGCTTCAGAGAGTCTTTGACCCTACTCAAGATGAAGGAGAAGAGGAATATATTTGACCTCACTGAGGAGGAGGCTCAAGATGAAGATCCCTTTGCCAACTCTGAGGTTCATTTGGACCGCATTGAGGGATGGGGAGTAGACCTCGACCCCATTGATCCTTGCCCTTGGCAGTCACCTACTCCAACACCGGAACCTGATGCCTTGTGCTTGGACTCACCTCCAACCACCCCCCACTCGACAGGCCCCCCCCCCCCCCCCCCGGTCAACGATCAAATAGCGTTCACCGCCGTTTGGAGAAAAGCAGCTGAACATTTCAATATTGCTACCCAGAGGCTGTACCTGAATCTGATTTTGTGGAGGACATTTTAATGAAAAACCACCAGCCAGCCAAGCTAAATTTGAGTAAGAAGCAGTTGGCCACTTCTTTATTAACGCCTGCTCTTACCAGAGCAGTAGATCCTAGGGTAGAAACTTTTTCGACCCTCCCCCTCTTATCCCCTTTACATCAAGGGGTCATTCTACTCCAGATTCGCTGGTAGTGACAACTAACAGGAAGAGAGCAGGGGTTCACCTATCTACTGGGGAGGCACTCCCTGACGAGGAGTGTAAGATTTTACGCTCTGGGGAAAAGGGTTGCTGCGGCTTATTCCACCCGCATCACATACAACCTTGTTGGCCAGCTATACTGATGCAGAATGGGCCATGCTAGAGGAGGGCCTTCAAGAAGTCCCTGAACCGCTGAGAGCAGTTTGCTCTCCACAGTAACAGAAGGCATGCAAGTTAACCAGAGTATACTAAAGAATACTTTGGATGTAGCAGAGACAGCTTGCAGGTCATTGGCTCAGGGTACCCTCCTGAAGAGGCACGCATGGTTAAGGAACTCTGGTTTCAAACCTGAGACCCAGGCTTTACTTATAAATAAGCCAGTGGAAGAAGCTAATTTATTCGGAAAGGCAGTGGATGAAGCCTTCGAAACTTAGGACTCGATCAAATCGCCCAGAGACCTTCACAAAGAAGGGGGAGCGGGAATAGATGTTCCTTTCGTGGCCAACGTTTCCCTCAAAACCAATACGGCTCGGGAAATAACTGGTCCTCTCACGAAGGAACCAGCAGCTACACCACCCCATATCCCACAAAGGGGCAATGATTTGGCCCAGTAAGGGGCCGGAATTCTACCCCTCGACATTCCCCGGCCTCGGGACAAAAATGACCCGCAGATCCAGGTCCCCTCTTATGCATCCTCGGTTGTGGGCCGGCTAACATAATTTCTTCAAGCATGGGAGGGAATAAATACAGACCAGTGGGTATTCAAGACCGTTGCCCACGGGTACTGTATAGAATTCTGCTGGACCCCCCAGTTCAGACCGTCAAGATAAAGACGCCAGAACATCTGCACATCCTGCTAAAAGAAGTAGAGACCCAGCAGGAAAAGGGTGCTATAGAAGTCGTACCTCTTCTACAGGTAAACAAGGGTATTTATTCAGTGTACTTCCTTGGATCTCACCATGCGCCCTGTACTAGATTTGCGCCCAGCGAACATATGTGTCAAACCCCAAAAATTTCGTATGGTCACCCTGCTAGAGGTAATTCCCCTGCTCACACAGGGGGATTACATGGCAACATTGGACATGAAAGATGCATACTTTCATATTTCAATGTTGCCAGCGCACAGAAAATACCTCAGGTTCATGATACAAGACAGCACTATCAGTTCAAACTACTACCCTTCGGCATAACCTCTGCACAGGGGTATTTAGAAAGGTACTGGCAGCAGCACACCTGTGCAGGCAATCCATCCCAGTTTATTCTTACCTCGATGACTGGCTCATAACAGGGGACTCCTATGAGGCATATCTATCAAATTCCCAAAAACCAATAGACCTTTGGTTCAGCCTGGGATTCTCCCTCAACGAGAAGAAATCCAGCCTAGACCCCAGTCAAGTCAAGCAGTTCCTAGGGGCTCTAATTTGAACAAAGGACAGCCTCGTCTTCCCCTCCGCGGGTTTAAAACATGCTTTTTCTGATCCCTCAATATGTAGCCAGTGGAGAGGTGACGGTACGCAAGGCTATGCGACTGTTTTGAATGATGGTGCCATGCATTTATTTGGTTCCTCACGCGCGCTTGCGTCCAATGCAGGAGTGGCTCAACAGCCAGTGGTGTCAGGCCAGCGGACAATGGGACGATCTAATGGTTGTCTCGCCAGCCCTCGTTCACTCGCTGTGGTGGTGGTCGAGGTTCGAGAGTCTTACTTTTCCTTTATGGCACAAATGATCACAAAATACACAATCGGCTCTCTCGAAACAGGAATCTTCTGGGAAGTCTCAGTTTGGATTAATATGTGTTAGCTGAAATAGGTCCTGGGTAAAATTGTTAACTGTAGGAGCTTGAAACATACATTTGGAGAAAACATTTTATCATGCAAACATCCTTCCCCAAAATCGGAGGCTATGTACTTATCCCATTTTGCTCACGTTGAGTCATGAGATGCTAGCATGGTTACATTTTGGTGAAATACCGTAACTTGTCTGTGCCCATCAGACAACACTGACATTGTGTGTTTCAGGACAGATGCTGGTTGCTCGGTGGGATAATCCAACCAAATGTTTCTGTGGCGGCTTGTAGCTTTGAGAATGTCAGTAACTGACTGGCTGGAATGCAGCCATTTTACCAGATGTTTATGAACAGCATAAATGTGCTTGTTTCCAGGCAGTTACAACCCTTTGCTTTCCAGATACGTATTTCTCATGCTGATAGTGCTATGCATTCCACCTTGTTGGTTGGAATTCCATCTGGATCATATGGCAGCCCAAGCTTAATTTGTCTTTCCTATCCAATATCTGGAAAGTGGTTTCAATCTATTCTAGGAATTGTTCTCTTGCACTTTAGTGCAGCCTTAAAGAAGCACTTGTGTGGCGTGCACCTTGCACAGTGCTTAACATCTCATGCTCTTATTATGCTTGTCCCTGTACCCATTCAATTGCATACTGTAGTTTGTACAGCTTTGTAGTTTTTGAAGTCTAGGAACCACAATTCTCTAAAATATAGCAACTGCAGACTCTTAAGACTCGCCCTCAAAGGTTTACCTTCCCAAAGCAATTTTATGGATTTCTTAAATTCTTCAGAACTAGGATGGATTGATACATTGCATACTAAGTAGCAATACCGTCTTTGCCAGTGGTAACCTTCCCACCATAATTATTACTTTATCATGCTCTCTATTCCTACCATCTTCCAATGTGGGTTATGTTGAAGCAGGTCTCCCTTCCTTTGAATGACAGACTTGAATTTCTTGTTACCTAAACCCCTGTGAGGCCCATAGAATCTGTAGATGCAGTCAGACGCTGTCCCACCTGTAATATACATGATTTGACCCAGTGCATTCTAGTCCTTTAATTCCAGAATTCTCCCCTTTGTCCAGCGTCACTACGAATACCCTTTCAGATCTTTGCATGTAGCGGAGTGCATGTCTGACAGCGATATCACCTGAGGGTACCTCTGCCATCGGCATTCGGAGGTCCTAAAATGTTCACTGATTCTGTCTGCCATTGGCTTTGCTGTTAACGCAAAGAGGAGCGGGGCACCTGTGTAGTGTTCCCTGCTGCTGCAATTTCCACTTTTAGGAGTAAGCTGCCCAATCCGCACAGTGGTTTGCACTAGAATAGTTTTAACCCATCCACTCATAAAAGCCTAAACCTATGCATCACCTGGAGAATTTGCTTGCAACTCAGAACGCAAGCACATTCTCTGCATCTAGACTCACCACCGACATAGCAGGGCAAGAATAATTCAAGTTGCAAACTGTTAGCCAGCCATAAAATAGTCAAGCACCACCTCCAGTCTATACATAAACACAGCACACCATTTCGGTATCCCTACATATTATCCCCACCAAACATATCGCTGTACATATGGTAGTTTGTCTCGCCATAGGCAATATTTTGGGGGGGATAATTTGTGGGGGTGGCGGGGGTGTCCCCCACAGGGTCCATGGCTCAATATCGCCAGAAATAAATATGGCTATTTTTGTATCGCAATATTTTTGCGGGTATATTCACATGGAACCACCATTTCTTACTCTTCAAGAGTCAAATATCACTAGCCAATGGCTAGTGGGGAGTGCTGATTTTGCACCTTGGCCACAGGTTCTTCGGCCATTAGGTTCTGCTCTAAGACTGGAAGCAGTCTGCAGAGGTACATGGTGGTATTGCTATTCAGCATAAAGCCACACTGTTCAGTGCAAGTCTGATGTGATCACCCCTGGGAAGCGCTGCGCCACCACATCACTGAATATTTTAGCATCAGTCGTCATTGATCACAAAAGTCTACAAGATGCTGGTAATCTGATCCTTGCCCAGCTTTAGCAATACCACCATTACAACCCATCTTATGGTTGGTAGCTGTCCTATTCAGTGCACTGGAACACCCTCAGTAGCCTCTGCACTAAATAGCTCCTATAAGCTTTAGAGAACTCTGGTGGCAGTCCATCATTTCCTGTGCTCGTATCTAAATCCATATGCTTGATTGCCTGTTCAATTTCTGTTGCTGCAATTGGTTGATCTATTGCCTCCACCACCCCAAACTCTAGGACTGATTGGTGTGCTTCTGATCAGTAATCTTCAATGTGCTTAGGTTCCACTGTCGCTCCTTAAAATGTGCTATAAAAATCAATAAATATACACTTGATTCCCTTCCGACTCTACTGGGTTATCCGATCGGCTACCTTCAGAGGTTCAGTGGCTCAAATTCCCCTTTCCTTCCTCAGCAAACATGCTGGCTTATACCCTCCCTCATGTTGGTACACAACATATTGGGTGTAGTTTTTACAGGGTGCAAAATGTGCACTAGCCATTGTCTAGTGATAATAGACTCTTGGCGGGTAGAAAATGGCGTGCTCTGTGTATATGTGTAGAATTGAGGTGGCGACCGACTTTTTATGACTGGCTAGTAGCATGCAACTTGACATTTTTACATCTGGTTGTACCTGTGCATGTTTCCCCGACACCTTGTGTAATATGTATATGAGGGTGTGTACTCTTTAGGGGAGGGTCTGCACCTCTGCCTCCGTCAACTCTGTGAGCTTACTACCTTGCTTCACTTTTTTTGCTCATAACATTTTACCTTGGCCAACAATGTTTCTCTCAACCCAGACATCACCATGCATACCTAAACACCCCCCACCAGATACTGTATCCTTGGCCATTTTTCTGCCTTCATGGAGTATCCACCGCAAAAGCACGTGGTGATTGATTGGAACGCAACCACCCCAGTACTCGACCATTTATTAGAAATAATGCTTTGTGGTTGGCCAGGACAAAGTCTATCTGGGTGAATATGCTATGCGCAGGGAAAATAAAAGAAGTAATTCTGCCACTTTGGATGGTGCAAAAGACCTTCTGGACTTCTAAACCTCCACTGTGTAATTCGTGAAGATGTGTCCCAATGTTTTGTTAACGGTTGGTCCCTTTGAGTCTGGCTTCCTGCAGGATTGAGTCACTGACTTCATTTAGGACTCTTGCAAAATTGACATGATACTGGGCATACTGAATCCGGTCTCTTTGTGCCCTCATCTACAAGGCACGAGGACAGTCTTTCGGGCCTGACCACGTTCCTTAGCATTTTCTCCACAAAACTCTGCTGCGGCCCTCCAAACCTTGAGGAAAGCCAACTAGCGGCAAGTTATGCTGCAGCAAGTTTTCATCTGCATCCTCTACTCTTGCTTCTAGTGATGTAGTCTAATTCACCAAGTATTACACTTGCTTTTGTTCATAATGGCACCTTCTGTGTGTTCAAGCTTTTCTCAGCATCACTGACCCTTTCCAAATACCTTTCTCATGTCTTGTCTCGCCAATTGTACCTCAGCAGCCACTGATCATATGCTGGATTTAAGTACTGATCTTGAGTCCTGTATTGCTTGCAGTAGAGCCACACCAGTCACTTTGTTTCCCCAGCTGCATCCAGGGTTCACTGCAGTTTCAGTCAGCAAGTTTTAACTGTTGCGACCTTGACCTGTGTATCACCAATACTCGCACATCGATCTGGCGGCACTAGCCCCCCCCCCTTCCCTCCTGATGGTTGTCGCTTTAGTTCACCAGTGTATCTCTAAATTGCCTTTTCTGGTGAATCCTATAGTCATGTGCTCTTTGCTGCCCTCTCGTCATAATCTGCCCCTCTGAATCCTTACCGGTTGAATGACGAACATCTTTCTGAAAGTCCTGTGCCCCCCACCACGCTGTCAAGACTTTGAGATCAAAGCTGCAGTCTGAGTTTAACTCCCTGTGGATCGTCCTAGTAGGCTCCTTCAGCAGATGGGGGGGGGGGGGGAGAGGGTGGGGAGGGAGTGGCTAAGCATGCATCCCCATGCCCTACCTGTTCCAGCTTCACTCATAGCACACCCCTGGAGGAGTCCAGAGAGGGCCACTGCGGCATGCAGCATACCCAGATTGCGCTGCACCCAGTCATGGAGATAGATTGCTGCTGGCTCCAACATCCTTGCTCAAGTTACCAACGCTCTTGTGGGACTCGGCCGGCACCATTGGCTCATTTTTCAGTGTCTGTTATGCACACTCTGCCACTCAGTTGTCTACGGGCCGGGGGAGTTAAGTGCTCACTCAGTACAGTTCTCCGGCATGGGCAGGCTATTCCAAAGTCACCAGTTAACTCTTCTGGATGGCGATCTCTTGCTTGCAGCAATTGGAATAGAAGGCCTCTGCTGTTTGGGGTACCCCTCAGTCCTTGCCGCTTGCTTATGCTCCTTGTTGTTGCACACTATCATCACTGTGCCAAGGCATCCATTTTAGGGCAAGCTTGCATCAGGCCCATAGCATGGGATGGTTGGAGGACACTTCCAAGTCCTATTTTTATTTTTTCTGTATTTATAAGGTTATGCCAATATCTGCATCAGAATGAGCACAACGCCTTCCTATGTTTGGACCAATCCTTCACTCACTACATGTTGCTGGATAAGTGATGGATTACTGCAGATTTGGCCTTAACTGCATATCCTTGTCTTCCCCATTTGGCTTTTCCATGCCACCCACCATAGCTGCAGCTCGGGCAGGCAGCCTGACCCCCAAATCTCGAGGCAAGTCCACATCTGCCACCTCTAGTCGGCTGGAATGAAAGTCTGAATGGGAGGAATGGAGAGAAGTATATAACGGAAATGGGCAAAGGGGGAAGCTGCATATGATACGAGTTAAGAGTGAGCTGAAGAGAAGACCAACGTGTAGACCAAAGTCTGAAGTGAGAGTACGAACTGGAAGGACTGAGGACCAGAGTAAGAAAAGCCAAGAGAATGAGGGGAGTGTGAGGCAGACCTGGTATCACAAAAGACGGACACAAAAGATGCAAATCTCAGTTTTATTTACTTCAAAAGGGGGTTGGAAGAACTCCTGTCTTGCTCTAACACTAAAGATGGGAACACACTCTACCATCTAAATAAGAAGAAAACCTACTCTGTCGTTGGTCCAAAAGAATAACCAACTAGAAAACGTATTGCCTGCCCTCACTCTAATACCATACAAGTGAATTCGTGAAATGTAATGCAAACAGAAAATCAGTGGGAAACGCAAGGATGACCGAATGGCATTGAAAGATTCTTTCCACGTTGTCCAACACTGAGGTGGGGTGGAGCGCTTGATTTATGGGCACACTCTGCTATGTGAGTACACCTGGGGTTGTTGGCTCAGCCCTCCAGAGCCTGCTTGGTATTCACATACTCAGTCTCAAAGTTCAGGGTTTTGACCTCACGGGTGTCCCAGCCCCCCCCCCCCCACCCCCCTGTTCCCCCCAAGTTCAGGTCAAGCCCCTGCGTTTTGCAGCACCAACACAAGTTCCAAGCTTTTCAGCACAATCACAAAAGGTCCAAACTTTAAGTCTCTATAGGCCACTCAACTGGTTTCCCTCATTCAGGCTCAAACCATTTCACTTTACTTTATGGGGGTTCCCCTTCCCCTAGCTTTGTTCTTCAGCTTTTGCTATGCCTTATGGTACTCAGAGACGTTTACACAGTTCAAATATTTGACAAGATTCAACAGTTCACACAATCTTCTTGGGCTCTTCTTAGCCTTTGCTCTTCTTAGCCTTCGCTTTAACAAAACAATGTCTTTTTTAAAACACAATTTCAGGGTCTTCCTCAGAGCCCTTTCTAGTGCAGTCTTTCGAATGGGCGTACTTTCACTTTCCGCCTGACTACTCTGTTGCTTTATTTTACAGTTCAATTTCACTTAATTTCAAAAAGAACTTCAAGTCCCATAATGCCTTTCATGGGCCTTTTTATTTCCCACTTTCTTTCTCAAATTCCATGCTCCGGTTCCACCTCCAGCCACACGCACGCTCACCAGGATTTCCCCTCTTGCCATGAGACTCGCAGGGTTAGCACGGCTCTGGTCCGCAACTTCTCTGGGGCTCTCTGGGTCGAGGTCCGTCTTCCCACCTGCCCCTCAGGTACCTGGGCTTCCCTTCATATGGCTCTTGGAAGGCACAGCTCCTGAACCCTTCAACAAGGCAGGATCAGCGTCTTGGCCCTCGGCTCCCTTCCAGACTCTTCAGGGTTCTTTCTGCACTCTCCTCTGGTCCATAGTGCATCCCCAGCTCGCTCAAAGTGTCTCAGTGCTCCACCCTTTATACTGACAGGGAGTGTTAATTGGAGTCAGGTTTTGGTGGTTGAAAAGGGAGGCCTGACCCTGCTTGTCCTCGTCAGTGGGACAAGATGGAGACTGCCCATAGGAATCCATGGTACATTGGTTCCCATGGGCAATCTTCATAGCTCTGCTCCTCCTTCGTCCCAGTGGCTTTGAAAGAAGGCAATGGGGAGGAGGTATGGGAGTTGTAGATTTCCCTAATGATGGAGGGAACCTTCTGTAAGTGTTTGTCAGGGTGAAGGGGGTAGTGTGGTTGTAGGTGAATGGGCTTTAGATGATGTCGTCCCATAGTGACACTGGGGATGTCGGATAGGGATATATTTCTTCTACACCTCCCTTTAATGTTAGTACCTGTTGGAATTGGGGAGGGGGGGTAACGGGACAGATTCCTAACAACCTATAAAGGTGGAGGCAGTGTTTGGTAGGGGTTTATCAGAAAGGGGCTGGGGGGGCATACTGCATCGCTCCTGGGGGCATTCCTCCAACTGTACTCGAGGACTCCCTGCCCAGGTGATCCTCACTCACTGGTCCAACCCTGGGGGAGAGGGAGAGGGAACCATGAAAGGAAAACCTGGAAGAGTCCCAAATGGAGGGTTAGAGGATAGACGGAAGGTGGGAGGTGGAGATAAGGCAGTGACATTGAATCAAAGCGGAACAGGGTGCAAATCTTTAGAACGTTTGAGGCGGTACCCCACTGTGAATAATTAATTCCTTGTGACCTGCCTTTTTGATATGGTGAGGCATATTACCCCAAGCCCCCCTGCCACAAATGCAACAATTTAATCTCTCCTTTGGGTGCAATCTGTTACCTCCTATGTTGCAAAGCCCGTAAGGATTCCGCAAATGACCTGTGAGCAGTTTTAGGAGGGTTTTTGCATGTGAAGTTGGTGCTGTTACCCCTGGCATGCCCTGTGTACACTCTGAAAAAACCACATGCAAGACTAAGGTTCCCTGGACCTACAACAACAAAGACCCTGCCTGCAAGTCTGGAAGCCATCTGCAGCACTGTGATTCGTTCCCAGAGTCATGCGACACATTGCAACCCTTACTGTCTCCCCTGGGCAATTAGCTGGTGTGTCTGCAACAAAAGGCCAAAAGAAGCAAATAGCAACTGTGTTTTGGCCTGGAAAGGCCCTTGGGCCAGAACCCCCTTGGTCAAGTCATTTTGCTGAGCTCACCCGTTACTGGACTCTAGATTTCACGTATAGGGAGTCTACCACCCATTGACTTCCCATTCAATGCTGAGCTTCTGTTAACTCAGAGGATCAAGGAGCATTCCTGTTTTGTGGGTCTGTTAACTTCCTTTTGGCTTCTGCCAGCCCCATTTAATTCCAATTCAGAACTTAAACATGCTTCTTCGCAACCTGCCAGCTGCCCCCTTTCCATTGTCATTAATTGTCTGTTTCTTCTATGCGACTTCATGCACCTGGACTTTGGTCCATTGCTCTTTCTGCTCGCTCTTCTCCTTCCCTTCTCTCCTAGCCTTCAGCCTCAATTTGGTTTATCTTCTGCATCACTCCCTGGCCTCCCTATCCTTCCGCACTGCACCCCTCAAATAAGATATTCCTGGGCTTCCAGTATCTCCAACCTTCTCATTGTCCCTCAGCTACAGCATGCACGCTCCACTCCCCCACCGCCTATACATCTTCAATTTGGCCTCTGGAATCCCTACGTAACAAGGCGTCCTATATCACTGACCACTTCGGCTCTTACCAACCTCAACTTTCACTTCTTACTATTACAGAAACCTTGATCTCCCCACATCTCTCAACACACTCTAGTTAACTTTTCCCACTCTCCCAACCTTTTGGGAAGGGTGTCGGTGTGAGCTTCTTTATCAATATTCAACTCTCTTCCTAAATATCTTCCTTCTTGAGCTCTTTGCTCATCCGTCTCCAACTCCCTCGGGGTCAGTCGCTTCTCCAAGCAACGGGTTGTTGGTATATCTATATCCTCAGCTGGGGCATCCCTCTGGAACAGCCTCCCTGCCTCTTTGAAAATTGAGGAGAACCATCTCCGGTTCTGGAAGCACCTCAAGACCTTCCTCTTTGCTTATGCTTTCTCTCCTCTGCCCTGCTGAACTCCTGACTGAAACCACACTGATCACTTGTCTACCCTCTGATCTCGGGGCCCAGGTCCCTTCCCCCACCAGTTGCACATCTGCACTGCCTCCCGGGCAACACCTGCACTTGGGGGTGGGGGGGCTGTTTCTCTATCCCTACAGTCCCTACCAGCTCTTGACACTTGATCTCTGCACTTACCCCTATCTGGCCGCACTGTTACCTTTTTGTTCTTTTTATTATTTTTAAATCAATTTATTTTACTGTTTATCCTATGTATTGCACTACCCCTTCTCCTCCTCCCCTGCACTTGCGCGTGATCTCAATGTCACCTGGCCTATTAAGAAAATTGCCTTGGTCTTCCCTCTGTTCCTCTCCCTTGTCTAGTCACGCCTTGAAACACCTGTGTATAGGTGTGTTATGAATGCCATATCATATCAATAAGGAACTAAGCAATGCTCTTCTAACCTTGTCTGACATCACCTTGTCCTCTTTTGAATATGCCACTATTCAGCTCTTTCCTCCTACTCCTCACTGTTTTGGCTCTTTAACACCTCCCTGCCCCCTTGTATCCTCAACTCCTCCTTCCCTGATCTGCACCTTCTCCTTGAGTCACTGCCTACCGACAAACCCATTATACTGGCGACGTTAACCTATTTAAGCCCTCTGCTGCTACCTGCATTGAGCTGCTTAACTCCCTCCTATCTGACCATGCCCTCTATAACCTACCATATTTGGTTGGAACTTTTGTGACCATGTCTTTCTCTGTTCTCCTACGTCCCATCTCCTTTCCTCCATACTGTATGGATGTTGCATAGGGACTGGACAAGAGCCATTTTGCCTCGCAAAAATGTGCGTTCCCCCTTTTAAATTTGGAGCGCAGAGGCCAGCTGCAGGTGTAATCACACCCAGCTGTCCCTGCTAACTGGCGCCTAACCTGTTACCACAGTCCTGTTTTCCAGATGGACGGGAATAGACTTGCCTTGCGCCAGTGCACAATTTCCTTGCTCAGTAGCTACTTTTTCCCTGCATACCTGGACTTTTAAAAAAAAAATGTATTCATCTGGAGTATGGCACCTCGCATCCCAGCATATGTCTGTTGCAAGTGGGTGTTTGCGTGCATCCCTTGAGGGATCCTTTATGGCTTCATACCCTCATTCAGTTTGCCTGGAGTGCTTGGGGGCAGATCACCGGTGGGCTTTCTGCGCAGCATGCAACGCACCTGCTCTGAGGTCATTGAAGAACAGTTTGTCGGTGTAGGGAGATTTTCTCACATTCGCCACAGGATCAACCAGGGCTTTGCCCATCCCAATGCCAAACGGGCAAGTCCATTTTCTTCTGCATCTCAGCAGGGGACTCCTTTCCACAGTTTGTCCACTGAGAGAGGTCCTTGAGATCCTCGTACCAGTGCTCTGTATGAGGCCCCTAGGGCTATTGGTGCTTGCACTGAGTGATCTTTGGACTGTACCAGGCCAGGCGTCAAGGGACCAGACTTCGGTTTCAGGGGCTTCACTGCTCTAGTACCATGCAGGGGTGCTCCTACACGTGACCAGACTCTGAGTAAAGAGCCTGGGAACAACAAGCTTCTCTGAGATTTCTCTGGTCTGTCATATTACAGAGAAATCTGGAGTGCTCTCAAGGACTAAACATATAGGGCTCCACACAGGAGCACTCGGCCTCTGGGTAGTTCCACAGATATGACTTCCAAACAGTCGGGCACCCCGGTGCTTCCATCAGATGAGAAGGTGCTCTCCTTCAGAGTGGGCTACCCAGTCAATTGGGCTTTGAAGACAGGTTTCCCAGCCTACTTACAGAGAATCTTTTCCTAGAGGTGAGCGCCAGCACCGTGCTGCACTTAACTCACTGTCACTGGTATATTAGGAGAGGAATGTGGTTACCAGTTATGACATTCCTGCGAACAGCCTTCGGCTGCATGCACACTAATGGTAGGGCTCAGCTGTCCACACCACACACTCCACAGGCAGCATGTGAGGAAAGACTTTGACTAATTCATGCAGCTGAAATCGCTGCACCTGACTGGTTTTCTGAAGAACCTAATCAAAAAAGCAGTGTGGCAAATTTTGCCTCCAGTTCCTCTACATGTACCACCTCTGGTACCACAGCCAATGGAGCCTCCTTCAATGCAGCTGCTTGTACAGCCAGTTCAGGCTGCTCATATTCTGCCCCCGGCTGCGTTGACTCAGCCTAATGAGCCCATGCCTCCAATCAGTCCTCTCCCCAAGTCCCTTCTCTGGCATCCATCTTCAGAATTTTACTGCACGCTGCAGTTTCGGGGTCTGAGTTTGCTCTCATGCTATTTGTATGTTTTTTTCGTGTTTTTGACTGAAATAGTTCTATTTTTTTTTTTTCCAAGAACCCTGTGTGCTCTTTTCATCTGCCGACGGCAGAGATCCGTTGTCTGTGATGTTCTGTGCTCAAGGGCGAAGATCATCGATTCTACAAGGCCTTTGGGCCTACTTCGCACCTTGCGACCATGTTGGAGGAGGGAAGGTCCCTCTTCAGGCCCTGCAACAAATGCGGACTATGGAATTTGTTTGTGGAGGACAAGCACCTGCAATGCATCTGCTACCTAACCCTGGTCCACAAGAGGGTAGAGTACGAGATATGCTGCAGTTTCTCCAAGAAGACAACGAAGGACAGGCGTAGTAGGCTGGCAGCATGGCTTAACGCCGAGGCCTCTGACCTGTGCGCCGCGCAGTGTCATGGCTCACCCTGGATAGGCTGGTCCGAGGAGCGGTTTTCTCCTTTGAGCACACCTCATCCATGGGGGCCT
The DNA here is from genome assembly GCF_040938575.1 of Ambystoma mexicanum. Lineage (NCBI taxonomy): Eukaryota > Metazoa > Chordata > Amphibia > Caudata > Ambystomatidae > Ambystoma > Ambystoma mexicanum. Next base: position 939,719,017 of record NC_090930.1, on the reverse strand, counting down.
AAGACAAGTGCAAGAGCTGCAGGTCCAACTCCACTGGGTTCACTGCCCAAGCTGGTCCCAATGTAGATGGGGCGCGATCAGCTTCACCTTCCTCCTCCATTGCCAGCCGATAGTCGAGTTCATCTTCAAAGAGGAAGTCATCTACCCGGCTAAACTACGTGAAAAATCTGAGGCCGCGGACAGATGAGGCGGCCGAACATCCCAAGCAAGCTGAACCGGCACAGGCTAAGACCTCGTTGGTGACTCCGCCGATGACTGTTACTGCCACGACAGCTAAGGACGCTGATCCTCCACTGGTAGCTCCCACGGCTCATAGTGTCTGTAACCCCAAGGTGCAATACAGCCGCAGTGACTTTGGGGAAAGTCTGCAAGCATGCCGGAAGGGGTGAAACCGGATTTGGCCCAGATTCAAGACCCCCCAGATGGGATGAAAGTAGGAGGCAAGGAGGCCCCGAAGCAGCCCTCCCAGGCCGTTGCCCAAACCATGGAGGTCTCGTCCACAAACGACGATCAGGAGTCCTTACATACGGTCCATGAGGCCGTTGTAGAGAATGACAGCGACAGTTTTCCTGCTCTGCCTTCTCAGCCGAGGGACATTTCCTTGGATATTCTGTTGACTCTACGATCCTTGGTGTTGGAGATCCAGATGTGGTACTCCAGATCCCTGATCAGTCTCCAGCGAAGAAGAGGAAGTGTCATCTGACACCCTATTACAAGCTCCTCTGCCACGCCCGTTCCATTCGCCCACGGCAGACCATAACTCGGACACTGGAACGACGGATGACGACGAAGTCATTGTCGCAGCAGACAAAGAATCACCACATTTGTATGCTCCACACAGTGCCCCCACTGGATGAGGTGGGATCGTTCCACTTCATGTTCGCCAGGGACTCTGAGCTATTCCAGCTGTTGCCTGAGGAAACCAAGGAAGAGGGTTTCTTGTATCAAAGGCGTGAGGCCAAGAGGAAGACTATCATGACGCTGCTCTTTCTGGACGATGTTTGGGAAGATGAAGAACCCTTGCATGGCTTCAGCCAAGCGGAATAGGCTGGAGAAGAAATGTAGGGTGCCGGACTCCACACCCAAGTGCCCGAGGTCGCAGCCATCGCTGGATTCGGTGGTATCGGTGGCCGTGAGTAAACGCAGCGAGGGGTTGGGGTGGGCGCCATGGGAAAGGTGATTTATACCGCTGCTTCCACTATCAAGGCAGCCAACGCACTGGCGATCCTGGCCAGGTACGAGTGGGAGTTGTGGTACAAGCTGGGCCAGATTCTGGTGTTCCTCCCTGCCGATGATAAGATGGAGGCAATCGCTCTCTTCCAAGAAGGGAAAGTGGCATTGCATCACTGTGGTATTGGACGTCACCGACATGGGGTTCTGCCAAATGGCCTTCAAAAGGTTTTTCCACATAGTACCGGCAGCCTTCCAGATCCTCATTGCAGGAAGCCTACTGGGGGCGTTCCCAGGCCTACGGTAGCGTGGGACAGCGTCGCCCGCAGGGCAGGACGCCGGCACTTAAGTAAGCCTGAACCGACCGAGCCGTCAGGCCCCCCACCCGTACACGGGGGTGGGAGGCTGGCTAAAGAGGTTAGTCAGCGAGTGGAGAAAGATCACCACCGACAGATGGTTATCTGGTCCCAGTGCCAAAATATTGCAGGAGCAGACAAATAGTCCTCCAGACTCCTAAACTGGTTCCCCCAGCAATCTAAATTACACAACTACTGAGCAGACCACACCGGGGCAAAGGGGAAGTGGATAAAATAACAAAAGGTCAGGATTCCTCCAATACCCTCTAAATTCACAATTTGTCAGAATTCTGGGAACCTGCAATAAATACATCCAAGGTTAAACATCTTTACTTAAACTCATTACATTTTACCCCCTTAACCCTCAGATTACCTGACTGCCTCAGCCCAAAGCCTGGAGGCAACTCGGGGGAAAATGATAAAGTATCTTTGTGTAACTGTACTCTGCTGCTATTCCTACTCTCTGATGCTTATATTTGACTTTTATGATCTTGGTTGCTTAACTTGAGAAATAGCTTCATCAGATTAAAAATACCAATTCTATTTCTCTCCTAACAAGAGTTCCTTTTAATGCTTTTTACTTTTTGTGCTTCAGCTACACTCTGTCTTAAGATGCGAGAGCTAGAGAAATCCAAAAGTCTTGCACCTAAAAATTCACAACGTTGCAGTGTCGCGCATCATTTTAAACTGACATCTGATACTTTGTGCTGGAAACTCACCGTGTTGCACTGCTTCGCTTGGATTGAACTGACTTCTGCTTCCTCAGTAATCCGGGACCGCTTCAAACGCTTGCCTGTTTTTTTTTCCTTCTGTGCAGTTCTCAGGCTGAAAACAACACTCAATACGGCTCCTCTTGACTTCCTACGTCACGCCGGTCCACACTATTGGGTCCTCTCCGCAAACGTGACTCAAATGCCCAAGCTTGCAACAAGCTCGCAGCGAAAACCCGTAAATGTTAATGCTTCTACATAAACACAAGGCCTTGAGAATACGTACGTGTTTCACAGCCGTTAATGGAGCGCGCGCTAACGCACATCCACTATGTTGTTACTTTGAATAAATCCTTTTTTAACTTTTAACAAGAAGTCCAATTCTTCACTAATGCTGAATACATTCAGTTCTTTTAAATAACTGTACATGTCCGTTCCATTGCTTGTTATTTTAAAAGGACATTTTTCTTTGGAAAAAGGTTTTCTTTTTCAGTCACTTATCGGAATCTTGGTTCTCTGGCACTCCCTGGTAGTTACTATCTTCATAGATTTTGTTTATCACTTTAGTTTCTCAATGTTTCCTCTGGAGCTTCTAAAGACTGTGACCTCTCTTGAGCAGATCCTGAATGAAAGGCAGTTTAGAACCTCTCCAGAGGTGCCAAACTACCTCTCAATATTCTCTCGACCAATAACTACTGTGCAGTGAACTCTCCATCTTGAATGGTGACAACTGTTGCAGGCTGACGGCATAGTTAAGGAAAAGTGCAGTCAAAGCCAACTCAACTCCGATAGCAGTATTCCAAGACTATACTCTCCTGTAACCTGGGAACCTGAAAATGGGTGCTGGATGCACGCGCCCAAGTACACACAGGAGTTTCAACGCAGGTGTCCGCAGATCCCTCCAGTTACCTCTCAGGAGCAGCAAATCCCACAGCTCCTGGAAGAGGTACGTGCTATGCTGCAAAAAGAGGCGATAGAGCTAGTTCTCCAACGGCTACGGGGGCTCCGGAGTCTATTCCAGATGCTTTATGGTCAGAAGGAAGACACTGGGCTGGGGGCTGACAAATACCTAAAGTCCTAAAAATTCAGGATGGTCCCATCACAGCATGTGCTCGGCCAACTGGAAAAGGAGACTTCTTAATGATGTTGGACCTGGAGGACGCCTACTAATACTTCCCCATTCACAAGAAACATCGGAGGTTTCTACGTTTCGTGGTGCAGGGACATCACTAGCAGTTCAATGCACTACCTTTTGCCTTGAAGTCGGCACCCAGAGTGTTCACCAAATTCCTGGCACCAGTGGCGGCCCATCTAAGTCTACAGGGCATACACATATAACTGTACCTAGACGACTGGCTGATTCGCACCCGCTCGCAGGCTGGTGGACGGACAGACGCGACCATCCGGCTACTGACCTATCTGGGATTCTCAGTTACTATCCAAAGTCCTGCTTAGCGCCATTGCAGATCGTGCTGTATTAGGCGCCAGACTCAATACAGTGTCTTGCCTGGCTTCGCCTTTGGAGGAGGGAATAGCAGCCATTCAAGGAAGGGTACGCAACGACTGTCGATGAAGACTGCCATGGTGTGGGCCATCCAGTCGTTGCTGGGCATATGATATCATCCTGCATCTACTTCGTCTAGTTCTGCTGGTTGCAAATGCGATTCCCCTACAGGAATTCCTGGACGCCCGCTGGTTGCAGGTGTCCTAAGCTTTGCGAACAAGATCTCTCAACGAGTTCCGTAGGGTTACAGGATTGTGGGGCGTCTGCTCCAACATCGCTCAGGGCACAGGATTTCTCAACACCCCATACCGGGAGGCGGTCACCACGGAAGCCTCCCTGGAAGACTGGGTAGCGCACACCGGACGTCTGCATGCCAGAGGCATGCGGCTGATGAAGTATCTTCATATCAACATCCTGGAGCTACGGGCAGTGTTCTGGGCCCTCAAGTAGTTTTTATCGTCTCTGAAGGGCAAGGTGGTGAGGGTATTCAGGCACAACATCACCATGTTCTAAATCAGGAAGCAGGGGGGCACTGAATCCCCGGCTCTCTCCAAAGAAGCACAGGACTTGTGGCGCTGGGCTGTTGGACAGGGGATGTTCCTCGTCCCTCTAGACCTTGCGGGAGTCAAGAACACCATTGCAGACTCCCACAGTAGGGACCTGCCCTCTTACCACCAGTGGGAGCTTCGTCACGGCTATGTGAACCACCTATTCGTCCGATGGGGCATGCCCCAGATCGATCTGTTTGCGACAGCGGCAAACTTCAAGTGCCAGATGTTTGCCAGCCGATTCCTCCAACCGAGGAGCCTGGGGCACCTGTTCTCGTTCCTGTGGGAATGGGAATGACTGTTCCTGTATGCGTTCCCTCCCCTGCTACGAGTCATCAACACACTCGGTGTCCATGCACAATGATTCTCATCGCCCAGGCGTGGCTGAGGCACATTTGGTATGTAGAACGTTTCAGCCTGTCAGCACCACCGCCAGTCAACCTGCTGGTGGTCCCAGATATTCTTACCAGAGAAGGAGATGCAATCTTACATTACGGCCCAGGGTTGTTGAACCTGAGGGCTTGGCTCCTGCAACGTGGAGTCGGCGGATTTGAGTTTCTTGCGGACTGCAGGGACATCTTCACCAAGACCAGGGCGTTGCCTACTTTGGAGTGCTACGGTCACAAGTGGGAGCGTTTCGCTATGTGGTGCCGGTCTCAGAAGATTACCCCGCTGAGCGTCACTGCCCCACAGATCCTTCCATACTTGGTATCCTTGTCCAAGGCCGGATTGGCACACGCCTCTAGCAAGGTACATCTGGCAGCCATCTCCCGCTGCACTGGGTCTCCCGGAAGATCTTCACTTTGGTCCCACCGACTCGTCAAAGAATTTCTCAAAGGACCTTTTTGATCTTTCCTGCTCCTGCCACGACATGGGAACTCAACGTGGTTCTGACGAGGTTCCTGGGGGGGGCGCCTTTCGAGCCTATGCGTCGGTCCTCTCTCAGGCTCCTCTTGTAAAAAACAGCTTTCCTTGTGGCCATCACCTCTGCCAGGAGGGTAGGTGAGATCCAGGCCCTATCCTGCAAGCAACCGTACATGACTTTCCACGAATTGAAGGTGGTGCTGCGTATGTACCCCTCTTTCATGCTAAGGGTCCCGTCTGAATTCCACCTCAACAAGCCTTTGGTGTTATTCCCAAAACCTTTGTCAACGGCTGAAAGGGCCTTGCATTCACTGGACTTTGCTCGTCCCCTGAAGTTCTATGTGACACGCACGAGAGTTTCCGGAAGACCTCACAACTGTTTGTGAACTTTGGTCCTGTGAACCATGGGAAGGCCTTGTCCAAGGCTTCATTTTCAAGGTGGTTCTCTGGCTGCATCACGCGCTCATCGGTTGGTGAACCAGCCCACTCCACCAGAGCTATCGCTGCAACAACTGCATTCCTGTATGGTGTGCCCCTGCTGGAAATCTGCAGGGCTGCTACGTGTAGGTCTGCACACACCTTCACGAAGTGCTACTGCATCGATGGGGATTACCGGGAGGAGTCCAGAGTCTGCCAAGCAGTGCTACGCAACCGAGAGGCGAGACTGTTCTGCAGGTAACAATTCATGCTTCTGTTGAGCCTTGCCACCTCCCATGGTTGTGTAATGTTGTACTGCTATGTATTCGTTATTCATGAGCATGTGAATCCATGCCAGACCGCAAGCTGCAGAAGGTTTAAGTTACTTACCTGTAACTATTGTTCTCCAGCATGGGTCTGGCGGTGGTCGGTCATTTTTTCGAAAAAATGTCGGAAAAAAAGTCATTCTGTTTTTTTAAATTATATATTTATTTTGGGGTTCGGGATAAAAAAAATGGGTAAAACAAAAAAAAATGTAAAAGGGGGGGGGGTTGGGTGGGGGGGAAACCCCATTTCGAAAAAAAAATGCGTTAAAAAAAAAATTAGACATATTTTTTTTTTTTCCGAAAAAATGACTTTCGACATTATTGGTTTCGAAATTATGACTATAAACCGGGTCTGGCATGGTCACATGTGACCCCTCCCTCTGGCAGCCCCTCTGCTGATCCTCTTGGTCATACTGTCTCTTTGCATGCTTACCAAATCTGAAAATGGCTGCCAGAGGAGGGGCTTATGGAGAGGACCGTCATTGGATGGGGGCAGTAGAACCCAGAGGACAGTGATTGGTTCGAAGGAGAAATGCATTTTTTAAGTGAAAGTGAAGCATTTTTAACAGAGGATTCCCATCCTGATGACAACCAATATTCATGAGCATGGGAATCCATGCCAGATCCATGCTAGAGAACAATAGTTACAGGTAAGTAACTTAAAAACCCTCTTTATACGGTTTTCCTCAGGATTGGCCTCTACATAATCTTCAGCCTATTGTTTGTGTAGAGAGGACAAACTTTTAGTCGTTTGGGGGAAAAGTTGCATTTGAAAGCTGGGTTGCATCTCGGGCAGGCCATTGTGGATGCAATATTCGCTGCTGCCAATCAAACTCAGGAGAGAAATTTGAGATTTTCTGCCAGGCTTGCCCTTAGACCATCAAGCGGAAGTCTGTCTGGTTAATGGACGCAAAGGTACTTAATTAGGAAATCGGATGCTCCCTTTACCACTACTGTGGGGGCTCTTTTGAGTACAGAGGCTTCCAAACCTTCAATAGCTAGGTGGGTTGTAGCAGCCATTTCAGAATTTAGCAAACTGCTGCGAAAACCTCCACTGAAAGGCATGCATGCCGTCTGGGCCAAATCCACAGCGGTAGTCTTCCAGAGACGAGCGATGTGGGATGTCGTAAGCAAGGCAGTGACTTGGGTTTACTGCAAACTTCACTGCCTTGACACTAGTGCTAGGTCAGAGGCTGCTTTCGGGCAGGCAGTTTTTAAACAAAAAGAATACTTTAATTCAAGTGGCCCTCCTCCCATAGATTTGGTGCACTGAAGTTTTCCATGCAGTATGGAGGAATGGAGACAGGACGTAGGAGTGTTAGTTACTCACTTGAGTACTCCTTGTCTATAGTCCTTTTCTACGTACATCTCACCATCCATCCCCAATGTAAAAAGCTCTCAGCCTTAACTGTCTCGCGTCTGGTGCTACAAAGTATGGAATAGAAGAACTATGGATTAGGAGTATTTCAGTCACTACAGTGAGCAACCCTATTTATTCACTCTCCTACTCCGATACCTCCATTCACCCCTCTCCCTCTGATCACTCCTTTGTTCACTTTTACATTCAGTGCCTCCACCTTCTACTCCCTCTCTCCCCTCTTCAATGACAAAGAGGGAGTTCAAGCCGGACTCTTGCCATTTAGCTTTCTGATGTGAGGGCCTCTCTCCTGTCTCACTCCCCTATTCATACCTCTTCCATTGAACGTGCACTTTAGGACTTTTCACTATGGACAAATTACTCAATTTGGCCGCCACTATCCTGCTCGCACATTCATACCACCGTCCCATCCTCTGTGTTGGATCACCTTTGAAATTCAGACCCTCACAAAAACATGCACTGCGATATACAACGCTAACACAAATTATTGACCCCTATCTTACTCCTAGCCTACAGAAATGTCCTTGTTGCCCTCATCTTTTTACTGCCCTCTGCCAAATCCTTCTCCACAAACCTAATGTCGTTCCTTCGCAGTAACCCCCGCAAACTTTCATCTACCCTCCAATCTTTGCTCACACCTCAAGTCCATATTCATCGCCTCCTAATGCTAATACATTTTCACAATGCGTTTTGTGAGACAGGCATGTTATCAGGAGACAGATGTTAGTTTCAAAACCTTTATTTACTAAGGCTCCTGGGTTGGTATAATGCTTAACTGGCCCGAAATCTAAAGGGATGGTTCCCTTAACTCATTTTTCAAAGGGCTGTCTGTCTGAAAGCCCAAAATAATGTATCTAAATCTATGCTTGCCCTCACTCTTTACAAAAATGTGTTAAGAAGTCTTAAATAAGTGAAAAATAGTGGTTTAAAGAAAAGGAAATGCAAACCATAGCTGGTTTCAGATCGTCTTACCAGTGGGTGTAGTTCTGCCAGTGCAAGCTAGTTCAATTCAAAATGGGGAGCCCTTGGAACCTTCAACGCAGGGCTCTTGCAGCAAATCAACAAAGTTCTCAATATCCTTGGGTCCCTTGGGGTTACCTTCCCCCCAAGCTCGGACTCTTCCAGTTCCAAACAAAAAAATAGTTTTGGTCAGGCCGCTCAGGGTTCCCTTCCCTAAACTTGGGCCCATTTAATCTTTATACAAAGTTCTCCTAATCAGGATGGACCTTTCACTGTACAGTTCTTATATGGGGTAGCATCAGAGTTTTGAGAACGTTGGGCACTTTACTCCTCCCAAGCGTGACCACTCTGACTTTTAACCCTCTTTATTCCTTACTCTTCCTTTTGAATCTTTCACCTTCAGGTGCTTCCTGCACCCCTTTCTTGCTTTCTTTTGCTTACTTTATTTCACTGTGCACACTTGCATGCTTTAGTTCACCGTGCACACTTGCATGCTTTTGTTCACCGTGCACACTTGCACCTTCCTTTTGGTTACCTTGTAATCGTGCCTGGCAAACTTTCCTTTCTTTGTCATGCACAGTTGCACCTCTCTGCTTGTTTCTCATGCATCTTGTACACTTCACATGCCTTTACTCTGCTTTACTTTCCTTTAGCGCTGCTAGTGCCTTTTCTTCTTTCTGTTTCCCTATTTCCGTTATTTCTTACACTTTCTATACTTATGCTTTCTCTTTCTGTTCCGTGCTGCTTTTCAAACTGTGCCTTTCTCCCGCTACAGTCAAACGCACGCTCCAGAGTTTCTCTGACTTTCATGAAACTCACCGGGTAGAGTCGCGTTGACGGGCAGTCTCCCTCTGGATGTGCTTGGTTGAGATCAGGGTCTCACCACCTACCCCTCCGGCACCCTTGGGACCGGCAGAGGTACCAAGAAAACAAGCACTTCGCCAAATGCCGCCAGCAGGATGCAGGCTCCCTCACTCCGGCTCCTTAGTGACACAGCTCCCTAGCTGCGCTGCAGCCCCTCACGAACACCGGGCCAGCATTTGGCACGCCTCTACTCCAGGCTTCAGCTCCTGCTGCTCTCTGCTCCTTGGCTTCTCTGGTCCAGACTGCTTCTGCAGCTCGCTTACTGCTTCTGGCAGAACGCCACCTTTTTATAGTGTAGGGAAGTCAAGTGGAGTCAGGTGTGCACAGTTGGGATAAAGTGCCTGACCCTTCCTAGCTCTTTTAGTGGGACATCCTAGTGGTAGGTTGTAGTAGTAGGCCGTGTCTTGTTTCCCAATGCTTTTCCTATGGGTAATCCTCATTGATCTTCCTTCTTTGTGTTTGTTGGAAATGGGGAGGGGAGATGGGGTGTGATTGAAAATACCCCACGAAGGCTGAGGGAGAATGGGCTGGGGTATTATTGGGAATGGGGGGGTATTCTCCTCCCAATCTCTGGTGACCCTCCCTCTTGCTTGTCCACTCCCAGGGTCAGGATCCGAAAGCGATGGCCCTACCCTGGCCACTTGAAATAGAGGATCCTGGGGAAATAGATGGGCGAACACAGGGTTTCTCACTTACTCCTCTATGCCCCTTCTCTCAACCTCCCCTATGTCTTCTGCACTCTGTTACTTTTCCCCTAGCTCCACTAATGAATTGGTGCCCATCATTTTGCAGCGCCAGCCCATCTTACACTCCTATCGACCTTTTTTTTTCTCCCCAAATGGTCAAAGATCACTTGTTGCCATCTCTTGTAGCTTTTTACCTTTGTGTCTCTGCTGGACTGGACTCTACAATGCTTCAAATCTGCAACTGTCTTACTCCTGTTGAAGAAACCCTCTTGTGACCAAAGCGTCCGAGCAAACAGTCACCCACTTCCTCTCCTTTTATTCAAAGGTGCTTGAGTGGTTGGTTTTCAATTGAATCACCAAGTACCTTGAATAATTGCGTTGGTGATTCACTTCAAACTGGCTTCCTTAATAAAAAAACTCCGAGACTGCACTCATGGATGCCTCCATCTTTCTCTCTGATGTTCACCACTCCAAATGCTGTTCTGTATTCATCCTTTTGGAGCTCTGTCTCTTTCGACATTGTACACAACTCTTCCTCCCTCTCCAGGACCTTGGGTTTCACAAATCTGCTCTTTCCTGGATCGCCTCCTACCTAGAAGGTCGATACTTTAAAATGTCTTGGAACTTGAGAACCCCTGAACCCACTCATTTCCCAAGGATCAATCCTTGGACCTCTGCTATTCAACCTCTATACCTCTACATAGGAAGACTTATCCTTTGGCTTTTACTATCACCTTTTTGGTGATGACCCTCAAATATTTTTCTCCTTCAACCAACAATCTCGGAACGGATAACAAACTATCTCACTGCAATTCTTTCTTGGATTGCTCTGCTGCCTTCCCCTGGCTTCTAGCAACAGTCCTACCCTCCCCTTTGCTACTTTGCTACCTAATTTCCTCTGACCTTCTTGCTCCCCGGCACAAGTCTTGCAGTATTGGGGTCCTCTATGACTGTGACCTCAGACTGTAGCAATTCATCACTATCACTTCGTACAATCCAAAAACTAGAAGCAACAGCTTGAAGGACAACTACTGCAATCTGCAAGACTAACCCGCCACTAGCATCTGAGACCACTTGGGACACCCGTCCCTTTAGACTAAACCAAACCTGCCTCGAGAAACACCCTGAGTGGTTGAAACGCGTGTTTGCTGACCACCTTCCACAGACCAATGGTCTACACTGACCAATAAAACCACACTTTGAAAAAACCTAGCAACATGTGTTAAGATCCTTTACTAAAAAGGGTCAAAAATCTGTCTACTTCTATTGCAAGGTAACCAGGACTTTTATTTTCCATAATTTCGATAAGAGGCATTGGATTTACCTCTTCCAACCTGTGACCCTGCAAGAGCAAAATTTGATCTAATCAAAACTATACATAGGAGCTCAGCACTGGAGTGTTGAAACTCTAGAACAGCCCTCCCCCTGGTTTATTTATTTAGCTGGCTTTTTTTATTCTTTGCAAATAATTGTCTAGTTAAACGTTGACCATTTACATGGCTGCTTGCAACCCTAGACTAACCCTGAGACTACTGGTCCAGACACCCTATTCAGGGGTGGTCTGTCTTTGGAACCTTGGTTGTGAGCATGCGTATGTTGTAACAGCGCTCAAGAAATAGAGTACATTTTCTTCATCACTCCCTATGGCACGAATGGCTAGGTTATACTGACAGGAAAGCTGTATGGAACTAAGAGCACTCTTAAATGAGGGAGGGCTTTAAATTGTGGGTCCTCTGAGGATTGCCATGAGCAAGCTAGCCTGGAGGTCTTTGAAACCTGCCAGGAGCTTCTTTATTTGGATAACTGAAGTGGTGTGTGAGGTTGTGAACTTATTTTCATAATCAAGCCTTTTCTACCCTTCCTGACCTGGGGTGCAGTTAGGGCAGGGTGATCTTGGGCCCAACAGAGTCGTGAAGTCAACTGATTGGTTTAAGTTCTGCAGGTTTAGTTTGGGCATTAAGGCCCTTTTGATGGACCGAGTGGCAATCTGTAAATTTATTTCTTTGTTTTTGTGGAGCTCATGTCAGCTTCTGGCGGCTTCAAAGTGCTTGTTAAGGTGGACTTTTAATCTGCCCTGATTGTCATAACAATTGCTTAAATCAGCTGGGGTAGAGAAGAGTTTAGTGGAGTGCTTTGGTATGTTGCTGGGGGGGGAGGTTCTGTCAGTCTGCTTTGGGGTGCAAACTATGCTTTGGTTTCCTTGCCTGCAGAAACTGTGGGCTGAAGATACTTTTTTCACTTGTCCATCTGATTCGGGTAAACGGGGGTACAATTGATTAAAATGCATTACTATTTATTGATCCTTATAGTAACTGTGATTTCCCTTGTTTTCTCTTAAAGATCCAGTAGCATAAACACATTTTGATAGTGTTTCATGTTTGATCCAGAGAAGTCTTGTAATCCTGTTTGGGTTTTACATAGTTGTTGTAACCTTTGCTCACCAACCATCTGAAACAATGGCTTTTGTTGATATGTGGTTTATTTCTTGGGAAACTGCTTTCTTTGTGTCAGTTATATTCATTTGAAGAATTATTGATCTGCAGGTTTTGTTTAGAACTGTAAATTGGAACCCTGTTAAAACTCTTGGTAGGGATGCTGAATCTTGTGTTGCTTGTTGTACAGGAAATGTTCTTTCTAATTTTCTACTCTCATACTTTAGTCCCACCACCTAACTTCGATATACGTATTGTGGCTTTGATCATTCAAGGCATTGGTTTGGAACAACTGGCTGGCTAGTTTGGGGCAAACATTTCATATTGCAAGTTACTAGTCACACTTGCCTCTGGCATGAATGCTAGTTCTGGCACGGATTCTAGCATATGTAAGGAAGGGCTGTGCATCCTTCTGGGAATTGGTTACTGATGCAGAGTTGAGGGGTAACATGGCTCTGCAGAACAGTATTACGCCTTCAGCCTGGCATGGACCCTTTTCTGAGCTGTATGAGGGAGGCCCGAACTTGGCTAGCTGGCCGTTGAATGGCATTAAGGGGGCGAGAGGGGTTGAGGGCTTATTTCTCTGCCTCCAAGTAGTAGTAGAGGCCATAGTATCCCAAAAGTGGTTAAGTGCAGGGCCCAGATTGACTGGCGATTTGATTAATTCATGGACGAACCGCTAGTGTGGGCACCAGTCCTTTTGAAGCTCTTTAATGCCTTCATTAGCACAAATATGGTCCCGCGTCCTCCCGATCAGCCGAAATACAGAGATTTTAAAAAGGGGTAAGGTATAGTCCGGTGAACTTTTGCCAGATTTCCCGATGTCCCTGCTTGACAGCATCATGAAAACATTTGCGATAGTCATTTTAAATCCTGTACAGACTTGGACCGACGATTACGAGATTATCCACTCCCTATAAGCCGGGTTTCAACGTGGTAAATCCACGATTGATCAGCGTTTTTAGTTTGTACCTGCACATGCAGAAATATACTGTTTTGGTGAAGGTTAAATTATATGTTTTATATGTAGAGCTAGTTCTGGCAAGAATGCTAGTTCTAACCATGCACACTAGGGTGACCAGATTTATAAACAAAAAATGTAAAACAAACGGCAGGCCACTCGCATAAAATTAGGATTTCAATTGGAAAGTGGCTGCCATGAATGTACATCACTAGTAGGATGATGAGGGAGTGTGGGGCATGGGGTTTTGGGTCCAGTCATTCCACTGGATAACAGTGTAGATTTGGTTGCAACTGTGTAAGCATGTTCAAAACAAACAAACATTTGCTCTGATTTGCTATTTCATGCCTTTGAATGTGAAGCCCTTACATATGCAGTCTCTGTGGAATGATCATTCAATGCACGTAGCTGCTAACCAAAAGGTTGGAGTTCAAGGCCATCTGAACAGTTTATTGTAACATTTCTAAAGTTTAAGAATGATACATTGGGTTATACTTGTACAGTCACCCTCGTGAGTCTACCAATAATCGCCCTGCCTGTTCTCAAAACAGGACCTGGTTTTTAAATTTAAAAAATGGCTGACAGAGGGCCTAATTCGGGACAATCCTGGCAAAACAGGGACGGCTGATTACACTAATGCACACCTCAAATCATTGTCTACTCACTTGGAATGAATTATCACTAGTCTGTAGCTAGTGGTGGGTGCATATTTTCTGGTGTGGGATATGTCACATTTGGTGGTTGAAAGTCAGAGGGATGGTGTTCATGCACACTGTATGAGTTAACTTGCTTCAGGCTGCTTTTCAGACATCTGACCCACTGGAATGTATTGCCAAACCTCATACTTTATTCTGCATTATTTAAAGTCACAAACATTATACAATGCATATAAATTCATCATTAATTAATAAAAAGAATTATATGTAGAAGATAAATGCATTCAAATACAAATATAAAATTGCTTGGGGAGGGGGGGTTGACTATATAGTAGTTTCAAACACCCAAGGGTAGAGATACCTTGCAGAAAACGTACTGCAACAATTTTACAACTTTCATCTTTGAATAAAGCTATAACTCGTACAATAAAATAGTGTGAAAAGAACAAGGTCCTAATTCATCAACCCATTTCAGCTTGTATGGCCCTTGACGGTGGTCATTCCCCAAACCTAGATCCCAAACTCAGAGTAAATGGACACACCCCAGCAGGGAATGAGACCAGGGGATAGATTCCAAGTTGAACAAATTTTATATCCGGTAAAAGATGCACGCAGAGGACGCTGCTGCTCTGAGAGCCCTCTGCCAACTATACAGAAAAGGTACATTTTATGTACAACTTTCGTCCTCGGTGACAAACAGTATAGGTGATGAATACTACATGGTTATTGGTTCATTATAAAGTTGCAGTATGGGCCATACTGGGATGGTGCAGCTTGATTGGCCGGTGCAGAGCTGTCGCTTCTTGCAGCATGTGGGTCAGCTGGGCTCATCTGGGAGGTGTGAAGATTGGAGGTGTCTGGCACAGATCTAACGAATCTCTTAATTCTGACGACATACAGAAAAGGCTAGAAACAACTCATCACATTAAACTCTGACATTTAGTGGAGGTGCTATACAGGTCAGCTAACAACCCTGTATCCAGCTTATACTTTGCCCTCAGAACAGTTAACCAAAGTGCCTTAATCCCAGCACCCACCACGAAAGATTCTGATCTACATGGGCATGCTCTTAACATGGTAAAATGTTTCCCTATACTTCACAAGGCCTTCATTATTATGGAGGCAAGCAAAGCTAGTACAACAGGACGAAACATGGCTGCATCAGGAATGGGAGAAATATCAGTCTCCGAATGTAACGAGGTACTCTGGTAGCATGAGAAGGCTTTTAAGGAAGTTGTTTTTCACCTTACTAATTACTTTGGTACTTGAAAGGCCCCAGATCTCCACCCCAAACATTGTTAGTACATGATTTTTTAAAATATTTCAAGGGCAGGAGCAACAGCACCCCTTCCGTGCCTATTGAAAAAGGCCTTCACGCCCCCACTATACTTTTCCAGTGTCACAGGATTTATTAAATTGGGCAGTCCACTGGCCGGTCTCGTTGAATCTAATCCCCAAGTAATCGTACAAAGAGACCTGCTCCAGTCTGATTCCCCCTACCTGGACCTCTAGAGTTTACTGTTTTGCAAATTTGGGCTTGGACCATAGATTAGGTTTTAGCAACATTTAGTGACAATCCTAGTTCTTCACACTTCTTCAAAAATAGGGATAGTGTAACCCTCCGTCCCTGGGGGGAGGATGACAAAAGGACAGCAAAATGCAGGCTATCAGTCATGGCCCATCTTGAGTGGATCCAAACAAACGATAAGGGCTGATCTCGCCTCCTCCACATAAATGCTGAACAAAAGTGGGGAAAGGACGCAGCCCTGCCTCACACCCATAGACACTAAATGGCTCTGTATTCTCGCCTCCTAGCCCAGATCTCACCACTGCCTTATTGGAGGAATAACGAGAATGCACTATGGTTATAAGCTAATGGGGGCATTTCTCTGTTATTCAGGACCTGCCAATGCAGGTCCCTTGGCACCTCATCAAACACAGTTTCAAGATCTACGCATAGAACATATAATTTTAACCTTAATCAGTGCAGTATATTTCTGCACGAGCAGGTACAAACGAAAAACACTGATAATTTGTTGGTTTACCACGTTGGAACCCTGCTTGCAGTGAGTGGATAATCTCGTTATCGTCGGTCCAAGTCTGTACATGATTGAAAATAACTTGAACTAATGTTTTCCTGGTGCTGTCAAGCATGGAAATTGGGCGATAGTTCGCCATACTATTCCCCCCCCCCTTTATTTATTTTGGCTGATCAGCAGGACTCTGGACCGTACTTGTGTTAATGCAGACATTTAAGAACTTCAAAAGGACTAGTGCCCACACTAGCGGTTCATCCATGAATTAATCAATCGCCAGTCGATCAGGGCCCTGCACCTTACCACTTTATTGGGATACTATGGCCTGCTTCTTGGCGGCAGAGCAATAAACACAGCCCGCGCCCCACCATTTGACGGCAAGCTATCCATATTCAAGATGTTCGGGCCTTCCCCCATACAGCTCAGAAAAGTGTCCATGCCAGGCTGCAGGCATAATGGTGTTCTGCAGAGCCACGCCACCCCTCAACTGCATCAGTGACCAATTTCCAGAAGGATGCACAGTCCTTCCGTGCATATGCTTCCATGAGGCTGTCCCATTTGGCTTTAACATAGGATCCGTTCTTCACACCTGACTATTATAGTCTGGTAGAACAGACAAGCAGTTTGTCTACTGGGGGTCCAGAATCTAATGAGGCAGAAAACCGCTGTTTAGCTAATCTACATTCCATATCGTACTAACAGTTTTTACCAAGAGCCTGTTTTTTCACAATCGATATAGGGAGGGTAACGTTTGATTAATAACATTAACCAATTTGTCGAATTCTTTCATGATCTCTAAATCAGGGATCCCCTCCTCACAGATGTTCTCAATACTCTGGAATGTGGCCACATAAATATAGATTCTGTTTTGTCCAGCTCCATACATTCTGCCCATTTTACCGTTCTACGGGCATACCCAGTCACTGTGATAGCACTGGGAGCTTTATTAACATCCCACCTGGGGGAGGTATTCCAGGGCTAAGGAAGGACAAAGACAGATGCATTATGGTCTCTTTTGTGATGCTTTTAAGACCCCAAAATCGGTGACAGCATGCTAGTCACATGCAGATACCAAGATGTAATTGATAAAGCTAGAATTATTTGGTCCAGTAGATGCATTGCCGGTTGATGGTTAAGATGGTGGCCATTGTAGGCTCTCGCGTGCTGTCTATTGCATAGAGGTAGGTCTTCCTTGGGCAACATGCCACCAAGGGTGGGATATTGAAAGCCTCATCTTGAATCTCCCACAGCCCCTCAAATTCTTTCAACGGCTCAGTTTGTAGTTTAAAATCCCCACCTATGAGGAGGTGATTCTTCGTCAGGTTGGACGCTTTGTGGAAATGTTCGTGGATTTTATTTATTGTGGCCAGGGAGCAGAAAGCGTATGGTCTATTATAAACATTAAATAGCATCATGAAGTGACCATCGATGGTATGGATCTCCAGATATTGCAGATCAGGTGATTCAGTTGATCGGTTGGCAAAACGTCAATTAAGGGATGAATCAATCAAGGTTAACAACCCTCCCCTAGGTCTACCTCTAGGGCCCTTCTGTGCCATCATCTGACCGGCGTGATCGCCCTGAAATTCAACCAGGGCAGTTGCCCATGTTTCTTGCAACAAGAGAACCTTGTGTTTCCTAATGAATTAACACAAACCTGGTTCTTCCAGGTTTTTCATTGGGCCTGCAATTTTCTGTGACAGCATTTTACAACACATGTAAAATTCAACACAACTTGCAACAGAGTAGTCGATCTACTTTCTCAAGCAAGTTGCTATTTCCTACCTTGGGGCACCTCCGGTCCTGGGACCTACATTAGAAGCCTGTTTGGGAAGTTGGATGGGCTCCACGTATCACCCTGCTTGACTCTATACACAGGCCTGAATTGTAATGCTCCCTGACATTTAAACCTCCGGATAGACCCCTGCTGCCAGCCATTAGCAGTTGGTTAAACTTCTTGGCAAGGTGGATAAGCTCTTAGAACTTTCAGATCCTTCAGGGGGATAAGTTCTAAGATCGCTGGATAATAGCCCTTCCACTATATCCACGCTGAAAAAGAGGATTTGGATGCAATTCCTGGTGCGATTTGGCACCCTAAGACGCATCCAGCAATGTCCTCCCTATAATGGATGCACACCCTTTTGACTTATCGAAAAAGAAGGATGCGTTTGTTAATTATGGAGTCCAGAACCTCATATGCTCCCTGTGTCAATCTGGGCATGTTATACATGATAACTTAAGAGTGCATCCTTTCAAGGCGCCTTGCCTCATCGCAAGTCCTCCAATTGTCTTATACTAGAGGGTGGTACCCATCCTTGGGTAAGGTACCAATTACCATGGCTGGAGGATGAGTCACTGGTCTGTCGATCTCAATAATTGAGAGCGACCAACCGGGCGCAATCGGTCCCCTTCCCATATGTCCTATGTTTGCCAAAACTGGGGCATCTTGCCTAATGACATATTGGGAAAGAAGCAACCTGGGCTGCTATTTATCAAGGTTCTGTTTTTGTTATACGCTGCGTGCCATTGAGGCATGCACTCAAGCTTAAGAGCGTCTCGTGCATTTTGCAAACATAAGTGGTTGAATTGGGAAATCTGCTCTGGCTGGAGTCCAACTGGAGTCCAACCTGTCTGTATTGAAAAATCTGTTTGTCAAGATTCCTTTGTCTGCTGCCGCCCCACCCTTTCAAACTGGATGCTTTAAAATCTGTCAAATGTATGGAACAGAAGGGTCTGAGGGCATGGAATTAAGTAAGGCTTACTCATGCGGACTACTGTACTCGTATCCACGTGCTAGGGTAGTCTATTACCCGAATCTTCCCTTAATCGTAGTAGTCACACAATATGATTCAGGTAATCTTGTTTCTAGATAATTTTCCAGGAGACCATGATTTGGTTGCATTTTCTGTTGCCCTTTTATCATATATCAAGACTGTCTTCCAAGTGATTTTTTTTTTACCAGCTTTATTCAGTTTCTATGGAGGAACGATATTCTTAAAGATCCCGCAGGTCCCTGGTTGGTACCATGACAAGATGAGCTCATTTTTACACTGTGACCGTGCACAAAATGGATTAAAAATTGAAGACCCTGTGCTAGACTACAGTTTGATCTTTCCATAAAATAAAAGGATAGTCCAAGATCTTTTTGACATTCTCACGTTTGAGGTTCAGGAGAAGCGAAGGATACTTCACGCATGAGGACAGACCGGAATTCATATTTAAACTCCGGTACACCTATTTTAAATTTTTATATGCAGCTACACACACACACACACACCATGGTCTCACGGTTCAAACGTCGTGGTACCAACCAGGGACCTGTGGGATTTTTAAGAATATCTGTCCTCCAATGAAACTGAATAAAGCTGAAAATGTTTGACTTGGAAGACAGTCTTGATATATGATAAAAGGGCAAAAGAATGCACCTAAATAATGGTTTCCTGGAAAATTGAGAACCAGGATTACCTGAATCATATTGTGCGACGACCACTGTACTCCATGTGTCACGCCATACATCCCACTATTAAGCATCATCCTTTTTAATGTATCAAAGGAAAGGCAGTTTGTTCTGATGGAGCCAGTGTGACCATGGACGCCAGGAGCCAGCACCTGCTCTGCGATGTGGTGCCCAAAGGAGGAAAGCCTATAACCAGCCTAAGGGGACTTAACCCCATGTTCTACCTTAAGGTATCCTGCGAGGCGGCATTGATGGGACCCCACAAGCATGGGAGCACTGGAACAGTAGACAGATGAATCCTGTATAAACACCTGGTAAACCAACCCATAGGCGCTTAGCTGACTTACACCTTACCTGTTACCCCCGCTGCAAGCCACTCATAAAAGTAACAGAGGGGCAACGTCCATCGCCTGTGCAAAGCACACAATAACCTGCCTGCTCTCCACTGCAGCCATCTGCAGGTTATGAGGTTTCCCAACAATGAATCCTCATTAGGACTTTGCAACAGAAAATGTAAAGCTCATGTCTGACTTACGAGTTAACTATTAAGATTTGAACTGCAAGGAACTTGTACGGCTTCTCACCTCTTTGATATCGGGACATTTGCCAACGATTCTCATAAGAGAAGTTCTTGATTTGGCGACTGCCTGCGACAGACGGCATCGCAGCCTTCTCTGGCAACCCCAAGAACAAATGTTTGTGGAGGTACAATAGAATGGTGCCAGTAAAATATGCAGAGCCACAGGGCAGATATTTCGGCACATATTTGGGTCAAGTTGCCAGATTGCTCTTATAGGAGTTCAGTCCTTGATCCTGCATACAACCATAAGCAGCAAGGGGACAGCGTAGTCCATCTGGAAGAGCTAAGCTGCCCCATCTCAGCTAATTTGGGACACTGCTGTATGGAACCAAGTAAAGGTGTTTTTTGGGGGTGGTGCTGAACAGTCACAAAGGCCGGGCGTATGAGAGGGTTAATGGGAGTCTGTGTGAGATGGAGATGGTGACTGTGAATGCAGAGGAGCTGGAAGGAGAGGTGTAGAGCATACACTGAGCAAGAGTAGTAGTAAAGCAGGAAGCAGAGGGACAAAAGGAAAATAAACTGTAGAGTAGGTGGAATAGATCTGAAAGGAGGGGAAATATACATTTATAGTGGAGTTGGTGGTGAACAAGAGGAGCAGCAGTTGTGGAGTGAAAGAACATAAAGGGGGACAGTGACAAGGCAAGGAGAGGCTATTAACCAGAGCAGAGGAGACCAGAGGAAATGACATTGGCAAAATTGACTGCATGGGGCAGAATTGGAAGAGCAAGGTTAAAGGAGGAAAGACCAAGTAATGGGGGAAGGACCAGATGGAGGATCCACAAATGCAAGGAAACAAATGGAGAAGCAGGGCCAGAGAGGGCACAGAGATATGAGAAAGGTGTAGGGAACCAGTGCAGTGTGTGGTGTCGAGGACATTGCGTTGGAGGAAAGGGGCGGAACCCAGGAGGCGAAAAGGAGTTTTAAAGTCCAGACACCGCCACCATGGTTGGGGGGTCTTCAATCCATTGCTGGTGGAGTCTCTGGCAAAGTCTGCCAACATCACCCTGGAGTCCATGCCTTGCCATTTCCAGGAATAGGAAGGTTTTACGCCACGGATTACAGATGTGTAATATTGTCTGAAGGCCCCTCATGCCTTAATTGGTGGTGCTTGCCACCATGCAAAGATATCCTTGGGATAACCGCAAATGAGTGCACTCTGCCACGCCATAAAACAAGCGTTTGGGCACTTAAACCCCAAGCACTAAGAGTGACCTTAATTCGGAAAACAAAAGGTACTGGATGGGACTGACTGGATACTCTTTGAGCAAGCTGATATTGATCAATTTCATTTTGTTGAAAATGCAACATCTTTAGTTTGCTCTTACACTCTTTTAGTGTTTGTAAAATTAGACAACTGTAAACTTTATTCTGAATGTTGCAGTGACTGTGCCATGTCTCAGCGTTCTTTAACTCCTTGCTGTACAGTGGAGCACTCTGGTCCCACTGACTTCTCATGGACGCCATCCCAAACATGCGGTGGAAAAGATTATAGATTAGGAGAGTTGTCACTATGGTGAATAGCTCCTTTTTTCCAGTGTGTGGTGCCCAAGTTTGTGTATGGTTACATTAAGAGGATTACTTGTGAAATACTGGAGTCATTTATAAGTGTAGAATGTCTTGTGCTATGTGAATGTAGGCTAGGTTTTCTAAGTGAAAATAGTGGATTACAGGAAACCTGGGAGACATTTTGAGGCTGGGCTAATTTTGTTAGATTGGTTACAACCACAGATAATTTGTAAATTTTGGTCAGATGCTGAAATTATCTTGCATGGTTATGGTAATGTCACTAATGTTCTATTGAGAAAATTGGAGAGGGTAGTATTTTCCTCTGATGGTGTGCGTGAAACTTAATCTTTTGGACTTGTGGCTCTAATCCCACCAACTACCTTCAAAAGTCAATCTCCAAAAGTCAATCTGACAGAGGCAAGATCTGTGGGCTTCTCCTACATCCCATTTCCTAAAGTTCTAATGCTCAGTCTTCTGCTCCATGATCCTGATTAGTTTGTAGTTTGCCAGTGATATCCTTGGCTCTTGAATCTCTATTTGTCCTTCTGCATTGAAGAGTAAAACCAGTGTCAAGGCATTCGAGGTTGGCTCCAGATCATTTGGTACTGACTTTGGATTGACAGCCATGTTCTTGAACAGCGCAGACTGGACCATCTGGAGCTTTCCAATGCCAATCTAGACATTATTGAACACAATAAACATTTTGTTCCCCTGTTAAATCTGATAGTGAAATGGCACTTTAAATGTGGACTAAGGATGGGGCCAACCTTTCGAATCGCTGCAGCCTTCCAGGGAACTAAACCGTGCCCTTTTTGTATTTTAACTGTCAAGCCAAACTAGGTCGTGGCATATCTGAATCCTGATGGGCAGCTTTCTTGATTCTGGCCATGCCACTCAACAAGGCAAGTGTACTTGAGGACCTGTGATCCTCTGAGCCATTCAGTCTTTTCAAAGGCAAAGTAGTTCTGTGAACCCACCCCCTCTTTCATGTCAAATTGCCAACTTAATCAGGAGATGTCTGTCCTTGCATTCTTTCTGAACTAGACCTAGACCTAGGCAGTTGAGAGGTCTCGACGTTGGGAGAGTCCCAAAATTCTGCCTGGACAAATCAAAGATAGGGTAATCGGGCAGGCTTGTAGTGATGTACTGAGGCCTTTTCCAGTGCAATGTCTTCAAATACTACCAAAGCCTGCTGAGTAATGTCTTGCATTGTAGAAATCAACTCCTTGCGGAAACCTTGTTCTCCTAAAGCGCAACATATTCATTAAGAGCCAGCACTGCCTCTGTGGCTTTCAAAAAGCATGTCTCTTAGAATGTTCATAAAGTTTACGTGGGCTTCCTCATCCGCATTCTGAAAACACGAATTGTGTGTGTGTGTGTGTGTGTATCTTTGAAGTGCCAGTGGTCTTGGCTGGTCTAAGTCTATGCCAAGAGAGGGCAGAGATCTGCTGTCCATTCCAGGATTTGTCACTGGTCTCTGTATATTAAGGCAGCAATTGGAGAGAGTTTCTGGGCTGGACACTTTTGCCTGAAGGACTAATGGAAAAGCAGTGGAAAATGCAAAGTAAGTAGTTTTAACATGCATACATTGTCTGAACATATCGTGATACTGAAGCGGTGCACACATGTAGTCTGAGAGCACAATGCCTAGTTTTTAATAAGATACATCGCACTGCGACAGTTCACCCACAGCCAAACATGTCCACCTATCACATCTGTGGTTTACCTTCTCCTGGCCTTGTTCTTGATGGGGTTGTCCTGATCAGTGAATTTGATGTGATGTGAGCAAACGGGACAGGGACAGGTGAAGAGGCAGAAGGCTGGGATAAGGGGTCGTAGTGGGTTTGGGTTGCTGGAGGGGTGGGGGGTGGGGAACAGGATCTTGTAAATTCCCTGCAGGGTGATTATTTTCTACTGGAGTCCCTTTTGCAATGCTAAATAGCTAGAAAGGACGAGTGCTAGGTGTGCCTAATTTACATCGAAAGTTGGAAAGCGGTGTCATTTACAGCATGTGGAGGATGTAACCCTATACAAATGGGATATGTTATGAAATGGGAGATTGCCGTCTATGCCCGGTTTTGAATGGGCTGGACTAGTTTCTGGGATATTAGAGTTTCAAGGTATCCAGAAGACGGGTGGTTTTGCCAGGCATAACCAGTTTACCTTCAAATGTAGATCTAATTTACCTGCCTTTGGTTGCTCTTTTCTGCTTTGCCATCCTGAAAGTGTTGAGTGAGCACTGCGAGAACTGCATATGTGAATGTAATATGCTTTGTTCTAAAATGCATATTTCGTGCTGACTAGCATCCTGTTATAGTAGGTATAGCAAGAATGGTGCTGGTTTTCTATGGCCAGATTTCAGTCATTTATTGCGTTGTGATCACCCATTTGATGACGGATCTCAGAATGAGGGCATGTCAAAAATGTCTGTGGAAATCGATAAAATGGCATTTTGATGCCAATGCAAGTGTTCTAAGGATGGTGTCAAAGTGCGCCAGCGGCGTTTAATCCCCTGAAATGTGTTTAATCAGTGTGGAGTTAATTGGATTGGGGAACTACTGCAGTATCAGGGAGGACAAAGCGAGTAGTGCAGTAGTCTGTTAGACTGGTATGTTACGAGGCGTAATTCCAAAGATCAAGTTATGTCTAAATCATATGTAGTCCTTTGCTTTCAGGTGCAAACCATGAGAACTGTTATGGTGAGGTAGCACGTAGGACTCTGTACAAGCTACTTTTTTTCCACCCCTATACTTATATTTTTGTTCCATATTTTCACTCCTTAAATTTGAATTCTTTATTCTCCTTAAATTTGCAAGCTCATTTTAAATCTAAATTTAATTAGAAATGTGACATTTTGGCTAAATTATATTTTATGGACTGATGGGTTGGTTTATGGGTCTGAGCAAAGCATTAGAGCGGTTGTCCGTGTACGGCTTTTGATAATTTGATATGTAGGACACTCTACATGTAATGTGTAAAGCTTTCACAGGGGCTTCACACACACTGTATTTCCTAATCTGTAGCACTTCACTTGTACAGTTTTGATAGCCTTCTTTTCAAAGAACTAGCTTATTCTAGATGAGCCTTAGTTTCCTGAGTGCTTCCGTTTGTATGTTTGACACAATATTTAAAATGAGGCAAATGTAAAACTAAAGTAAAGCTGCATGCAAAAAGTAGAAACTCTAAAACGGTGTCCTATTTTAGCTTCAATGTTAGAGCTGTGGCCTTTGTCCTGTATTCCTAGTCTGAAAATTGTCTACATTATGGATGGTTTCCAGGGTGGTTGGGCTCAATGGGACGGTTCATTTTAGCTGGTGGCAAAAACGCCAGCTGCTGTAATCTTTTTGTTGTGCAGTGCTTACTTCACTCCCGTCCCACACTTCGCCCTCCTCCAACCATCTAGTCCAGTTACTGTTATCCTCTATATGGGTGGTAATTTGTCATGACACCAGCAGAGTTCTAATGGGATGTGGGGCCTAAATGCACTCCTTTGACTCATTGCGATTTTGCATCAACAGCCATCTTTACATTGGCAAACAAGATCTTAGAGCAAATTGTATGCCAATGTGAAAAAGTTGATAGGATAGTGTTATTTGACTGAGAATGTTATCCTATTTTTCGACTGCACTGAGTTTATATAATCCCATTTATAAAAAAACGTAACTCGCCTTTGCCACACCAGCCCATAGATACCCTTCCTGACATATCGATAGGTTACATGTTGAAGTTCCATTTGTATTGCAAAATAATTCTTACTTTCTTGTACAGTAATGTTGCAGCCATTCGAGTACGACCCGAATGAGAAGAGTAAACACAAGTTTATGGTACAAACAGTTTATGCGCCTTCACATTTGACAGATTTGGAAGCTGTGGTAAGTACCATTTTAATTGAAGTCTAAAATCACCTGCATGCAGACAATTATTCATTATTTTTTCATTCCAATCATAGTGTAAAAAAGGCTTGTTGATCTGTAGTCTGCTCTTCTGTCTCCATGATAATGTTGGTGGTTGAGAGCAAAATATGGAGCCCTGAAGGTGTACCACTTGGTTGTATTTATCATAATTAAATTGGATTCTTTGGTCCAGAGCTTCTTAATTTCTTGTCTTTATAAACAAAATCTTTTGTCTTCTGGGGAATTTTTCATACTAGCTGTAGTCTGCCGGAAAACTATCTTTTGATGCTGAGGGGTCTGCAAAAATAATTTGAAGATGCGTTAGCCAAATAACTGCCCCGCTTGGGTCCTTCCCAATAAGTGCAATTCTCCCTTTTTAAAGACTGTTGTCGTCCAATCTCTTCTACCAACCCACTTATTTTGAATTCCCTGCATATCTGCCACTCTCACCCCCTCATTCTTGAATTGCATGAATCAAAATTACCCCATTTCTGGTGATGTAGGTCAAGTGTCCATGCAGTTGATATAGTCTGGAGATCTCCTATTGACACTGAAATTAAACACAAGCACACCGTATAAGGGGGGACTCTACAAGTTGGGTAATTTCAATTAATCTCCCTGGTACCTTCCCATCCTCCATCCAGCAGCTGTCCCCCAGCCTGCCTGCCAATAGGCACCACTTCAGGATCCCCTGCATAAAAAAATGCCTGACTTGTGTTGTGAGAGGGGATGTCTGCTCTTTGCTTAAGATTGCTTTGCACACTTGCAGGAAGAGTCCTGCTTATTGAAATACTGGCAAATTCAATGGTTGATGCTAGACCCTAAGCTGGTCCACACAGGATTCCCACTCCACTTAATCAAAGGTTCTTGAAAATATGAATCATGGGTAATATGTAGTAGCAGATTTAATGAGCAATACACAATAACAGTTCTTAAGCTTTTTTCCTTTTTTTTCCTTTTTTTTTTTTTTACGTAGTGGTAGAGCAAGTCAATCTTGTGTCCCACTTTCTGGCCATATGATTTTCATTGTGCTTTATTGGTATAGTGTACAGCACATATTTCATTTAACGTTGGAAAGGCAATTGAATGAGTGCAGCAATTGAAGTGGTTTATAATTTTAATGTGCTTCCTAGCACACCTGTTTATGGACACCCCAGTTCCCAAATACAGGTGTGCATTACTGGGACTACCTAATGGACAGCTCTCCTTTGACCATGCATTTCCGGTTAGATACCCCTAAAATTGCAAAAGGTTCCCAGTGTTCTTTTGATATTTTTGGGGATATCTGGGACACCTCTTTTGTTGGTTTTGGCTTACATTGGTGCCATTGGATGTTAGCCCATTGTAATAATAGTGGCTGCTGCTAATGTCCGGACGAAGCACCGAAATAAGTGCTTTGGTTTTCCTTCATTAGCATTAGTTGTCCTACCACTTGCCAGACATTAGTCATTCAGTGGTATGGTCCGTTAACCTGTGCGTGTGCGCACAGTTCTTTTTATTGACATTTAAATGCATCACAAAAGTACTAGTAATGCTACTACTCCTACGTCCCGTCCCCTTTCCTCCATACTTGTGGGACATCTCGCCGTCCTGTGGGACGGGACCGGAGCACTTTGTAAAAAGCCTCCACATTTTTCCAAAAATGTGTCCTTTCTCTCTTTCCTGCGCGGGGCCCGGCACGTGGCCGTAACCCCGCCCACCTTGGCTCCGCCCCGCGCATCTCCCCTCAGTCCTTTTCTCCGCTCGATCGGGGCCGGACGCACTTGCATCCTCGAAGATTTTCTTCCCCGTTTCCCTCTCTGGCTCTCGCTAGCGTTCGTCTTCTAGTCTGTATGTCTTTTAAATTAGACTTTCCAGACTGTTCTTCGTGTCATCGTCGCTTCGCGAGGGCGGATCCCCATCCTCTTTGTTTAGAGTGTTTGGGTCCGGAACACCGTTGGGACTCCTGTTTTTACTGTGACTCCCTTTCGGTCTGGGCTCTTCAACGTCAGTTGGAACGGTGGGAGGAGGTGTTCCGACGCACTCCCCCCATCTCATTTTCCTGCGTTCATCGACGAGAAGAAGAAACGCCCCGTAAGTTCTTTACTTTTCAGAGCACCCCGGCCGGGGATACCTTGCCGGGTTCCTCTCGAGCCGGGAGGGGCGTTGATCGCTCTGTCACCGGGGCTCGCCCTGAGGTGCCTGTCGGGCCTAATAATTCTATCGGAGTTTTCTCCGAGGGTCTCTGTAAGGGGCCTGTGTACACCGGAGCAACTTCCGAGACCCCTCCTGTGGGGGCTGTGTGTAGACCCAATTCTGCTGAGTCACAGGGTACCGGAGCTTGCTTTGCGGCCTCTCTTTCGGCTTCCCTCAAAAACAAGACCGGGGTGCGCCCCGAGGCCTTGGCTGGGCTTGTGTTTACCGAACGGATGTTCGAGGCCCGTGCCGATAAGGCTATTACCGGGCCTAGGCTCGAGGTCCCTCATAAAGAGGCTAAGGCTACCAACAGTTCTGAGGGGCTGGGCAGGGCCCTGTCGGTGAAAGCGGTTTCTCACCCTTCCCGCACTTGAGGTGATACCAGATCTGTTGAGGGGGCAAAGAAGCAAGGTTCTTCTTTTACCGGCAGTGCCGAGGTCCTTCCTTCGAAGGCTCAGTTGGCGGTTGGTATGTCGCAGAAACATTCCAGGCCTCATAGTACCGGCTCTGCCGAGGTTCCTTATGTTAAGACTAAAATTAAGACCCCTGATCCATCGACGCGGACCCCTGCCTCACCACCTCACGTGCCGCAGTTCCCCTCAGATGAAGACAAAATGGCGGCCGTTCCCGCCACGACCACGGCGACCATTTTAGGTACTACCCCTACAATTACGCCATCGGCCCCTGGTGTAGGGTTCGGTCCTTTGGGTGAACCTAAGGTCACTTGTGCGTATCCTTACCGGCCCGTTTATGATTGGAACGCCCGGATGCCTCTTCCCCACAATGTTTCGTTGCCTGCAGGGGCGGCCCCTTTGATTTATGTGGATACGTCGGCAGAGGGCCCGGCGTGGCACCCGTCTCGTTACGTCCCTGGATTTGTCCACCTCATGAGAGGCCTCCCCAGGTTCCGAAGCAATCTCCTGAGGACGCTTTTTTCGGTAAATTTCAAGCGCTTATGCACACCGACCCCATGAGGGAGTATTTGAAAGGGCTTTTTAAGGAAATTTGTCCACCAGCGCCCCCGGCTCCACCCGTTCCTCTGGTGGTTCCGCCGGCACCTCCTTTGCCCGTGGCGCCTGCCCCTGCTCTTCCGCCTTTGCCACTGCCTTGTCCCAGTGGACAAGGCAGTGCCTGACGTCAGATGACTCAAGGCGAGCAGGACAACGAGGACCTTCCCCGCTCTGTTAGAGCTTTTCATGACCGGGTACTGGACATGATGAATTTCTTAGATGTTCAGGTTCCTGAGGCACCTGCTCCACAGGAGGGCGTGCTTTCTGGGGCATTGACCCTGTCTTCTCTGGAGCGTACCAGCCTTTTCCTGCAGAAGGATGTTTTGGCCGAGGTCCGAAGAGTCTGGGAGAAGCCACACTCAGGACTTTTTGTCAATAAAAAGATTTACGCGAGGTACAGGCTGCACTCTTCGGAGGAAGTGGCCTTGTCTTGTCCGCCTCCCTCCTCCACGGTGGTGGCTGCGGCCACGTTGCAGTCCAGACCTGCAGCATCCTCTTCCGCGACGGCTACTCAGGTCTTGGGAAAGGAGAACAAGCTCCTGGACTCCCTAGGGAGGAAAATCTTTGCCAATTCGGCCTTCCAGCTCAGGCAGGCCAATGCTGAATTGATTTTGGCGGGAGCTAACATGCGGATGTGGAAAGGTCTGTCGGAGTTTGAGGAGCACATTCCAGTCGAGGTTGGAAGACTTCAGAGGTGGCCTTTCCGATGCCAGGGTCTTGGCCCAGGATCTCCTGGAGGCTGCGGCTCATCACGTAGACACCTCGGCTCCGGCATGATGCTCGGGGTTGATACCTCAAGGCAAGCGTGGTTGCATGCTCCTAAGTTTTCGAAGGAAGTGCAAGACAAAGTATTGGACCTTCCATTCAATGGTAAGGAGCTTTTTCATTCTTCTACTGATGTAGAGCTCACCAAAACCAAGGATAGCACTCAGACGGCTAAATCATTGTCTGTCCTGGTTAAACCTCCCTTCAAGACTCAAAGGCCGTTGTCACAAGGTCGACCTTCCTCTGGTTTTAAGGGATTCTTCGACCGCAAAAATCGCAGAGTGGATACTCCTGCGGGGAATAACCGCTGTAGACAACAGCGTACGCTGTATTTCTCCCGCTCCTCGGCCTCCTTATCAGGTTCAGGTGGCACCGCCACCGATAAACCTGCCAAATGAGGGTTTTCTGCGCTCGCACGAGACCCCGGTGGGAGGGCGCATTGCGTCTCATTGGGAGGCGTGGCAGACCATCACAGAAGACAGATGGGTCTTGTCAGTCGCTCGGGCGGGCTGCCGCTTACCTTTATCCCCTACCCCACCCCTCAACCCTCCTTTTCAGCCGTTGGCTCGCCCTCCCTCAACGCCGAGGTTCAGAAACTCCTGGACCTCAAGGCTGTGGAACCCGTTCCCTTTGGGGAGCGAGGGGAGGGCTTCTACGCCCGGCTGTTTACGGTGCCCAAACCCAACCAGGCTGGCCTGCGCACCATGCTAGACCTTTCCCAGTTCAACCTCTTTCTACCCCAAGAGAAATTCAAGATGATCACGCCCAGCCATATACTCTCCTCTTTGCAGATGGGCGACTGGCTCAGCGTAGTGGATCTTTAGGACGCGTACATGCATATCCTGATTTGGGCTCCACACAGGAGGTACCTCCGTTTCTCTTTGGGAGAGGAGCACTTCCAGTTTCGGGTGCTTCCTTTTGGCTTCAGCTCGGCGCTGCGTGTCTTCACGAAGATGATGTCGGTGATTGCGGCCTATCTTCGTCTTCAGGGTATCCATGTGTATCCTTATTTGGACGATTGGCTTTTACGCAGCCCTTGTCCGCTGGCGGCAGCGGGCAACCTCCAGTCTCTCCTTCAGCTCCTGTTCCATCTTGGGCTTTCGGTGAACTGGCGGAAATCGTCCACGACGGTCTCTCAGGACCTGATTTTTCTGGGTTTTCGTTGGAACATGATCGACTGCAGAGTATACCTGACCGGGGACAGAATGGCGGATCTGTTGGCCACGTGTCAGATGTTTGCGCAGTCGGAGAGTATGTCGGCCTGGTGGTTCCAGAGGCTTCTGGGCCTCATGGCCTCATGTGTGCTGGCTCTTCCTCTTGCTCGTCTCAAAATGAGACGGACCCAGATGGCCCTTCGGAATTCATGGCGTCAGGCAGTGGACCCAGACTCCATGCGGATAATGATTCCGGATTCCATGAGAGTGGACCTGGACTGGTGGTCATCTCTCAGCAATATGTCTGGGGGCGCAGGGTTTCAGGACCCGGTCCCTATGGTGACGATCACGACGGACTCCTCCCTCCTCGGGTGGGGTGCAACGTTAGATCTCCTTCAGGTCTCGGACCTCTGGTCACCTCAGGACAAGCTCCTGCACATAAATCATTTGGAGCTTCTGGCGATTTTCTTGGCGCTTAGGGCGTTCAGACCGGTCATTGTCAACAAAGTGGTCCGCATAAGAACGGACAATGTGGTGTCAATGTATTACATCAACAAGCAGGGGGGAACGAAGTATCCCCCTCTCGTGGACCTCCATCCAGATTTGGGAGTGGGCCGTGCTTCATGGTGTCTGGCTGCTTGCAGTGTAGGGGTGTCACAGTATTAGTTTTATGATGGTATGATTAACAAATATTTTCTAAAAGGTCATAAATTGTCCGATTTATCATCGCAAACAAAACCAGGAACCCAGGGCCAGAATTGGGCTTTTCAACATACTTTCCACTGAAATTCCACCCCTTGCTTCCACCAAACACAAACACGTGTGGAGAGGAGGAGGGGGAGAGCCCTGCTGCGACTGGCAAAGCAAACTGAATAGCTTTTCTTAAGTGGTCATTTAGGCTTTTAGCTCCTCCACTGTCTACTGGTGAAGATGAACATGTTGCCTTATTTATAACCTGCATGCCCCAGATCAGTGGAGGCTGATGGTAGTATAAGCTGGTGCGCATACCCGCACACGCACACTCTCTTTACGTTCTAGCCTTTAGTTTACTTGCGGGCCAAAAGGTGTTCAGTAATCAGACATTACCCTTTGGTATGGCAGCAGGGAATACCCACAGAGATTTCGCAGTGTGACGTATGTTAGTTCAATGATAGAACCAGGGACATCCCCCATTGTCATATGTTTAGCAAACATTATACATTATAAATGTATATATAACCCCAAAGCCGCCAACCCAAAGTAAACGCCTTTCCTTCTTGGCACTGTATTTATTCTTCCTATTGCTAACATATTGATTTTGTGCCAGGCAGGTATAGTTTATGGAATGGCATTAAAAATTGCTCCAACTGAAATTACTTGGCAGATGGCACATCCAACAATGCAAGACCAAAACTGCACAGCACTTGCTTACTGCAGCTTTCCAAATCAGATTGAAAAGCACACTTAACGGTATACACGGTATACCGGTATAAACAATGTGACGGTTATTATTGTTCAATTGAGTGGTTCACGGTATCTTTAACGGTATACCGTTACATCCCTATTACAGTGCACATCCGGGGCCAGCTGAATGTCACAGCAGATGCCCTCAGCCGGCAGACAGTGGTCAGCTATGAGTGGGAGTTGAAGGCGGAGGTCCTCTCAGGGATTTTCTCGCGCTGGGGCAAACCGGAGGTGGACCTCTTCGCGACGGCGGCGAACAAGAAGCTTCCTCTGTATGCCTCCAGAGGGGGGCTGGGAGCCTCCTCTCTGCGGGATGCTCTAGAGATTCCATGGCACAACATGAGAGCTTACGCCTTCCCGCCTCTGCTTCTAGTTCACCGGGCAATTTGGAAGTTGAAGAACTCGGTGAACTGTTATCTTCTACTGATAGCCCCGTGGTGGCCGGCCAGGTTTTGGTTCTCAGAACTCCAACAACTGTCGGTTTATCCGCCGATCAGGTTACCGGTAACTCCTGATCTTCTCCACCAGGGGGAGCAGCAGCTGTGGCACCCCTCCCCACAATCGCTCAGCTTGGCGGCATGGTACCTGAGTTCAGGTCTTTAGAGCATCTGAATTTGTCTGCGGATAACATGCGTATTATCCAGGCAGCCAGGAAACCCTCGACCAGATCTCAGTACAAGAGTAAATGGCTCAGGTTCTGTCATTGGTGTCTAGAGAAGAAATCCTTGTCCTTTGTGTCCTCCCTAACAGAGTCAGGTGTTCATGTTCTGTAATGCAGGACTTACCTTTCAGCGGTCTCCGCTTATCTTTCTACGGATCAGTGTTCGTATTCTGACTAACCCAGTGGTAAAGAGGCATTTCGCTGGTTTAACACGTCTTTACCCTCCAGTTCGTAACCCGCACCCGCCATAGGACTTGATGTTGTCCTGACGGCGCTGTGCCATAAACCAATGGCTACTGTGGACCTCAAGTACTTGTCTTGGAAAGTGTCCTTTTTGGTCGCCGTCACATCGGCAAGGAGAGTGAGTGAGCTCCAGGCATTGTCGGTGGAGCATCCTTTCTTGGTCTTTCACAAGGACAAGGTAGTCCTTCGAACTAATTCGGCTTTTCTGCCAAAGGTAGTGACCGAATTCCATTTAAATCAATCGCTCTCCCTACCGGTCTTTTTTCCGAACCCGGCCTCTGAGGCGGAGAGGGTTCTACACTGTCTTGATGTCTGAAGAGCTCTTAAATTCTACCTGGATAGGACTTCCGAGCTTAGAAGTTCTTAACTTTTTGTGACTTTCGGCAACCTTCAAGGCAAGCAGGCATCTAAGGCAACTATTTCTAGGTGGATTGCCGCCTGCATCATGGAGTCTTTCACTGTCCAAAAGCTGAAACCTCCTAAAGGTATTCATGCACACCTGGTGCGGGGCAAGGCATCTGCAGTTGCTTTTCAGAAGTATGTTCCCTGGGAGTCTATCGCTAGGGCAGCTACTTGGGCCTCTCCATCTGCTTTCTGTAAGCATTACTGCCTCGATATGAGTTCTAGAGCTGATGCTCAGTTTGGTCAGGCTGTGCTGAAGAACCTTTTTCAGTAAGGGGTATTTCCATCCACCCGTAGTTCCTGTAAGGAGTGCTTGGTAATCTCCCACAAGTATGGAGGAAAGGGGACGGGACGTAGGAGTATTACCAGGTTACTCACCGTAGTGACCACCTTACTCCTAGTCCATAGTCCCCTTTCCTCCATACGCCTGTCCGCCATCCTCTCTAATAAGGTTCCTCTGTTATTGGTAATGGGTCTCTGACCTGGCAAAGAAAAGGACTGAGGGGCGATGCGTGGGGTGGAGCCAAGGTGGGGCGGGGTTACGGCTGCGTGCCGGGCCCCGCGCAGGAAAGAGGAAGGACATATTTTTGGAAAAATGTGGATGCTTTTTACAAAGTGCTCCGGTCCCGTCCCACAGGACGGAGAGATGTCCCACAAGTATGGAGGAAAGGGGACTATGGACTAGGAGTAAGGTGGTCACTACGGTGAGTAATCTGGTAATACGTCCCGTCCCCTTTCCTCCATACTTGTCAGACATTGCATCCTTCCGGACGGGACTGGAACACTTTATCTCAAAAAGCATAAAAAATAATTTTTGTCCTTTTATTTGTATGCGTGGTACCGGACGTGGCTGTAACCCTGAGCTCCACCCCGCATTGCCCTTCAGTCCTTTTCTCTGCACGGTCTGGGCTGGATGCACTAGCAGCACTGGGAACTTATTTGTATTCCCTTTTTGTCCTTCCTTTCTGCTCCGGTTCCTCATCATCTAGTCCTCCGTCTATGCCGGAACGTCTGGGATTTGCATCCTGTTCTTCATGCGAACGTAGTTTCGCAAGGGCGATTCCCCACTCTTTGTGTAGTGTCTAGGCCCGGAGCATCGCTGAGATTCGTGCTTTTACTGCGACTCCCTCTTCGTCCGGGCACGCCAACGTCTTCCACCTCATTTCCAGCTTTTCATCGAAAGGAAGAAATGCCCGGTAAGTTCTTTACTTGTTAGGGCGCCCCAGCCAGGGGATTCCTTCCCAGGGTCTTCCATCTCCACATGTGACGCAGTTCTCTTCAGGTGTGGACAAAATGGCGACCCGACCTCTGTGGTCCACGGTGGCCATTTTGGATACCTCCCTTACACCTACGTTCACAACGTCTGGTGCTGGGAGTATTCCTTTTGTGCTCAGCAGCCTTTTCCGTGCCACGTGGACAACAAAAACCTGTTCCGCCCTTCTTTCGACTAGCGTGCGTGGGCATCCACTTCCTGATACTGTCTCGCTCCCCCCTGGTTCCGCTCAACTAATCTGTCGAGCCGGCCAGTGGTGGAACCTCCTGGCAACCATCCTCTTTGCGTTCGGGGTGTGCCCCTTACGAGCAGCCTCTTCAAACGCCTAAGCCCTCGGCTTAGGATGAGTTTCTGTTGGGAAGTTTCAGATGCTCATGCATTCTGTCCATATGAGGATGTATTTCAAGCGTCTGTTAAGGGAAATGTACCCCAAGCCTCCTATTCCACATCCTGGCACTGGCTGTTCTGATTCAGGTACTGGTGGTGCCACTCCTGCCGCTTTCTTCTGGACCTCCTCCATCTCTTCCTCCTCCGCCCTGTTGTCTCTTATAGAGAAGACAGCGGTGGACTGGTACAATACTTAGGGTAGGCATGGGGGACCAGTCTTCTGTTTCCACCTCGTTGGATGAGCTTCAACCCAATCAGGACAGCAATGAGCAGCCCTGCTCGTTGAGAGAATTCCGTGACCGTGAGGGGCATGTGTAGCTTTGTTACCAGCGATTCCCCTGAGGTGCCCCGCGGGCCTAATACGCGCACCGGAGTGTTCTCAGAGGGTTCCTCCAGAGGACCTGCCAAAATCGGGCATTGTCCCGAGGTTCAGCATTTGGGTGCTAAGGTTCAGCCCAGTTCATCTGTGGCTCTGGATACTGCGGTTCACCCTGAGGGCTCCAATTCTGGAGCTTGCCACACTGATACTGGGGTATGCCCAGAGGTCTCAGTTTCTGGAGCTTTTGACACCGAGCCACGGCTCGAGCTCCCTCTTGAGGGAGCTATTTGTCTCAAGTTAAAACCTGAGGTTCCTCTTCTTGGGGATAAATCCAGTACTGACAGTCGAGGGATCTTCTGAGGGGCCTGTTGGTAGGGTACGTTCCTCAACCGTCCCATGCTCAGGGTCGTGTTGTTACCGGTTCTGTCGAGGGGGCAAAGGGGATCAATCACTAGAGGCATTCCAGTACCGGCTCTGCCGAGGTTCCTCCACTGGAGGCTAATTCTGGGATAGTTTCTAAGATGTCGAGTAAACATCCTAGATCTGCCAGCACCGGCTCAATTGAGGATCCTTGTTTCAAGGCTAAAGTATTACTTCCTCTGAGGAGACAGTTGCCTCACTTTCTCCAATGACAGTTTTCCTCATGTGTTGACAAAATGGTGGCCCAACATTCTTGGTCCACGGCTGCCATTTTGGATACCTCCCTTACACCAACGTTCACGTCGTCTGGTGCTGGGAGCTTTTCTTTTGGGGCTGAGAAGCCTTTCCACGCTATGTGGACAACAAAAACCTGTTTATCGGTCCTGGCGAAAGCTTCAGCTAAGGACCCTTATACACAGTGGTCACATTCCCAGACTCGCCCCTTCTCTGGATTCGGGGGGTTTCAGGGTCGCAGTGCACGCAGGTCTGAAGCGCCGGTTGGTGGCTGGTTTTTCTCTCGGGCATCAGCCTCTTCTACAGGGACAGGTAGTCTCCCTGCCGACAAATTATCCAAATAACATTTTTGTCGGTTGTACGAGACTCCGGCGGGAGGACGAATCTCGTCTCATCTGGAGGCTTGGCAGACCATCACCGAAGACCGGTGGGTTTTGTCCATCACTCAGGCGGGCTTTTGCTTGCCCTTTTTCCCCTACCCCACCCTTCAAACCTCCTTTCCAACAGATGGGGACGCCCTCCCGCAGAGCCGAGGTACAGGAACTTCTAGTCCTCTGAGCGGGGAACCTGTTCCCCTCAGGGAGCAAGGGGTGGGGGGGTATTACTCCAGTCTGTTTCAGTGCCCAAGACCAACTAGGCTGGCCTGCGCACTATACTCTCTCTCCCAGTTCAATCTCTCTTCCCCATGAGAAATTCAAGGTGATCACGCCCTGCCAAATAAAGTCCTCTCTTCGGAAGGGTGATTGGCTCAGTGGGGTGGACTTCAAGGATGCATAAATGCATTCTGCTTTGGACCCCCGTGGGAGCAAAACACTTTCAGATTTGAATACTCCTTTTTGGTCTCGGCTCAGCGAGAAGCACAGGAGGCTCCTCAGAGCACCCCAGCAGCGGGTCTGCCAAAACCGGATCTTCGAATGGATTGTGTCCTCCCACATATTCCTCATCTTATGATATTCGTATCCACCAGCTTCGCTGCTTCGGAAAACGATTTCTAGGTAGAGGGCGCTGTGCACGAGGTTGTGGCGTCTGTCCCTCGACGGGCTCTGTACTGCGTCGATGTAACCATCAGCATAAGTAGCTTGTGCCGCACCCGTTGGCTTCAGTTCTGTTTTTCCGATTGCTTCACTCTCGTGAACGGCGCGCTTTGAAATTTTCTTCAAGAAAATGTCATCTTCCACCCCTTCTACTCCCAAGACGCGGTTCAAAAAATGAATAGACTGCGGATCGAAAATGTCAATTACAGACCCTCACCGCATTTGTCTTTGGTGCCTAGGTTCAGACCATCGAACCAGCAACTGTGGCTCCTGTCAGTCGATGACGGAGAAGGTCCTTTGTGAGAGAAGGTAAACTGGCGGTGGGGCGAGAAGCTTCCAAGGCCTCTTCGAAGGCCTCGTCAAAAAAATATAAAGTAGAGCTATTCGATGGAATTGGATCGCCGTAAACATTATAATGGGTCTTGATCACGCAGTAGATTGAGACGTTGTTCATCAAATGTTAAAAGGATACATAGATCTCCCTCCTCTTCCACTGATAATTCTACCGAATTGGTAAGATATCCGACTAGTCTGATTCCCCAAGAAAATGGGATGAATTTAGAAGGAAGATGATGGTCTTTTAGAATGAGGCCTCAACCCTCTCAAAGAAACTTCAAAAAAGAGCCATACCCCGGTCGCTCTGTTGGACGACAGGGAAGTCGGAACTACTGTAGAAACATCCAGTAGTAAAGGAGAACATCAAATCTCGAGTTGATGTCAAATCGTCGAAGACTCATCGAGAATCCAGTGTTTCCCCGACACCGACAAAAAAACATAAATCGAAGGCGTCGACGAAGTCGTCGAGGGCTTCGAAATCAAAGCCACAGGTGTTTTCGACACCTTTGTTGAAGATGTCATCGGTGCCTTTGAAGATTCCTTTGATACTATCGAAGATTCCTTCGACTCGAGCACAAGAAAGGAGATTCACTCCTTTACCCAAGTCAAACTTCTTTGTCTATGTCTTCTATATTTGAAGAAAGTGCCTCAGAAGTAGTTTCTCCTTTTGGAGTGCAATATGGTACCAGAAGAATTAATCGATCCAGAATCGAAAATGAGACCCGTGTGACACCCTTCACTCTGATAGTGGCATTGATATGTCACCAGAGCTAGAGTTTGCAAAACCTGACCCTGCAGAACAGGCAGATTCAGGGTACAGGAGTTTGATGGGGTTGTGGAATACATGGGCTGGGGTAGATCTCACCCACATTTGATCAGGATGATATGGCTGATATACTTGACCAGGGCCCCCAGAAGGACCCAGTTCTCCCTTCCATAGGGCACTTCAGAGGACAGTGGAAAAAAAGCTGGGAGGTTCCTGATATTGCTTCAGTAGGTTTCCAAAGAAGTACAGAACTGCGAGTTCTGACCCCGATTACTTTAGGAGGCATCCCACTCCAGAAAGTCTGGTTATTCAGGCAGCAACTTCGTCAAGACAAACAGCCTATCCATCTATCCCCCCCGGATAGAGAGGATAAGAAGGTGGATGCTTGGGCCCGTAAGGTCTTTACCTCGGATAGCATGGCTCTTAAGTCTACAAATGTCGCCTGTACCCTGGCCAGGTTCACCCATACCCTGTGGGACTACATTTCAGTGGCTGATCATATTCCGGAAGTCGAGGAAAGGGAAGGCTTCCTGAATATTCTCAAAGACGGAAAGGAGGCAATGGGGGAATGTCTCCAGTCTGGACTGGATACTGCTGATGGTATCAGCAGATCCATGGCTGCAA
Source organism: Ambystoma mexicanum (assembly GCF_040938575.1). Taxonomy (NCBI): domain Eukaryota; kingdom Metazoa; phylum Chordata; class Amphibia; order Caudata; family Ambystomatidae; genus Ambystoma; species Ambystoma mexicanum. The sequence continues at coordinate 939,680,467 of NC_090930.1, read as the reverse complement.
GCACTGTGCTATGTAGATTTGCGGGTTTGCGCCAGACTTACAGGCCTGACTACACAACATGCCTTTTGATGGCTTGTGGCTGTTTGGCAGTAAAGCGGATGAAAACTGGGCTTCTCCCTCAATTTCAAGAAGTCCTACATGATACCATCCCAAAATCTCCAGTTTTTTTAAGCAGTCTTGGATACTTCCTCGGGCAAAGCCTCGCCTCCCAAGGTGAGAGCTCTCCACATTCTGCAGATGGTAACAAAGTTCCAGAATGCCAGCAACTCCCGGCCTTCGATTTTCTGAGGTTGCTCGGCCTCATGGTATCCTGCATTTTTCTGGTGACACAGGCTCGACTGAGGATGAAATCTCTTCAATGGGCCCTCAGAACTTGGTGGTCCCAATTCTCTGGGAGTATGTCGGATCTTCTGCAAGTGCCGAGCACAGTCGCTCAGGTTCTACTATGGTGGGCCTGCAACGACAACATCCTCAAGGGAGAATCTTTTTGGCAACCAAGGCCGGAGATAACTGTAGTGACGGGCGCCTCACTCGCGAAGTGGGGAGCCCACACCAACGATCTGACGATCCGCTGTCGTTCGTCTCCATCGGAGTCCAAACTACACATCAACCTATTGGAGCTAAGGGCAATCGGACTAGTGCTGAAGGCCTTTCTGCCCTCTCTACAGGAAAGGAATGTCCTGATAATGACAGACAACACGGTGGCCATGTACTACCTCAACAAGAGAGGAGGCATAGGATCACTACCACTGTGCAGAGAGGCAATGCAGCTCTGGTTCTGGGCAATAAGAGAAGGAATCTCTCTATTGGCAGCTCACCTAGCCGGAGAGCAGAACACGGCGACAGATGCTCTGAGCAGGCAGAGCAGTCTCCCACGAGTGGGAGCTAGCTCAGGAAGTCCTTCTGGAGATGTTGGCACTTTGGGGACCCCCTCAAGTGGATCTGTTCGTGACCATGGTCAACCGGAAGTGCGAACAGTACTACTCAAGGGAATTTCCTCAGAGGAGCTCTAGGAGACGCGTTCGTGGTGGACTGGAAGTTTCCACTTCTGTATGTGTTTCCTCCAGTCCCCGTGATTCCTCATGTAATCGGGAGGTTCTGAAAGTTCGGGAAAACCGTGATCCTAATTTCCCTGTATTTGGCCAGGAGGACGTGGTACCCGGACCTTCTGACATGTCATCTGCCCTCCAATTGTTTTCCGCAAAGAGAGGATCTTCTCTCGCAAGAGGAAGGTCGGGTACTCCATCCAGAGTTCAAAACACTCAACCTTCACGCATGTTTTCTGAGAGGTCGGGATGCAAGGATTGGGATCTTCCGGATGACGTAATGGAGAATTTGCTTTCGGCCAGAAGGCCAGCAACTAAATCCCTGTACCGATGTTGTTGGAATAAATTCAGTATTTGGTGCAGGGATAAGAATGTGGACCCTTTGCAATGTGGCACCCCAATGGTGCTTTCTTTCCTATTGCATCTAGCCAATCTGGGGATCCAGATTGGGACAATTAAAGGATATCTGGCTGCACTGTTCATTTTCAAGCCCTCCTCGGAAGAGGTTTCCTACTTCAAAATTCCATTAATCATTCAATTCTTGAAAGGGCTTACTAATGTGTACCCTCCAGTCCCTTTTCATGTCCCAGTGGGATTTAAATGTGGTACTTAAGTTTCTAACTTGTATACTTTTTGAGCCTCTACACTCCTGTCCCTTGAGGCTTCTAACATTAACAACTGTCCTTCTTGTGGCCTTAACATCAGCCCGCAGGGTTAGTGAGTTACAGGCTCTCATGCAAACTTCTGTATACTACTTTTTACAAGGAAGTAGTTCTTGAGGTTGACCCTCGTTCTTATCAAAATTAGTTTCTGACTTTCACTTGTCACAAAAGATATTACCAACGTTCTACCCTCCTCATTTGGGCAAAGAGGAGAGATGGCATAGACTGGACCCTAAAAGGGCACTCAGTTTTTACATTTCAAGAATGTCACAATTGCGTCAGGATGACCAACTTTGTGTAGGTTATACTGGCCACAAATTGGGATTAGCAGTGACAAAACGGACCATATCCTGCTGGATCATTTTGGCTATAATGGAGTGCTACAGATTGGCAGGAAAGGACCCACCGGATGGGCTTCGAGCCCATTCTACTAGGTGGGTGGCTACTTCTGCGGCTCTGAAGATGGGAGTCCCTGCAGCAGATATTTGTTCAGCTGCAACATGGGCATCAATGCATACCTTCATCAAGCATTATTGCTTAGATGATACTTCTTCCAATGAAGGTTTATCTGCCAAAGCGGTACTCCATTCCGTCCATGACAAAAAATGAGTACTCCCTCCTCCAAAGTTACCACTGCTATGGGAGTCTATCATAAGATGAGGAATACGTGGGAGGACACAATCCATTCGAAGAACAAGTTACTTACCAACTGTGACGTTATTTCGACTGGATGTTCCGCCCACTTATTCCCCATTGTCCCTCCCATCCTACCCCGCAGTACAGTTTACGTTAGACTTCTCGCACACGAAGGGTCTGTCAGTCATGAGGCACGCCTGGGTGTTCCTCGAATATTTCCTTGAAAAAACAACTGAAGGCAATGGGCGCGGCACAAGCTACTTATACTGATGGTGACGTCAACACGGTACGGAGCCTGTTGAGGGACATCAACGCTACAACCGTGCATACCGCCCTCTGGCGAGAACATTTTTTCTGAAGCTGCAAATCTGGCAGATACGAATATCATAAAATGAGGAAAACATGGGAGGAACATCCAGTCGAAATAACGTTACAGTTGGTAAGTAACTTGTTCTTCTTCCGAGGTTCCCCGTTTGGGGCGAAGGTTGAGCCCAGTTCTGATGTGGCTCTGGATACCAGGGTTCGCCCTGAGGCTTCTGCATCTGGAGCCAGCTGTACCGAGACTTGGCTCGAGGCCCCTCTCAAGGTGGCTATATGGACCGGGCTTAAACCTGAGGTTCCCCTTCTTGGGGCTAAATCGGAGACCAACAGAATTGAGGGCTTTTCATCGAGGGTCTTGGCTGTAAGGTATATCCCTCAGCCTTCCCATGTGCACGGCTGTGGTGATACCAGTTCTGTTGAGGGGGGGAAAGGAAGGCGGTCACGCACCACAGGCCTTCCAGTACCGGCTCTGCCGAGGATTCTCCACTAGAGGCTAATTCTTGGGCAGTCTCTAACGTGTTGAGTAGACACCGTAGATCTGCCAGTACCGGCTCTGTCGGGGTTCCTTGTTTCAAGGCTAAGATGGCACGCAAAGCCCCGGACTTCCCTGAGGAGACTATTGCCTCACTTGCTCCTGTGACGCAGCTCACACCAGGTTTTGTCATAATGGTGACCCAACCTCCCCAGACCACGGCAGCCATTTTGAATATCTCCCTTACAGCAACAATGTAGTTAAGTGTTCGCACAGACAATTCGGTGGCAATGTTTTACATCAACAAGCAGGGTGGCACCAAGTCTCCTCTGCTTGTAGATCTTTCCATACAACTTTGGACTGGGACATTGTTTGGCTACAGGCTGTACACATCCTGGATCACCTCAATGTGGGCGCAGATTCACTCAGTCGCCAGTAGGCATCTGTTACGTGTGGGAGATGAACAGCAATGTCCTCTTCAACATTTTCCATCAATGGGACACTCCAGAGGTGGACCTCTTTGCAACTTCTTCACACAAACTGCCTCTTTATTCGTCCAGGAATGGGCTTGGAGCGTGTCTCCCGGGATGACGCCCTCGATCTCATGGGACAGCATGAAAGCTTATGCTTACCCTTCATTGCCTCTTATGTATCGGTTGCTCTTTAAGCTCAGGAGCACATCGAAATGCACTCTCCTTTTCAAGGCTCCTTGATGGCCAGTCACATTCTGGTTTTCGCAGCTACAGCATCTGTCCGTACCTCCCCATCAGATTGCTGCTGATTCCTGACTTCCTTCACCAGAGCATACGCCAGATGTGGCACCCCTCCCCACAATCGTTCAACTTGGGGGCCTGGGACCCGAGTTCAGATCGTTAACACAGTTCGATCTGTCTGAGGACAATGTGCGCATTGTCCAGGCGGCTAGGGAGCCATCTACTAAAGCTTAGTACAGGAGCAAATGATTCCGGTTTTGCCATTGGCGTTTAGCTAAACGGCTCCATACCTGGCAAACTTCGGTCGACACTGTTCTGTCGTTTGTGTCTCATCTGGCCGTTTCTGGCATCCGTGTTCTGTTCTGTAGAACGTACTTATCCGCTATTGCGACCTAGCTGTTCACTGACAGCTGTTCCTTTTCATTGACTAATCAGTCATCAAAGGCATTTTGCGGGTCTCTTAATCTCTCCCTGCCGAGGCGTTATGCTAAGAGCCATTTGAACCCATGGCCACTATCGATCTTGAGTACCTTTCTTGGAAAGTTGCCTTCTGATCACAATAACATCGGCAAAGTGAGTAAGTGAGCTTCAAGCTCTTTCCATGAAGCATCCGTTCCTCACTTTCGACAGGGATGAGGTTGTGCTTCACTCTCATACTTTCTTCCTGCCTAAGGCGGTTGCTGATTTTCATTTGAACCAATCTGTCTCCTCTCCTGTCACAGGATTGCCTCATGTTTTCAGTAGCCTAAAGCATTTGAGACCTTCATCCACTGAAGAGTATCCATGCACATCTAGTGTATGGCAAAGCGACTGCTGTTGCTTTCCAAAGTATGTCCCTTGACAGTCCATCGTCAAGGCGGCTTCATAGGCCTCCCCATTGGCTTTTGCCTGAGCTCCAAGGCTGATGCCCAATTTGGCCAGGCTGTTTTTTAAGAACGTATTCCTGTAAAGGGTTTTTTTTCATCCACCTGTACTACCTATGTGTGCGCTTGGGAATTTCCCACAAGTATGGAGGAAAGGCCACGGGACGTAGGAGTAGAACAGTTACTTGCCGTATGACTACCTTCTCTTAGTCCATATTCCCTTTTCCTCCATACGCCCGCCCCTCTAATAAGTATCCTCTATTATTGCTTATATGGTCTCAGACCTGGCGATAGAAAAGGACTGAAGGGCGATGTGCGGGCGGAGCTCAGGAGGGCGGGGTTACGGCCTTGTGTGGTACCACGTGTAGAAAAAAAGAAAAATTAAATTTTGGATGCTTTTTGACAAGTGGTCCCGTCCTGAAGGACAGAATGTCCCACAAGTATGGAAGAAAGGGGACTATTCACTGGGTAGTCACTACGGTGAGTAACTTTGTTATTGCAGTAGATGGCATAAACTGATTTTGATTTGATACCATAGACTTTTATGAGAAGCAATGAAGCAAGCAGCGGCTGGATTGTGTGGTGGGTCTGCGTAGAGGGTATATGAAGCGATTCACTGTTTGCGAAGGCCCCTGGAGCATTGTATGGAATAAAGTACACCCCAAACTTAGACTGGATTAGGAAAGTTCAAGCAAAACAAAAATATCCTTGGATACAAGTTATTGGTATGCTTCATTGTATAAGGGATGAAGAGAGGCAACAATAAGAGAAACCTGCATCTGGCTCATTCAGAGGCATCTTACTTGAGCCTAGTGTACTAAAAACAACCCAGTCGGTCTATTCCGCATCCTTCCATTAGCATGCACCACTAAACGAACATTACATTGCATTTCCATACTTCTGTAGCATTGTATCTTTCATAGATTCACATTCTGTGAATATTCCCCGTCGTCAAACTGGGAATCTCAGTTAATTTTGATTCCCCTTGCCCTAGGCAAGAAGAACTAAATGTTCTAGCCCAACACCCTGGTTATGGGTGCTTTTGGTCTCCACCATTGGACCTAGAGTAACTAGACTGGACTGCCTCCTCCTATTCCCTTCGCATTCTAACTGCATGTTCAGCTGAGAGTCCTCTGGTTCAACACTGTTAGTAAAAGCAAGCTATTTCTTCTAAATAAACTTTCTTTCCAAGGAAAAACCTTTTTCCCCAGGAGGGGAAAGATTTCAGAGGTGAGGAGTTCCATTCTAATGGGATGGATGGCAAAAGGAGACCTTCAGACCCTGTGCTACTTGTGGCCTTAAGAACGTTGATGAAGGGGACAAACACTCACTGTATTTACTCTTTCGAATGGTTTATGTCCAACGTATTACACATCTTTGCCATGTAATGTTCACAGCTGTGCACTTCGGGGGCGTGCTGCGTCGATGCCGTCGGGTCGATGTCCCTTGAAGGCCTCTGTCGAGGGCAACGTCACCGGATGTTATAAATAGGACGCACAGTGCCAGTAGCCTTTTATTTATTTAAATTTTTTTTGCAAACGTGTTTGCTTCGAGAACTCAGCGCGCCTCGTGTGTTTCATTGTAGAGATGTTTTCTTCTTTGACCCCTCTGGCTTCAAGAGTTGCTGGCACTGCGTCTAAAATGCCGATCACCAACCCGCATCGCATTTGTTTGTGGTTTTTGGGCGAGAGGCACGACACGGACAACTGTTCAAAATGCCAGTTGCTGATTGCCAAGGCCTTGCAAGAGCGTAAGGGGAAGCTTCAGGTAGGGGTTCTAAACCCAGTAAGTCCCGAAAATCTTAATTGTCCAAGGGGGGGGGTATCCACCGACTACTCGAGAGGCGATTCTCTGGCATCTGGAGGCTTGGGGATCTGTCCCGAGTGGTTCCCGCCAAGGAGCAGATGTGGGCGATTTTTCAATCGCAAGGCACGGTTCCAGCTGGGCCTTCTGATGAAGCCGGCAAGCAACGGTCTCAACGTGGCTTGCACGTTTGGGTTCGGGTCCTCGACGCAACTCATCGGGAACCTTGGAGGTCCTGTTCAGACGAGGCTGAGGATAGTTACAAGAGACGTGCTTCCAGGTCTCTGTCGTCATCCCCAGCGAGACCAGAGAAACCTGCTAAGGGCTCAAAGCCTGCACCGTCTCTGCCGCGTGTCCGTCGGATTCGGATATCGAGGCTTTGCCTTCTTATCAGCCCTTGGCACCGTCAGCACCATTGTCGACGCCAAAGCCTCTGTCGCTCTCGATGCCGAAGCAGTCGACGCTCTCAGCGTCGAAGTCTTCGGTGCCCTCGACGCCTTCAGGGATTTTTGACCGAGATTTACCATTGGAGTTTCCTGATACGGTGGATCCTCCAAGGAAGGCTACTGCCAACTCTGTGAGGCCAGTGGTGGACTCCAGTCCCTCTTCTGTCCCGAGGCAAGGTTTTTACCTCCCTCTGGACGACATATGAGGAGGAGGAAAGGTCTGACTTTGAGGACCCTGATCCTGATTTGGCTCCTGTCTTTTCTGGAGACAGTCAATTGGAGGAGTTGAGGCAAACCCTTCATGATGCCAGTGGGATGGACACTTCTCCGGAAGTGAAATTTGGCAGGCCTGAGCCTGGGGCTCATGCTGAGTCGTCATACAGGAGGCTCATGGCTAGGGTCACGAGAGTATATGGTCTGGTCCAGTCCTCCAAACGCTTAGACGGTTGGGCTCGCAAGGTATTTTCTGCAGGGAGCATCGGCCAACTCCACTTGTGCCTTAGCAAGGTTTTCACACACTCTGTGAAACTGTTTCTCCAGCGGCAGAGCATATTCCCGAAGGGGATGAAAGGGGATGAAAGGGATGGGTTCCTTGCTCTTGTGCAAGATGGCAAGGATGCCATGTGTGAATCCCTTCAGTTGGGTTTGGACGCTGCCAGCACCGTTATACACAGATTTGTGTGGTTGCGGAAGTCTGGTTTTGTCCCGGATGTGCAAGACCGTCTTTTGAACATGCCCTTTGATGGCACGCATTTGTTTGGCAGCAAGGCTTACGAAAAAGTACCTGTGGTGGTCGGGGGGGGGGGGAAATGGAGGTGCCAAAGCCACTCAAGCAGCTGCCTCTTTACCTTCAGGCACTGCCGCAGCCGCTCCAAAAGAGTCATGAGGCCATGTCTCATGGTTCGCCGGTTGGGGGCAGTCTGTCTCCACATCTCGAAGAGTGGCGAGCCATTACTTTGGATGCGTGGGTTCTGGATACTATCGCCCACGGCTACTGTCTTCCCTTCCTAAAGTGTCCTCACGACAATCTATTGGGGAATCCCTTTGAAGCTTCTGGATCCGCTCCTTGTGCAGGAAATCTTGACCTTGCTAGAGAAAGCCGCTATAGAACTGGTGCCTGTAGCGGAGAGGAACAAGGGATGGTATTCCCCTTATTTATTTTTATCCCATAGAAAGACTGGGGATTGAGACCCATCCTGGACTTGCATTGGTTGAACAAACTTCTCAGGAAGGACAATTTCAAGATGGTCACTCTTTCTCAAGTCCTTCAACTTCAGGATTGGTTGGTGTCTCTAGACCTACAGGATGCTTACTTTCATGTGCCGATTCATCCCAAGCACACAATACCTGAAGTTTGCGGCTGGCGACTCGCACTTTCAGTTTTGGGTCCTGCCCTTCGGATTGACCTCTGCCCGAGGGTCTTCACCAAGTTAATGGTGGTGGTGGCAGCGTGTATCAAGCGGGGGGGGGTGGGGGGATTCACGTCTACCCCTACCTGGACGACTGGCTGATCCGTGTGCATTCTCCTGAGCAAGCATTGGATCACCTTGGTCTCACCTGCTGCTCCCTTCACAGGCTGGGCTTCTCCCTCAATTTCAAGAAGTTGCATCTGACACCTTCTCAAAACTCCAGTACATCAGGACTGTGTTGGACACGTCCTTGGAAGGGCTCCCAAGGTGAAGGCTCATCACATTGTGCAGATGGTGGACACGTTTCAACATGCCCTGAGTCTCCCGGCTTTCGAATTCTTAAGGTTGCTTGACCTCATGGCATCCTGCATTTTTCTGGTGCCAGAGGCCAGGCTGAGGATGAGAATCCCTGCAATGGGCCCTCAAGATGCAGTAGTCACAGTTCTCAGGCAAGATGTTGGATCTCGTTCTGATTCCAATCTGTCTCCCAGGATCTTCTGTGGTGGGCCAACGAAGGGAATCTGATGAAGGGGGTGCCGTTTTGGCAACCGTGGCCAGAGGTGACTGTAGTGACGGATGCTTCCCTCACAGGATGGGGCGCTCATGCCATTGAATTGACCACCAGCGGCTGTTGGTCTGCCGGAGTCCAAACTCCACATCATTCTGTTAGAGCTGAGGGCCATCAAGCTTGCCATGAAGGCTTTTCTGCCGTCTGTGCGGGAGGGAAGAGTGTCCTGATCATGACGGACAACACAGTGGCCATGCATTACCTCAATAAAAAAGGGGGGGTGGGGTATGGTCATCCCTGTTGTGCATTGAGGCAATGCAGCTCTGGTTCTGGGCATCCAGCAGGGAATTTCGATCTCGGCAGTTCATCTGGCCAGAGACAAAAATGCAGTGGCGGATGCGCTCTCAGAAGTGGGAGTTACTCCGGTAGTCCTCCTGGAGATCTTAGCCCTTTGGGGAACCCCACAAGTGGATCTCTTCGCCACCAGTGCCAACCGGAAGTGTGAGAGCTTCTGCTCAAGGGAATTTCCTCCGAGAGGGGCCTTAGACGCATTCGTAGTGGATTGGTCATTCCCACTGCTGTACATGTTTCCTCCAGTCCCAGTCATTCCTAAAGTTTTACGGAGGTTCGGTTCCCACATGACCCTCATTGCTCCGGATTGGGCCAGTAGAGTGTGTTTGTCCCTCTGCCCTTCATGCAGTCTTCCCTACCGAGAGGATCTGCTCTCGTGAGGGGAGATGGGGGGGGGGGGGAGGGGGGGGAAGGGAACATCAGGTTCTCCATCCAGAGGTCAGAACTCTCAACCTTCACGCTTGGTATCTGAAAGGTTGAGATATAAGGATTGGGACATCCCGGATGATGTGATGGAGGTATTGCTTTCGACCAGGAGGCCAGCAACAAAATCTGTGTACCGTTGGCGTAAGTTTTGCGACTGGTGCAGAGGACAAAATGTTGATCGTTTTCAGTGTTCCATTCCTATGGTTTTGTCTTTCCTATTTTCTTTGGCCCACAGGGGCCTTCAAGTAGGTACCATTAAAGGTTACCTGGCAGAGCTGTCTATAAGCGCTTGTCTGAAGAATGCTCTTTAAGATTCCTTTGATTTCTCAATTTCTTAAGGGACTGACTAATGTGTTCCTGCCGTCCCCTTTCCTGGTGCCGGTTTGGGATTTGAATTTGATTTTGAAGTTGCTAATGAGTGCTCCGTTTGAAACTTTGCACTCTTGTCCCTTGAGATTATTGTCCTTCAAGACAGTGTTCTTGGTTGCGGTTACTTCAGCTCACAGAGTGAGTGAATTGCATTCACGTTCCTCTAAACCGCCCTTTACTGTGTTCAAGGACACGGTTGTACTAAGGGTACGTCCTTCCTTCTACCTAAGGTAGGATCTGAATTTCATTTCAGCCAGAAAGTGATTCTTCCTTCTTTTTATCCTCCTCATCCTTGTAAGGAAGAGGAGCGACTCATGGGTTGGATCCTAGGAGAGCTATGAGCTTTTATATTTCTAGGATGTCCAGAGTCAGAGTGGACGATCAATGCTTTGTGGGATATGCTGGACACCGATTGGGCCAGGCTGTTACCAAACAGACCCTGTCCAGATGGATTGAGAGCTCATTCCACTAGGGGCGTGGCTACTTCCACAGAGTTCCTATTAGGAATATTTGTGATGCAGCCACATGGGCTTCTATCCACATCTTTGTTAAACATTACTCCCTGGATACGATCCATGGTCAGGATATGGCCTTTGGTAAGGCGGTTCTTTATTCCGCCATCTGATTGGGTACTTTAAATTCTTTTCCCTAAATTTTCTGGTACTGCTTTGGGAGTCTGTCAAAAATGTGGAATAAGTTGGAGGACACAATCCGTTCGAATAAGAAGTTACTTACCAACTGGTAACGTTCTTTCTACTGGATGTTCCTCCAACGTATTCCACATTGCCCTCCCAGCCTGCCCCTCTGGAAAATTTCCTATGCGATTGCAGCTTACGTTTCAGCAAGGCTATGTGCAGCCAAGCAGGCATTGGATTGGTGCCACACGTTCTGGGGGAAAAAAAACATAAACTGAGGCTACGGGCGCCGTGCGTCCTATTTATAACATCCGGTGACGTCGCCCTCGACCGAGGCCTTTGAGGGACATCGACCCGATGTCATTGACGCAGGACGCCCTGTGCCGAAAAAGTTTCCGAAGTGCACAGCTGTGAACATTTCACGTCAAATGTGTGCAATATGTTGTAGGAACATCCAGTTGAAAGAATGTTACCAGTTGGTAAGTAACTTGTTTGTCTACCCACATCACACCATGGAGGGCTGCAGTGGTCTTAGCCCAAGACTCTCGAGGATAGACACAAACAGTAGGTATGCTGGTTAAACAAGGGGAATTATCCCGAATACCCCTCCGATGTTGAATTGACCAAAAGCAGGGCCATTCCTGCCGAAAAGCGCCTGCAGTCGAAGGAGAGGGTCTGGTCGGAGGAGCAGTCGGGGAAGCATAAAAGATCACATGGCTATGTGCCGTGGGCGGGGGGGGGGGAGGAGAGACTGGGAGGTGTAGGTGGCCTGGCATTGCCCACGAAGTACAGACTTGACAGTTGTTGGTGGGACCAAAGCATCAAGGCCATAGCTCAGGAACAGTGAGGGAGGGCGAAACACATTCCTCGGACTTCGGTCACGTCGACAGCTGCTTTGAAGTTGCATAGATACGACTCAAAAAAGGCTAGCGAGGAGCAAAGGGGCCACGTAAGCGACCACCGTCCACAGAACAGGAGCAGAGGTCGGCAAAACACCAGATGCCACACCCGTCCACTAAACCCACTACAAAATCTGCCTCGTCAACTAAAACGGCCCCATCAGCAACATCGCAGAAGACCAAAACCATCTCGTCGACAGCTCAAAAATCGAGCCAATCTGCGACGGACCAGTCCTCGAAGCATAAAGCTGCCTCGTCGATGACCTCTCAAAAATCTAGCCAATCAACAGCGATGCATCATACTCCTTCCAAAACGCACAAGACCACCTCACCGACGTCATCGCAAGTTGGCTCATCCACTACTAAAATACATAAGTCCTGCTCGCAAAGATCAGGCTGGTCGACAGAGAAATCAAGCTAGGCGACGCAAAAACATACGTCGTTGATAAAGGGCACTCATGAGGCACACACCCCCAGCCCATAAACTGAGCAAGGATACTCTGTCAACGACGCCCTTGACAACAGCCCAGCCAATGGCCTCGCCTGCGGCAGCCCCGTCGACAAAGGAGCAACAGCAGCAACTGCCACAAAAGGGGCAACCGATGGGCCTGGAGAAAAGCTCAACCACAGTGTCTCCAATTCAATAAACTGAGATCATGCAGGCCATCTTGAAACATCAGGTGGATCCTGAATTTCAGGTACAGCACCAACAATTGAACAGTTGGTCATATGGCAGGCCGAAATTTCAGCCAAACCATCTACGCTAGGGAGGTATATTCAGCAAGGTGACCCCAAAAAAGAGGAATTTTGACACTGCACCAACCACAGCAGGAGGGGGTCCCGGGTCCATCCCGGGGACACCATCACCAACACATTCCAACAAGGGGACATAAGGGTGATGGTCGCTAATCCGCAGTCCCTATTGTCAATCCAGGTCCTTTCATCGATACAAAAGGTCATCACACAGCTGGGCGCGGGACTGACAAGACCAGGAGCTCCAGCCCAGCCACCCCAAATCTCCCTTCCACAGGAGTCTCCTTCCAGACAGGTTGTCATGAAGGGAAAGGTTGGCAAGGTCCTCGCTTCCCAGGGGTGGGTCCACTTCAGGGACAAGGTCAATGCACTCCGCCACAGGACATTCACAGCCAGTCATTCTCTGAATCACTGCCACCGTCTCAGGCTTTGACCTATCCGTAGAAACAGAAGCAATTCTCCAGCGCCGTTTTCTTTGTCAAGCAAGAGGACTCCTAAACCAACCCAATCGGTGTTGAGGAGGGAGAACAAACTGGTACGGATACAGACCAGCCCCAGGACACTGTCCTCCTCAACCACACCAAGACGGGATGATGACTGGGAAAAGGATTCCCCACAGGAATTTCACCAGGAAGAGGAATTGGCCAACCTGTCTTCCCTCGGATGACATGGGGGTTCCACTCCACGGTCATTAAGGTTTGCAAGCAGTTTGGTCTCCTCCCCTTGGAGGAAGAGCGGGTGCTTTTTTTCCGACCACATGGGCCAAACGAGAGAGACTGTGGTTTCAATCCCAATCCTTGACCACGTCTGGCAGGAGGGTGTAAAAGCAATGAGGCGACCATTCACAATCCCGGCTGTCAAATGCCACCTATATGAAAGTATAACCCTCCGGACAATAAGTGCCTCTCCTCTCAACCTTCACCCGAATCGGTGGTTTCGGCGGCAGCAGGCCGGAAAGCAGTCGGGCAAGCAAAAATGTGCTGTCCCTCCAGACAATGATGCTCTTAAAAAAGATGCCTTTGGGAAGAAGATACTAGCAGTGGGCACCACAACAGGGAAATCGGGTAACGCCTTAGCCATTATAGCTAGGTATGACAGAAATGTGGTATAATCTTGCACCGTCATGGACCATCTCCTAGAGGAAAAGCAGAAGGAGGCAAAGGCAATGCTGAAGGAAGGTGAAGACGCTGCCAACATAGGGATCACATGGCAGTAGACCAGGCTTTGCTCAGCTATGGATTTCCGGCCAGACATCCAACACAAGGTGGTAGAAATGCCATTCGAGGGGGAGGAGCTATTCGGGTCCTAAAATAGTCTATGCCCTCCAGACAATAAAGACAGCGTCACGTCTCTAACATCCCTAAAGAACCGACACAATTTTTGTCACTTATGGGGGGAGCATCTGGCAGAACGTCAACAGCCTCCTCCTACAAGGGGCGGCAGTTCAATAAGGGCTCAACTTATTACTCACAGGGCTACAAAAGGGCTTACATGGGGTATCAAAAGTCAAAGGACTTCTGGCAGAGCCGCAAGCAACCATCCGGATTCGAAGGAGGGCGGCAGGGTGTAAACCTCAACAATGACAATTCTACATACAGCGCACTGGGGGGCTGGGTGAATCTCCAGGTTCACCGGGGTCTGTGATGCAATAACTGACTAGTGGGTGCTCAATGGTCCGCTATGGGCACCTGTTAGAATTCAATTAGAATGGGAGCTCAATCAAACATCAGTCGTTCTTTGCCACTGGAGCCGGCCGACAATCGATTTTGCCACGGCCCAGAACAAGAAATGCGCCAGGTAAGCCAGCCAGGACACTGCAGGAGGGATCCATTGGAAACTTGTTCGCTTTTCCATGGGATGCCATCTTCGTATACGCGTTCCCTCTGTTCCCGATCATAGGCAGAACGTTGATGACAATCAAGAGATACTCCTGCAAAGTGATTCAGTTCACGCCATACTGGTCTCACCAGACCTGGTTCTCTGAGGTAATTCAATTGGCTGCGGACAATCCCATCTGACTCGGCAGTCAATCAGACTTGATAACACAGGCAAAGGGGAAGGTCCTACACCACAACCTGCAATCTCTATGCCTCACAGCGTGGCTCCTGACTTCGCGGAGTTCGGAGGCGTAAACGTTCCCAAGGACTGTAGAGAGGTGTTGGAGGCAGCTAGGGCACCCTCTACCAACTAGTCGTAAAGCCTAAAGTGGAAGCGTATCTGCAACTGGTGCGAAGCATTGGACCAATACCAGCAAGGTATCCTAAACCCATTTCAGATGATGCCCAGAGCAAGTCCTCCGATATCTGCTAGGGATAGCCAAACAGGGCTCCATTAAGGTGCACTTGGCTGCCATCTCAAGAACCAGAAAGGACAAGGGCATGCCCCTTTGTGGGAAAAGGCTCCTGAAACAGTTCCTCAAGGACTTCTTCAGAAAGTTCCCGCCACTAAAACAGTTCTCGGCAGAGTGGAGCCTCAACACCGTACTCTCGGGTTTAATGCGAAAATCGTTTGAGCCTTTGGCCTCGGCACCATTAAGTTTCCTGTCCTGGAAAGTCACATTCCTAGTGGCTATTACATACACTAGGAGAGTGTCCAAACTACAGGCCCTTGCTATCAACCACCCATACTTGAGGTTCCAAAAAGACTGGGTGCTTTTTATGACTAACTTGCGGTACTTCCCCAAGGTACCCCTCGGAATTCAATAAAAATTCAGTCATATTCCTGCCAGCATTCTTCAGCAAGCCTTCATCACCGGCAGAGGTGGCGCTACTCTCGCCCGATCTTAAGCAGTTGTTAAAGTACTATGTAGACAGAATGCAGTCGTTCTGGAATACGACACAACTGTTCGTGGCATATGGGCAGGCAAGGAAAGGCAACGCTATCTCTAAACAAAGCATAGCAAGATGGATATTGTCAGCCATTGTTGTCTGCCACAAGAGCAACGGTGCTCTCGGCAGCATGGTGGTCTGGTGTACCGATCGCTGATATTTGCCAAGCAGCCACCGGGGCGGTGCCGCATACATTCATAAGGCACTTCTGCCTGCAGAAACAACATGCTGAGGAAGTGTGAACAGGAAGAGCAGTTATACGCCTGTTCAGTAAGGTATGATCCTCAGATAAGTGGTAAGATTGGGTGAAAAAGGGATTTATTCCCCCCCACCCCTCACCCCCATCAGGCACCACCTATATTTGTGTACTGCTACGTAATCTATTCACAGCACGTGAATCTATGAAAGATCCAATGCTGGAGAAGGAATAGTTTCTTACCTGTAAATCCTGTTCTCCAGTAGTGTTATCTTTCATAGATTAACATGCGCCCTCCTTTCAGCCCATTGCGGGGAGGGGTGGGGAATACCTTGTACCCCTTTGACCTCCGGCTAAAGGTATGCATAACAAGGGTATTACGCTATAAAATGTATTTCTTCTTACTTGGGGCAAGGGGAATACAAAATTAATTGAAGATTCCCAGCATGTGAATATATGAAAGCGTGTGTTGTGCAGTGTCTGTATCCGGGATAAAAATGAAGATTTGAAGAGCAGGAGCTAAAGGCAGCTTCTGGGTATCCTGTAGCCTCCTCCTGGAGGATGAGGAGCTACTGCACATCGCATTGTACCACAAATCTAATTTCCAAATGAGATGACATTTATAACCTTTTGTCATTATGTACGAGCAATAATGCTATAAATGTCTTTTGGGGATGCCCTAATGTACATTTTTACATGTTCCCAAACATAATTGATGTCACGTGTGCTTGTATGGCACAAGATGATCTAGGGAGCCAAACGGATCTCCTGTTAGCAGTTGATATCAAGCTACAAACCAGGCCCTTGTAGACTACATGCTGGAGCCAAATAGCTACCAGCTCCCATCCATTTTGAAGATGTGATTTACAACGTGCGACCACTTCCCTTTCAGTCATAATACAAATACAAATCCTATGCTCTTACCATGGGGCATAGGTTACAGCACATGAAGCCACTTAGATGTTGCCGATCCCAGTTCCAGGGCCAACCACCAATGGGCTGATGGCACTAAAAATTTAGAAATGTATTTTCTTCATTCTGGGTGGGCAGAGTGGTTGCGTTTCAGGTCAGAAGAATGTTTTACAAAGTGTGAAAGGTATGTGAAGGAATTTAATATAACACCAAATACTATTACGCCGAATGTGCCCCAGGTGCCAAATCAATTTTTCTTTTTCTTTACAGGTAGTAGTTGCCCTTTGTTTTTCTCTTAAAGTGGTTAAAACTCTTGTCAAGAGACAGCAGGTGATTGGGGTAGTAGGCGCTGCATGGAGGGGGCTGCATATGTGTATCTTAAAGGTTCACTTCACTTCTGACACAGTAAAAAGGGAACATTCAATGTAAAAACAAGCAGCAAACACAAAGGGAGATTGCAATCGTGAATCTTGTCAGCTCTCCACATGCATAGAATCACTTTCTCGCCCCAATTAAATATTTATTTGCCAATGAGTGGCCACTGTACATTTTGCAGCCTGCCCTTGTTGGTACTACCACCACTCCCTGTCTAGTGAAGATAGTGTCGATGATAAATGCCAACCTTTCATTATCAAACTTATTCTACGATTTGCAATTGGATGTAATGGTTTTTAATGTTGCAAGAAGGTCTACAGGTTCCCCCCAACTAGGTGACTATTGATGCTGTTGTAATCTTCAGTTCCTCCTGCCAGGAGCACAGACTGAATGCTTGACTTTTTTCACTTAAATTCCTCTGCAACTATATATTCTTGTTGGAAAACCCATTTCCTTCAGTTTAACTCTGCAGTCAAGTTCTCATCTGCTCTCACTAGTTGGATGCATGCCTTATGGTGAATTGCTTAGCCTTACAAGAGATTGTTCAGTGGATGGGAAATATAGTAATTCTTTCTGCCATTCAGTCTTTCAGAGAGGATATCCAGATAATGTACTTGACTCTTTAAGTATAGTTTGTTTGATAGTTTGCTTGTTAAATAACGTCTTGAATACTGCCAAGCACAAGTGAATCAATCCAGACCGGCCCAGCCATCATTTATCACAAAGCACAGTGACCCAATCCACAGGTTATTATCTATAAACAATGAAAGAACAAAATAATACCTTGATTTGGTAGCTTTCACATAAACACATTGTAAATCTGGTTAGTACCAGTGTTGTTCATAAATTGCAAGCATGCCAGTTAGGGCTTCAGTTGGTTATCTTAGAAATCAAGGGGAGACACACATGTGCAGCCACTATCCAGCATGTAAGATTGCGGATGTTGTAATGCAACCAGTGAACAGATATCATTACGGTTTAACTCCTGTATTTTGTGTATTATCCCCTGTGGCATTAATCACATGACTTCTTAAACTTTGCATACTGGAACGCATGCATGCCATTCTCCCAACAAGATATTCTATCCAGTTGCTGTTTATTTTAGGGACACCCACAATTATGATTTAACAGTACTATGGATTTAAGGGTTTCAGAAACCCCTTTGACATGCAGTTGGAGCTTATCTTGGACAAGCAAAAAACAGTAGTAAACAAATGTCCATACACACCAACACAAGGCAAAATGTACACTCGCCACTAGCAATTGGATACTGATAATTGACTCTTGGTGAGTAAGAAATGGTGTGCTGTCTGTATATAATGGAGGTGGCGAGTAACATTTTATATCTGGTTAAGGGCTTGCAACTCACCTGGAAGCAGTAAAGTGAGAGCAGTTCTCAAGAGCCCTACATCAGCTGCAGAAGAAGGGAGACCCAACCACCAGCGTTCAAAACCCCAGTTTTCCACGTTCCAAAGCGAAGCGGAAGACCCAGAGTGTAGAGAGAGGAGCTGCAGCTGTGTTTTTACATGGTAGGCAGAGGAACAGTGCAGTTTTGACTGACTAGTGACAGTGGCAAGCACATACCAGCTGTTCGGGAGCGACCTAGAGCACTAGCGACTGATCTTTGGGAAAACAAACCTCTTAAACATTGGACTTAACCAAGCCACTGTTCTGCAGCATGTCAATGTTGAAGTGCGTCGGGCTTAGCCCACTACTTGTAGCTTTTTATTTTTTCAACACGTCCCAGGTGGAGAAGACCATGCCAGATTGGCCATACAAAGAACCAATGTAGAGAAAGTGAGGGAGATGCAGGAGACTACAGGAAGCAAGAAGTGTGTTATCCAGGTGAGGTCAGAGGGGGGGTGGAGAACAAAAAGACTAGCAGGAGGAAGGGAGCAGGAGTGTATGGAAGCGATTTCCGGAGAAGGTGAAATGGGTACTGCAGTGTGAGTGTTGGTGTAAGGACTGATTGTGAGGTGTAGGTGAAATGGTAGAGGGAGTACTAGTGTAGTGGAGGGAGTACTAGTGTAGCAAGATCTTGTGTGGAGGGATGGGTGTATTTGTGTTTGAAGAGGTGTGTGTATTTGTTGAAGAGTAGTATATCAAACGGTGGAGGTGAGACCTCGATGGAGAGACTTATATTCGAGGGACAGACGATTAGAGGGAGAAGTGAGAAAGTAGAAGGGAGATGTATGAGAGAGTGTTGTAGCGGGAGGATTGGATCCATCAGGGCGTCTGTTAGGCACATTTACCAAATCCCAGTAGAGCACAAACAACTGGACACAGTAGGGATAGATTTGAAGAACCCGAGGATGTTTAGCAAGAAAAGACTGTCTGCCATTAGGTCCTTGCATCTAGTTGAAGGGAGGATTATACCGTAGCAGTCGCACTGTAGCTAATAACCTGGTGGGTGCGGGGTGGGGCATCAAGAACGCCTGGGTTAGGGAGGAGGTACAAACCAAGATGAGTGAGATAGCAGTAGGTCCCACAAGAACCAACACAAATTTTGAATTGTCTTAGAGAATCGGGAATGAATCTTGTTTCACCTCTGAAAATAACCCGGTGAGATTGTGTAAGCATGCTTTGGCACATTTTACATATGGATCTGGTTGAGTCTGTTAATTCTAAGCACTTTGGAGGCCTAAGCTGGTCCCTGCTCTTATCTTGCAGCATTTGCTCCCTTGGATGGCCCATAGCACAGGATTGCCTGACGCAAAGGCTCAGTGCCATTGCGTTTGTTCTCATCTATAAGGTGCACTCCAGAACCAACCCACCTTAGTTTCCCAGTCAGGCTAAAAGGATATGGCTCTTTTGCTACAGGTAGTCGAAGTGTGTGTAATTGGAAAAGAAATCCATTAAGTGGGGGCAAGCCATATCTTAAGTGTGGATACTTGTGATTTGCCCTTTTGGTTTACCTCATGTAGACCATAGAGATATCCTCTTACCACATTTGTGCAATAATGTTTGCAAAGAATCCTATGTCAAGGACAACTGAATTAGCAGCTTACATGTGCTGGTCACTGCCTGTTGCAGGAATGGTTTACTGATTCTCAAACTGGTAATCTCTAAGATTTTGGAGAGATGTATGTGAATTTCTCTTAATTCAGGACTACCCTGGCTGAACGGGACAGACAATGTTCCCAGAAGGTATGTTTGGGCCACTGAATAGACTCAATTCTGTTTAACAGGAAAGCGTTGTAGTACCTTACCTATTTGACTGCATGTCAGAGGATTTCAACATCAGAAGGACCAACCAAAGCATTTTGCGCAAACAACCGGAGCCTGGTTCTCAACTTTTCTCTTTATGTTCTGGATATAGGGTCACTGGGTGCAAACAGTCTGGATTCAAGAATTACAGAAGAAATTTCGAATCTGGAACTTTGGCTGGGGCCAGTAAATATCTTTGGCATCCATTCTTGCCCCAAGGATGGAGGATGCATGGTTATTGCAACAGGAGTCCCCCGTTTCTGATTATGCGGTCAAGTGTAGCATATTCTGGGTCGTCTTATGCGGTCAAGTGTAGCATATTCTGGGTCTTCTTTTTTTTAAAAAATATTTATTTTTAACTTTTTACTGCATCAAATAAACAGTGCTCCAACAGGGAGCCGCATAATACAATTCTCAACAAGTTCCCCCGCCCTTCCGCCCCCCAACCCCTCATGTCCACTGTAACTTTGGTTGCCTCCATCCTTTGTCTGAGTTGGAAGGAAAGCTTTCCACGTTGCCCTTGTGTTCCTTTATCCCATGGCCTCTCACTCTAGGGGCTCGGATTGTCCGAGCTTGAAGCTTCAGCGTTGTTCATCAGGTAAGTGATGTATGGCCCCCAGATGTCGGGAGGGCGCGCATGCAAAGGCAGCGTTCGAATAAATTTGGTGTCCATATCTTGGCAGTATGTTATATCCCTTTCCCAGTCTACAATCTTGGGGAGTGGGCCGCGACCCCACGACATAGCAATTCTTCTTCGTGCTAGCACCATGAGGAGTGCCGCCAACTTGCGTGACGCTGGCTGTAGATATTTAGTGAGGCCGCGGAGCGGTCCCAGCGGTAAGGGGGTCATTTGCTCACCTATAATGTCGGATGTTATTTGTATAACGGAAGTCCAGAAGCGCTGGATGCCAGGACAGCCCCATGCCAGATGAAGAAAATCAGCGTTGGCAAATGCGCATCTCTCGCAATGGGCTGACCCTTCCGGGTGGAGTCTGTTTCCTGACTGGGGTGTAGTATGTTTGGTGCACAAAGTTAAAGTGTATTAGCTTATATCGAGAATTTAGCGCTACCTTTCGAGTCTGTCGAAGAATATAGGCCCAGTCTTCCTCATTAATCGGTTCTTGGATAGCCAATTCCCACTTTCGTTGCACTTTAGGTTGAAGTTTCCGGGTGTCCCTTAACAAAGTTTTGTACAGAGTTGACACCAGTCTACCTTCACCTTGTGCTAAAATTGTGCTATGTAACAGATCCCACGTAGGGGTTTGCTTAGGGAATGTGGGAAATAACCCCTAAAGGGTGTGGCAGAGTCTAAAATAGAGAAAGACATCCAAGGATGTGTTTCCTCCCTCTGTCTTTAGCCATTTGAGGGGTTAGAAAGGTGCCCTCTGGGAAGAGCTCTCCCAGCGATTTTATCCCTATTTTATCTATCCATATCAGGAATACTCTTTCTTTCGTGAGGGGGATGCCGGGGATGAATTTTATCGGTAGCAGGGGGGGAAAATCGTATAGCCACTCCTTATTCGCTAGCGATCTTCTTCCATATCGCATATGTGGATAGGACTGTGTTCAGCATTTTATGCGGCACGGGAATGTGGCTTATTATGACTGCAGCTAACAGATCGGGGGAAGCTAGGGCCCGTTCCACTTGCACATGTGGTCTGATGTAGTGGGTGGAGTACCAGTGGCTTAGGAATTGGGCTTGGGCCGCCCAGTAGTATTTCTCTATATCGGGGAGAGCCAAGCCTCCGCTTGATATTGGTAATGTAAGTGTGTTGTACGCTACCCGTGCTGGTTTCCCCGCCCATAGTAAATCTAGGATCAAGCTCTTGTTTTTTGATAAGAAGGATTTGGGGAGGAGTAGCGGGATATTCGTAAAGAGATACAGAAGTTTAGGGAGAATAACCATTTTTGTTAGTGAGGTCCTTCCCCACAGCGTTAGTGGTAGAGATTTCCATCTCTGGATACGTTCTTGTAAAAACTGCAGTGTAGTTACATAATTGTCTCTAAATATCTCGTGATGGCTTCGTGACATATTGATCCCCAAATAGCGCACCTTCGAGTTTTCCCATTAAAACCCGTGGTCATCTGCAAACTCTGAAGTGCAAGGGGTCAGGGGGAACACTATCGATTTGGAGTGGTTGGTTTTGAGGCCTGACATTAACCCGAATTTTATCATCTCTTGCATTACAGGGTTGAGATTGGTTTGGGGGTCACTGACGAACAGCATGACGTTGTCAGCAAATAAAGAGACGATTAGTCTGTGAGGACCCAGCTTTAACCCTCGACATAGCTGCTCGGCTCTCAGCCTTGAGGCCAGGGGTTCCATCACCAGGGCAAAGATAAGGGCCGAGAGTGGGCAACCCTGTCTCGTTCCGCGCTCCAGTGTGATCCCTGTGGATCTGGTGTTCCCTATTGTGATGTATGAGCGTGGTTCGTTGTATAACAGAGCTACTAGTTTCAGGAAGAAGTTACCCAGACCCATCTGCCTTAGTGTTGCGAACATGAAGGGCCACTCTACTGAATCAAACGCCTTCTCGGCATCTAACAGAACTGCTATTGCCTGTTGCGTCGGGTCCAGGGCCTCAATGACGCCAAATAGTCTCCTGATGCCGTAAGTTGTACTACGCCCCGGGATGAACCCGGCTTGGTCGCCCAGCACCAGTGCCGGCATCAAGGGAAGTAATCTGGTCGCCAGATTTTTAGCTAGGATTTTGTTGTCTAAGTTAATTAGTGAAATCGGCCTGTACGAAGCGCAATTTTCTGTAGGTTTGCCAGCTTTTTGCAACATCATTACGTTAGCCTCACGCATCGTGGGAGGGAGTTTCCCTCGCTCCACCGCCTCTTCATAGACTTGAAGAAGGGGGGCCACCATTTCCAAGTGTGCTTTATAGAACTCACCATTGAGTCCATCAGGTCCGGGGGCTTTGGTGTTAGGCAAAGATTTGATTGCTGCCTGAATTTCTTCGAGTGATATGGGCGCATTCAAGGGTTCGTGCAGGTCTTGGCTCACCCAATATAGTTCTGTGTCATTGAGGTACTCTTGTATCGCGTTGGGATCTGAAGCTCCTTTTGAACTATACAGGTTTTGATAGAATTCTCGGAATACGTTGGAGATCTCCTCTTCTGTGTAAACCTTCTGACCTTGCGCATCTGCGATATATTCAATGCGGGATGGGACTTAATCTATCGTTAGTAGCCGGGCCAGCAGTGCACCTGGTTTTTGCCCCTCTCCGTACTGTCTGATCTGTTGCCTGCGACCCAGGAATTTCAATTCTCGGTCCGCTGTCTCCCTGAACCCCAAAAGTTCTTCTTTGTGCTCGTCTTGAGTGCGTGGATCTGGGGCATTGGAGAGTTTGTGCTCTAGTTCCTTCAGACAAAGCGCTTTACTGAATAATTCCCCACGGATCAATTTCAATAAGCTATTTTCTTTAGCCAGGCAAATTCCTCGTACATAGCACTTGAGCGTTTCCCAGATGGTACACGCCGAGTCGACTGAGTCTTGGTTGATGTCCAGGAAGGAGACTATCTCTTGTCGCAGTTCTGCTGCAAATACGGCGTCTGTGAGTGAACCGGGTTTGAACCGCCAATTGAGGCCAGGTACTGCGACGCCCGCCAGGGTAACCTCGTACAACCATCGAATGGTCGGAGTAAGACCTTGGTAGGATATGGCACGCTCCCCATTTGAATGGGCTATGGGAGGATGCCAGGATATAATCGATTCTGGAACTGGTGTTGTGCACGGCTGATCGGAAGGTGTAGTCCCTGCTGTCTCGGTTGTGTCTTCTCCACATGTCAGATAGATTGAAGGTCTGACAAATCTCTCGAACCTGAGCACTGGCCTTGGATGGGTTTCCCGATGTATTATGGGATTTGTCGAGCCTGGGATCGAGGGTAGTATTGAGGTCCGCACCCCACACCACAGTCGTCGCGTTGGTCGCGTCTAGATGGGACATTATCCAGTTGAAATTATCAGGTCCATCTGTGTTTGGTGCGTATGAGTTCACAATCACCACCTCTTTCCCGGCGATTATTCCTTTCACCATTAGGGTCCTCCCCTCAGTGTCTTTCTTTGACTCAATAAAGCTGAAATTAGTTCTTGTCGATCAGGATAGCGACACCTCTGGCGAATGAGGAGTAGGATGAGAAGTACCGATGGCATCCCCATGATCTGGCCCAATGTTGTTCCGACGAGGGCAGCAGATGAGTCTCTTGGAGTATCGCTATGTTAATTTTGTGTCTTCGAAGATATTGAAGAATTCTCCTCATTTTCGTAGGCTGGTTGCCGCCACGTATGTTCCAGGTGGCGATTTTCAACGTTGCCGACGCCATCTAGAGGGGTCAATGTAATCATGTCGATCCGGGACTTGCGGGATTGACTGGAGTCGCTTTCCATAGAGGAACAGGGAGGACTTGACAGTTGTTAGGTACATAGTTGTTCGTGTGACTGTCGCGGAACGGGGGTATGCGGGTTGTGGCGGTTTTGCTGAACTAACTTCCCTCCCCTGCACGGGCAACCCCCAACAGGCCGTGATGAACAATCCCATGTTAACAGTACAACTAGCATTCCTGTGCATTCGTTTGGGGCGCAGGTGGCCCTCCAAGAGGATGCTGGCTCCCTTCTTCGGATGCAATATTGATCTGTGGTGGTTGTTTCTAGTCAACCATGAAGTCTCGTGCCGCCGCTTTGGGTATCCTATGGGTAAATTTTACAGCGGGTTTCTTCTTGGTCTGTCGCCGCTTTGTGGTCTTCCGTTGAGAGTGGCGGGTCTACAGCCGGAGCGATCTAGGTAGTCGCTTGTCTCCTCTGGGGTGTTAAAAAACGGAGTCCTGCCCTTGTGTTGAATACAGAGTTTGGCCGGGAAGAGCATGGAATATTGGATCTGGTTCTCTTGTAACCTGCGCTTCACTGCTGTAAACGATCTTCTTTGCACTTGGACAGCTTGGAAGAAGTCCGGGAAAAACTGGATCTTGTCGCCATCGTATTGGAGATCCCCTTTTTCCCTAGCCGCCCGTAGAATAGCGTCTCGATCCTTATAGTTGAGCAATCCCGCTATGATTGGGCGGGGATTTGCCCCCGGGATCGGTCTGGCGTTGGGAACTCGATGAGCTCTCTCCACGACAAACAGTTTGGACAGGATCTCTGTACCAAAGAGGTCCATACATAACTTTTCAACGTAGTCTTCCATTTTCGCGGTGAGTTGTTGTTCCCTAACTCCCACGATCCTGATGTTGCGCCGAGAGCGGCCTTCCAAGTCCTCGTTATTCGCGTTTACTGCTTTCATTTGCACTTCTAGGGAGGCCACTCTGGATGTTAGGGCCGCTGCACCATCGTCGAGGTCAGACACTCTCTGCTCGACTGTGTCCAGTCTGTCAGCGTGTTTGTCCAGCCGGTGCTGGAGTAGGTCGACTTTGGAGGAGAGTGTGTCGAGTTTGCTTCCTAAACCCCCAATCCCGACCTTACGTTCAAGGAGGATTTCCCTGATGTCGAACCCGTGGGCCTCCTCTTCATCCTGGATGGGAGACTGCGCTCTGCTGTTCGAGGAGGTTGCTTTGGTCGTGAAGCTACCCTCGAAGTTCAGCTTTTTTTAGATCTGTTCGTTTTCCTCAAGGTCGCCATTGGTGCCTGCGTTGCGGGAGCCAGGGGGCAGAGGGAGGCAGGTCATGGGTCCGGGGGCGCCCGGCTTGTCGTTTTTCCAGCGGTGTGACTTTCTGTAGGTCTTGCCGCTGGGCTGGTTCGGGCCGTTTGGCCAGAGTCTGTGCTGTATATTATGCTTCCTCGAGTTCTGGCGGGGACTCACATGGGGTCTCCTTTGCGAATTAGTGCTTGTGAAGGCGGGGGGCGCGTAGGAGGCCCTGGGTCACGTCATCCTAAATGTCTTTCCGTTATGTTGTTTACTGTTCATGTGGGCCTAGACTTGTGGACCCCCGCGCTCTTGCGCTTTCTTGGGAGAGCCGGGGATCCACCTGGGACCTTTCACGCGTGCGAGGGTGCACGGGGCGCGCGTACCTGTTCCTCGGCGGTGTTCGGAGAATCCTCCGGCGCAGCCCGCTCGTCGGTGTTGGTTCTTCCAGGACTCTGCAGGATTTTCCTTCGTATCGGCAGCTCCGCGCCCGCCGACTCCTCGGGGGGCCAATGCACCGACGGGGCTCAGCCGGCGCTGCCCGATCGACACCCTCGAGTCTCAGGCCCGCTCCGCTACCAGCAGTCCTCCTCACGCGGGCTCCTCTGCGCTTGACCTGTGACTGTGCCTCGGTCGCACAGGGATGCGTGGGGGGGGGGCTCTTCACCCTCGGACGCCGAGTCCCGATTCCTCGATGGTGGTCGGATGAAATACCACATTCTGCTCGGATTCGCCTTGGCTACAAACCGGAGGCGACTGCGGACAATTTGCACACCACAGATGCTTCGATTAGTCAGGATTTTAGGGGAGCTCTGCGGAGCTCACAGGGACGCCGCCATCTTGGACGGCTCTCTAGCGCCCTCTCTTCTGGGTCGTCTTTAACCAGGATTTGTCAAATCTACCATCACCTGTTTTATCACCTCAATTGGAAGGGGTTGGGCTCACACATTGAGGCGACTATCGGGAGCAGGCTTGAGATTGTCCACAGAAACCGGTCTTGTGCCTCATACGTAGTAATGTGGACATGACCGCTGTTCAAATAATCTGACAGATTCACAAACTGCTCGTCTGTAGGAAGGGCTAAATATTCTTGTCATAGATTATCTCCAGGACCCAGTCTCCTGCCTTGAGCTTGGCTTTAGAAGTGGCCTCTGCAGCTCCCACCTGCAGCAAGTCTTTTAGCAGTGTTGTTGCAAGCAGCTAATCTTGTCTAGAGGGTACTAGTGTGCAAATACGGCATGACCCTTTTTCCTCCAAATACCATTTGAAATGGCATTTTACCACTGCATAGTTTGGTGTAGTAAATAATTTAAACTCCTAATTACCAGCAACACATGGCCCACCCAGTTATCGCAACATTGAATGTATGTGTTTAGTCATGCTCACTTTATAGAGTGGTTCGCGCTCTCAGCGATTCCACTGGCTTGAGGCTTGAAGGGATTCGAAAATTCCTTTTTCAGTTCCCTCCCTGAAAAAGCTGCAAATTGTCACGGTATTGGGTCTGTAGTTGCAAACACACTCAAAGTGCCCGTATGACTGATTTACAGTCTGCTTTATTTCGGAGGAATTATCCGGGTGAATCTTGCACATTAATTCATTACTTTTTTTTGTTAAATTATTATCCATTATATTTTAAGAACAATGTATGTGTAACAAGAAAATGCATAACATATAGTTTTATCTATACAGAAGAATCAATATTGAACTATTAATTTCTAATGTATAGGTCAATATAATGAGGTTATGTATCATAAGTTGGACAAACGAGTGACAAACTAGACAGACACAATAGGCTACTGAAAGAAGGGGTAAGCAATAAAGTCATAATCATAATAGTTACTCAGCTTTGTTGAAGAATGCAAAAAAGGGGTTCCATTTCTTATCAAACTTGTGTATGGAACTAGAGGAAAAGGCATGGCATTTTTCAATACGCTGGATAGAGAATATGAAGTTCCACTAAGAAGAAAATTATAGTTTAGAGGAGTCCTTCCAATTCGTGGTAATAATGTGAAAAGCAATACATATAAACAAATTGAACCAGTATAGTGAGTCAATTATTTTGAGGTATGGATTAACAATTGGTCCAATTATAATATTACAAAGTGATAATGATTCCTTACAATTGGAAATCGTTTGCATGCACATCCAGATTTTTAGCCAGAATGATTGTACACATTCACAATTATAAATGAAATGAAAAAAGTCTGCTTTGGGATTATGCCATGACCAACATGTATTGGATGAATTATTGTTGTTTTTTGTAATTCTTGAAGGAGTGAGATATGCGCGGTATAAAATAAAGTAGTACGCTTGGGTTAAATTAGCTGTTATAGATGTGGAATAGAAAATGTTCTATATTTTTGGCCAAGGATCCAGGGGAAGGTTGTAAATTCCATTGTAATTATTAGATATGTATGCCATTTAGCAGCCTTGATTGAAGGTTTATACATTAAGGAGGCTAGAAGGGGTGAGCGTGATGTTTGGGTTAGTGAAGGTAAGGATTTGATTAATGAATTTGAGGGATTTATGAAAGATACAGATTCTGGAATATGCACTTGTGAGAGTTGTGCAAAAGGGATTTCTGTGAAGTTATGAAATAAATGTTTGCTAAGCATGATGCCCGCAGAATACAGTCTATTAATGTATTTTAGGTCAGATTTGATTGGGGCAAATTTACTAAACCAAAAGAAAATATCTTGAATATCAACCAAGGAGAAAGCATTAGCTGGAAGTTTATTTCATGTGGATTTAAGAAAATGTAGAGCTGGGTAGGAAGTAATATTGAGCTAGGATGAGGTATATATCAAATGGTGAGAGAGAGGAGCAATAATATTTGCTTCTACTTTTATCCAAGTAGGGGCATTGTGAGGATGATTTTCATTAACAATGAATGTACTCATTTGTTTTAATATAAATGCTTCATGATATAGATGAAAATTAGGGAATTTTACTCCTGCTTGTTTAGAGAGTTTTAGTTTATTAATGGCAATCAGTGTTCCAGATAGGATTTTGGCGTGAGTATTTTACTAGAATTGGAGAGTAAATCCAATTTCAAGAGTGTAAAGGTGTCTGACAACTATCCAATTTGTGCGTAAAATTAAAACTGTGTTCGAAAACAGTGACAAAGAAATTGTCGATTCGTACTACCCAGCTTCATCTTCGTTATACTTGACACCAAAACCCTGTTAAGAATGACTACAGATGCCAGCTGGTTACATCATAAATCAAGTCCCTAACTCTACCAGCATCACTTCTCTGCCTCCCGGGCCTACTGTTGCTGCCTGGCAATACCTGCTTGATAGCCACTCCATGTTTCTGCTCCATCCCTCCTTCCCATTGCTACTGTTTTCCTGGTCTCTCACTTTCTGATATTCTGCTTCACTCTTGCTATGCCACGTTTTGAGGTCTGTTGCTCTGTCACTCTTCCGCTCCCATCTCGACATTCTATTGCTTTTTCCCTCCTACATTGTTCTGTATCGGTTGATATAACTCCTTCTCATGTCATTACTTCTGGTTTTTCAATTTCTCTGTTGTGGTTGCTACTCCTGTTGATTATCTTTCTTGCACTGCCATTTGCTATTGGCCTGCCTTTCTCTAATCTGGATTTTCTATTTCCGGATCTCCCTGTCCGCTGTTGATCTGTTTGTTCTTATTTTACTGTGTGTTTTGCTCTCATTCTATCCTTCACTCCTATTGTGTGTGCCATTTATCTGTTTCCCTTCTCACTTTCTTTGTTGCCCTCTTATGTAGCTCATTGGTCTCTCTTCCTGTTGCACAAATTCCTGTTTTGATATGATATGGCATTTATAACGCGCCTATACACAAGTGTTTCAAGGCGCGATGAGGCAAGGGGGGGGAAGCCAGGGGAGGACAGACAGCGATCCTACTAGGCCAGGTGTCATTCAGATTGCACAAGTGCATGGGAAGGGGGGGGGAAGGAGGAAGGAAAAGTGCGAGGGGGAAGGGAGAGGGAAAAGTGCAGTACATGGAAAAGTGGAATAAATAAGATTAATAAACGGCCAGCTGGTGGCAAGTGCAAGTAAGTGCAGGCGTAAGTGCTGGTATGGGGACTGAAGGGGTCTAGAAAAACAGTCCCCCTGTGCAGGGGTTGCCAGGGGGGCAGTGCAGGTGGGCAATTGACGGGGCCTGGCCAGAGATCAGAAACGGTGGCCTGGTAACCAGTGCAGTTTCAGTCGGGAGTTCAGCAGGGGAGAGGGGGAGAGAAAGCAGAAGCAAAGAGGAAGGTTTTGAGGTGCTTCCGTAAACCTGAGATGGTTCTCCTCGAGTTTCAGGGAGGCAGGAAGGCTGTTCCAGAGAGAGGCTCCTGTCGAAGAGTGACCTGCCACCAAATCGTTGCTTGGAGAAGGAACTGACCCTGAGGGAGTTGGAGGCAGATGAGCGATGAGCTTGAGGAGGAAGATATTTAGGAAGAAGATATTTAGGAAGAGAGTTGAAGGTATTGCGGCCCCAGACCCCAGAAGGCCCTGTGTACAATGCAGAGGGTTTTGAACTCAATCCTCGCAGCCACTTGGAGCCAGTGCAGAGATTTCAGTCCTGGAGAGATACGATCCCTGGGTTTGAGGCCAAGGACAAGTCTTGCAGTCCTGTTCTGGATAAGTTGCAGAGGGCGGAGAGTAGAGGCAGGCAGATTTAGATAGAGGCTGTTACAGTAGTCCAGCCTAGAGAGGACCAGGGCTCTGGAGAAAGTGAGCTTCTGGGGGAAGGAGAGGAAAGGAATAATACCTCTGAGGAGGTGCAGCTGGTAGTGTGACTTCTTAGAGACGTCAGATGTGGGGGGAGAAGGAGAGTGCAGAGTCGAAGATGACCCACAGGTTTTTAGCCTTGCAGGTGGGAGTAGGAAGAGGGCCAAGAGGGGCCGGCCAGAGAGCTGCAGGGAAGGAGGGAGTGGGTGTGCCGATGAGTAGAATCTCAGTCTTGCTGGCATTAAGGCAGAGGTTGCTGGCAGCGCACCACTCCTGGATGGCTGACAGAGATGAGGGAAGGAGAGGAGGAGGCTGAGGATATCCTGAAAATGAGCTGGGTATCATCCGCATAGCACTGAAAGTTGGGACAGAGCAGTGATACGGTGGGCAAGGAGTGCCAGGTATTGGTTGAAAAGCCAGGGAGAGAGGTTAGATCCCTGGGGGGACACCACAGGTAGAGAAAAAGATGTCAGAGAGGAAGGAACCAAGTTGGACCTGGGAGGGTCGGTTGGAGAGGAAAGAGGTCAGCCACGCCAGAGCCTGACCAGTGATACCCAGGTTATCACGGAGATGGTTGAGCATGATGGCATGGTTGACGGTGTCAAACGCAGACAAGAGATCAAGCAAGATGAGAACTCAAGGGGTGTTTGAGTCCAGGTTGGTGAGCAGGTCTTCACGGATGTTCAGGAGAGCAGTTTCCATGCTTCTGGCAGCTCTGAAGCCAGACTGATGGTCATTAAGAAAACCAACAGATTCAGTGTGGAGATTGAGCTTGGAGATGGGCAGTTTCTCCAGGAGCTTGCCCAGGAAGGGAGTGATGGAGATTGGGTGATAGTTAGCCGGGCAGGAGGGGTTGGCAGAGGGTTTAAGAGGAGGTTGCACAAGGGAGTGCTTCAGGGGGGAAGGGAAGACTCCAGTGGCAAAGGAGTGATTGCAGAAATCAGCCAGGACAGGAGCCAGGGAGTCAATGTGGTCCTTGATAGTTTTGGAGGAACAGGGGTGAACCTGTTTCGACAAGACTTTCATAGATCGGACTTGTCTAGAAACCTCGTCTGCAGAGAAAAGGGGAAATGCAGAGAAGGGAGGGAGGAGGGATGGCTGTAGAAGGGCCAGAGGAAGAGCAGATGTCCTTAGTTTTAGAAATGAAATGAGAAGCCAGTGCTGTGCCGAGGGTCTGGGATGGGACTGGAGAGGTAGAGACTGCGGCAGGATTGGCCAGTTCCTTGCAGATTTTAAAGAGTTCAGCTGAGTTGTTGGATGCCGCAGAGACCCGGGCTTGCATATGAGCTCTCTTCTTGGAGAGCCGGTATTGCCTTTGCAGTAGGCGGCAGACCAGTTTGTCCGAGGATGAGCCTGAAGCACGCCATTTCCTCTCGGCCACCTTACACTTGTGTTTTAGGGTGACGAGGTCTGAGTTATACCAGGAGTTACACTTGACTTTGGGCTTCAGGCGGATTCTTATGACGGGGGCAAGGATATCAAGAGTATCAGATATAGAAGAGTTGAGCGTGGAGAGGGCTGTGTCAGGGTGAGAGTCAGCCAGAGGGGGAGGAGTGGGTGAGAAGGTGGTAGCGAAAGCCTCAACTGACACGCGCTTTATGGGCCGGATGACCGAAAAGGTGGGTGGCAGTGAAGGAGGTGGCTTGGCCTGCGGGGTAGGAAGGGTGAGGTGGGAGGATAGGAGAAGTGATCACTCCAGGAGAGAGGGACAGAGTGGAAGGTCTGAAGAGATCAGAACATCGAGAGTGTGCCCTGCAGAATGAGTCGGGCCAGAGGGGGGGGGGGGGGGGGGAGTCGCAGAGGTCCCAAAAGAGTCCAGGGGGGGGGGGACAGGAGGCGCCAGTTGGATGTTGAGGTCTCCAAGAAGGAGGAGTTGAGTGGTTGAGGCCAGGAGTGAGGAGGAGAGGTCTGCCCACTCGGAGAGGAAGGAAGAAATCTGACAGGTAGCCGATGGATAGTAGCCACAGTAATGGAATGGCTAGTATAGAGCGCAAGCCTGCAGACGAGGCATTCAAAAGAGGAGGAGGCCTGCGTAGGAGTGACAGAGGCAGCAATCCACTCAGGTAGCCAAGGAAAGGGGAGAGGGGACAGCACGAGAAGAAAGGATGTTGATGAGGCGTGGGAAGCGTCTTTTGAAAGAGATGGAGGTTGGCCTTGGACCAAGGCGGTCCCGTTAGCGTAGACATTAATGATGACCTTGGAGGATAGGAAGGAGGCCAGGAGGGCGTCCCAACAGGTGCCACCATTAATGGGAGAAGAGGAGAGAGAAGACAGAGACCATATGAGGGGTCCATTGATCTGGTGAAGGAACAATAAAGGATGTCGGTGGGTTTCCTTGGAGGAGGCACTGATGTAAGTGTCGGGCGATAGGGAGGCCTGGGTTGGAGACCAAGATGTCCTTTCTAAACTTCTTCCTACCAGACTTAATGAGGAGAGCAAGATAGTCAATCGAGAAGCAGTTAGAAAAGATAGGGGAGACAGAGAGCACCATAGAGTAGGGACAAGACGTCGGCACTCAGGATGTAGGCGCAGAAAAGCACAGGACATTCTAAGACGGGAGAGAAGACATACCTAAATTTGAGAATCCTAAAGAGGGAGAAAAGGCCTATGTTTCACAGTACAATTTTAGTGGTGCAGGTACAAACAAATTAAAACCAATGGGAAACCACCTAAATTTGAGAATCCCAATGAGGGAGAAAAGGCCTAGGTTTGCATTGTCTAATATGTTCTTTGTTCTGGCGGCCTCTCCCATCACCCCTCACTTTGTTCTCCTGTATTGCTTAGGTTCAGAGTTGCGCTCTCTCCTTTTTGTCTTTGACATAGCACTAATAAATATTTAAAAAGCGGAAATGCCTGTTCCATTTTACTAATCCAGTGCAGCTTTACCATTGGGGGGGGGCTCCTTTTTGGATGTGTGCAAACCTTCTTTTTAGCCCTTAGGATGGAAATTCGAGGTAGAGGTGTGTCTCACCAGATGCAGTACTTCTTTGAATGCAGATGCTTTATCAGCACTGTATGCTCTTAAAAGTATAAGAGCCCAGATGAGATGTGTGGTATGAGCCATTACAAGTATAGCAACCCTCATGGGATGTGCTTGTTGTGAGCCATTAGTTATAGCATCCCCGGGTTTCCCAGCCTGACAGGGAATAGTCACAGCATGCAAGTCCATGTAAGATACCAACGCTGGAGAAATGGAGTTACAGATGAGAAACTACTCCCTTCCCCAATATTGGATCTTTTATAGATTCACATGCTGTTGGGATTATTCCCAGTCAGGCTGGTAATCCTTTGTAACATTAAGTAGTTTCCCCTTCAGCCATTAGGCAGTGTCCCCTTTAACTCCACCCCTAGGGGACCCTTTCAGAATTCAATAGCACACATAAAGTGCAAATATGAGCCAACCGTGAGTTGCAGGAGTCTCTGAAAGATACCAAAGCTGGAGAACTGGAGTTACAGGTGGGTAACTTCTTTTCGAGGGGATTGGGTGCTCCGACGTATTCCATATCTATGACATATAATCACCACAGCTGTGCTGCTTCGGAAACTTTTTTCGGCGCCTGCGTCGATGACGTTGATGCGCCGTCGTCGAGGGCCTCCTCCGATGTCTGACGTCATCCGATGTGATAAGTAGGACGCACGACGCCCGTAGCCTCAGTTCCGTTTTTTCCACGAACGTGTTGCTTTATGATTCTCGGTTCACGCCTCGACTCTTTAGAGTTCTGTTCTTCTCGGTTCTTCGAACCTGTTCGTTTTGTGACATTCCTTCGTGTGTAGATGCCTTCTACTTCGTCTTCGACCCCGCGTCCGGGTTTCAAGAAGTGCGGGGAGTGTGGGTCCAAGATGTCGGTGACTGACTCGCATAATGCCTGCCTCTGGTGCCTCGGAGAGGCCCACGACACGGATGACTGTATCGACTGCCAGTCGCTCACGTCCAAAGCCTTACGCGAACGTAAGAAGTTGTCGGTAGGTCGGGTGTCCAAGCCCCGGAAGTCGAAATCTGCGGGGCTTTCGACGGATGATTCGAGGGGTGACTCTCCGCGTCATCGTCGGAAGTCTTGTGGGTCTCCTTCTAGGAGTCGGTCTCGCCACTCATCAGCCTCTTCGAGGCATTCTCGGAAGCGCCGACACCGGTCGTCTTCCAGGTCCTCTTCGGAGGACTCTGCACGGCACGTCGCTTACCCCACCAGCCATGCGACGCCGGAGGAATGGGCTTCCTTCGGGAAGAAAATGCTGGCGATGAGTCGCAGGGTACTAAGCCGTCCGCGCCCCCGAGTGGGGTCGGTCGTGAGAGGGCGAGAGACACCGCTCGCAAGAGTGGTCGGCACGAGTCACGGGAGAGGTCCCGTTCGGACAAGGAGACTCGTTCTCGACGTACCCGTTCCAGGTCCCGGTCCTCGACGCGTTCGAGACCGTGTGCACCTGTGAGGTCCTCGAGGAAGACATCGACGTCTGAGGCGTCGAGGGCGTCGACAGGCTTTCTCGAGGCTCCGGCTCTGAGGAAGTCGTCAAAGCCGTCGACGCTCAAGTCGTCGAGGGACACGCTCGGGGCTCCGGCCTCGAGGGCTGTGTCGCCGCCGATGCTGGAGGCGCTGCATCTGACGTCGACGTCGAGGAAATCGGCGCCGATGCCGGTTCTCTCGACGCTGGCGCCGATTCGCTCGACGCCTTTTGTGTCGGAGGTACCCCGTGGCACGGGTGAACCCCCTAGGAAGGCTCTGGTTAAGAGCAAGCACTCTAGGGTGCCTTCTTTTCGCCACCTGGACTATATTTCAGAGGCGGATGAGGATTCTGATGGCCTGGTTCCTAGTCAGGTTCCAGATGAAATTGTCTCGGGCCATAGTCAGTTTGACGATTTGAGACAGTCACTGCATGATGCCAGCGGACTGGACACCTCTCCGGAGGTGGAGTTTTGTAGGCCTGAGCCTGGCTCTCATGCCGATTCCTCGTATCGGGGCCTTATGGCTAGGGTTTCTGAGTACCTGGGATGGTCTGCTCCCCCAGGGGAGTTTGTGCAGGATGATCTGACGGACATCCTTTATGTTGGTCCCCCAACTGATCCGGTACTGCCGTTCCATATGGCTTTACAGAGAAGGGTGGCGGCGGCTTGGACTGCTCCGGAGAGTCTCCCGGCGGTGGGCAGATCCTTGTCGCGAAAATACCGTCCAGCCAGTAGCGACCCCTGCTACTTGACCAGGCACCCCACTCCAGAGAGTTTGGTGGTGCAGGCGGGCACGGCCCCGGCAAAGCAGGCGTCGTACCCTACCATCCCTCTTGATAGGGACGACAAACGTGTTGATGGCTGGGCGAAGAAAGTGTTTTCTTCTGGTGGTATGGCGCTTCAGGCGGCCAACTCCATTTGTGCCTTGTCTCGTTTCACACACACTCTGTGGAACTGTGTTGCGTTAGTGGCTGAACATATTCCCGAAGGGGACGAACGGGATGGTTTCCTTGCTATGGTCCAGGATGGTAAGGATGCCATGTGTGAGTCCGTTCAGTCGGGTTTGGACTTAGCTGAATGCGTCAGTAGGTCCATGGCGGCGAGCACCGTGATAAGCAGGTTTGCGTGGTTGCGGAAGTCGGAGTTTGCTCCTGATGTGCTTTCTCGGCTCCTCAACATGCCCTTTGACGGTGAACACCTTTTTGGCAGCAAGGCTGACGAGAGCCTTGAGAGGTTGCAGACCGCCAACCTCCGCCTTTTCGTCCTAGGGGACAGCAGTGGAGGGGTGGTTCCTTTCGCTATTACTCGTCCTTCAGTAAAGCGAGAGGAGCTGGCAGTCAAAGAGGCCAACGCAGGGGTACCAGAGGTGGACGGCAGGGTACCCGTGGTGCCAAGGCCGCTCGGGCAGTTGCCTCTTTGTCCTCAGGTAACGCCGCGGCCGCTCCCACTCAGTTATGAGGCCATGTCCCATGGTTCGCCGGTTGGGGGAAGGCTGCCGCAGCATCTTGTAGAGTGGCACGCCATTACTTCAGATGTGTGGGTTCTGGAGATCATAACCCACGGCTACTGTCTTCCCTTTCGGCACAGGCCTCGCGACATTCCACCGGGGAACCTCTTTGCAGAGTCCGGATCTGCTCCTTGCGCAGGAAATTCAAGCCCTGCTGGAGAAAGGCGCCATAGAACTGGTGCCTGTAGCGGAGAGGAACAAGGGATGGTATTCCCCTTATTTTTTGATTTCGAAGAAAGACGGGGGATTGAGACTCATCATGGACTTGCGCGGTTTGAACAAACTCCTCAGGAAGGACAAGTTCAAGATGGTTACTCTCTCTCAAGTCCTCCAGGCCCGTCAGCTTCAGGACTGGTTGGTGTCTCTCGACCTCAAGGATGCTTACTTCCATGTGCCGATCCATCCCAAGCACAAGAAGTACCTGAGGTTCGCGGTTGGCGACTCGCACTTTCAGTTTCGGGTCCTGCCGTTCGGATTGACCTCCGCCCGAGGGTTTCACCAAGTTCATGGTGGTGGTGGCAGCGCATCTCAGGCAAGGGGGGATTCACGTCTACCCCTACCTGGACGATTGGTTGATCAGGGGGAGCTCTCCCGAGCAAGTCCTGGATCATCTGTCTGTCACCTGCCACTCCCTTCACAGGCTGGGCTTCTCCCTCAATTTAAAGAAGTCCCATTTGACGCCAACACAGCGGCTCCAGTACATCGGAGCAGTGCTCGACACTTCCCTGGGGCAGTGTTTTCCTCCCCAGGTGAGGGCTCTTCACATTCAGCAGATGGTTCACAAGTTTCAGCATGCCCAGACGCTCCCAGCGTTCGAGTTCTTGAGGTTGCTCGGCCTCATGGCATCCTGCATTCTTCTGGTGCCAGAGGCTCGCCTGCGGATGAGATCTTTGCAGTGGGCGCTCAAGACGCAATGGTCGCAGTCCTCCGGCAGGATGTGCCGCCCTCGGTCGCCCGGGACCTTCTGTGGTGGGCCGTCGAAGGCAACTTGATGAAGGGGGCTCCATTTTGGCTTCCCTGGACGGAGGTGACGATCGTGACGGATGCATCCCTCACGGGTTGGGGAGCTCATGCCAACGGGCTGACAAGTCAGCGGTCGTTGGTCTCCGTCGGAGTCCAGACTCCATATCAATCTGTTGGAGCTGAGGGCCGTCAGGCTAGCCCTGAAGGCTTTTCTGCCGACTGTGCGAGGAAAGAGTGTCCTGATCCTGACGGACAACACAGTGGCCATGCACTACTTCAACAGAAAAGGGGGGGGGGGGCGCAGGGTCACTTCCTCTGTGCAGGGAGGCGATGCAGCTCGAGTTCTGGGCCATCCAGCAGGAAGTTTCGATCTCAGCAGTTCATCTGGCCGGGGACGAAAACGTGACGGCGGACTCTCTGAGCAGGCAGAGCACGATCTCTCACGAGTGGGAGTTGGCTCAGGAGATTCTCCTGGAGATCTTCGCCCTTTGGGGGACCCCTCAAGTGGATCTCTTCGCCTCCAGTGTCAACCGGAAGTGCGAAAGGTTTTTCTCACGGGAATTTCCTCCAAAAGGAGCCTTAGGAGACGCGTTCGTGGTGGAGTGGTCGTTCCCGCTGCTGTACGCGTTTCCTCCAGTCCCCGTCATCCCGCAAGTGCTGCGGAGGTTACGGAAGTTCGGTTCCCGGATAATCCTCATTGCTCCGGCGTGGGCTCGGAGGACGTGGTACCCGGACCTTCTCGACTTGTCCATCTGCCCTCCGCGTCGTCTTCCCTACCGAGACGATCTGCTCTCACGGGAGGGGGGTCAGGTTCTCCATCCAGAGGTCAGATCCCTCAACCTTCACGCTTGGCTTCTGAAAGGTTGAGGTATAGGGATTGGGACCTCCCTGAAGACGTGATGGAGGTGTTGCTTTCGGCCCGAAGGCCAGCAACAAAGTCTCTGTACCGTTGCCGTAAGTTCTGCGACTGGTGCAGAGTTCAGAATGTGGATCCTTTTGCATGTGACATCCCCATGGTTCTGTCCTTTTTACTTTCTTTGGCCCACAGGGGCTTGCAAGTGGTTACCATTAAAGGTTACCTGGCGGTGCTGTCCATCTTTAAGCGCTCGTCTGAAGAGTGTTCTTACTTTAAAATCCCTTGAATTTCACAGTTTCTGAAAGGGCTCACTAATGTGTTCCCTCCGTCACCTT
The DNA here is from genome assembly GCF_040938575.1 of Ambystoma mexicanum. Classification (NCBI taxonomy): domain Eukaryota; kingdom Metazoa; phylum Chordata; class Amphibia; order Caudata; family Ambystomatidae; genus Ambystoma; species Ambystoma mexicanum. The sequence goes on along the minus strand of NC_090930.1, from coordinate 939,642,214 downwards.
TCCTGGTGCCCAGTTGGGATTTAAACCTTGTTCTTAAGTTTCTTATGGGTGCTCCGTTTGAGCCTTTACATTCTTGCCCTTTGAGGCTGTTAACTCTGAAAACTGTGTTTTTGGTTGCGGTTACTTCCACTCGCAGAGTGAGTGAGTTACAGGCACTTTCAGTTAAGCCACCCTTCACTGTATTTCACAAGGACAGGGTTGTCCTTAGAGTTCGTCCTTCTTTTCTTCCGAAGGTAGTGACGGAATTTCATTTGGCCCAGAAGGTTGTTCTTCCGGCATTCTATCCTCCTCCGCATCCTGGTAAGGAAGAGGAGAGGCTCCATAGGCTTGATCCTAGGAGAGCTTTAAGCTTTTATGTTTCACGCATGTCCCGGGTCAGAGTGGACGATCAACTCTTTATTGGTTACGCTGGAAAGCGTTTGGGGCAAGCTGTGACGAAACAGACCTTTGTCTCGCTGGATTATTTTGGCCATCTCGGAGTGCTACCGCTTGGCGGGTAAGGACCCACCGGCTGGCTTGCGGGCCCATTCTACCAGGGGTATGGATGCGTCTACTGCCCTGCAGAGGGGTGTTCCTATTCGCAACATCTGTGATGCAGCCACCTGGGCTTCAGTACATACATTTGTACGTCACTATTCCCTCGATTTCATCCGAGCACAGGATCTGGCCTTTGGCAAGGCGGTCCTTTGCTCTGCTATTTGATTGGCTATTCTAAATTTTGATTCTAAATTCTTTCCCTCCTCCTTGCTCTGGTACTGCTTTGGGAGTCTGTCATAGATATGGAATACGTCGGAGGACCCAATCCCCTCGAAGAACAAGTTACTTTCTTACCTGGTAACGTTCTTTCGATGGGATGGTCTGACGACGTATTCCATATCGCTCCCGCCCTGCCTTCCCCGCTGCAGAATTTCTTTTGCGATTGCAGCTTACGTTCCGCAAGGCTTTGCGTCTGACTGGCAGTTGACTAGTGTCACACGTTCTGGGGGAAAAAACTACAACTGAGGCTACGGGCTTCGTGCGTCCTACTTATCACATCGGATGACGTCGGACGTCGGAGGAGGCCCTCGACGACGGCACATCGACGTCATCGACGCAGGACGCAGACGCTGAAAAAAGTTCCCGAAGCAGCACAGCTGTGGTGATTACATGTCATAGATATGGAATACGTCGTCGGACCATCCCATCGAAAGAACGTTACCAGGTAAGAAAGTAACTTGTTCTTCTCATTTATCTTTTTAGATTCATATGATTAGAGTAGATTGCAAAGGATTACAAATACAATCTATGTGGTGAGCCAGAAGTAGGAGTCGTACCACTGGACATGGTTTATACAGAAGATGCTTATTTACTAAAATGAAAAAGCTACCTTACTTGACATTATTGCTATGATGGTGTTCCCATCTACAACTGAATAACCTAAGGTGCTCGTCAGGATCTTTAGTCAACAAAAAGTTTGTCCTCTGAGCGAAAGTTAATCTAATTAACTGGCGCTACCACTGTATACAAATTATAAAACCTAAAGTAAATGCCTGTTAGGCTTGTGCTCTTGTAGATGATGCTCTCCCTCCCCCTCGCTTAACAGTTCTTGCAAAGAAATCTTCATCGAAAATAAATGTTCATTGCAGTTCTCTGTATTTGGCCATTGCCAACAGTTCTGGTACAGAAGTCACTCGGTTTGATGAAAAAATGATTAACTTTAAAGTCTTTTTCAAATAAATTGGTTTTAGTTTCAGTCCTACACACTTAAAAGTTCCACTGAAGAAGTCAAAAGTTCATGTTTCTCATTTCCTTCCAGATACTTGGCCTATATTTTACCAGCCCTTTTTCCAGGGCTACTACACCTCATCTCAGGATTGTGATGAGTCTCTGTGTTTAAGTTGACTTTCTTTCATGGACCTCCTGGCTCACCGTGTTATCCATATCTTGGTTTGGTCGCTTTAGACCTTCATTGGGCCCTCCGGTCCCTTCTTACTCTGCTCGGGTGTTTCCTTAAGTTTACTCAACTGCATGTCTGTCTTTGTTGGTATGCAGTGTGTGTATATCGAAAATGTTAGTGAAACCCACTTATATCGAATACTTTAAGGAAAATCTGTATACCAAATGTATTTTTGGGTGGGGTAATAATGTTTGGGGTGGGTTTTAAGGGCGGTAAATGGGTTTTGGGGCGACTCCCCTTTGTCCCCCCAAAAAAGAAAATGTATTCGTCATACAGGTATTCGTTATAAAATACTCAATGTGTGATTCTCTAATGTTTTTGATATAAAGACATGGAACCGTCTTTGTTCTTATGGGCTCGGTGGCTAGCATTCTCATAAGCTTTACATCCCTTGCATATCACTGGGTCATGCATTTCCATGTGCTCATTGTTGATTTTTGTATATTTCTAACGCGCACCAAGCAGACTCCACTGCATTCGGGCGCAGATGTCAACTATAATTCGCACTTTAATTTGAGAAGTCTGCTGTGGTTTATATCACTTTTTGTTCACTTAAATAGGTTTTTTAATGCTTTTCTAAAGCCTTCCAGCGATGAACATGACTGGATGGTAATTGGTAGCTGATTCCATAACTTTGGCCCAAACACCAAGAACCTTCTAGCACCCTTCGAGGTCTGTTTAGACTTGGGAATATTCATCAGCAATTGGTCTCCCGAATGGATATCTCTAGTCGATTGGTGATAGTAAATCCTGGCGCTTAGAAATTTTGGTGCAAGGTCATAAAAGCATTTGAACATGAGGCATGCCACCTTAAACTTAACCTGATCCTCTACCATCAACCAATGAAGCGATCTACGGGAGTCCGAGACATGATCCCTTTTCCCCAGATGGGCAATTAACCTAACCGCCGCAATCTGGGCCCTCTGAAGTCTCATCTGTTTTGCTGGAATTCCTACCAGCAGACTATTACAATAGCCTAGATGAGAGTTGGTTAATGCTCCTACGACTACTGGTTGATCTTCAGTTGTCACAAAAGGGTGGACGTTCCTAAGCATGCGTAGGGAATAGTATACAGCCTTCACTTTAATGCCTATCTGGGCTTCACTGCCCAAGTTTTCCTACCATATACATCCCAGATTTCTTACTTTCTTTGGAAACAGTAGTTCTTCACCAAGAATCTGCAGGATTATCTTTTTGTTTTTCAGCTCTCATCTTATTGCCTGATCCAAATAGTATTACCTTAGTTTTGGTTACATTAAACTGCAACTTGTTATATGCCATCCATCTTTTGATCTCTTGCATACACTGGTCAATCTTCTCAAATGCCTCTGCTAAATTCTCTGTTTCCACATAGATCCGGGTGTCATTAGCATAAGAATGGAATCTAAGTCCATGTTTTCTCAATATATCAAATAATGGGAAAATACATAAATTAAAAATCATTGGCGAGAGTGCGACTCCACAACTTAACCATAGTAACTCTGAAAGGAAACCTCCCAATGTTACTTATAATCCCTATTGTGTAGCTTTACTGCCCACCATGACTCACTCCAAGGCTGGTCGATGGCTCTGGTGGTGGATTACTTTGCGTCGGGCCTCTTCCTGCCGTTCTCTAGCAGCAGCCTTCTCTGTGGTTCATCAGTATCTCTTCCTGTGGCTTCCTCCAGCGAGTGCCATCCCGTTGGCTTTCCGGTATGTGCCTCTTCCTGCCGTTCTCCAGTGGCAGCCTTCTATGTGGCTCATTAATACCTCTTCCTGTGGTTTCCTCCAGTGAGTGCCATCTCGTTGGATTTCCGGTACTTCCATTGGCCTTCTCCAGCATTGCCCTTCTTGTGGCCTTGCTTGTTCTTTCTCTGGGTCTTTCCGGCAGTGACCTTGTGGGCTCACTGGTGCTTTCTGTGGTTTCTTCTGGCGGCAACCTTCTTGTGTATTTGCCAGTATCTTTCTCGGATTTCTTCTGGCACAACCTTCTCTGGTGCTTGCCTCCAGAGTAAAACGGAGAAAAATACTAGCAATCTTCTGATGGGCTTGCTGGTAACTCTTCTTCCTCTGTGTCAGGCAGGATGCAAGTGGAGAACCATGTTTGGTCGGCGCTCCTGGGCTTGGCAGTGTTCTTTGGGCTGCTCGCCCACCACATTCGCTCTTTGGTCCCGCCTCTATGCAGCACTGATTCTGCATGGTATCTGTGACAACTGCTGTGTCAGCCCTATGTCAGCTGATCTCTCCCAGTGAGAATTGAAAGGTCTTTATAGGGGTTTCTGAAATGAGACAATGGTCTCTTGTTTACAGGATTTCAGTAGAGCTTAGGGGTCAGCATTAGACAAAAGGCTTGTTTTCATCACAGCACCTACACGCTAGCCGGGATGAGAATGATGGCTCACTTTAGGCAAACAACTTGTCCAACCCCAGACGCCTTCACAGAATTTCTTTAACTGCAGTAGAATGGTTAATGTGCGAGTAGACCTCCATGTAGCCACTCTGCAGATATCGGACTCCATTCGAAAGCAGTGGTAGAATGTACCCGGGACAGACCTGGAAGCCGCTTATTAGCAAGTGAATGGCAGAAAGATACAAGCAGAAAGCCATCTGGAAAGAAAGCTTTTGAAATGCCCTTTCAGTAGCAGCAGGCCCAGATGCAATGAACAGCTTTGACGATTACCTTTAACATAATTCTTGAATGACTTCAAGACATCAAGCGAATGTAGGAAGTGGGAGAAGTGAAGAAAACGGTCGGGACCAAGGGCTTGTTGAGTTGAAAAGAGGACATTTCTTTGGGCTTACATGTAGAACTGGTCCAAGTAGGGCCTTGTCTTTGTGGAAAACGAGGTAAGGCGGTTGCAAGGAGAAAACATGCATTTTGCCCATTCTTCGGGTTGAAGTGATATCCAACAGAAACGCCCTCTTCCTTGAGAGAAACATGATACTGGCCTTATGCATTGACTCTAATGGGTACCCATCAACCTGGAAAGAACGGTGCTCAGTTCCCAAGAAGGGGCAGGTTTGGGTATGGGGACCACAACAAAGGTGTCACCGATGTTCATGTGAAGTGGGAAATGGCAGCTAAATTAATTTTGTTGGAAGAGTGAACAAGGCTACTGGTAGCCATAGAGGGCAAGAATGGCTGGATGTGTTGGTGATCAAATTTAAGGGCATCCACCCTTTCAGTGAAACAGTAAACCGTAATCCATTTCCATTTCTTGTTGTAACAGGAGATGGTGCATGAAGCTCATTTCTTGGAAAGAAAATGTTTGCATTCCTCGGCATGCAGAATTCTAGGAGCGTCAGAGGCAGGCTATGAGGTTGACCGAGAAAGGGTCATGCTGGAGGGCAACAAGTCACATTTGAATGTGTGCTTTGTGGTGAAGAGGTCCACATCCAGCTTCCCCCACCTTCGGAAGAGGACTTGCACGTGTCTCGGAGGAGCTGCCATTCATGGCAGGAGCAGAGTTCCGTGCTGATTGAATTGGCCACAGTGCTGTGCAGGTCTGGAAGGTGAAAAGGAGACAGGGACATTCCCTAGGGAAGAGCTCATTGCCACAGAGACTGCAGACGAAAGGATCAGATTATTTAAAAAAAAAAAAAAAAAAATTTGCTGCCTTGCTTCTGGGTTTTGAACATTGTGGTTGTTATTGTCTGTGAAAACCCGCACTACCTTCTCTTGCTGATGTGGCAGGAAAGACTTGAGGCCCAGTACACTGCTCTGGGCCCTACAACGTTAATGTGGCAAGACTTCTTCTGTTGACCAGAGGTCACTGGTGTGAAGTTTGGATGCCTCTGTGGTCACAGTGGCTTGATTGTTTGGAACCATGAAAGGAGCTGCTGTGATAAGATTGCTGACATCCTTTTACCAACACAGCACGTTGTGAAAGAGACTGGTGGGGCATAATTTGTCGTCCCAAGGGCTGGAGATCTGACCAAAGCTGGCATTCAGGATTCCATGCAGGAGTTGCATGTGGAGCCTCAAATTTTTGATGAGTGGTATGTCGGAGGACATCATGGCTAAAAGGGAATTGAGCATTTGGACTGATGAAACCAGTTGCTCAGGCAATGCATTCACCATTGATGGGATTGACGTGACCTTGTTGGCTGACAGGGTGGCATATGAAGTTGTGGTGTATAGATGTCCCCCTAGAAATAGCATTTGCTGTGACTGAGTCATAGAGGACTTCTCATAATTGAGAAAGAAGCCCAACGATGTCAGACAAGCTTCGGTGTCAGTTGTGAGCCTGTTTCGAGGGATGGTGCTCTGATGAACCAGTCATCCAAATAAGGGAGGCTTGTACTGCCTGACTTCCTGGTGTGCTCTGCGGCAAGGAATTATGTTAGTGAACACCATTGGGGCAGACGGGAGGACCTTGAATTGAAAGTGGCAACCTCTCCCTACATACCACAGGAATTTGTGAACACTGGTGAATGGGGATGTGAAATAGGCATCCTCTATTTCCAGGACTGAAAATCTCCTTTGGCGAGTTGGCTGACAATTTCCTATAGCGTAACCATCTAAAACGGAGTAGAAGGTTTTGTTGAGGGATCCTAGGTCAAGGATGGGTCTGGTCTTGACCTACCTGACTTTTTCCGCATTAGGAAATTAGACTCCCTTATTCCACTGGGAGCGAGGGACTCTACCTACTTTGGTCAATAGCGATAGTATTTCTAGCTGAAGGGCAAGAAGATGTTTTCCAGGTTGCTGGGTGGGAGGAGGCTGTAGGCAGCCTTCGAATGAATCGGAGGGCGTGAACCTGGTCCACTAACAAAAGCATCCATTTGTCTGTTATTGGCTTCCATTGATGCTGTAATGAAAATAATCACCCACCCCCCACCCCTTAGGGTGCTGGAACGGAGGAGTGGCACTGTGCAGAAATATAGCCTGCTTGTTGGTCTAGCCTCTAGTTTGAGGAACCACAACACCTCTGTAAGGTTGTGATCGAGCCTTGTACTGCTCGCCTGAGACATACAATGGCCCTCGATATGGCTGGAGCTGTATGATTTTGATTTGACGGATTTATAATGTGCAAGAAGAACAAACTAAATCGTATAGAGACACAGGTGGTATATTAAAATAAACCGAACAGAGCAAATAACAATCAAAAGGGCCAGATTGTCAACTAAAATTTATTAATGGAAATGAACCAAAAGGGCCTGTAATGGCCTTTTATTTAAAAACATTTTTTAAAAAAGTAAACGTTTTAAGGGCTCTTGGAAACAGGTTAGAGGCTCGAATTTCTCAGGGGATGCTATTCCACAACTTTGGGCCATAAACAGGATTGAGAAATTCTCAACAGCAATTGATCCCTGAGCTGAACACCTTTGGTACAGACTAAGTTTGTCTGCTAAATATAATGTAGCAGAGCCCTTTTAGACTCGAGATCAGGCAAGCCACCTTAGTTGATTCCATCATCCACTGCCCACCGGTGGAGGGTCCGGCAGGCAGCAGAGACATGGACGAACCAACTCAGTCGACAAACCAGTTTAACGGCTGCATTCTGTGCCCTTTGTAATCTGACTTCTTCGCAGGAATTCCAGCAAGGTGGCTGTTGCAGTAGTCCAGATGTGAGCTTACTATGGAACCCAATGCAACAGCATGATAATTGCTTGGAATAAAAGGCAAAACCTGTCGTAGCAGAGTAAGACTGCCTGGAGCTTGGCACTGACCTGACTTACACTGCCAAGGTTGTCCTGCCATATACAGGCAAGGTTTATAATTTTAGGGGTGAACAGCCCGGAGGAAGCGTAGATTTTGCAGAAGCTTTTCCTGCGGCAAGATGTTTCTGGCCAAACCTGGCAACCTCGGTCTCGATTTGATTTAGTTGCCACTGATTTTCCCACATCCAGAGATTGACTTGGTGATCCTAAGGAATGTTTCATCAACATTCCCTATTTTGATGAACCCTGGATGTCATGGGCAGCAGAACGAAAATTCGATGACCCCTCAGAATGCCCATCAATGGCCGCAAATAAAGATGGAAGAGAAACGGGGACAAGATCCCTGTGGAACTCCACAGCCCAGATGAGCGAGAACCCCCCCCCCCCACCCGCCCCGGTTTGCATCAATCTGAAAGAAAAGAGCCAAACCATTTCATGGTGTATTAAGAGACATTACCAATTTCTCTCGGACGACTAAGCAATATCGAATGGTCAACCATGTCAAAGGCCACAGAGAGGTCCAACATTACCAATGCATTACCATTGAGAGATTGTCTATGCCGGATCTGTGGAAGCAGTGCTGCTTTGATCAAAAGGACTATCTGTTGCAGAGGGTATAGTGACTGGGCTGTCTGGCCCGGTCTTAATGACTTGCAGAGTATCATCCACCTATTTGCCAAAGGTACGCTCCCAACTGCCTCCCCCCGCTACAAAGGACCTGTCTATGACATTGACTCTAAAATGTGTGGCCATCAGCCAACCTAACCTTGCACGACTGCGCTGTTGTCCATTTGGCAGACAGAATCCAGTGTTGACCATATCAAATGCCACTGAGATGGCATGGCTAGAGGTGGATTTCCCACCCCAAGCGGCGCAAAGGCATCTAATTTGTTGTCAAGGGGAAACTCCACAATGGGGCGGTCTAGGTTATATCTAGCTCAGATGGCGAGCGGGTTGGCAGCCTTGATAGTGGTTGCATCCATGGCAAGAAACCAATTATTTTCTTGCTGAAACTTCCTGCCGTCCTTGTCTGGAGGGATTGCACATGGTGATGAGTGGTTAGCCAATATATTTATGGCTGCTGCAGAGACAACCGAGTCTGGGCTAGATTGAGTGCTGAACATTTTCAGGGACTCCCCTGGAAACATATACTTTTGATCAAATCTGTGCTGCTTTGACAGAGCTGTCAAAGGATTTTTCATGGCAACGAGCCAATTTCCCCAGATGTCATCCCGGATTGGAATGGGCCCTACTGTTTTCTGTGGATTTAGTGTTTTCCCCTTTCACTGGTAATGGGAACCCTTCCTTCTTTTGTTCAGTCGGGAGGAGGTTGCATTTTATTGTAGGGCATTTATTAAGCACACCCTTTGGCCGAAAAATCTTGGTGCTCCTTGCAGGACAGGGAGGGAAAGGATATTAAAGGGATGGTCTAGTAAAAATGTTTATTTAAAAAATAGATAGGCAACATAAAAAAAAATACTAGCATTCTCCGTTTTAAAACTTCCTATGTAAAATTTTGAGCTGTTCAAGCTCAAAATTCGCAAAAGCAAGCCCATGGGCGCATCCATTTTGTGAAATGGAGGCCCTCCTGTGCTGGCTTTTGCGACACTAATGAAGGAAAAGCCAACCAGCTGTAGTAAACAAAGGCTACCCCTGGGTGGCTTTCCCTTCATTAGTGCTGTAGGCGGAGGACGGGGACTGGAGACCAGAGCAGGAAAGCTGCAGCTGAATCTCTGTAAGTGCTATTTATTTATTTTTTAAAAAAATAAGCACTAGCTGCGGTTTTTTTTCTAAGTTTTCCGGGCTGGAGGAGCCCGGAAAACTTAGAAATAAAACCGCAACTTTAAAAATGTTGTATTTATGTTTGCGGTCGCTTTTGAAGCGACCGCAAATATAAATGCAACGTTATTGTGTTGGAAAACGCTGCGGTTTTTCTTTCCAAGTTTTCTCAGGCTCCTCCGGCTCGGAGGAGCCTGAGAAGCTTGGAAAGAAAAACCGCAGCGTTTTCCAACACAACCGCGTGTGTTTCTGCCTGCTGTGGCTATCACCTTGGGTCTCCGGTGCTCCCAGGGGAGCCAGAGAGCCTCAAATGGTAAAGCAGATTCAGGCAGAAACAATGCGGTTGTGTTGGAAAACGCTGCGGTTTTTCTTTCCAAGCTTCTCAGGCTCCTCCGAGCCGGAGGAGCCTGAGAAAACTTGGAAAGAAAAACCGCAGCGTTTTCCAACACAATAACGTTGCATTTATATTTGCGGTCGCTTCAAATGCGACCGCAAACATAAATACAACGTTTTTAAAGCTGTGGTTTTATTTCTAAGTTTTCCGGGCTCCTCCAGCCCGGAAAACTTAGGAAAAAAACCGCAGCTAGTGCTTATTTTAAAAAATAAAATAAATAAATAGCACTTACCGAGATTCAGCTGCAGCTTTCCTGCTCTGGTCTCCGGTCCCTGTCCTCCGCCTACAGCACTAATGAAGGGAAAGCCACCCAGCGGTAGCCTTTGTTTACTACAGCTGGCTGGCTTTTCCTTCATTAGTGCCGCAAAAGCCAGCACAGGAGGGCCTCCATTTCACAAAATGGATGCGCCCATGTGCTTGCTTTTGCGAATTCTGAGCTTGAATAGCTCAAAATTTTACATAGGAAGTTTTAAAATGGAGAATGCTAGTATTTTTTTATTTTTTTATGTTGCCTATCTTTTTTTTAAATAACATTTTTTACTAGACCATCCCTTTAAAGGAACTTTTTCAAAGCTTTACGAAAAAAGCCAGGTGAGCAGTTGTTGCCCTAAATGACAGTGGAAGGGAGTTCCAAATAACTGACGCAGTCACTGAAAGAGCGGCCCCCAATGCGTCTATACTTGACCTGAGGGACATTAAGTAAATGGGTGTTGGCCGAGTGCAGGGTCCGGCCAGGGACATATGGTTGAAATTTGGCTAAAAGGTATTCAGCTCCCAGCCCATAAAAGGCATGATGAAACGAGAAGAGTTTTGAAATGAATACGTTTAGCCACAGGGAGCCAATGAAGCTTACGAAGAACAGGAGAAACATGACTGCAGCGAGGAGTAGAAGTCGCCAGTCGGTCAGCAGAGTTCTGAAGAACTTGCAGACAATGAACATAAGCAGGTAGGGCCAAGTATAAAGAGTTGCAGTAGTCCAGCAAGGACTTAACCAAAACAGATGTAACTGAGGCACAAAGACGTTCAGGGATATAAGGGATAACCCGACGAAGGAGCTAGAGATGAAAGTAGCCCCGCAGGCAGAGTGTACTCACCTGCGTCTCCATGGACAAGGATGAAGTGAGTTTCACCCTTAAGTCTTTAATTGTAGAGACCGGTAGAGGGAAAGGGAAGCCCAAAATAATCCATCCAGAGAAAAGTAGCCGAGGAAGGTGTGGGGCCGCCACCAAAACCTGTCTTTTTGCCGTTCAACCTGATCCAGTTGTTACACATCCATTCCTCCATAGCCTCCCCCATAGGACCGGCACGAAACCTGGCCTCTGACTCGGGAGTGGAAACGTGAAGATTTACCAGGATTTGAGTGTCGTCGGCATAAGAGTAACAAAGGAAGCCGTGGGAGAATGTTTGGTCACCGGTTTAACGTAGGTGTTAAAGATCGGGGAGATGGCGGACCCTCAAGGGACACCACATGTGAGGTCTTCCGCTGAAGAGAAAAAAGGGGGAAGAGAAAGGGTTTCACAATGGTCAAAGAGGAAAACCAGGCGAGGACGGTACCTGAGAGGGCGCCCCCAGCCAGACAATGCAGCAGGACTCTATGATCGATGGTGTAAAAGCGGCAGAAAGGACCAGCAGAATCAGGACACTGACGCCGCCCCCGTCATGGGTCTAAGCCATTTGGTCCATGATTGAGAGCAGGACACTCGGTCCCACGCCCTGGACGAAAACCCGATTGAGAGTAGTGAAAAAAAGATTCCTCAAGAAAAGCAGTGAATAGAGAACAGACCAAAGAGTCAAAAAGTTTCATAGGAAAAGGAAGTAGAGAAATAGGGCGGAAATTGACAGGGAGCAATGAGTCCAGGGAAGGCTTTTTTTTAAGAAGTGTGTTAACAGTGGCCAGCTTAACACCTTAAATGCTGAGGGTTTTCGCTCCCAGTGCTGAGCCCTTCTTTGTACATTTGAGTATGTCGCATTCAATCCCTTGTAACATGTTTGTTACAAGTGATAGCCAACCAAATGTGCACTCTTTTCTTCCTACATGTAGATGGCCATAACCCCATCAAAGATTCCTAGTTTGCTGTTTGGGGGTGTGAGAAAATAACAAAAAGGTTACTAAATTTTTAGTTTTTTCAGAAAATGACAATAAAATGAGGTATAAAGAAGCCTGTGGTTATTTTCCTTGTAAGAGCTAGGAACAAATGGTTTGCTGTTCTGAATTCACAATTTTCCAAGCTTTCAAGAACAGGTTGAGTGGAAACAAAATCTTATAAAAAGATGTGGTTACCATCCGTTTTGCGAGGTCGGCAATGTTTCCCTTTTTTTTTCAATAGGACATGCTTTGACGGAATGGAAGAGGAGAGTAGGGAAGCTGAAGAGAAAGGCATACATTTCTGAAAAGTAGACCGAATTACGAGTTCAGGAAGGGGTCATTTCCGCAGGCCAGGCAGCAACAATGTAGGTAAAATTATCATAGTTTGAGAAAGAGTTGGAAAAATGACAGAAAAAATAGTTATGTGCTGGACATGTTTGGACCTGTAAGGTAATGGCTTCTGTGAATATTGAGAAAAGGATTGCACCGCTACATTAACCCGACTCTTTTAGTTAGGAAATCACACATTTCATAATGTTTCACAAAACCAGCAATACCACAAGCCAAAAACGGAGTAAGGGTACACAGGAATTTTATGCTGACAGCCTAAACCTACGTACTGAGCATTTGAAAATAAGGAAAACCAATGTGGTGATGAATGGCAAGCATACATTTTTTTGAAAGCAGACCTTTTGAAGGATAGGTGACTTTTGCAGGTTACAAAAGCGTACAGTGCCTAAAGCAGCGTCTAAATGTAGGTTACGTTTGGAAACAGAGGGTTGTGTAACAAAGTGTAGTAGGAAATGCATGCAAGCGTCATAATCTATAGAAAACAACAAATGTCCTACCGTCGCACATTCCCACAGGGGTCGTGATAAAAATGGTACCTCAAGTGAGGGTGCACCTAGCGGGGCGCAAAGGGAAAACGCTAACCCACTGATAAATGAAACACCCTGGGGAAGACTGGATTTGGCTTTGTGGACAACCACCGATTTGGGCTTGGGGTGTCGCAGCCACCAAGGAAAACAGGCAACCCCATGCATTTCTGAAAAGAGACAGGTGGAAAATCACAAGAGGTCTGACTTGCAGGAATCGCCCCAGAATGTATTGTCCACAAGGCCCGGCAAAGTCCAAAAGGTAGGGGGGGGGGGGGAAACAATCTTCAGACCTATGCCACCAGGAAACCACTGAAACACGCTGGCAACAACACAAGTCCTACCTTCCCACTGGTGTCCCGATGAAAACGGTACCTCACATGTGTGGGTGTGCTTACCTGGGTGGAAAAGAAAAAGGTTATACTGTCCCCAAGCCCAGCCGCGGTCCGTGGTAGCCCCGGCAGTGTCCATATTCCTCACTGGAGGAAAAAGCTGTAACTGAGCCCAGCCAGAGATCCGGGACGGCTGGGGCTGCTGCCCCTGGCCTTGGGTGCCTGTCGGCCATCACCCCCGACCATCCCAGAGTTCTGGCTGCCTGCGTTACAGGTTTCCCTCCAGGGAGGGATGGGGACGCCCTGGGGCTCCCTGGGACCATTGCTGAACATGGGGATGGCAGCCCAACATGGAAGACTACTGCCAAAGTCTGGTGACATGACTACCGACCGTCCTGGAGCTCCGGCTAGGCTGTGTTACAGCTCTTCCCTCCGGCTGGGCCCAATCCTTCCCCAGAGACAGACGTCTAGAAAGGCCAGGGGTGCTGCCCCCGGCCTTGGGCATCTGCCTTTGAGGTGTCAACTGCCCCCCGGGGGCTGTTTTAATGACCACGTTGAGCATAATATAATAAGCTTTAACAACTTGTCTTCTTACCTGAGAAAGCACCCGTCGAGGGACTTTCGGATGAAGGCTATGCGACTAAGATTTAATTTATATTTGACAAAGGTTCAAAGTTCAAGAGGGGCTGGATCCCAATTTTTGAGATTGTCGCTTTTTCTTTAATGGGCAGGAATCAATACTGTGTGGCGTGCCCTAACATTGCATAACTCCGACACGAGAAGCTGGGTGGATGTATCTGTAACATTGGGGTTACATCTGAGGACCACTTATGGATTCGATTTTTAAATCTGAATGAAATGAGTCTCTTAGTTGCAACATTGATTTTTTTTTTTTATAGATTAAAAATGTTTTCTCCCCAGACTGATGAATCAAAAATCAACTTTTAACCTGTTTGCAATGTATTTTAGTAAAATGAAATGTATACATTATGTGTAAAAATTGGTATAAATACGCTTCATTTGTATGAAAAATGTTGTTTTAAATGTTAACCAAATGCACAATAAAGAATAAAGAGCTTTTCCTTCTGGGGAGGAGTTGGGGTCCTGCCGGGGCTACCTTGGACCGCCACTGCACTTTGGGATGGCTGACCCACATGGGAGACAGGTGCCCAAGGCTGGGGACCATCCTGGAGCTCTGGCTGGCCTGCGTTACAGCTTTCCCCCACCAGGGAGTCCCCCCCGGCAGTGTTAATCCCTCCCCAGATAGAAAAGCTGTAACACAGCCCAGCCACAACCCCATAACGGTCGGTGGTGATGTCCCCATCCTTGGGAGTCTGCCTTGCACGTGGGTAGGCTGCCCCAGCTCAGCAGCAGTCATCGGACGACCAGGCAGGGTCCCCGTCCCTCCCCACAGGGGGAAAGCTGTAACGCGGCACAGTCTGAGCTGCAGGATGGTTGCGTGGGCTGCTGCTCAGCTTGGGTGTCTGTTTCCCCATGTAGGTTAACCGTCCCAAAGTCCAGCAACAGTCCCAGGGCGGCCCAGCAGGGTCCCAATCTTTCCTTGGAGGGAAGAGCTGTAATGCAGCCCGGCCAAAGGTACTGCCCCCGGCCTTGGGTCTCTGCCTTGCACATGTCGACTGCCCCACCGGCAGTCATGGAGCGATTGGGCGGGGTCCCCGCCCCTCCCTGGAGGGAAAAGCTTTAACGTGGCTCGGCCAGAGATCTAGGATGGCCGGCTCTGCTGCAACGGGCCAAACACCCCCCCCCCCTAAAATCCTTTTCCTGGTGGCCCCAGTGCTCCTTTCTGCTTCCCAGGAGTGGACACATTGGGGCCAAACCCTCAATTCCCGCCCCCCTCCCCTGCCAGGGAAGCAGAAAGGAATGTGCCCCTCTGTTGAGGGGGGGGGGATTCCTGAGAGGGTTGGCCCCCAGGGACTGTTAGCCCACTGATGCCCCTGAGTGTGCCACTAATAATATAGTGGAATGTTTTGGCTTCCTTCCTTGGGGGCAAATGGGTGCAAAACAGCACCCATCAGGGTGGGCAGGTAGTTTGACCTGGGGGGTTTGGCACCCCCTAAATCAATTCCCTGGTGGTCTAGTGCTCCTTTCTGCTTCCCAGAGGTGGCAAAATGTGGCCAGACCCCCGCTCCCGCCCAGGGAAGCAGAAGGAGCTGGAGGGGTGGGGGGCTGAAGAGACCTGGCCCACAGGCATGAGACCACCCGCCCCCCCCCCCCCCCCAAGTCTGCCAAAAATATATAGGCACACCTAGCGAGAGTACCCGCTGAGTACTGACTGCTTGCCTGCTCAGCACGCTGCATCGTCGCACTATGGATTGCAACCTTAATCTCCTTCAACAAATCCTTTTTTCCGAACACTTTGCCATGCTCACTACCTCGTGACTGTAATAGGTTGCAAATATGTCAAAATGGGACTAATAGAGCTGTCATGAGACTTAAACACACAGATCATGTTACGACAGCAAGACGAGAGCTCCACTGGCTGCCCATAGCGTCTAGATTTCTCTTTAGAGCCCTGACTGTTGTACACAAATGTAGATCTGGCAATATGCCTGGATATTTGCAACAGCTCCTTACTACGAGAAATAATATGAGAACACTAAGGTTGAATAATTACTACCTCCTGTCTGAACCAAAGTGCCATACTGCCAGAGTAGCCTACTCAGCCTTCTTCTCCATTGGACCAAGGGCTTGGAATGCTCTACCACTGTATATGAGATCTATCGATTCATTAGAAATATTCAAGAAAAGACTGAAGACCCATCTTTTCAACTAAATTATTCTGAGCTGCCTCTGGAATGTCACTTTTTGTGGCGATGCATACCGGTTCCTCTACTCTTTTTGTTACTATTTGTATATTTCATGTAGCGCCCTCACGCCTATGGCTGCGCTATATAAATGCGTTAAAGTAAAGTAAAAAGTAAAGTGACTCCTACAAATTGAGCCGGCACGTGCACCTATCGAGAGTACCAGCTGAGTACTGACCTCTGACAGCTGTACCGCAGTGCAGTACTCGGAATCTGGCTCTCTCCTTCTCCCCCTTTGCCGCGTTACTTCTGACAAACCATTGCAGCCCCTGATGCTCGATTCCGCAAGCGTTACTTACTCTATCTCCTGCACTGCCTTCTCCACGACCCGGCAACGGGCGATCTGGGCCCCTTGGCACCAGAACCTCCATCTTGACTGAGTTCCATTGTAACTCTTGTGTTCCCCTTGCATGCCCACCTGCTTTCTTCTGCACTCTGACCTTAGCTTGGCGAGTCATTTTCCACCCGCTGTGAAACCCTCAACATAGCCCAGCTTTCCCTTTTGTGCCATTGTTCCCGCCAAAAACGCTAACTCAACATGCAGTGCTTTGAGCCCAGTATGGCAGCATACCGACTGACTTCGGGTAAGCCTCATCAGACTGCGCTCCCCCCAAGGAAAATCCTTGCGCAGCATGCCCCGGCTCGAGCACCAAATGTGGCACGAAATGTCCCCACAAAAAACAGACATCAGAAATGTCCTTACAAGCTCTGACACACCCAATACAGCACTCATGCCCACGTATACTCAGGGCTTTATCAAATCAAACAACTAACCTCGGCAAGTTCTCTCCACCACGCTGATAGCGGTGCAAACCACATTATCTGACAGAATAGTTCCGTCACCCATGGCCCTGCACAGTGACATGGAATCCTTTCATACGCCGAACTACATGGCAGACCCAACACTACCACTGCACATTGCTGTTACCATCCACACAATATATTCCTCAGCAATACCACACTTCTACTCCAAAGTGGTACAACAGCACCTGCCCCCAAACGACTGCACCACTCGCAACAACTCAACCGCATGCCCCCTTGCAGTCTCTCTACCACACCTCCCAATACACTCTACACAATTGACTCGACCTGAGCAGATGCTCTTAAATGCTCACCAGCGCTCCCCTCCACTAAAAGCCCCCCTCCAGACTCTCCCCTTCTTCGGTCCTATTTTCCAATGAACACCCAAGCCACAATATTTCTTCGGCTGACCTGGCATCCTCCATGGTGGCCTCATTTACCAAGCCGACCCCATGACCGTCCTTTGGCTACCCCTCGACAGCAAACTCTGCATTGGACGCAGCTCTCACTGCCATCAATGCAAGCATATTCACGCTGACAAGACTGTTTGAAGTCCTAGACCAGAAAGCTGCTTCACAGTTCAACTCTTTAGATGTCCTTGTAAAGACCGGAGGGCTGTGTCTGTACGCCTGCTCTCTATACGGTAGAGGAGAGGCACAGCGGACCCCAGCCAAGATTCTCTATATTGGTAAACGTGGTGAGCAATTGAGGCCCAGCTTCTCAGGAGGTGATGCGGGCTGGTTCTTAAATGCAGTGTAGTCCCCAAGCCCCCACAAAGGAATGTCCACACACTATTAACGAAAACAGTCTTTATATAATTAAGGTTCAAGGTTATATACACAATCACAATAACTCACTTTGTGCTCAGTTAATCTACAATGGGAAATATATACAATTACTATCAGATTTCATTAAAGTGCATCAACTGGACTTAGTTAAAATGTCACACAAATCAAGTAATGGAGAACCAACAATAGACATAGGAGAAAAGTAGTTGTGTAGAACAATTGGCAGAATACTGAACCCCTAACCCCAGGCACAGTCTGTATGAGGATCCCCCACCTGGGCAACCTGTAAATAAAGATATTGTTCAAGCCCAGTCCATATAATGTTCACAAGAGTCTTATTTCCTTCTAAATAGTTCTACAACACCAATGTACCTGGAATAGCAGAGTTTGACGTCGGATCGTTGACGGACCCTTCTTGAGCGGCTCCCTTTAAGGCAGGAGCCACGGATCATCGAGAACCCACGAGGAAAAAGGGTGAGCACTGTCGTTGCGGCAGCAGCTTTGGTTCTTGTGGTGCTTGTTGATGATCGGCTGAAAACTTCCTGTAAGCTGAGACGTGTGGTGCACCTCGTGGAAGGGAAAGCTGACAGTAGTGAGACCGCCAGAAGAAAGGTTCGCTTGGAGAAGCAGACAAGTACTACAAGCGTTAAGGTACAAGGGGAAAGACAGACGAGCACTGGTTGAGACCGGCAGTAGCAAAAAACCAGCAAAATATGGGTTTACTGTGCGAGACAGAGTAGCTCCAAGAGGACGGATACAAAGCACCGTTCCTATGGTACAGTGCGTTATAGTAGTGGCGGCCATCTTAGAGGAGGACTGGAACGCGTCCTGTAGGTGACTGAGCACTGCAGTGGTGGCCATCTTTGATAAGGGTCGTGCCGCTTCTTGTGTGTATCTGAGGGCACGTAATACTGTGTTGACTTCTCCATCTCTGCCAAAGTTTCCAGGGTTGCCGCATGACACCCACCGGCGGATTCCCCTCGGTTGTTGACTGCTTTGACTCTCTCCGGCAGGATGCAAGCATTCGATGATTAACAAGGGAGTGCTTGGATCAAATGTTAGTAGGCAAAGAGAGCACGGCAGCTCTGTTTGGTGACGGCGGTCGTCGACGGTGGATGGCTGTCTGGTACTGCTTTGTTCTGCTTGGTGGTCCCCTTCTCCGGTCGGCAGCCTTTTGTAGGTCTGTCTATCAGGGAGCTTTGGCAAAGATCAACTGGTGCTCAATGGTCCCTCATAGCTCATGAAGGGGTCTCCTAGCCAGGCCCTCTCTTGGATCAGTTCTTGAAGACACAGCAGCTTTCAGATTACAAGGAAGGGAACAGCGGTTCACCTTTTTCCTGCTTGGCTTTGAGAGTAAGCATCAAGTATCAACTTCAGCTTCTGAACGATTTCTAGCAGTGAGAGGTCCCCAGATTTAGGGTTGATCTCTCATTCACTCTGCTGGGTCAGACTCAGGCAACCAGTCACTCAAAAGGGCTTTCAGGCAGTCAGCCAATCGGGCACACAGTGCATTCAGGCCATTCTTCTCCATCCAGACACTCCCAACACAAAATGTGGATTCAGACAAATACTCTGCCATTCAGCACTACACACTGCATTCATACCAGTTTCGGGCAAGGCTGTCTCAGTCAGTGTCAACCACCAGATACTAGACACCCACAACACAGAATGCGTATTCGTCACACACTCCATTCAACCAGGTCCCACCCCACGTGCGTACCCACAACATAGTCATTGGGAAGGCTCCAGCCAGTCTGGCCTGGACTTCCCCACAACACAATATATGGAACTTCCACCCAACAGCCAGTCAGGGGGAAGGGACAGAGTCAGAGTTTCCCAGGACTTCGAGAAAAGTTAACAGGCAATAGAAAGCAAGAGTCCACAGGGGCCATCTTGTTTACTATCAGAAATCTACTGATTCCAATGACTGGGCATCCCAAAATGGAGGATGCTCACGGCACCTCTCAATTCAGCATGGAGCTGCCACCAACCCGTACCCTGCTCTGTGGGCCACACACAGGTGCCCAAAAACATACACTAGGAGTACAGGGGTCATACTCCCACCCATGGGTGCCATAAGGGTATCCTAAGGGTCTGTTCACCAAACCAAATACAGGAAGAGCCGCACCGCCAGGAATCCCACGTGAACTGTGTGGAAACAAGTCAGAACACATGATAAAAAGCAATAAAGGACAAGGATTCAGAGCCCCTGTCCCTCTGATGCATTTCCAGCATCGCAGTCTTCACCAACAAAATAAGGTATCAGGTCATATTATCCCCATATATATGGTCGCCGGGAAAGGGTCGTGGCGATATTATATGGGTGACAATATATATGGGGACAGGGGCAAAACAAAAAAAATTAAAAAAAAGGAAGAAACAGTTTGGGGGTTGCGGGGATGTTCCATGCAATAATGTCGCCACAAAAAACTGCCATTTTTCGGTGATAATTTTGCATGGCGAGATTTTTGTGGCAACATTATTACATGGAACCCAAAATAGACTGGCTAGTTTGGAATCTACCCAGTCTTCTGGAAGCTGCCCATATTAAGCCCCAAACAACTAGACCTGATACAGAGACCGTTCCAATGTCACCTTGGGTGATGCCACAGCCCACCCGGAGGGTTCGACCAACACCTCAGCTCCTGCCTCGGGCTCTATAATCATTATAAATCGCCCCAGCTCAATTTCACATAGACCACCGGCTGACAGCTCTATACAGGGGGACCTGATGGACCTGGCCAGTTCAGAGCCCCCATTGTACAAGGTCTTCTGTCCCAGTGCTCAAGGCAAAAGACGAAAAAGGAATAGGAAGCACACTTCTATGATCAGCACTGAGATCTTGTAAAAAGAAAAAAATCCCAAAACCTGCCCACACCATCAAAAAAAAAAATAGATCCAAAAGGAAATCGTTGATAGCAAATATTTCCATTCTAATACTGCCTGCGGGCTCCCAGGAGGCACCTATCATGGGAAGCAATCTTCCGACGACTAATGGGTTTGGTGTCCACCCCGCTGTCCCCCCCTGTCCAACAACTGCACTCCCTCCTGAGGCGAATGTGGCTCCACCCAAAGGCAAGACACACAATGTACCTAACAATGTTCCATATGTTTTTTTTTTTTAACAATTTTATTTGTTTGCTCACAGGTTATGCATATACATTGACACCTTTTCAGTTATACAAACGTGCTACAAATACAGTTTAATCCCCTTCTGAATTCAGGGTTTCAGGTTTGCTTAGATCGGCCAAATATTGCTTATATCGCAACCATATGTTTCTGGGTCTACTTTGCGGTGTGACCGAATCAATGTATAGTTCTTCTGTATCATTAATCCACACCATATCTCTATTCCAGTCTTCTATCGTGGGGGGTAGTGCAGTCTTCCATCTCATTAATGACCCTTTTGGCTATGAGCAGACTCGGGTTCAGCAGTTTTTGCCACGTCGGGTTCAGTGCCCCAACATGCAAATCCGTGGTGTCCATACCACCGGTTGATCTGCCATCTTGTTGAGAGCCTCGCAGACCTCTAGCCAATAGTGTCTTAATTTAGTGCAGTCCCGTAGCATATGGAATATATTAGCATTCTCTGCATTACATCTCGGACAAGCCCCATTAGATGTGGGATATATTTGCTTAAGCCTTAGTGGTGTGTAATGCGTTCTGTGCACTATTTTATAGTGTATCAATTTAAATCTTGAGTTGCAAGATATCCCTTTAGTCAGTGCACAGATCCGTGACCATTCTTGGTCATCTATCAGTTGCCCCAGATCTTGTTCCCATCTTCCTTTAGCTGTGTGGGTTACCGCTGGGCGTGTTTGTAGTATAGTTGTGTATAACATAGAGGCAGTGATCTTCTGGGTACCTCCTGCGAATACATAGCCTAGTGGCATATTTATTTCCGGTTCCTCCGGGTATGTTGGGTGGATTCGTTGTGCAAGGGCTGCAACCCTATGATATTGCTGTTTATGCGTGTGTGTTTCCCAATGTATCCTTAATATCCTTCCATTGTATGAAGTGTTTGTCTGGGAACAACTGACCCCACTGTGTAATGCCTTTAGCACACCACTGCCTTGCTATCTCACCCTCAATGTTGGGTGGTGTGCATGAGTCTCCCCATATTGGCATACTCGGGTGATATAGCTTACTGGCACCATATATGTCGGTAATTTTGGACCATGCCGTGATGGTGACTTGAGAGGGATTGGTCGTGTTGTAATGTTTCGGGGTGGGTCTAGTCATACGATGTAGCGCCCCTATCGCCTCTTTCTTGCGTTGATAGGGGTGTGTCAGTAGGGTTAAGAAAGTTTGTGGCCCATCTGGCTCCTTGATGGGCCTGTGCCGCCAGATAATAAAGTTCTATGTCTGGTGCCATCAGTCCTCCCCTTAGGTATGTGTCTGTCAGTACTCTCCAGTTTAATCTAGGATGTCCGCCCCAGACAAATGCTATACAGGCGCTATTAATTTTGGAGAACAGATTGCGGCCGGGCCATGCTGGGACTGTGCTAAATAGATAGAAAAGTTTTGGTAATATCACCATTTTAATTAAGGCTATCCGCCCGCCATTTATATCGGGAGTGCACTCCATTGTTTCATTTTAGCACACAGCGTATCCCCAATGTTGTGTAGTTCAATGCCTGGGATAAATGGGCCGTTCTGGCTATATGGGCACCTAGATACACTATGTGTCGGACTCCATATAAGTCTGTGAAGGTTCCGGGGCTGTGGTGTGGCGTCTGTGAGTGGGAATATTTCTGATTTGTGGGGATTGAGGCGCAATCCGGAGTATTCACCGAATTTTCCCACCTCCGCCAGAATCTTGCCGAGCGTACTGTCTGGGTTCTTGAGATATAAAAGTATGTCTTCTGCATATAGTGTTATGATTTGCAACTTGCCCTCGAGCGATATCCCGAATGAGCTGTACCTAGATCTAAGAATATCCGCTAAAGGTTCTATGACCAAGGCAAAAAGTAAGGGGGGAAGCTGGCAGCTCTGTCTGGTACCTCCCAGCATTTCCAGTATATCTGTGAGGGTTCCATTTACTCTGACCCTCGCGTGTGGTTGTGTATAAAGTATCTGAATCCACTTTATGAATTTTGGGCCAAACCCGTTGTTTCGTAGCACTCCAAATAGAAAGGGCCACAAGACTGTCTAACGCTTTTCTCATATCTAGGGACACCGCTAGTCCCTGAGTTGTAGCAGGTATAGAGTTTATTATCTGATGACATCGTCTAATATTTGTGGCTGTAGATCTACCCATTATAAACCCGGCCTGATCTTCGTGTACCATATATGAAATATATGGTGCGAGTCTCGTTGCTAATATTTTCGCCAGGATCTTGGCATCAGTGTTTATTAATGATAATGGGCGGTATGATCCACATTCCCCTGGGGGTTTACCTGGCTTAAGTAGTAGTGTGATTATTGCTTCCGTAGTAGTTTCGGGGAGATCACCTAAATCGAATGCTTCGCTCCAAACAGCGTGTAGCCTGGGTGTTAGTATTTGACTAAACTCTTTATAGAATTCAGCTCCTAGCCCATCAGTGCCGGTAGCTTTTCCATTGGGGAGAGCTTTTATTGCTTCATCTATTTCTGCTTCAGTGATGGGTGCCTCTAATAATTCTCTAGTTGATTCTGCAATAAGCGTTGTCGGTATCTTGGAGAGGTATTGTTCTATCTCTGTGTCTTTGCCCTGGGGGAGTATAATTCTTTATAGAACTTATAAAATGTGTCTTTCACTTCATTTTGGTTTGTGGACATCTTACCGTCTTCTATTTGTATACAGGGTATATTAGTGGTTCCCCTCTCCCCACGTACTGCTCTGGCCAATAGTCTCCCAGGTCACTCCCCCTCTCCATATCTACGCGCTGCTATGGGCCTATCAAAATATCTTATCTCCTGGTCAGCTGCTTCTCTGTACTGTTCAAGCTTGGACTTAATTTCAGTGCCTAATTGGGGGGGTTGGGGTCATGGCATATTGTTTGGTGGGATGTCAATTGGGTTTCAAGCCTCTCTAGTCTAGACCTAATATCTTTGAGGATTCCCCCTTCGATGGATATCGATTAGCCCCTTATGCATACTTTAAATGCTTGCCACAGTGTAGACTGGGTGGAGACCGAATGTTCATTGATCTCAAAGTAGTCTTGTGCATATTGCGCCATCGAGTTTTTATATACTATGTCTCTTAAAGGGATGGTCTAGTCAAATTTTTTATTTAAAAAATAGATAGGCAACATAAAAAAAACTAGCATTCTCCGTTTTAAAACTTCCTATGTAAACTTTTGAGCTATTCAAGCTCAAAATTCGCAAAAGCAAGCACATGGGCGCATCCATTTTGTGAAATGGAGGCCCTCCTGTGCTGGCTTTTGCTTTTGCGGCACTAATGAAGGAAAAGCCAGCCAGCTGTAGTAAACAAAGGCTACCGCTGGGTGGCTTTCCCTTCATTAGTGCTGTAGGCGGAGGACGGGGACCGGAGACCAGAGCAGGAAAGCTGCAGCTGAATCTCGGTAAGTGCTATTTATTTTTTTTTAAAAAATAAGCACTAGCTGCGTTTTTTTTCCTAAGTTTTCCGGGCTGGAGGAGCCCGGAAAACTTAGAAATAAAACCGCAGCTTTAAAAACGTATTTATGTTTGCGGTCGCTTTTGAAGCGACCGCAAACATAAATACAACTTTATTGTGTTGGAAAACGCTGCGGTTTTTCTTTCCAAGTTTCTCAGGCTCCTCCGGCTCAGTTTCCGCAATGCCGCATTGTTTCTGCCTGAATCTGCTTTACCATTTGGGGATCTGGGAGCCCGAGATCCCCAAATGGTAAAGCAGATTCAGGCAGAAACAATGCAGTTGTGTTGGAAAACGCTGCGGTTTTTCTTTCCGAGTTTCTCAGGCTCCTCCGAGCCGGAGGAGCCTGAGAAACTTGGAAAGAAAAACCGCAGCGTTTTTCAACACAATGTTGTATTTATGTTTGCGGTCGCTTCAAAAGCGACCGCAAACATAAATACAACGTTTTTAAAGCTGCAGTTTTATTTCTAAGTTTTCCGGGCTCCTCCAGCCGGAAAACTTAGAAAAAAAAACGCAGCTAGTGCTTATTTTTTAAAAGACAATAAATAGCACTTACCGAGATTCAGCTGCAGCTTTCCTGCTCTGGTCTCCGGTCCCCGTCCTCCGCCTGCAGCACTAATGAAGGGAAAGCCACCCAGCGGTAGCCTTTGTTTAGTACAGCTGGCTGGCTTTTTCATCATTAGTGCTGCAAAAGCAAAAGCCAGCACAGGAGGGCCTCCATTTCACAAAATGGACGCGCCCATGTGCTTGCTTTTGCGAATTTTGAGCTTGAATAGCTCAAAATTTTACATAGGAAGTTTTAAAACGGAGAATGCTAGTATTTTTTTTTTTTTATGTTGCCTATCTATTTTTTAAATAAACATTTTTACTAGACCATCCCTTTAAGGCTGCTGGTTTAAACCTCCATGGTGGTCTCGTGCTGATCTTGTCTGGGATTTGCATTGAGAGATGTATCGGGGAGTGGTCGGAATAAGTTCTGGGGTATATGTGAGATTTCGCTACCCAGGCCATACTATCCGTGTCTATGAACCATAAATCAATCCTGGAGTGCATATCATGTACCGTGGAGTAATGTGTATTCCCTCCCACCAGGATTTAATGTTCTCCAGGCATCCCTTAATTGTAGATCTGACATTTGTGTGAGCATTGTCTGTGCTGCTTTGGTTAGTGTTCTGGCCTGTGTCAATGTACGGTCTAACTGCACATCCAGTATTGTGTTAAAATCTCCTCCACAAAACACCCGAGCAGTGGGATATTTCGCCAGCTTTTCAAATACTGTGGAGTAAAACTCTGGTTGGTCGATATTTGGGCCATATATGTTCAAAAAAACAAACTCTTAATCGTAGAGCATACCATGTACTATAACATATCTCCCACTGGAGTCGCATTCTGTCTCTTTGTAAACAAATGGGAGCTTTTTGTGTATAAGTATCGCTGCCCCTCTTGCTCTAGTGGAGTAAGTTCTGAAGTATTGATGGGTGCCCCAGTTTGCAATCAATTGCACACCCTGTCGGGGGCCTACATGTGTCTCTTGGAGAAATGCTATCCCAGCTTTTTGCCTATTAAGGTAGGCCATGATTTTTCTTGTCTGGATCTTAGAGCCTAACCCTCTAACATTCCAGCTTAGTATATTGATATTTTCAGTGTTAGGTTTATCCATCATCTATGCGGTATTCGCCATAGTGGTGTATCAGGACACATCTGCATTGTTTGTCTATGAATTAGTGTCCACTACCTGTGAGCTTTTTGTGTTTACAACTCCAAATTTAAAACAGTAACTAAACTTCCCCAAACTTGTCCCTCCCCCCTCCCTCACAGTTCCCCGAACTTCAACCGTGCTGTGGTTCTCTCCCATCCCCCCTCCCAACATCTTCTCGAGCACCTGCTACTGGGGGGGCTGTGGCGTCTCCTGTGCTCAAGCCTTTCTTAATGATGTGTGTTGTCTCCGGTTCTGGCTTGTTGCTGTCCTTTATTATGACATCTTCGATTCAGCATTTGCGTTGCGTCCCCCCCCCCCCCCTTTAAGGGTGGTTTCTTGACAATTGTAATCTGTGGTTCCCGTCGAAGTGGTTGTTTCATTGCAAGTCCCATTTGCATCTTTAACATAGTGTCTGTGAAGCTGTCTCTGGTTTCACTTAATAGCATTACTCTCATTTCAGGATTGTCCTTTATTCAGAGGTATGTGTGTCTCTATGAAGCTTGCAGCTTCTTCAGGGAATGTAAAGAAGTACGTTTTATTTTGATGTTGGATCTTGAGTCTGGCAGGGTAAAGCATTGCATATTGTACCCGTCGATCGCGTAGCATCTTTTTAATTCCGGTGAAGAGCTTTCTTTCCTGCTGGACTGCTAGGGTGAAGTCTGGAAAAATGCGTATCGTGTTGGTTTCCCATTTCAGCTCTTGTTCCTCTCTTGCAGTTTTTAGGATCAAGTCTCTGTCTCTGTAATTGAGTATACGAGCTACAATGGGCCTGGGGTATGCTCCAGGTTTCGGCTTCGGGGCCAATGATCTGTGCGCCCTTTCCACCATGAAGACCGGCGACCATCCCGGTTCTCCCAGCAGGGTTCGGAGAAGATCCTCCACTGCTTTCTCCATCGTCCCTTTTGATTGCCTCTTCTGGAACACCTATTATACCGACATTGTTTCTCCGTGATCTCGCTTCCAAGTCTTCGCACTTTGTTTTCACCGTCCCTAGTTCAATGGCCATCGTAGATACCGTACTCTTCAGTGTTTCCATATTGTCCTGCACTCCTGATATTCTGGTTTCTGCCTCCGTCATGCTAGTCGTTTTGTCAAGCTTCGTTTTGATACTTGTAACACTTGCTGTGATGCCGTCCAGCTTGTCTGTCAATGCCGTAAATCCTTGTTGCATGGCCTGGAACACTGCTTGTGGGTCCATCATGGAGGCTGTGGGGGTCTGTTCTGCCTGTGTTAGCATTACCTCCTCTCTCTCTGGCTCTGAGCCTTTCTGCATTGTGGTTGTGTATTTCTCGATGATCCCTTTGTTCTTTTTCTGGCCAAAGTTTTTGGGCATCGTTACTGGTCTGGGAAGTATGTCGGTGCCTCCTGCCGAAGGAGCACTAGTACTATGCGCTCGGGGTGCGTCGCTTCATCCCACCATATCGCTATGACCATTTAGTATGGGACTTGTCCACATCTCGGTACTTCAAGTGGAGTTTCCACTAGAGTCAGGGAATTTAAAGGCGGATCCCAATTCAGTGTACAAGTCCTTGCCTGCACCTCGTAGTGGGAAGCACTATTTTGTTGTCCTTAGCTCTTCTTTTGGATTGGCAGTAGTTGGGATCTATGCAGTTCAGTGTAGGGCAGGTAGCACTCTTTATGGCTCAGATTGAATGTTTTCCTCACGTGTAGCTTTCTGTGCCCTCGCTGCATAGGTGATTATTGCAGACTGTGTTGCTGTGTCCGTGTTTTCCCCCCTCATATGTTTGCTTGTGTACTTTCCGCAGTTCTTGTATTTATTGGACCGAGGGGGGGGGGGGTGTTTAGCTTACACCACATTTATTTATATTGGTTGTTGGCCCAGGTCTGCGCCGCGGTTTTGATGCAAGCAGTATCGGGGGGGGGGGGGGGAGAAAGACCGCAAGTCCCGCCCAGCGCCGGCCCCCTCGCACCGATCCTCAGAGCGAGCACCGGAAGAGCCGCTATCGCCGGCCCCTGCCCTCCGGTCGCCCCGCTCCGCCCGAGACCCCAGTGGAACCCGCAGGGGTGCGCAGCGACAGCCGCGAGGCCTACCTTTTCCCCTGAGGCCAGGCGGCGCCTTAATGCCCCCTCCCCGCGACGGGATGTCGCTGCTGTGTCGGTGGTGGGGGGGGGGTCAGCAAGGCGCTCTACGAGTGCCGGAGCTCCGCGACACCCCTCCCGTGCTGAGAGGATCCAGTCCCACGGTCACCGTCTCTCCTCCGGCAGCCTCAACGCCGAGCTCCTCCCCTCAGTCCCGGGCGAGTACGCTTCGCATTGCACCGTGCAGGCACCTGGGAGATATCTTGGCAGCCGCTGCTACTTTTTGGCTGAAATTTTGCGTGAGTCGTCAAGCTTTATTGATGAATATGTCCGCTTAATATCTTGCCGAACCGGAATGGATTAATGCTGCAAGCAAGCTTTGAGGCCCAGGACACGGCCGGAGCTTACACAAAAGCAGCCATTTCGCTTCGTGCGCAACAGCGCCCCCCAATGTTCCATATGTTAATGCATTTCCACCCATCAACCCTATTGCAAATGGCAATCAAATGATTGATGATCTCATGAACCTTTCGGTGTATTCCAATAATGCAATCTCAATAACCGAGACGGGGCATCACAGCCTTCATGACCACTTCGCAGATCCGCTAACACATAAACAACTTTTCATGTTACCCAGAATGTCGACCTGGCGACGTTCCCAACGCTTGCCCAAAAACGCACCAACTCCCTATTGATTGCTGCTCAACCTAAGGATAAACTGTGCCCCGATGTTCCACCGAACCGGATAACTGCAGTTCCCAACCCAGTTTGGCCCAGCAAAGATGCCCCTTACCACCACCAAAATACCCTCAACCTGAATCACAACCCACAGATTTATCCCAGCTAGACACAAACAATACTAATCACTATGCTTGACAGATTGCACTCAGACCCCCACCCACAAAGCACACCTGTTGCATGGGCTGCTGGAACACAAGGGGCTTATCCCACTTACTATCGAAAATGCCTCCGACCCTCCAGGTGTGTGACCTAGTACTCCGCCAAGGGACCCTGATGATGACGGCACCAGTATGGCCCAATCACCAGATTGCCGCTATTCCCGCAACCTAGGCTGCTAGAGGCGGCCCGGCGGCAGGTCTAATAGCCGCCAGGAATGACTCCCAATTACACCTTGAACCATGGCACTCGTCAAATACAGGTATCCAACCAGTCAAAGTAACCTCAAATCACCATCACACGCTACATCCCGCAACAGTTATGATAAAGATCTAGTGGAACTCCCGATCACCCAATGAATTACACTTCTTTGTCCATATAGAAACAATACTAGACCTTACCTTGCTTGATTGAGCGAGTAATTGCAGGAGATTTCAATATGAACTCTCTTCAAACCGCTAATTAGAAATGCAACAGCCAAACTGAGAAATGGACGTCACTAATGGAAATTAGAAATGTCGTTATGCTGAATGGCTCATGTGCTGAAGACTGTCCTCCTGCTCACACATGGTCTAGAGGTCTGAGCAACTCTGTTTTAGATTGTGTACATCTCGGCAAAGGCAAACAAAAACATAGCTTCATTCCATGTTGAACTGAATGTTGCCAGCGATCATAACATCCTCAAAACCCATTTGACTAGGCATGTAGTGACAGATACTCGGCACTTCACCTCCACATTGGAACTAAGCAATAGTAGAAATCGACTTTGCTTGAATCCACGATTGATGGCTAATTTAAATCAAAGAATGATTGGGATTAAGTTGCACCCTGAAGACTCTGACCAACTATTCTATACTGATCACATACAACTAATTACCCAACTAACTCAACACACCTTCCGACCTACATTTAAACACATAATTCCAAGCTCCGATTGACACCCTCAAGAAGGAATTACAACTAGCAACACGTGCCCTCTCTTCGACAACCCAGCACAAAGACTTTTAGTAAGAAATAAAATCATGAATAAGATTAAACAAATTCTAATTGTACAAAAAGATGAAGCTGAAAAAAAATGCTCATGGCTCTTATGAATTTGTATTTTGTATTTTGTTGAATTTATATAGCCCTTTACTCCAAAGTGCTTTACATGAGAACAGGTAAACATACAGCAAGCATAAGATGACAATTGAACCACAACCTGATAACAGAATAAAGAACAACTTACAATATTGCAGCGGAGAGGAGAGTGTGGGAGGTGAGCAAGGGAGTGGTAGGTGTTAGAGGAGGTAAGGACAGGGGAAAGAGCAGGAATGTGAGTGAAGAAGAGTAGAGAAGGTGAGACAAGAATCAAGCAGGGGGAAGGGAGGAAGGGGATTGGAGGGATGGAGAAGGTAAGGAAGAGTAGTAGTAAGAGGTAAGGGTAAAGGGGAAGGGAGGAGGTCGGGAAGGTGGGGTGTTAGCGAGGTGAGTGGAAGAGGTAATATTTTAGAGAAGAGCGAAAGGAAGGGTAGAAGGGAGAAGAGCGGATGTGAAGGGGGAG
The DNA here is from genome assembly GCF_040938575.1 of Ambystoma mexicanum. Taxonomy (NCBI): domain Eukaryota; kingdom Metazoa; phylum Chordata; class Amphibia; order Caudata; family Ambystomatidae; genus Ambystoma; species Ambystoma mexicanum. Next base: position 939,612,020 of record NC_090930.1, on the reverse strand, counting down.
GTGGTTGCAGTGGAAAGGAGCAAGGAGTTGGAAGGAGCAGAAGCAGGAAGGGGCGCAGGGTGGAGGAGGAGAGAGTAGGAAAAGATTAGCAGAGCTTATTTATTTGAATAAATCGGCGGGTGACATTTGGCAAATAAATAATGCACCCAATAATGCTAACAAACCCCTTCTACTGAATATAGTAAGCGAAACCAAATGGAAGGAGCATTTCCAAAACTTGCTAAACAAAACATGTACACCACCCCCACCTATCTTTTTGAGTATTCCGGTTGTCACCAGTTTAGAATTTGCACATTGGCCATTTTAATCATTATAAAAAAAGCTAAATATGTCCAGAGCCCCAGGACTTGACAACCTCACCAATGCCATTATGAAAGCGCACCCTGAAGCATGTTCCAAAATACTTGAGCTAATATTTAAAAAAAGTTATATGCACTGGCAGACTCCCGCCGACTAGGCAAGAAGCAATTATTATTCTTATATTCAAGAAAGGAGATGGGAATGAGCCAAGCAACTACAGGCCCGTCGCGCTTCTAGACGTTCCAGGTAAAATCTTAGCACGTTTGGTACTTTGCAATTTTGAACAATGGCAGACTGTGACCAACCAACTAGACCTACACCAGTCAGGTTTTGTCGCGGGTATTGGCACGGCTCTTAATTTAATAATAATTTCAACCATCAAAAACCAAGCAATCCTAAAAAAGCAACTTGTTTTTTTTTTTTTTTTTAGCCCTAATGGATTTTAAACAGGCCTTTGATGCAGTCCCTCGCGAAATGTTATGGAGAAAACCATTTAACGCAAGTTGCCCACCCCACATCTTACTTTTTATTTATCTAATTTATTCTAACACCTCCATTAAAATGAAACTTCCTAACGATGGACTCCTATCAGGCCCCGTTATAACAAACACAGGGCTCAAGCAAGTTTGTCCACTTGAGTCAACTCTTAACTTTTTTATGAACGAGATCCATGACATTTTTAAAGATGGTCGTTATACCGTACCATACCTACTCTACGCAGATGACCTTGTAATCTTAGACAGAATCCCCATTGGCATCCAAAGGAAACTAACAGCCCTCTCTAACTCTACCAAACTTAACCTCACAATCAATATAAACAAATCAATTGTACTTATTTTCACCATCATCCACCTAAATCAGGTTTCAAATTTAACTGGCTTCTTTCAAAAACTTGACTACAACAAATTCACCTCTACAAATATTTGGGGGCCAACACCAACTCACCCTAATGATCAACCCTACAAATCCGAACTTGTAACCAGAATGAAACTCCTCGAAATAAAAGCGTTGCACTGAAAATACAGGCAATTCTCATTATCAGCAATAATACTTTTCTATAAGCACAAAGTGGTACTGATAATCACCTACGGAAGTCAGACCAAATCGAACTCCGAATCAATACGATGGGACATTTTAGAAGGCATCTTCTGGAAAACCATTCTCCCAGTCCCTCAGAATATCCCGATTATCAGATTCAAGCTAGATCTCCCCTCGCTCTCAACAACTGTTAAGTGGCTAATGCTTGAAACATTCAGAAACTGCCTCCTAGCCTCTAGTGCAGATTGCAACCTGTACCCAGTTCTCAAAACCATGCTTGAATCTTCACTCCCGTGCCCCTTGAACTCATGGAAGAAGTTGTGTCTCGAATCACTTCAAAATGCCGACCTCACGTTAGAATTATTGCTTGAAAATCCATAAAAAGCTAAAACGATACTCAGGCGCTGGGATTGGATAATTAATTGGGAAAAATGTAAACCGTATCTAGTTTTCAAAGTAGGAGCTTTTATAACAAAATGTATGGTCGAAATCCAACCCTATCATCAAATTCCCTGATCGGATATACGTGGACACAATACAATGTTTCTGCTTCAATCTTTGCTTGACCAAGGTCAAAATAGCAACCTACAGCACCACACTGAACTTCAATACAGTTTGCCGATTTTGTGAAATCAATTTCCAGTGTGATAATGGAACATTTAATAACAGTGCCCTGCCCTTGTGGAGCTGAGGAACCATTTCCATAGATATTTTCAACACATGACCCATCTGACAAAAGAACAGTTATGGGAGGCAGTGTTTAACGCCACCAAAACATCACTGAGCAGTGCCAGGGTACAATTTTATAAAACCCCTAAACCTTGACTCAGCAATCAACTAGCAAGGCCCTCCTACAAAAGTGTATGAACCTCATAGAAATACAGTTTAAAAGTTTTAATATGGGGCAGTAATGGACGTTAACTAAATGTTTTAATTATCAAGCACAACCAGAGTTTTATGAGAATTGATAGATTTTATGAAGTGACAAAATTTGTTATTGACTAAATATTATTTTTATCCCTGTTATTTTTAGGTAGTCAAACTATCCAGCTTATGTATATGCACCATAGCACTTTAAAATAGTAAAAGAATTTCAAATAATGTTTAGGATGACCAATTGATTTTATATACTGAGACATTTTGCTACTGTTTTAACATGCCTTGTTGGTTAGCCTAAATCTTTGGTAAATTATCTGCACTACAGCACTTTAAGACAGATGCAAGAATGATTGTAATGCATAAACCATTAGATCCTGCAAAGAAAACACATAACCAATAGACACTGAGTCTATCTCTGGAAAAAAGCAAATGCAATTGTTAGATGAAGAATTTACGATAACTTTAAAGTAGCCTGACAAACCTAGCTTCTGTCTGTATGTACTGTGATCAAGGCCTTGCATTTGGCGAGCCTTTCTAGTTTGTCATCAACAGCGAAACTAACAGACCTCTGCTCATGTGATATGTATTTTATTGTCATCTGTAAATCGCAAATTGTTCTGTTATGATTATTACTTTGATTGAAAATGTTGATATATGTTCTGAAACAATGTTTCAATAAAAATGTTTGCCTTCCTTGGGGGCAAATGCATGCAGAACAGCACCCATATGCACCCAAAGAAGGAAAAACATTGTCCCCTCTTTGTTCTATTATTTTGGTGGGGGTTGGGGCCTTTTTGGCTGGGGGGCACCCCCAAAATGAATTCCCTGGTGGTGCACTGGGGATTACTGGTCGAGGATCAAACGATCCTCGACCAGCAGCCTGCTTGTGGGCGGGCTCTTTGGTAAGGGGATCGACTCCCCTGTCTAACGAGGCCTCACTTGACCAAATCAGGCATAAAATGCCCTTGTAGGATGCAGATGCATCTCTGCTAAATTTACATGCTGAATCCATTTGGCATCAGCATGTAAATTTAATTTCCTGTTTACGTTGCCAACGTCATCACGGAACCCCCAGGCATGGAAGGGGGGGGGGAAGTACTCCCCTTCACTGCCTAGGACTCGGGTGGATCGAAGGAGCAGCATGGGGGCGATCGCCCCCCAAAGGTAAGTAGTGCAGAGGACAAGGTATCTCGTCTCCCGTACTGGAAACGTAGTGCAGAGGTTGGGATACCTTGTCCTACTCAAAGGTTTAAGAGAAGCAGGAATCACCCCGGTGGTGAGGGAGCTGTTGGCTGCTTCTGTCAACAAGTGTATAAAATAAGGGTGAATGTCCTTAATTACACTGAGCTGGATGGGATACAGAGGGGATGAGGATTTGAGTTTAACAGCTGCGGCCACCTCAGATACAGAAAAAGTGGGAAACATAGACCAAGAGAAGGTGAATAGGTACTCGGAGGGCAAAGGACCAGCACCGGAGAGCGTAGGAACAGCAGCAATATTGCATCGAATAGAACTTAAGACAAGGAATCACAAAGAGCCTGTGAAGACTGAACCAGTGATTGAAAGGGTTGCAAACAACTTTAAATAACTCTTTGGGATAGTTAACCGAGGTCTCAATAAGCGACGCAAAATTAATTTGTTTGGTGCTAATGATAGCAAGATGGTACTGTGAGGTGACCTGCGACAGTGCAAGTTTTCCTGCAGGGGCATGTGAGAGCCTCCATTTACGCTCCATCTGCCTGCGCTGTAGGCGCAGAGCCCGCGCAACTCGTCAGTGAACCACCTTTGAGAAGGCAGGGTGGACACCCTGTACTAAAGAGGAGCCATGCAGTAAGCTACCACAACAAAAGTTTCAGATAATGAACTCCGATCCACAGGCAAGGGCCCTGAATGAAGGGCACGAATAAGGGTAACTATCCGCTTATGGAACTAAGCGGCAGCCGTGCCGCAGGACTCATTTGGCCTGAAAATTAGTTTTTGGTACTTTAATGTCCCAAGTAAAAGGAACAGTGATCCGACCAAGAGACTTAAAACTCAGGATAGACTGTGACCTTGGGGAATAACAAGAAAATAAGTTCCAAATTGTTAGGTAAAATATGAGTCTGATCAGTGACCTGCTGAGCCAAAGAAAGCTCTTTCATAGACGACAAAAAGCTTTGAACTTTGAGGTCATTCATGTCATTAACCTTAAGGGTAAATCGTCCGAAATAATGAGGTGCACATGCCTCTGCTGAATATCGGCAGCAAAATCAAGAAAGGAGTCTAGAAACAGGGTCGTGCCGAGGAGGGTGGTAAACAACTGTGCTATTATGGCCTCCATTTTAACATGACTGATAATAAGCAAGGAGCCTTCATAACGAGAGTTAAAGATAATAGCAATGCTGCCCCCCTTTTTAGGGAGTAGGCGGTCAGAATGTAGTATGTTTTAAGTGGGCGGTAACTGTGTGATAACAGAGCTCGATGTTTCATCGAGCCATACCTCAGTGATGCATGTAAAATCGGACAGGAAATAATCTAAAAGATCATAATGCGCACAGTGCACCACCACCGAATGGGCATTCAGAATTAAACTACTAAGTGAGACCGATTGAGAGCCCCCAGCAGTGGATGTCTTATCTTGCATCATACATCCCAGTGGTAGCACCATAGAATGTGGTACAAGCTTCAGCAACTGATGCAGTGAGTATACTAATGCGATGCAATCCGTTGAAGGAACCCAGGGAATGGTGCCCCCTGCTGGCGGCCGTGCCATGGATGGACACAGACGGGCTTAACTTTGGTGCACAAGCCTGCTGTGCTAGTCCACGGTGTCTTCTACCCAAAGGCGGGTTCTAAAAACACATCCTATCGCAAAGGCCAATCCCCCAAAGCCCAGGCTAGCAGCCACTAAATGACTGCTGCCTGGTGCGTTCTTGGAAGAAGTAAGAGACTAACTGCCGGACCGAGCCCCGGGGTGAAGAAAAGGACATGCAAACACCTGCCACAGTCGCGGCTTACAAGGAACACAACATTAGATTAAATGTGAGGCCAGAAAAAATAAAAATAATTCAATCCGTAATGAAATACTGGAAGTGGAAAATGGCGCCCAGTCAAGCGCTGCGGTCATAGACCATGAAAGGAAATACAAATATAACAGTTGAAAAGAATATAACAGCAGACCGGCTAACTATCTGCACCAAGTATTAGCACGGCAGTGCTCAGAATGTTAAGTGCAAAGGCAAACTAACACCGTTGAGAATTTTAGCTGCTGCAGTGATGGTAGAATGAAAAGCTCTGATCTCATTCAGAGATTAATCTCTTGGCCGAAGCTCCTCTCTCTGCAAAAGCAGGCACAAGATCCTAAAACCTGTCTTTACATTAGTATTGAGTAGATGCTGTATCCATGTGTATATCCTTATAGGGATCTGTGTCTAAGGAGACCGCTTGAGGTGGCTGTTGCTCTGATGGTGGCAGGCACTGGTGGAGGCTAAGTCTGGAAGGTCCTAGTAGGTTTTGGATCCAGTGTAGGAATAATGGCGGGGACTCTCATCTGAAGCTCTGACAGTTTAGAGTTTGAAGGGTGGATAAAATGACCATGGCTAAGGTAATCAAGTTGTTTTTGTGAGGCCTGGCAGGTCCATCGGAAGTGGTCCTGGTGTCAGTAGAACTGGCAGACGGCAGGCCTGAGCTGGAGTCCAGCTAACTCCTCGTCCTCAGAAAACACCCCTTCTTGGTATAAATGGTGTCCTCCAGGATACCCTCTGGAGGAGTACTGGAACGCACTGACAGTGGTACTTTTAGGAAGGGAACGTATGCCACTAAAATGATAGTTAAGTTCTGTACCCCCGAGGCTTCTGTGCTTGTGCGCAACAATTTTGAGACCGGGATACTTTGCTAGTCTCCTGACCAATTTCTGCGCAGCTTTATGGAAATGGATCTAGGCTCTACCTTTTGATGTCAGGTTTTCCATTTGGTGAAAGGGTGCAGGATTCAATGCAGTTTTCTGACCACTCTCCAGCCTACAGATTAGCAATTTACCAGCAAAGCAACTTCTACTCGTAAAAACAGGTAAATACTGCCAAAGTAATCAGTAAAACTATTCCAACAAAGGGGAAGATTTTATGGATTTCGAGAATGGCTGCTTCTTTCCATCGTTGGTGGTCTCCAGCTTTCATTCAAGGCTTTTGCCATGCCCAGGTGCAATGTGAACCAGGCAGTGACATTTTCAGGAAATGAGTACTGCTAGAAGCTGGTCTGCCAAAGAAAACGTATTGCTGCCCTATTTGTGCCTTTTGGTGAGTGGAGTATCTTCACACCATGAATACAAGATGGTACCCCCGCCTCCCCCCTCCCACTGATCAGCTATAGAACCTGTGGAGGGCAGTGACTGCCACTCTTGGAGGTGACATCTGAACCTTTGAGGCAGAGTGCACAGACGGGGATAACAGTAGATTAACAAGGTCTGCTGCAATGACTGGTGCCCCAGGAGTGAGCAAGGGCTGTTTGTGCTGCAGCCTTCAGGTGACCCTCATAGTGCAGGAGCCAGGTGTGGTTTACTCAATGTGAATTTACAGTAAATAAATGCATATGGGGAGTTCCTAACTCATATTTGTTTCCATAATTATGATGGCTGTGTCAATTAAGACGCTGTTAAAGGCTTGCTTTGTGCAAACACATTAATCAGTTTACTATTGCCATTCCCTTCGTAAAGGTACATTGTTTGACCTTGCCGGACATGGCATCATTCGGGGCCTGCACAGTTTTTGCTTGGTCTACCAGTGTGATATAGACCACTGCCTCTTGCAGCTCTTTCCACAACTCGTAATTGTACCTGACACAGCAAGCAGAGCCTTTGCGATTCTCTATTCTGGTTCCCAGGCAGTAAAACCAACTTTCAATGATGTAGAGTCGGTAACAGGACGCATCTGTGCCTTGCACAGAGCTTGATGTCCAAAATGCACTGCCTTATGGGCCATTGTGTGTATGCCAAACAATCCTTTGTTTGCGCCACATCCCTAATCATCGCTGCAGCTCAGCTTGGTCCATGGCTAATGTACGTCTAGGACCCTACTCAGAAATAAAATGCTGCCTGTTATGACAACTGTGACAAACCTATGGTTCTACTTTGTTTTCATAGACTGACATTTAGAAAGTCAACAGTTTTTGCACTTTGGTCACCATGAATTCAACCACTTTATTTAAATGGGGTTAAACAAATTGCACTTCAGCAGAAGCGTCCAAGCCAATGGTTTCTTTAATGTAAGTAGCCAAGTACTCCAAACTTGATTCATCAGATATTAACTCTTCAGAGACATTGTGTGCGCCAAAACGTTTGTACCCGAAGGTCACACCATCATCTTCCCCCACTTGTCCTCGAAATTGGAGTCAAAAGACTTGTAAAACTCCTCTGGCTTAATGCTGAAATTGGACCCAAGGGCGTTGATGGCTTTGACATTGAGTCCTTCGATAATGAAGGCTTTAGGCATGCGGGTTGAAGCCTTTGATGATTCACTAGCTTTTATCAGCTCTTTCGAGGGACAAGGAGGTGCTGCCTTTTGAAAAGGCGGCCATAGTTTTCTGGCAGAACTTTTCCCAATCAGCTGGCGAGGAAGACTTATCTGCGAAACATACCTGGCTCTTGTTGTACAAGGAGTCCGAAGTTGAACAATGGCGTCTCTTCTTCGATATTTTGCGTGAAGACGATGAATGATAGAATCTCTCCTAGACTTCAACCTCTGAGTCTGTGGAGTGTTTTTTTAGGGCTCTGAGGTGATTTTTTCCCTGTAGAACATATAAGTAAGTCAACAAATATTTTGGCTTAGTGAATTGTGCTTCTTAGCAATTATTTGTTTTTCATTGCACTGCTCTTAAACCAACAATTAGAGACAGCTTTAGCTTTTATATTGGTAAATCCTATTCTTTCCATAGTGATGTCAGCTGGCTTTATTTTCTTAGAGAATCCAACATGTGATGTTTTCGGTAGTTTACATCCGTGTAAGTGAAGTCTGGTCAATTTATTCTTCTCTTTTGAAGACTGAAATTAATGTTTACTTTAGAGTATAATGTGAATGCAAATCCTGCTCTGTTCTGATATAATTCTAAAACCTGCTGTCTTTTTATCTCCTCAGTATAAAGATGCAGCACACGATGAACTTATGGACTCCAAGTTAAGATGTGTATTTGACATGCCAGTTGAACATGTAAGTATGCCATTCAAAACGTTGCTTAATGCGTACTTTAAAAAAGTAAATCCTGTAACATGTTGAAAATGTCCATCTTCAATTCTGTAATGCACTCACGGATTTTGAGTTGATGTGTATGCAATTTGTGTTCAGCTTCATTTGCTTGTATGCGTTTTAATGAAGCTTACATTATTTAAATAATACACAAGGTTAGTGGATTGCTTGTGTAGGTTATGGCTGAATTGCTGCAGCAATGGAATTTCAAGGATTGGCTCAATGGTTAAAAGGGTCTAAAGGCGTTTCTGATTAAAGTACAGTTTACGCTTCAATTGTTGAATCGCACTTACTCAATAGTATGCTTGAATACATTTATTCTCACCAAGTTGAATAAACCCATCTAATTGGCCAAATTTTACCTGCAGTTCAGACCTTCTGTAATTGGAGCCTGAGACAAAGAAGTTTGTATGTATTTTTAAAAGTTAATCTGAATTATAGGATATTTTTGTTCCCATGTTGCTAACCAGTGATGTATTTGAGTAGCTCTAATTGTCACAATACATATTCCACGCCACTTGGAGATTGGACCAAGTCACTTACTTTCTGTATTTAATCAGTTTGAAACTATTTTCTAATAGTTCCTGAGACTAAATATGTTGCTGGAGAGGATTTCTGTGCATAGGTTGGTAATAATCTTCCACAGGTGTAGGTGTTTAAGAGGCATCTGGTTTATGGGAAATGCTTTGTGAAACAAATAGGTTAGTATCTGCTGTTCAAGATTGATGACCACAACATTCTCACATTTAACTTGCCAAAAATGCCTTGCCAATAGCCTGTTAATGACATAGGGGCATCTAACCTGTATCAAGTTCTCAAGAGGGGATTAGCATGTGTAGTACTTGGTATACAGACAGAGTTTAGAATTATTAAGCTTCTTCAGCATGAGAAAGTCTTGGCCTATTTTTGAAATGTTGTAGATCTTGCAGGTAGAGTACAACATTTATAATGGTGTTCTGTTTAGTTAAAAGTAATCTGCTGTGATGCAAATGTGATTGGACAATAGATTAATCTGGGGTCGTTTTTTCTGTTTAATTAGGATTTCATCCCTGAAATGATCTGTCTGATTGATTAGGTAGGTTCTTGCACGTAGGCAACGGACCTCAATTGGTATTTTATAGTAGCGAGATTAGAATTGTGCCAAGTGCTGTGCATTTGGGAAATGGCTTGATATGGTATCTTGTACAATCTGTTTCACGAATTGTAGGTGTGGCATATGATTCGTTCAGTGCTCTTTGTGTAATTTCTATGTCTGATTAAGCCTTGCTACTGTATCTCATGGAATGTTAAGCATGTTTTGACTTGATGTGGCAGAGCCACAATTTTCTAGAGTAGTCTGAGTTAGTTGGTGGATTCGGCTGTCCTAGCAGACTGTGCAGGGTTGCGTTGCCCAATAAACTTTGGATCTGTTCTACAAGGGGTGCCCAAGATGTTTGTTAAATGTTGCGACGAGTGGGATGCAAACCACGCTTGTGATGACCCTGTAACAACCACAAATGTATTACTCCCTGCCGAAGTGATGGCTGCTGAGCAGCGAGGCATGGTCAAATTGCTGGGCTGAGCATCAGGAGTAGAAGTGAGTTTATGCAGCCCTCCAGTTCACTGGGGCAGTGGAGACTGGCGAGCAAGTAACTTGTATGTGGAAATCAAAGTTGAGCCAATGAATCCCGATCCCATTTGCTAAATAACACAACCCCAAGCAGGACATTAAAAGGGGAGCTCTCTCCCGAGGTGCAAGTTTTGGTATATTTTGTGCTGTACTGAATTGTATCCGAATAGCGGGCCAGTGGCTTTATTTGATTCTGGCATGCATGATGCACAGGAGCCCACAAATATACCCTCAACGGAGCCCCTGCCTCGCACAAAAGTACATCATTTGAAGAACAGGCTCTTGTGGCATTGTTCAGCAGTGTTTGCCACGAGATAATGCTTGTGAAGCAGTGCTCTGATGGAATAGGCATGTGACGTGGCCTCATTTAGCCCGTGCCAATAGGGCATTGAGATATTGAATACATTGTGATGTGGGCCTATCGGAGGTCACTGGACTTTTCTGTCCCACTCATTGTGATGTGGCAATATTTTCTGTATCCTTTGTCAGACAGGGGAAGAATTGCATTAACATCTATTGACGGGCCGCACAGCATTGCATCCACTTTGCAAATACATTTCAAGGATACACAACGCGTGTACAATAGGTACTTCTACATCTCAGCAAGTGTTGCCATACATACTTGTCTGCTGTACAACCTGGAAATGAGGGCTCTACTTGGTGTTCATTTGCTTAGTCCAACTCGATGACCAATTTGTGTGGTTATCCAACTGGATCTGTTTTTAAATCTGACTCTACACAGAAATTGCAGCACCTCTACCAGAGCTTCTGGCCCAGTTGGAGCCACAAGTGGGGATTGGAGGGATTATGATATATTTTATTTATATTGCGCTCGTACTCTGATGTTTCAGAACGCGACCAGGCGAAGGGGTGGGGGGGGGGTTAACGGGGAGAAACAAATACGATCTTACTAGGCCCAGTGACATTGAGAACGTGCAAGTGCATTTGAAAGGGAAAATGGGGTAAGTGCATGGAAGGGAGGAGGAAATGGAAGAGAACAAAATAAATAAGTAAAATAAAGGTGATAAACGGTGGTAGTGCAGCTGACAAGTGGCAAAGTGCTAGGTTAGTTAGCTAGGGTGTAACTTAGAAGTGCAGAAGAAGAGTGGGTGGGCGACTGTATGGGTACAGATGCAGGCCCCAGTGCAAGGGGTGGCCCAGAGGCAGTGCAGGAGTGAGTGGCAGGGTGAGCAGGTACCTGGGCCTTAAGGACAGAGGGTGGCCAGGTGCACAGTGCTGAGAGAGGGAGAAAGAGCAAATCAGCAGGGGAGAAGAGGGGCAAAGGCAGAAGCGAAGAGGAAGGTCTTGAGGTGCTTCCGGAACCGTAGATGGTTCTCATAAAGTTTCAAGGTGGTAGGGAGGCTGTTCCAGAGGGTGACCCCAGCCGAAGACTGAGATCTACCCCCAGCTCGTTTCTTTGAAAAACAACTGACCCTGAGAGAGTTGGAGGTAGAGGAGCGAAGGGCTCGCGAGGGGAGGTATTTACGGAGGGATAGTTGAAGGTATTTTGGACCCAGGCCCTAGAATGCCTTGTGGACAATGCATAGGGTTTTAAATGTAATCCTCGTATACACTGGGAGCCAGTGAAGGGATTTCAGAGCTGGAGAGTTAGGATCCCAGGGCTTGAGGCTAAGGACTAGTCTCGCAGTCCTGTTCTGGATTAGTTGTAAAGGGCGGAGAGTGGAAGCAGGTTGATTTAGAAAGAGGGTGTTACAATAGTCCAACCTATGGAGATACAGAGCTTGGGAGACAGTGAGCTTCTGAGGGAAGGAGAGGAAAGGCAGACTACCTCTAAGGAGGTGAAGTAAGAAGTTTGACTTTTTAGAGACTTCAGAGATGTGTGCGGAGAAAAAGTGTGGAGTCAAAGATTACCCCAAGGAGGACCAAGGGAGGCCGGCCAGAGAGTGGGGAAAGGATGGTGAAGGTGTACCAGTGAGGAAGATCTCATTCTTGCTGGCATTTAGACCAAGATCATTGGCGGCACACCAATTTTGAATGACGATTATGCAGTCTGAGATGAGGGAAGGAGAGGAGGTGGCTGAAGGAAGCCTGAAAATGAGTTGGCTGTCATCAGCATAGCACTGGAAATTTGAGCAGAAAATGAAAATGCAGTAGGTGAGAGTTGCTTGGTATTGGTTGAAAAGCCAAGGCGACAGGTTAGAGCCTGTGGAACACCACAGGTAGAGAGGGAGATAGAAGATAGGAAGGACCCAAGTTGTACCTGGGAGGGTCGATCAGAGAGGAAAGAGGTCAGCCAGTCCAGAGTCTGATCTGCGATACCCAGGTTGTCACGGAAACGATTGAGCAAGCAGGGTGGTATGGTTGACTGTGTCGCAAGCAAAGGAGAGATCAAGTATGATGAGGACCGAGGGAATGTTGAGTCAAGGTTGGAGAGCCAAGCTTCACGGATGTTCAGGAGAGCAGTTTCCGTGCTTCTGGCAGCTCTGAAGCCAGATTGGTGGTCATGGAGAGAGCCAACTGAATCGGAATGAAGGTTAAGCTGAGAGATGGCAAGCTTTTCCAGGAGCTTACCCAAAAAGGGAGTAATGGAAATTGGCTTATAGTTAGCGGGACAAGAAGGGTCAGCTGTGGGCTTCTTGAGATGATGCACAAGGGAGTGCTTCAGAGGGGGGAGGATCCAGAGGCAAAGGAGAGGTTGCAGAAATTGGTAAGGGCCGGAGCGAGGGTATCCATGTGGTCCTGAATGGTTTTAGAGGAGCAGGGATGGACCTGTTTTGATGAGGCCTTCATAGATCTGACTATTCTAGCAACCTTATCAGGGGAGAAAAGAGGAGAAAGGGAGGGGAGGGGTATCTGAAGGTGGGTCAGCAAGCAGAGGGGGTGAGAGGAGGGGGAGTGGTGGAGAGGGTGGACAAGATGTCCTGGGTTTTAGAGATAGTGTGAGGCAAGGGCATTGCAAAGAGCCTGGGAGGCGAGAAGAGTGGTGGAGACTGCTGCAGGGTTGGCCAGCTCCTTGCAGATTTTAGAGTTCAGCCGAGTTATTAGATGCCGCAGCGACACTGGCTTTAATGTGGATTTGCTTCTTGATGCATACAGAGAGCTGGTATTGCCTTTGGAGCAGGCAGCATGCCAGTTTGTCATAGGATGTGCAAGAAGCCCCCCATTTCCTCTAGGCCGCCCTACACTTGTGTGTGTGTGTAGCTAGGTCACAGTCATACCAAGAATTGTACTCGACTTTAGACTTCTAATGGATCCTCATGACGGTGGCAAGACCATCAAGAGTAGCAGAAATAGGAGTAGAGCAGGGACGAGAGGAATGTCAAGTTGCGAGTCAGCCTGGGGTGTAGGAGGTGGGCAGAAGAGGTGGCAGCGAAAGCCTCGACTGACATACGCTTCATGGGATGGATGTCCGAGAAGGTAGGTGGCAGTCTTGGGGTAGGCTTGGCTTGAGCGGAGGAGATGGAAAGATGAGATGAGGAGTGGTGAGGGGAGTAGAAGGGGTGGGGGAGGCCAGAGGAGATCAAGACATCAAGTGTGTGACCAACCGCGTGAGTCGGGCCGGAGGGGAGGATAGAGAGTGAATCGCATAGGTCACAAAAGAGTGCAGATGTGGAACAGGGAGAATCAAGATGGATGTTGAGGTCACCAAGGAGGAGCAGTTGAGTGGTAGAGGCCAGGAGGAAGGAGAGGTCTGACCACTCTGAGAGAAAAGAGGTGATTTGACCAGGGGGCCGGTACAGAGTAGCAACAGTAAGAGCGTGGCTAGGAGGGAGATAGAACCTACAGACAAGGCAGTCAAAAGAGGAGCAAGTCTGAGTGGGGGTGATGGAGGCAGGAATCCACTCGGGGAAGATCAGGGCTACTCCCCCCTCCGGACCGGGTGGATCTGGGGGCAGAGAGAATCTTGTAGCCGTCACAGAGCTGGCCATGAACAATGTCTTGGTGAGACAGAGGACATCAAGGTCAAGTTCTTCTAGGAAGTGGTAGATGTCAGAGGAGTATTTGACAGCAGAGCGAGAGTTTAGGGTGGCAAGATGAAGAAGGTTGCCAGCCTTAAAGACCTTCCGGGGAGGGGTTATTGCATGATCTACCTTAATGCAGTGGATAATGAAGACGGGCACAGGATAAAAAAGGTAATTTTACTTGCATGGCCTTGGACCAGTAGGTCAAAGAAAATGGAGATTGCGCTCTTGAGTGTTTTGGAATTAAGAGTTTTGAATGCATGCAAAGCAACTTTTAAGTAACTAGACCATTGTTTGTCAAAGACCAACGTTGTGATTAACAGTTACTTTTATTCAAGGAAGTTAAAGCCAGATGTAGGGTAGAGGATTATGCATCACTGTAAGTTTAGAGCTGGGATGTGCCCGGGCATACTGATCAGGGATGGGATTATAATTCACACCCAGCAACTGTACGGTTCAGTTGTGGATGTTCGGAGACCTATCACTAGAGGAAAGCATACTTGTCACCCAAAAAATTTCACACCGAACTATGTGCTAAAGCAGTCGAAGAAAAATTGAGATGTGGATGATGGCAAGAAGGGAAAGTGGGGGTCAGGAAAAAGCAGGGAAACAAAGAAAAGGTGGGCATTGGCAGAACTGAATACAATTAAATGTAATCAGTGTGGCAAATATTCACTTTCCCCATGTTCATTTGTGCCCCGTGATGGACTGCACATGTTCAAACTGTGCACGGGAGGGCATCCGTCAGCAATGTGTTGGCAAAAGAAAACTGTGGCATATGTATGTCCTGTGTGGTCAGTCTGTTACCTCGATGGGCCTGTGGCTGTGTATAGAGTCCCGGCTGAGCGAATGCTGTCTAGATGTGTCCTGAGACGCATCTAGACAGCATTATCTCCGCCGGGACTCTATATACAGCCACAGGCCCATCGAGGAACCTGACTTTGACCACACAGGACCTGTTTAACCTCAAAGGGGAGTCCAAACGGGGCCACAAACCCCCATTCGGACTTTAGCCTTGATAAAGACCCACAAGGTCTAAACACGTGTCGTCTGACCACCACTAAGACCATGAATCTACACTGAAATAAACTTGCACTGTACCAACCACACTTGGCGTAGCAATCATCTTTTCCAAACATGCCATTGTAAGGTAGCCAGGACTTTCACTCCAGCTATAGCAAGAGGTGTGGCCTTCACATCCATGACCTGTGACCTTGCATATATAATAATGGTACTACCAATAACTAGAGCTTAGCGCAGGAGTGTTCACAAACTAGGGCCTGCTTTTCTTCTCTCTGTGACATATGTACATTGGCATCAAATTATCTCTGTGTTGCCCCCCCCCCTTCACCCTTATTCAAAGTGCCTTGAGTGAGTGGTCTTCAACCAAATCACTAATTACCTACCTTGAGCGTAATGGCCTTGGAGATCCACTTCAATCTGGCTTCCTTAGTAAACACTCGACTGAGACTGCACTCTTGCATGTCTGCAATGTTCTCTGTAATGCTCACCATTCCAGACTCTCCTCTTTACTTATCCTTTTAGACCTCTGTCAGTTTTGACATTGGTAACCACGCCCTTCTCATGCCCACTCTCTTGGACTTTGGGTTTAGCAAATCTGCTCTCAAATAGATTGCCTCCTACCTGAAAGATCGCTCCTTTCAAATCTCATGGAACCCTCAAACCTCAGACTTCACCAATTAGGGGGACCCTTTAAGCTTTCCCAAAGGATCGGACCTTGGACATCTGCTCTTACCCCTGTATATCACTACCACAGGAGGACTTGTCTCCAGCTTTGGCTTTCATTATCACCTCTTGAAATTAAGATCGGATAAGCAGCTCTTAGCTGCCCAGCATTAACCAATGACAAGCTACCACTGGGGCCTGAGGAGCTAGTACATAGCATTCTGCAAATCAATTTCCACATAAGATGCAAACCTAGCATTTTATCCATTATTTGACCCTTTATGCTTTAAATGTCATAGATGTACCCTAATGCTCCTGCAGCATCTCAAACGCACAGCGTTAATGACATAGGTATGGTTGTTCAGCATCAGTTGGCCTTGGGAGCCAAACGTAGCCCCTAGTTGGTGTCAGGCTAACCCGGCTCTTCTAGACTACATGCAGGAGCTAAATGGATCCCAGCCCCCCTCAATTTCTAACCCTGCCTCTTTGTGATAAAACACAATAATTTTTTTCCTTTCCCTCCTTCAACCCAGCCATTTCTGAGCAGACGATCAACTGCTTGACTATAAGTCACTGGATGGCGCTCTTCTCCTTACTATGAATTCTTCAAAAACCATAGTCCTCTTTCTCGTGGCTTCCAATGCCATCCCTACTATATGCTCTCCTAGCTCCTTTCCGCCTGACCTTGATCCTCGCCTAAGGCTCATAACCGCTTTGATAGCAAGCTCCATCTGCAAGAATTCATCACTACCTCCGGTGATGTTCCTATTAACCCACTCAACATATGGAAAATGTGGCCATTATTTTTCTCGCCACCATTATGAAAGCTCTGACGTCTGCCCTCCTACTCGGCTCACTCAACACCTGTTTGAGCCTACTGTACTCAGATCCTCCCTCACTGCTACCATCCACACCATGCTGGTTGGTTCTCCATGCACAACCACTCCCTTTTTAAAATTCTTTCTCCTACAAAGCTTTCAATGGTCTTGCTCCTCCGTACCTGCCTTTCTCTCTCTATTTACCATTTTATTCCATCTGCTCAACCTCTGCACTCAACCTTACTGTCCCTTACCCCTGCGTGCCTCATTACACTTCCATTCGTTCTCCTTACTCGTCCCACTCAATTGAGAACCCCTTACAATCATGCCAGTCCAGCAGTAGAGCTCCTCAAAATTAGTCCTAAACTTCAAATTACCAAAGGGGAGCTCTTACCTACCCCCCTCTGACCCCACCAATCCCTCGAGTGCAACATAATGTCGTTTTGTATATTTTTTCAGTACTCCTCCATAGTTTGAAGCACTTGCCCCACTAGTTATTTTTCACCTGGTATAGTCCTCTCTATGTATTTTCAGTTTGCTTTTACCCTGTAAGCCAAGGGTAAAATAAAATTTTGATCCAAAAGCGCAAGTTGATAACTAAATTAGTCTAAAGGTCATTTATTTGCAAGCTTTCATGGTCTTAACCAAAATATTTTCTCATCTCTGCCTGAGGAAGTGGCCAGGACCACAAAAGCTCTGAAGTGACTGTTATCCTAATTAAGGCTTTGACTTGTGGTGTTTTGGATCAACAATGTATACAGTGAAAAAAAGCAGTTGAAAAAGAAAAGATCGGATTCATCACAGTCTTAAATTGTTCTCAGCTGCCCCCTCATCGCCCCCCAGCCCCGCCTCACCCCCCCTACCCCCCTCCCCGGCACCCCTGCATAGGCGTCCACCATGATGTCCCTTTTGGTCCCCTTGTTTAATCTCGTTTGTGATCTCATGTATGTGCTCAACAGGGGCACTCAGTTAAGATTGTCCCTCCTCCCCACACCTGATACATTTTCATTTGTTTTCTAGAAATCTGATTTAAACTCATGTTTTTATCATTGAATGTAAAGGTTTGTTTATGCTACAACTTCTACAGGGTCCACTGGCCAAGGCCATTTTGCGTGGCCATTGACCTTGTTGCACCATTACAACTATGAGCATGGGCCGCAGGCCATGGCCGGTGTCCCATGTCCTCTTCTCCCCATTCCCTTTCAATTCCAGATAGTCGCCTTTGGCGAAATTCTTGCAGGAGCATAGCGCTCATCTCAACGCCTCCTTGTATTTCTGCAGTAATACTACCCGTAGTGAATGTGAAGTTTGCTAATTACTGCAGTAATGGGAAAATGCTCAAATGCGTCTACCCTATCCACCCTGCCACTCCATGTACAACCCCCCCCCCTCCTAGGTCCCAACACCTTCCTCTCGCCCCTCCCATCACACCATGTCCTCTCCTATCATCTATTTTCCCTGGATAGCTCACATGATGGCCCCCATCCCACACCCCAAGTGTCATATGACATTAATATGCGATTCCTGCATTAAAACGAATATTATCTACCTCCAAACGGGCTCTCCAGCCCTCCCAAAACTCACTCACCATGTGATCGTCTTTCCCCCTGTACACCTCTATCCTTATTTGTGTAACTGCCCCTTTCCCTCCTTCAAATATGGTGTTGAGCCCTTTTTCTTTTTCAGCTTCTTTGGGTTGCTGCGGGAATCGCTTGCATAGAGCAATAAATTGCAGTTTTCGTTTCTGAAAAGCCTGTATTGCAATGCACCAGGGAAGATATAACATGTTTTTGGACGTGCGGCATCCCTTCTCTGACAATTTTATCAGGAAACTATTGGATTAATTTACACCAAACCAGAAAGGGAATTGCTGGGGCGCTTGTGCCATCTTGTTTAGTGCAAATCCATCCAGTAATTACGGTTAATTGGAAGTAATGCGAGTAGGCTGAAAATAGCTTTTTAAATTGTTCTTAGTAACTTTTGACCAGTTTAACACATTTTCCTAAAATTCTCCCATTTTACAGGAGCACATTCTTTTCTTGGGAACATATAAAAAAAATGTATTCAGTGCGTCAAAAGTTACTGGCAATAGAACTTTGGGCAAGGTCATTGCGAATTGATTTTCTTGTTGCTGCCCAATAATATGTATATATTTTTGTTTGTCCGTGTTCTGTTTCTGACTTGGTTCATACCCTTATAAACTGGCTCACCACTTGTTCTCGTCTGTGTTGTACAGTCACTCTTATGGGAACTGCCTCCAATCTGTAAATGTGTTAGTCATTTCTGCTTGAAATTGACATCTCTCCTTTTCTTCATAGAAATGCACACAAATTTACAAGATGAGGACCGTTCACAGCTCAGACTCAGAGTGTGAAAGAGCACAGGTCTCTATTAAATGATCAAGTTGTATAAAACTACTAGGTGGACTTTCAGTTAGCGTGGTGGTTGACCAGTTCACTGTTCAAGGTAATAATTTAGTGCAACTGGGAAGAACTGTGACGCAAAGGCTTAAAGTCCATTAAAATATCCTACCTCGAAACTCCTATGAGATTTGAAGGTTTTTAAATAGGAGATCTGATGTTGCCATCACTGACCCAGCTTAAATTCAGCATGGCGCTGGTGAGAAATGTATGCAACTAAGTGCTGAGTGTGTATGGGTGGAGACACTGTTTTTCAGCCGCGCAGAGTTTGATTGTAGTCTTCGATGAGACAATCAAAGATAAAGGTAGTCTTGATAAGAAGACACCGGCCACGCTGCATTTGGATTGGGCACAGGCTATGGCCCATATTTAGGTAAGGACATTTATTCTTGGGGCTGATATTTAAAAATCACTCCCCTCAATCCCTTCTGCTTCCTAATATTCTGCTCTTCTCCCGCTTTACCTCCGTGCCGCTCCACGCACTACCTGTCGCTCAATGTCTTCTACCTTCACTTCTACTGGCCCCCATACCCAGAAATTAGAGAGGCTTTTTGCGCTATTGAAATCTTTTAAAAACGAAACTGCAGTGACTACCTTTAAGCCCCTACCCCGGGCTGCCCCTTCAAACGACATCCATGCGCCACAGACAACAGAGACCATCGAATGGCACTCAATTTGACAAAGCCAAAGGAACTCCATTACTGAATATCTGTCGGCTGCCGCCCAGATGAAAAAACAACCAACAATAGCATAATTATGCTGAGACCTGCGACCCCCGCAAGACACCGGAAACAATCAGAAAAATCTTTCTCTGAACGCTGGCTCCTTCCTGAGTCCTAACACAAGCTTGCTACATGAATATGTAAACCGATGCAACATTTCATCAGATGCACCCAAACAGACAGTTTTCGATACTCCAATCCATTGCTCCGTCCGAAATTGGAACAACAAAACTTGCCTTGTAAAAAAAGAATGCTTGCAAAAAAACAATGGAGATTCCAACATAGCCGCAATCCCTCACAGAGAACATACAACATTTCGATGTGACAACCTCCTCACCACGTACCAATCAGAAAAACAAGGCGAAACATGAAGGGCTAAGTGAGAACACAAACGCGGAGGACGAACCCAATAGTATCCAACACAAAATAACCCATGTCTGCACCAATGACTGAATAGAAAAGAAGGGCGCTTAAAGTAAAAAAATTCGTACAAAACTGATCTCATTTGGAGAGCACCAACTACGGCTACACCCTGGCAAATGACGAACGACGTGCAGCCAGGCTCTCTAGACATCACAGATTGAGCAGATTATGAATGACCAGGAAAAGAGAAGGGAAGTCTTCAGAAGTCGCCCACTCACAAATTCCAACCTCAGAGAATTGGAAAAGACTTCCACTCGTGACACGACAAAACATTGGCAGATTTCAACCCTCAAATTAATACTGCTCTAGACACGCAAATTAGGAACAATAACACACATCACAAACAATCGAAAATTACACAGGAATCTCAAAATCCACCAGAAACGAGTTGCAAAAAAGAGATGACCTCTAAAACTCTAAATGTCAATGCTACTCTTCAAAAGATGAAAGCATGAATCTACAAACAACGATGGCCTAACTGCAAAGCATCATAAGTTATTACATCTTCAGTAATGGTTACAAGAAACAATGTTGGGTAAGAAGCACCCCTTTACCTTACTGCACATTAAGCACAAAATTGATTCATCACAACCACTCACGGATTTTTCATTTTTTGTGTTTCTCTGATTTTCTCTACCCTCATTCATCCTCCCCTATCCCCCACCCCTTCTCGCTGTCATTTTTTAACTCTAATGGTAATGTATTGGGGTAATATGTCAATTGCTGATCTTTTCTTTTCTATGTTATGATTGACTGAACTTTTCTCTTGACTTTCTCATTTTGATCTCTGCAGTGTGACCTGGAATATGGTGTTTTGAATGCATATGTACTATTTTCACTCATGATTTATTGCCCCCAGGTATGCCCTGATTTGAGAAAGGCACCTTGCCGAAACACGTCTAATCTATAGGGCAATTTAATTAAACGTTCCTATCACATAACCCTATTTGGATTCAGCCTTATTTTTTCTGGCGCAGTATTAAGGTGCAGTCACAGCAGCTTGTCATCATGACAACAGCTTCTAACTTGGCCCTCATCCCATTTATCAAACTCTATGAATCCATAAATGAGGCCATGCACGACCAAGCAACTCTAATTGCTATGATCCATACAAAACAAATTTATATGGAGACATTGGCCAACAAAATTCAAAGCAGACTAGACACTGAGGCTGAGACCAGCAACATCTGGCAGAATCATCTTTTCGACATTGCCAGACATGATTGCATGGAAAAGGAACAAATCACCACCACGCTGATCAAACAACTTGCGACCAAACAACAAACTCACCTGCACATGACTCCTGCTAAAACTGGCTAAAAGGTTGCCCGAGTCTGGCCTCCTGGTGCTTTGGAAAGTCTAAGCCGATTTTGACCTTATTGAAGCCCTATCGCCGAACACTTGGTTTCAAATAACCATTCTTCAACACAATCATTTGGAGAAGCTTGGAAATTCTACAACAAAAAAACCACACATGACTATATAATAAACATCTACTGGAGTCCTTCAAGTCCTTCAAACAAATTCCTAGGTGAGATCTTGACCTCCATCGACAATTTCTACACGAAACATAAACAGCTGCATTTAATCATTTGCAGCAATCTAAATCTCCATCTGTTTCAAGAAGCTGGTAGCAAAACTCCTGACTCCAAATTGAGTTCCAAAGCAAAACTTTGGACGGCTGCTCTTCGACGGGAGCACCAAAGGCGACAAACTAGCCAGGCCACCTGGCACACAGGCAACTCCAGTGGCCATCTCGATTACATCTACATTTATTCTAATCTACTTCCCAATATCATAAATTTAGACAACAGGATCGACACCCACAGTGAGCTTGGCAAACTTCTTAACGACATGGAATGCGCCTCACTTAAGCATGGACAAAATGAAAAATTCCCATATAGAACTCCCGGCTGAATAGACTCTGCATACCCGATGCCAAGATGGAAGGACTGGAAGATGCATTCAAAACATTGAAAAAAAAAGCGAATAAGAGAAGATCAATTATGAATGGCTATTCATCCCTTACCTTCAAAAACATAAACCGGGAATAATCAATCAATCCAACCACACACACGCCTACTACAAGGCAATTGCCCTTGCCAAGAAAGAATTAAGACAATCACTTAGAACAGCCAAGAAAACGGACCCTACAGGCTGTACCAAAGAAATGAAAATCATCAAACAAAAATGCAGAAACTGGCTAAAAAACATCAGAGCCACGATCGCACAGAGCAAGAGAAATGCCAGGGAATTATGGGCTATGCTTAA
The DNA here is from genome assembly GCF_040938575.1 of Ambystoma mexicanum. Classification (NCBI taxonomy): domain Eukaryota; kingdom Metazoa; phylum Chordata; class Amphibia; order Caudata; family Ambystomatidae; genus Ambystoma; species Ambystoma mexicanum. Next base: position 939,589,716 of record NC_090930.1, on the reverse strand, counting down.
TCAAAATCATGTTCTCCGATATCGACTGATTATGGACGTGCCTGAGAGTGACTGGATTGATCATTTTCGAGTGATATCCACTCATGATCACAACAGCGACCTATAATCACCCAAATCCTGACGACAATGCCTGGTATAATCAATGGGATTATAACTAAATACTTTCACATATCAGAAGATTAAACGTCTCTAGAGCTCCGGGGTCTGACTGCCTCAGCAATACCATCAAAAGGCAACTGGATGCCTGGGCCAAACTCTGTATCCAAAGTTTCACTTTAATCTCCAAAAACAAACCTATACCTAACACCTGGAAAACGGCGAACATAGTCCCGGTTTTCAAAAAAGGTGGTATAAATCTCCCTGCAAACTCCCGCCCACTTGCGATGCTTGATCCTATAGGCAAGACATTTGCCTCTATCTTGGTCGAAAGATTTAATGAATGGGCCAAAACAAACAACAAGCAAGATCCCCGACATACTGGATACACCAGCAATGTCGGCGCAAACATACATTTGCTGATCCTCAATATAATAAAACAAGAATCAATGACTAATGTACACGCCATTTTTGTCGACCTGCAAATGGCGTTCCACAGCATTAATAGAAGCAAGCTGTGGAAAAAAACTTCAACAAGACAATTGCCCTAGCTAGCTGCTGGAGCCCACCAAAGCACTATATAGTGACACCACCATCCGACTCCGCTGACCAACAATGAAGTGCTCTTGTCAGTGATCAACACGACTAACGGCCTTAAACAAGGGTGTCCACTGGCCGCTACTCTCTAACTTTTACCTTCTTCATATAAGCGGAAATTATCAAATTCCCTCCACTAATCCTCAGAGGATGAACGCGATGCCTGTCCCGTAGATCTTATATGCGGACGATATCGTGATCATGGATAAGGCCCAAGTCTGTTTTCAAAAAAGACTGATCCACCTCGATAACTTCATAAAAGGAAACGACATGAAGATTAACTCTCACAAAACTCAAGTAATGTCCCTCGGCCACAGCACCAGCAAGCAAACTGCCTCTTTAAGGATGTATCTAGATGGAGAAAAACTTGAGGTAGTGAAGGAGATCAAATATCTCGGCATCTGGCTTAACCAGTCCCATGTGGAACTCAACTGGTCCATTTATCTAAAGAACAGAGCGCTTACCCTAGCCATGCAGGTTTTGTTGATTCACAAGAAATACAGCGCTTATACGAAGAGACCAGTCATAGCCATTTACAGGCAAAAAGTTGCTGCAATACTCCTATACGGGAGTGAAACACTGATCAACATCTCCAGCAACATCTGCACTTTACTAGAAGGTCTATTCAGGTGCAAGGTACTTTCTCTGGCTCCATCCGTCCCGATGACCAGAATTAGATGAGCTGGCACTCCAGTCCCTTGAATCTATTAGGAGCTGTAACCAACTAGACGTATATCGCAAGATGGTGTGCCATTGTTATTGATTAAGATCTGACGCAAACAAATGATATATGGCATTTATAAGCACCTATACACAAGTGGAAACCTGACCCCTCCCACTCTGAATATAGGGAACGAAGCCTGCCAGGTTCTGCTTATACATAACGATATCTCGGCTGAAGCACTATCAGCAGACCCCGAACGGTAAAAAAGAGAATTGAAGACAGCAATTGGATTAAAACTATCCAAGACAAGGCTTCATACACAATGAATGTAATCTCTGAGACAGAAACCAGGGCCCTTGGCGAATTGCCCCCATATCTAGAAAGATTCCCTTCAACAATTATTTGAGACTTTTATTTAAGGCTTTGCCTTAATTCGCTACCAACCAGAGAATATTTAGCAGTCACCAAACAAATAACAGACAAGGAAAACATCTGTAGATTCTGCAGACAAACCAACCAGGAAGACGATCTACCACATTCTAATGGAATGTCCCATCTTAAATGAGCGCAGGACTTTAATTGCCAGTACGACGAAATATCAAAGAACAAGCCAAGGAGATGATGAAATGTGGCTCCAGATAATCTCCGGCATAAATAAAAGGCTGATCATCATGGTCATCCAATTTTGGACTTTCATTATGAACAAAGAAAACTGCTAATGCGGACATAATTTAAAACCCTCAATTATACGTAAATCTTGAGGGGGAAACTATACATATGTAGTAATTGATGCCATGAAATATGAGTTTGCATGCAAACTAGAAGGTTAATAAAAAAAGAAAAACAAAAAAGGTATGGGTGGAGACCATGCAGCTTTAGTGGTGAATCTGCACTCCAACAGCAAAGAACCAGATAGAAGGGTAGCCCTGGGAACTTAACATGCTCCCTTTAGAAAGATGATTGGGAAACAAAAGAGCGAGAGTTTCAACCCAAATAACTTTTAAAGAAAGCACCAACCTAATAAGCCACAAAACTAGGGTTTTAACATTAGCCCTGTAGACCGAGAATGAAAGCCGGCTATGAGTTGGATCTAAATCTGCAGGTTTGGATGGGAAAAGCAGTGTTATCAATTTAGATTGCACCGCATAATGGTTCACCAATCCAATATGGTATCGTTTTATGATTTCCTAATACAAGGGTGAGCACCGCTCCCACAAATGTGGTCCCACCGGTGCAAAGCCTTCCCCCTACTGTACCTTGCCATGTTAGAGGAGAGGATTTATTTGTATTGATATCATTTTGAATGGAAATTCAAGTAGAATGACTAGTCTTCCTGTCATCTCCCAATTAACTTTTTCAATATCTATGGCTTTCACGGGTCACAAATAATCAAGCAATTCTTTATTACAGCTATGAAGCATGACCACAGCTCAAAGTGTTTGATTACACATGTGAATAATGCAGGGTGCACGTCCCTCGGGATCTACATGAACAAACACCTCTCCTCCAAGAGACACCTAGCTAAGAATACTGGCACAGCTTGGTATCCGCTCTCTGCAAAAAGTCAAGCCCTTCCTTCTTCCCTCCGGACAGCTTTAGATCCACCGTTCAAGCACTGGTCCTATCCCACCTGGATGGTGGCAAGTCCCTCCTCAAAGGCCTCCTGCCGTCCTCCCTTGTGCCCCAGAGAAGTGTCCTACACGCAGCTGCACGCCTCATCACAGGTCTAGCCGATACAACCACATGATCCTGGCCCTCATCAACCTTGACTGGCTCCCACAAATAACCTTTTAGTCTTGCTCATCATCTATAAGGCAGTCGCAATCAAGTCACCCAGCTACTTCACGGAGAAACTCTGCATCTACGGCGGACAGCATACCACCAGGACATGTGCATACTGCCACTGCAATAAGGAAAGGACTAGAGAAAAAGCCGCCTCTGCCGAAGCCCCAAGACTATGGAACCTACTCCCTGTCAGCAGCATTCTCGCCGTCACGCTCCTACAGTTCAGTACAGAACTCAAGACCCAACTCTTCGAGGAGTGTTTCTTCCTCAACACATAGGCCATCGCGCTTGCACCACCGACTCACTAGACTGTCTGCCCCTCTGGCACCCTGTATAGCTGTACCCCTCCTATGTATTTTACTCCCTGAATATCAGATTGGTTGTCACCTCAAACGCACTCCTCATCCATTTGGAACAGGTGTTCTCATCCCTGCAGCTTTTAATTAGACTGCGCTCCCATTCCCTCTTTGTTTCTCTTTCATAATTGGAATTATTCCCACAATTCCACTTTTTTGATTGGTCAAGTCCTTCAGTTGGCTTGCTTAAGTAACATTTCCTGAGAATTGACCCACCTCTCCAGTCTTCAAAGGCTGATCATAATTCTGATATTAAAATGTGGGGAGATAATCTGCTCTTGGGGATGCAAAATGATTCTTATTCCATATCCCCGCTGCCCCCAATTGGAACTTGTAAGCAGGGCTTGATTTGAGTTTATTGTGGTCAAGTCATCAAGAGAAACAAAACCAGCATTGGCTTAGCCATCTGAAGACTGCATATTAATTTGTATGGATGAAAAATGTAATTCACTTCTGTTGTATTGAGTGTAAGCCATTCTTGGGCTTTTCATGCACTTTTTTGTATTCGGCATATCCTGAATAAGAATTGTTTTGTAATTTAAACACTACCAATAAAATGGTACATGTTGATGCTTCATTTAGAACACATACCAACATTTTGATTAATAACTTTACAGGTGAATACATAGGCAACCGCTATGTTGCATGTCCATTCTGGATAGTACATGGAACTGCCTGGGGTTAGTTTTACTACCACAGTACCAGGTATGGAAGTTGTGGGAGTGGAGGGGCAGGGGGAGGGGTCCTGTGGTCATGTTGAGTCTGTACTGCAAATAGCCTGAGGTAAAACTTGTGAAGAGGGCAAATTGCAAGCTTTTTGAAAGATCACTTTAGAAGGGAATGGTTGCTCGAGGAGATCATAAGTGACACTGCACAATTCTGACGTGCAGATGTATCGAGGTTTACACAAGAATTTTATTCTGGGATTCCTTGGCAAAGTCAATGAAATTTCTACAGCTCTGCAGGAGTAGAGGGATGAGTAGTGACAAAACTGCCTAATCTACCCCACAGTACATCTAAACCAGCAGAATCCTAATCATAAATATGAAACTGGCGCAGCCTGGCTAGTTTACCCCCTTCACCTCTTTGGATAGCATGAGCTGAAGACTGGCTGTATCTTCAGGAGGGTTGTGAGCTGATACACATGCAATACAAGCAATAATAGTAAGCATCAAAATATAATAGGTGGTGCCAAAAAACATTTCCAATTAAGTTCCTATTAAATGGGAACTTTAATGAACACAACCAATTAAAAACATTTAAGACCCAACCCTGTATAGGCAACACGGATATTACAGATTTTGAAAAGAAAAAGTACTCTGGGTTGATGAGCAGGATCATTCAGGCGACAGATTGCAGCAGCAATGTCCACGTTCTAGAATATGGCTTTACAAGGAAAGAAGGGAGGCTACGTCACTATGGTCCTTTAAGGTGGAATGAAGTACCTTTCGTCTTGTCTGTGGGGCACAACAGCATTGAGCAGGGCTCCTAGGAGCTGCTGTCAAGCGGTTCCCAATGGTGCCTCTGCATCGAGTCAGCATTCAAGACTGAGTCGATGGCTTCCAACACATGGAGTTGCCAGTCATGTCTTCTGAAAAGCTATGCTCTACTGGGGCGAGTCGGTAGCTTTCAGCAGGTCACGGTTGTTGATTCTATGGAATTGAGCCAACGCTCTGGTTGAGGTCTGCTTCATTTGGTCCAGCCAACGTCTTGTTGGCTCAAAGATGTAGGTAAGTGGTTTGAAAAGTGTAGAACACCAAAAGCACCACCATGTGTCTTTTAGTAGCTCTAGTGCGTCAAGAGTGGCCAAACCATCTGAAAGATGTCCTGGGGTAATAAAACAGGATTTCAAATGCTTCTGGGCTCCTGGGTTGTTGAGAGGCCAAATCCACAGTCTTCAGGGACCAGGTGAGTGCTTCCTTCCGGACGGCCACTCAAGGAAGTTGTCTGGCACCTTCATTGGGGTCCTTCTCTTCCAGTGGACAGGATTCCTGATCCATTGCACAAGCAGCGGAGGCCTTGGTCAACAATTGTCACCCCTTAAGTTCCCTAGGGATGTTTTGGTGACAGTTTGCCTCTTTGGCGTTAAGTCCATGCACTGTATACCCAACAGCGTTCCAGTGAATCTTTCATTTACGAGTCAAAAGGTGAATCCAGAAAGGAGGGCTTCCTCTCATTTACAAATACGGACTTTTACAAGGCTTTGGTGCAAAGCAAGCCTTTTACCAGGTGTCCAATCCCGGCTTGCGTAACATGCCTTCTAACCTCATACGCAGAATGTTTTGTTGGGAAGATGTGGAAAAAGCAGAAACTTTTAAAGCACCTAGCAGACACCAATATGGTGGAACCCCTCTCCAGGCCTACCTTTCTGCTCTGGCCTACTCTAGCTCCACCCCTTCACATTTTTACCTACATCAAAAGGACTCCAATGATCAGCACCCTCGGTTTAATGAGGACACAATTTGAAGCAATGATTCCCAGAAGACCCTCTGTAGGAGCATTCCTTTTACCTTGGAGGAAAGTGTTGCCGTCCTTTGGGGGAACAAAGTAGCAGCTTCTTCTGGGTATTGTCCTAAATGGCTGTTGTGGAGACATCTAGGCCAGACCACTAATGCACATCGGCCTTGTCATAACTGAGCACTACACCACACCAGGCTGATGCTAATTCCATATCCAATGCTGTGGCTGTTTAATTCTGTGACGCCCACAATATCCTACAGTAGCCACTGTGCCATAACCAGACTCTGCTTATTGTTGCAGTTCAACTTGTCACCAGGCTAACCAGGACAAACTTATGTTTTAAAATAGAGGTGCAGGCAATATAAAAGCCATCTTTGCTTGTCTCTGTGTCCAGTACCTGTCAGGAATGCACATGTGACCATGGAACCTGTCCAGCTGCCACTGTGAGGTTAGTGCTGGGATATCCTCTCACCAAAGGCACATGAGTGCACTATAATTTTGCCATAGAGCATGATAAAAGGGAGATCTGTTTAACAGGCTTTGTGTATTAATAAAAGTCAAGCTCAGGCCATCACACCCTCACCAGATAGCTTTCTTTCACAATCAGTGCCCTTAAGGAGATGTTGCAGGACAGCTTCCAGTGTGGTGACAGAATGTGGTGTGGAATGTGAATTCGAGTTTGAACCCCGATTCTGTGAAGGCCTCTTCACATAGTGAAGAGGTGAAACTAGAGCTAGAGTGATTGCTAGAGCATAACATTGAGCAATGATGAGTGTCAGCAAGTAGGCCAAATATTTGTTAAAAGTATACGAAGGGAGGCCCTACATAAGTGTGCTCATTAAAATGGTTTAAAGGTTTTTGTTGCCATTGTATGTGATATACCTCTTCTCCAATGCATTAAGGGTAGATGGAGGCATTGTATGAAACTTCAATGGAGTTGTGAGGTGGGGTCAAGTTAAAGAGCACGTTAAGGAAAGAAAGTTGAGCAATGGAATGATGTTGGAGAGCTGGGGGAAACCATGCATGGAAAAATGATTCTCTTGGGGCAAGATGGCCACTGATGCTTGAGTGGCCTATTTTGCATACTGAATATTGCATTGCGGACATAGTGTGCCTATCAGGATGCAATATTATGAAGTACGTGGTAACAAATGACGGGTGCCATTTTATACTTCCTCCTTATTTAAGGGCATTAGGTGTGACACCCACGTATCCACTGTGTTGGATTTGTTCAATGGCCTTAGTGTAATTGTGAAGTATGATTTAACCACTGCCCATGGAAGGAATGCCACAGCCGGCGCCTTGGTGTAAAGCGCTCTATAAATAAATCAATCAATATTAACAATGTTCTAATTCTAGATTGTGACTGGGGGCCAGGCTTCCTTTGCGTTGTGTTTGTCAGTTGGTGGCTTCGGCTGACAAAGCTGGCTGCGCAGGGTCATGTTATCTAAACATTCTTCATTACAATCGGTTGTGGAAACCTTAATTTTACCTTCTTTCAAAATGCATTATAAATATGAACATATTCCATAGGGGGAGGGGGCGGTAACTGAAATACATTGATAAATATGAAGCCTGCGTAGCAGATTAATAATGGTGCAAATCTCATATCTTCCATATTTATGCCTCTGAGGATTGCGCTTGAAATGGGCATGTCTGGGGTGCTTTGCTGGCTATGTCTCCATGTCAAAGCAGAATGTTAATACTCCGAGCTGATTTGGGATGATGTTGCCACTTATTTTGAGTCAAAATTCAGTTCTTGCTCAACAAATTCAACCTGAGGTCAGTACGCAAAACCTGGCACAGCCTATTAAATCTACTGAGCCTGATGGAAGTTTTAGACTTTGCTGCTTGCCCGTGGTGAAATTGAGTGAAATCGCAGGTTCTCAAATTGATCTTGTCCACCTACAATGCTAACAACCTAGCTCTTTTTTTTTCTCCTTTGGCAATGTGATTAGAATGTGTTACCGTATCCCAATCTTGCCTTAAGATTGGCAGTTAGAAGCCACATGTTTAACTTAACCCTATACAATCTCTAACTTTCAACCAATTTAGTATTTGCCCTGTGTGGCATTTTCAGGCCATTCATGAGATGAAAAATATCATGGACTCAAACTGGCTAGATTTAGACCACCGCATGGGGTTGAGTATGTCATTGTAGCTATACAGGATGACTTCCAGCAGTTCTGGGAGGCTCCATGGTGCTGCTGCTCCTAGATTTAGCTGCAACCTTTGATATTGTTGCTACCCATAGAATTAATTTTTATATTTGAAGGGGCCTAAACCCTGGGCCATCAAGGTGCTGATGATCGACCGATTAAAGGATTCTGAATGGGTATCCAATGTATCTAGTCTTTTCGGTCATTCCACATGCACATCAAAGTCATGGCCATTGGAGTATGAGGTCCCATAGAGCTATTGTCTTTCCTCACTTTTTTTAATCTGCATATCCGCTTGCTAATTAGGCTGATATCGAAATTTGGTTTTTAGTACTTTTAACTATGACTGCAACTCCCAGCTGATGTTTGAATTTACTACACTGGAGCAGATGGGATAAACCATTTTCTGACTGCGTGCAAGTATATTGGGCCTCATTATGGTTCTGGAGGTAAAGCAGTGGTAAAGCTGCCGATTTAGCAACAAAGTAGTTTAGTGCCACTCATTCCTGTGGTGTTACCACTAGTTTTTGCGTGGTTGTATGGTTGTATAATACCCATTTTTGGAGTCTATTGGATTTTTAGTGGATTTACAGCAAGCAGTAATTCCTCACAGTAAATTTGCTTATTTTTGGCCTTCAAGTCGAGGATTTGCCTCCAGCGTACTGCTGGAGCAAAAGCCCACACTTAAAGGTTAAATGCTTGAGAGTTCAGCAGTGCGATTAAAATCAGCAATTCTGTTACTGCCAAAAAGTGACCCATTTTTCCAAATAAACTAGCCCTAAAAGTTGAATCTAAATTACCTCTGATATTCAGTTGATCGTACTCTTGTGTGTGTGTATATATATATATATCTCTCTCTCTATATCATGGCCATGGTAGTGGCCGTGTAGTTATGGTTATATTGCTGTTTCTTTAGGAAGAGCACTTTTTGGGCGGCTTATAACTTCGCTCCCCCTGGACGAATCCTCACCAAACTTTGCAGAAGAAACGTATATGGGCCACTCTGAATTTTTAGGCAAAGTTTTGGTGAGGTTTGGGCCAGGGGGGGGGGCGAAGTTATAGGGAGGGTCCCAAAACTTCTGTTTTTCCCATAGACTGAATGGGGGAAAAGTTTGCGCACGATTAGAGGTCAAACCGCTGGATGGATTTTCACGAAATTGGGGCAGGGGCTTGGTCCCGAAAGTGTGCTTTTGTAAATTTGGTGACCTTCCGTGTAGTACTTTTCTTTAAAACAACCAAAAGGTAGGTCTCAAAATATTAGTGATATCTGTCCGCTCCGCAGTCACACTTCCCTGTTCGCTCCACGGACAAGACACCGATTGGCTAAGGGGCTGGCGTCATGACCGCGGACACGCAACGTCTCCGCCGATTGGCTGCCGCGAGACGTGTTCTGCGTCAGATTGTTTGGATGCGCTCAACATCTTGGATCCGCCGACAGCGGAGCGGGTACCAGCGGCAACAAGCAATTTTGCAAACTAGTTTGCTGTGTCAAAGTGCTTGGGGAGGTTCAAACAGTAAGACATGGATGAAAAACTGCATTTGTTGTGGCCGTAGGTGTTCATGATGTATTTTCTATGGCCGCCTTGTTCGGGATGTTTGTACGTACAGAAAATGAGGTTTCTAATAAGGGTAGTATTTCAGTCCGTGCTGTGCACAGGGAACTTAAAATTGTTCTAAGGATACGCATGCTGTTAGAGAACATTGAAAATGAGTACATGCCGTATTTACATTAAATTTCCCTATGGGTATGCCATTCATTCCTACCCCGCCATGGGTGCGACATGCTGTGTTGGTTGTGGCCAGGGCATAGAGTCTTGGATGCATGGCCGTAGTCCGACGGCCATACTTCCGAGACTGTAGGCCCTGGCCACAACCACCGCAGCATGTCACACCCATGGATACACCTGTAGTGTTGATTATCGATTAGGTATTTGTGGGAGTGTGTACAGTTTTTGGTGCAAGGTCAAAGGCCATGCACCCAAGAACAAAGTTATAAGCACTGGAGGTCTAAGCGACTGCACACCCATAACTTCTAATATCTATGGACAAACAGCTAGGAGTCCAGCCTCTGACCAGAAGCACTGAAGCATACCACACCTATAGATACACCCGTACTACGGCACATCACTGAGGTGGTTGTGTGGAGGACCTGCAGTCTTCGGTGCATGGCCGAAGGCCATACTTCCAAGACTCTAGGCCCTGGCCACAAACACTGCTGCATGTCACAGCAATGGATACACCTGTAGTATTGCTTATGGATCTGTGGAGGACCTGCAGTCTTCGGTGCATGCCAAGAACAAACTTATAAACTCTAAATGTATAAGCTAACATGGATTTTACATAGTACAGTGGTTGTGGGCAGGACGTAACCTTTTGGGTGCATGGTCGAAGGCTGTAGGCCACACACCGAAGAGTCTTGACCCTGCCTACAAGCACTGCAGGACATCATTCATACATCGCAGACATAAATTCAATTATGTATCTGGTAGGTGTGGCCAGGCCCTGGAGTCCTGAATACGAATTGAGTACATGGTCCAGTTACAATGTTTCATTGTATGGGTGTGTCAATGATGTATAAACGACCATGGGTGTAATATGCTGTGCTGGTTATGGCCAGGGCCTAGAGTCTTGGATGCATGGCCGTAGGCCATACTTCCAAGACCCTAGGCCCTGGCCACAACCACCGCTGCATGTCACAGCAATGGATACACCTGTAGTATTGCTTATGGATCAGGTGGTTGTGGAGAGTGTGTAGAGACTTGGGTGCGCACCCAACAACACATTTCTAAGCACTAGAGCTATAAGCTACTACACACCCACACATTGCAATATCTACGGACAAACAAATAAGAGTCTATACTATGGCCTCATCCACTGCAACATACCACAACTACACATACACCTGTAGTATCGCCCATCACTCAGGTGGCTGTGGGGAGGGCCTGCAGTCGTGAATGCATGGCCAAAGGCCATGCACCCAACAGCAAATTTATACGTTGTGTAGTTACACGCCCCAATGGGTGTCATATGGTTTGGTAGTTGTGGCCAGGACGTAGAGTTTTTGGTGCATGGCCAAAGGCCATGCACCGAAGTACAAAGTTTATAAGCACTGCAGTTGTAAGCCCAAGGCATAAAATAAGCGGTATCGCATCGCATTTTGCAATACAATACTGCTTATTTGCTTTTTATTGCAATAATCATGTTGCACTAACTGCGACATGATTTCTAGAGCGAGGATTGAAGGCTTTGTCAGCATCGCCTGTGCCTGGGGTGCAGAGCGCACACAGGCGAAGGCAGCGGCTCCCGGGCTTGGCTGAAGCTGATGCATTTTTTTTTTATGTGCGCAGCCCGGGCGCCGTGTAAACACATGCGCAGAGCAGCCCATGTGCCGAGGCCGAGCACGCAAGAGGCAGCTCGACAGTTTCTCCAACCATCGTGGTTGTCGCTGGTAAGTTCATGCAAATTTTATTTTTCGTAGGTGCTGGGGCACTGTAACAGCCTGCAGGCACGTTGCCTTCTTAAGGCTCTTTGAAGCGCAGTACTGCAGTGGTTTGATGCGGTCTCGCTCTTCAGAGAACATTTAGAAAGCCTTGTGCCTGCAGGGAGTTTGAAAATCAAAACCCCTGAGATTTCTGCGGTCCGTGCTTCGCTGCACCTCTAATTACTATAAATTCTCTCCTTGTCTGTCCTATATTGAAAAGGGGGGCACATGCTTACAAAAATAACCTTACGGTGCAATAGATCTCTCAATACCTAAAGCCACATGACAAACACATACGGTCATAACTTTGGCAGGAGACGCTATACATAGGCAAGATAACGTAATTTAGCGGGACCTTTATTTGTGCTTTCTTGTTCAAAATATCCAATGCCGCCTCCTTTCTGATCACTGACTAATAACAAAGAGGTGTTAGTTCTTTAAATGCCTCGATGGGAGCCCTGTACACTTTGCAGACTAAGCAGCAGTGTGCACTCTTTCCATCACAGGCATCCTCTGATCACTGCTGAGGGACGAAAGGCACTGCTTTTATTGCAGGCCCTGACAATCCCAGAGGCGTTATGCTCTTCCCTGGAGACCCAGAGAAGAGCATGAAATACACATGGGATACAGAACAATACCAGAAGTTAGGCAGGTATGGCTGCGTTATCAGTGCAGGTTGTGTGCTGTCAAGTGTCTGGAAATATTTATCCCGCCATGATTGGCGGGAGGTATATTATTCCCAGCCATTTGCTAATGCTCAACCTAGCACTGATGATACAACCTGTAGGCAGGAGGACTTCTAAATGTCTGATGCGCTGGATTACAGCACGGCCTGCTGAGTCATGGCTCGGCGGCCCATTTCAATATGATCTTTGCAGGGTCCTTTTTTGGAGCTGAGAAAGTCTGAGGCACCTGTGCGTACATTCTAATGAAGACCATAAAATACAGCCAAGGGGTTAATAGCTGCAGATTATCGCAAGACTGCCAAACAGCAGAAAAATGAAACACTAAACTTCCACTGAAATCCTACTTTAGTAGCAAGGGGCTATTGTGGAGCCACTGGACTAAAAATGCAACAAGGCGATAAGAACACTTTTGGATACCAGAGAGGCCCAAGGAAGGTGATGGCCTGAAGGACTCCAGCTAATGTAGCTTATGTGTGCACTGCAAAGTCCACATTTAAAGAATGGAGTATAAGATGTTTGTTGCCATGCCATACGATTCATGACTGCTAACATGCAGGCAGCTGCTGGGGAACCCCCTGAGACTCGGGCCCCTTTCAACTAAAAGGTTTGAAAGGCCATGATGCCGCCCCTGGAATGCAATGATTTGCTGCTGCCCTCACGTCAAAGAGCATTTAGTAGGCATGCATATACCCACAGGCTGTGTGGCATCAAGTGTCGGGGAATTATATTTCTCCTGCTTGATGATTGGCTGGAGATATATTATTCCTAGCCATTTGCTAGCAGTTGTGCCTGCACTGATAGCCTGCAGCCATGAAGCCTTCTAAATGTTTTCAGTGTCAACATAATAAATAGATGGTGCCTGAAGATTATTACTGTAATACATTGAATTGTTAGCCGCACCTGTGCCTTATTTGGGCAATTGCCTTGTTGCAATTAACTACTCGTCCCTTTAAAAATAAAGATATCAAAATTGCTAACCATTTTGGTTGGATTGCTAAAATTTTTTTTTTTATTTAGCAATTTCTGCTAATCAATTTTGCAAAACTAATGTATGCCTTGTAAACCACTATGGATTTTATATACTGCATACCCATACATTGAAAAATCTATGGCCTCACACCCAAGTCTGTAGCCTGTGGTCACAACTACTGCAGCATATCACAGGTATAGGTACACTCGTACTATGAAACATCATTCAGGTGGTTGTGGGGAGGGCGTAGCGTTTTGGGAGCATGGCCGAAGGGCTAAGGCCATGCTCCCAAAACCATAGTGAAATTGAAAGCCACGGTGGGTGCCATATGCTGTGGTGGTTCTGGCCAGGACCCAGAGTCTTGGGTGCATGGCCAAAGCCCATGCACCCAAGACTGAAGTCATAAGCAGTGAGGTTATAAGTGAACATGGGTGTGGTGCGGTAGTTGTGTGCACGTCCTAGCGTTTTATGTGCATGGCTGCAGACCATGCACCCAAGAGTAAACTTATAAATAGTCAAATTACAAGCACCATGTTTTTGATATGCAGAATTGGTTGTGGGTAGGACCTATAGTCTTGGTTGCTTGGCCGTAGGATGTAGGTGGTAGGTTATACAACAAAGATGCTAGGGCCAGGCTACAACCGCTGCAGCATATTAGTGCCATAGATTACACGGGTAGATTTGCATATGTATGAGATGACTGTAATATACTTGCTGTTTACTTTATTCAGAATCCATATATGTCTTACATGACTTTAGTACTTGGCGGAACTATCCATTTTTAATTTCTGTGATGAAAGAAAAAAGCATGTTAGTGTTTGCATTTTATGAAGACTTATTACATTGTATAATAGACAGTTTGGTTTGTAAGCTAAATATGAGGGTAAAAAAAAACCTAGTGTACTGTGCATTTTGCTCAGTTTCTGTGTGTTTTTTAAATCCTTGGGTCTGGGGGAAAAAATCCTTGTCGGATTAAAAAAAACCTTTATTTTATGCTACACACTATTTCTTTGTTTTCTTTGAGTGTTTCCTTCTTCTTTCTGATTAATGTTATGTATGTTGCCTTGCTGCTGATTTTTAACAACAGTTAGATACCTGTTGGCGTATTCTAACTGCATTTGTGGTTACGGATCTGTAATATTCATTTATCTGTGTCGTTATACACTCTTGGGCAGTTAGATACCTTTTGGCGTATTCTAACTGTTTGTAGCCTTTCTTAATTTTTTGGGTAATGTTGAAGTACACATTAGTTATTAAATTTTGGCTTTAAGAAGATTAAATACTCATTTGTAAGATTAGCTGGCAATCTCTGCTTTAGAGTAATGGTGCCATCATTACATTCCAACCATCCACATTTCTTTTTAATGTATGCAGTGTAGTTACCTGCATTGGTTGTAGCTCCTGCATGGTAGATTATACCTATTGTTGTAAAGGTTTTCTTTCCAAGTGACACTTGACGTGTGTGAATCCAGTCAGCTTGCAGTTGTTTTTGATACCATCTGCATTATAATGTAGAAGCACAAGTATTATGTATTTACTATGTGTTTGTATCAGTAAGGTGGAGCGATTGTCTGAATTGAACATAGTACATAATCTGCCATGTTTTGCATTCTGTACAAGTTGCTTAAATGGAATGAATTCACAATTGGGTATGGATACGTACACAAATCGCTCATTTGGGATTTGTTCCTGTATCACATTACTACAGAGAGTGCATGTAGGTTTCCATATGTATGAAAGCTGGAAGATTTCATTTATAGGTGTGCTTTTGTTTTCCAGTACTTGTAGTAAGTACATTAGAAATTCTTGTGGATCTTCTTGTGTGTTTATAGTGAATCTCACCATTCCAGCACAGTAGTCCAATTCTTGTCTTATTCCGTGAACACTGTACGCGTTGTCAGGATTGTTTGTTGCTTTTCTATGCAGGACTAACATTTGCAAACACAATTGGTCTGTACTGTGTAAGTAAATATTGTTAACAATTGGTGGCAATTGAAATAGAATATTCATTGCTACATTTGCATTGCAACTTACAGCAGTTTCATTTGAAAATTTGAATGGACCAGCTAGTTCTGTAACAGAATGCATTTTTCGGTCTTTCTGTTCCTTCTTTGAAGTAATACCTGGTTTACTTTCCCTAACAGGTTCTTCTTTGCTTGTGGTAATTGATGAAGCTTTAGTTTCTTTTGTTTTCTTTGAAGGATTTGCTGTCAGATTCTGTCGCATTTCTGTTTGATTTTGTTTTCTTTTAAAAAGTTTTACTTTTTCGGGAACAGGATATTTTCAGATGTGGGGTGTACAGTGAACGCAGTCTATTGTATTCTAAAATGCAAGGAATATCAGCGTTCACTTTACTTGCATTAAAGTTCATTATAAATAGACCGTCAAGTGTACATAAGCGTGATAGTGCTACGTAGCTCATGCCTTCTTTAAAGACTTTCCTATATCAATGCTTTGTCAAGGGTAAGACCTTGGAATTTATGAATGGTGACTGCATATGCAAGAGTTAGAGAAAATTGTTCTCTACGTGCATACATATCTTTGAAGAGAAGGAATCGAGCAGTTGAGCTCCCTATCCTTTTCACTTCTGAAAGTTTGTCGAAGCGAATATTGACAAACTGAATGTTGTTGGCTTTCAATCATACCCACGTGACAACAACTGTACCCAGTGCCCCATTAACTAGCCCATGCTCCACGTCAAGGTTATGTTTAAGCATTACTCTACAGCTATTTAGTTTTGTTGTGGCTTGCTCACACATGGGTATTGTCATACCATGTACGCCTAGTTTGTCTGTGGCGCTAATTTCTATTATTGGTTGCATTTCTTTATTTAACATTGTTTAATTGAATTTGAAACAGCTTGCAATAGTTGGCATTAAGGCCATACAATTGACATTTTGTGCGCTAATTGTTCCATAACATCAGTAGCACATGCATTATCGCCATAAAGTGCATGAATGTGCCGGTTTTTCAATATTGCCTGTGCTTCTTGCGATAGTACACCAACTCTAATACTTTTAAGATGTTGGCATATGTGAGATCTGCAGATTGCCGCATGTTTTCTTTCTTTTTTTTTTGAAAATGTATTTTCATTGCAGAAGTACAAGACAACATATAATACAAGAACATATGAATCAAATGTATATACAAAGCCTTAGAAACCCACCCACCCCTTGTTCACATCTCACCACCCACAAAATCAAAGTCAATAAATCTCTACAAATTTTCCCCAAATCTTCGTAAACCTTCCTTGCCTTGCTTCCTATACAAACGATCCTCCATAGCTGCCAAATCTCGCATCTCACTCAGCCACATTTCTTTACTTATCGTAGCAACAGATTTCCAATTTGGAAGAATCATTTTCTTACCCATTTCAGCCCCTCTAAATAACCTTTTTTTGGGCATTGAGAGAGATCATCCAAGAGGGAATCATTCCCCAAATTATTGTCTCAAAATTAAAATCAATTGTCACATCAAGTATTTCATCACAAACTTCACCAACATCACTCCAAAACCCTCGGACCTTCACACAATCCCACATCATATGTTCCATTGTACCATCCTCCTGAACACATGCCCAGGATTCCGGACCATCCTTCAAACCTCTCCTCCACGATTTTTCCGGGCTCCAATAGACCCTATTTAGAATTTTAATTTGTCTGTCCGTTTTGTCAAACCCAACGAACACAATTTGACATTCTCACACATCCTAGTCCAACTCAACAGTAATGTCCGCCCCAATTCTCCTACCCCATACAATCCTCAGCACATCATTGCCTTTATACTCAAGTAGAACCTGCCTATAAATCCGGCTCGCCAAGCCGCCCTCATTCACTAATGAATTCCTTGTGAGAAATTCCAAATTCAGACTATTCTGAAAATCAATTTCACCAACAGCCTGCTTGTTTCCTGTAATCCGAAGACTCTAAAACCTTCAATGCAAAATTCCCTTTGCAAATCTCTAGCACTCTTCCATTCACCCTCAGTGAAAAGATCACCAATCCAGTTGATACCACCCAAAAACCATTCAGGCCAGAAAAACGATTTGGCATTCAATTTAATAGATGGATTCATCCATATCGATGCATTCGGATCCCTCCACGTATCCACACCCAACAAGACATTCAAATTTTTCCAGGAATTTCTCAATGAAGTAGTCAACACATTTTTCACACCTTTTGAGACTGTGGTTAATAACGCCCTAGGTGACAGAGCACCGTTAGCACCAGCCTCGGCCACAGCCCATACACTCGGAATTGTCTCCACAAAATCTACCATGAAAGCACAACTGAAGGCTAAATGATAGGACCTGAAATTCGGTACACCTAACCCGCCCTTCTCCAAAGGTAATTGTAGTTTCGACAGACTCAATCTCGCCGGTTTTCCATCCCACAAGAAACCTTGTACAGGCCTGTCCAATTCTTTCCAATAAGAAGCCTCGATATGCAATGGGATCATACTTAAAACATAGTTAATCCTAGGAGCCGACATCATTTTTAATGCATTGACCATCCCCACCGTGCCAGATCATTTTTAAAAGCCACAGTTAGCACATTCATGTTCTCTCTGACCAAATCGCAAATCTTCAGAGTGATCCAAATCCCCAAATACAACATCTTGTCTGGACACCACCGAAAAACGAGATCAGAAACATTTTTTGTTACACCCAGAAGCCAGCGGCATCACCTCACATACTCCAATTCACTCTGTAACCAGATAACTCCTGGAATGAAGTTAAGACATCCATTAACATTGGTAAAGACAAATGCAGGTCCTGCAGGACCAAAAGTATGTCATCTGCAAACAACCACATTTTCTGTTGCAAACCCCAACAAGAGACTCCACTTATATCCAAATTGTTCCTTATGGCCGCCGCCAGAGGTTCAATCACCAGAACAAATAACAAAGGCGAAAGAGGGCAACCCTGTTGCGTTCCCCTCTCCAGACTAAAAGGACTAGAGCGAATTCCATTGGTACTAACATCAGCAGTCGGACCCGAATATAAGAGTTTAATCCACGATCTAAAATTCAATCCAAATTCCAATTTCTCGAGGACATGGAACAAGAAATTCCATTCCACCCCATCAAAAGCTTTCTCCGCATCCAATGAAAAAACGGCTGCATCCTCAATCAGCCGCAGCCCTATCAATAGTATGTAACAAACGCCTGATGTTGCTGGATGTCTTTCTCCCTTTTGCAAAGCCCCACTGATTTTCATCAATCAACTTCAGCAGAAGCCCCTCCAACCGAACAGCCAAGATCTTAGCCAAAATGTTGTTGTCCGTATTAATAAGACTAATCGGGCGATAACTCCCAGGGAGTGTCTCATCTTTACCTTTCTTCGGAAAGACCGATATCATGGCATGTCTGGTCGAAGCCGGCAATAATCCACTAGCCAAAGAGGACACATACATATCTTTAAGTAGATTCAAGGCCGAATCTGGCAATATCTTGTAGAATTCTACTGGAAAGCCATCCGGCCCAGGTGATTTCCCAACATTCAATTTGCTGATTGCCATCTTAATCTCATCCAGAGTCCGATCCTCCTCCAGCACCTGCAAATCATAATTTGAAATTCTAGCACTCCCTACTGGCACATCAAAATCACTCCTATGCAAATGCATGTTATAATCCCAAAAAACAGTATTAATTTTATGCGGCATAAAAGTAAGACGGCCCGCCATATCCCGAATAGATGCAATTGACCGTTCAGATTCCCTCATTTTCAACCTATATGCCAACCACTTATCACACTTCTCACCTTTCTCAAAATACTCACATTTTAGGTTATAGTATTTTTTTCTCCATCTTTTCATCAATTAAGTCATTAAGTTTTCTTTAATTTCCTCAATTCAGTTAAAGCATCTCTGTTAATCGGGTCAGCCATGACCATGTTGGATAAAACATCAATCCTCATTTCAAGTTCCTTCTGTCTATCAGCATTTTTCTTCCTCAAACCACACGTCAAATTAATCAAGTAACCCCTCATAGTGCATTTCAAAGCCTCCCACACTACTTCCGGTCGCGAATCGCCATTGTGATTTACAGAAACAAAGATCAATTTCTGCCTTCAACTTATCCACTTCCTTTTCTATTTTCAAATATGTATTATACATTCTCCACGTGTATTGTCTCTGAACAGGACCTCCCAAGTCAATACACACCATCACATGTGCATGATCTGTCAACAGGATTGTGCCTATTTCGCCAAATTTAAAATTCTTTGTCATTAGTCCAGCTGTCAATAATGTGTCCAACCTACAATAAACCGAATGCGCACTGGAATAGAAACTGTACTCCCTAGCCTGGGATGTTGCAACCTCCAACAATCCCACAGAGCGTGCTCCTTTAGCAATTTTGCCGCATGTTTTCTGTTAATTCTCTGTATTGGAAATGTTGGCAAAGGTTGACATTTCCGATGCTTTCAACAGTTTGACGGCAGAGTTTGTGTCCTAAGGTTTTAAAAATAGTTTCACCTTTACTGGTGTCAATTGTAGAAGATCTCCGAAAACGATAATGTGTTTTCCTGCAAAGAGTTCTTCGTAGTTTGTTTTAAGTACTTCTTGCAATCTGAGGTGAATCAACGCCAACATTAGGTTGGAGACCATGCTCACTTCATCTATTAGTAGCATTTTCATTTGTTTTAATACTCTGCGTAGTTCCATAGCAGCTTCTGCAGAAAGTTTGTAATAGTCTAATTTGTTTTGGTGCTCTACTGGAAGGAGTAGTAATCAGTGTAACGTGACACCGCCTCTGTTGCAGGCGGCTAAACGTGTGGGGGCCGTTACAACAGCTGACAGTTTGTTGTTTGTCAATTGTTGAAGAAACTTGCTGATGATTTTGATTAAGAATGTCTTTCCTGACCCAGCTTCACCACTGATGTACAGCAGTATAGGTTTGTAATTTTGGCAGGTGCAATCTTTATTTTTGTGTTGCACACCATGTACAATTTGTTGTTAAGTCTTCGAAAATGGTGCGCTGATCTTCAAGTTTTGCTTGTTGTACAGTTAAGTCTTCTATATCTTCTTGATAGTGACACATGGTGTTTTCCACTTCTTCATAGCTAATTCTGCCTCATTTGCTATTTTGCTATTAGTGGCTGTCCTAGTGGTTCTTGGCTTCCTGTTACAGAAGGTTCACATCTGTGATAGCGCTTTAATTTGCTTTGAAAGCATTTTCATATCCGTCAGTTATCTAGTATCTCTTCCTCTTTTCTCCACGGTTTGAAAAGTTGTAGCAGAGACATGTAATATAGTTCTTTCTGTTGAAGAGTGTTTAAGGACAATTTAACATGATTAAGCTTCGTTTGGTAAGTTTCACTAAGCTGCCTTCACAATCGGTCACTCCGTATCTACCTTTGCTTTCATCGGGTTTTACACAATTTTTGTATGCAATGTTTTGAGCTATGTGGTAAAGACGCAAGCTTTCCAGAGTGCTACTCCTGTTCGGATAGTATGTGTCCAGTAAATTGTTTTTTAAAATGTCTTGGCTGTTAGGATCATTTCTGGCAATTGTTTCTGTGTCCTCATATGATTTCAGAACCCTTTTTCTAGATTTAGCAGGACCAAGACTTAGCCATACTATGTTGTCTGATTTTCCATACAAAGCAGTACCGGTTAAACGATCTGCTGCTTCATAGGCGCCACATTCTCTGAGAGAGCATTTTTATGCCTAGGCTGTACAATTTCTGCGATAGTGTTTTGTCTGATGCTAGGTCATCCCAGAGGTCTTGAAGCTCTGTTTTTTCTGCTTTTGTTATGTAGGCTGTAACATATCGTGCAACAGCAGTAGAACTGTCTGCAATGTACTGCACATCTATGTTTGCATTCCATAAGAGGGCAATGATTGAATTGTAATCATTGATATATATTGTTCACTTCACCTGTTTCTGTAACTGGTCTAGGGAAACCAAAGCGTCATTTGGTATAGTATTTACCTTTTGTTTTTGTATTTGCGACGACAATATTTGCCACATTTGTGTCTTTGAAATTGTAAAATCTGCCCATGCAGGTCACTATGTGTCCGTTGTGATGGGATTTCACAAGTGACATATTTTTGGATGAACTGCAAAACAGTGGCATCACTGTCGTGACCAAATTTAGGTGCACCTTTGATCCATAAAAGCATGTGAATATGTGGTGCTCCTCTCGCTTGATATTCTTTTCTCCAAAAGTGTTGCACTTCTCCGAGTGGAGGAACAGTTTTATTGCAAATAAATTGTAGCATAGCAATGAAATGATGATGGAAATATCTTGACACATTAACTGGATCTAGAGAGCAAAGTTCTTCAGGTGTGAATAGATCTGTTGGGTTTGTTGTTTGCTATGCTTAGGAACTCATCTAAATCTTCCCATGCAGATTCTGCACAACTTAGTGTCACAAACCGAGTCGGTGGTCCAAGGTTTCTGGTCATACAACTTACGTCTCTGTGCCGTCGGAACCAGTATTCTTTTGTACCACGCATGTTTGCAAACAAATTTGTTTTACTTGATTGTAAAACCTCATCTTTTTCATGTACTTTTTGTATTAATTGCATAGCTGACATATTTTGAAAATGGGTTCCCGATTTCAAAATGTGTGCAACTCCTAACATAGCGTTGCTAGTTCACTTTCAAAGAGTAGGTGGAATATGTACTCCACATTTTGTCTAAATCTGGGATCTTGCGAATAAATTCGTAATGAGCGGTATTCTGATGCCGTAATATGAGTGGGCCTATCATCGTATCTTCCGCCTTTGCCAGTAGGAAATAGCAGTGGAAAAGCATGTGCTTCTTTACTTTTTTCCGATATACTCATTGGTGAACCTTTGGTTTGTCGCATTTGGTAGGTTTCTAGTGCATCATCTATGCTTTCATTGGAATGCAATGGATGCATTGTGTACTGGTCCAATAGAGTCCATACTGCAGCAGGATCCAGAAGTTCAAATTGTCCAGTTTCTGATGGCTCTTGAATTATTTCAGTTGTTTCCCTTAGGCTTTCTTCAATATTTATTTCCTGTAGTACTAGTTATTGTCTTTCAGATATTGCAAGGCTTGTCTAACTTTATGTAAATCCACCAGTTGTTGCCAATTTTTTTTCTTTTGTTGGTACACCATTTACCAAGACAATTAAAGAATGCTCTATTGAATGTTGCACCCCTAGAGTGTTTACATTTTCGGTTAGATCTAATGGCAAATAAACTACTTTGCCACGAATGCCTTTCAGCAATTCAGAGGGAGGTAATTTAGCTGTTTTTGTGTGAAGGCGTATAATTACTTGAAATGGGTGAACTGTTTGAAATATGATGCTCTCATACAAATTGAGTTGTTGGTGTTTTTGGTAGTGGGAATAATTCCAAATTATTTGTGATGGCACGTGCAGGAGTTTGGTTGTTGTCTAGTTTTGTAGTGCAGTAACTGCAACATATTAGGTGTTCACTTATTTCATATTTGTTTTCTGCTAAAAGGTAAAGAACTAATTCAAACCATTTGGAATCTTCATTGTCTTCTATTTTGTATGCTATGTCTACATTTTTTGTGTTCCTTTTGTAAAACGTTCTGCGGCAACACACACACACACGGTTTGGTACTTCAGCCGATGCACTTTTAAATTTTAGTATTTCTTTTTTGTATGTGTGTAATAGAAGGTTGCTATGTGCAGAATTGTTGCTACTCTGTTCTAAAACTATTGCATTCTATAAGTGGCTTTCACTTCCAAAATATTTTCTCTGGATACGGTCAATTTCTTCTTGTAGGTATTTGGGTGTACCATGCAGAAGAGTGTTATTGAAATTGGCTAGTTCTGAAGCAGGACTTTTAGCATAGTATATTTTATACACTAGATTTCTTACATTTGAATGATGTATTGATATCCTTTTGATATCATGGAAGGTGCTTTTGCAAACAGGTGCAGAAATGCAGGCTAATGAATGTCCTTGTAGTCCTGTGTATTTGCGCACTGGACAGATATCCATATTTTGCAGCACTTTCATTTTAATTTTGTCTTTACCTTTTACATACTGATTGAGGAACTGATGTAAAGATTTGAAAGATTTGTTAGGAATGGCACACATTGATGTGCACGGCCATTTGTATACTGGACGGTCTGCTTCAGTCGAATCGAGAGGTAATTCTGAGTTTTCAGGGGATACTTTTCTAAGCGGTGTTTCTTGTTCCATGATGGTGGTATTGATATTTTCATACCCTCGTCCACTGCTATGGATGGCAATTGTTTGTTTGATTTTGTTTGTATGCTTCTTCATTAAAATATGGTTCTGTGGTTGTCGTGTGACTCCATTCACCTTCACAAATATGTAAAAAGTTATTTTTGTTCACATTCCGTTTAAGTTTCTTTTGTGGTTTGGTACTTAATTTTGTTAGTAGTTTCATCCTATTTAACACTAATATAAACAACTTCCTTTTGAGAAGGATTGCACTGTCCACGAGAGCTTGTAGGATTCATTTTCTATGGTAGGTTTTAGGGGTTGAGGATGATTTCGGTCCTCTTCTTATTAGATTCTGAAGGACTCTGTGGCGAAACATTTTTACTAAAATATATATATATTTTTTTTTTTACAATGGTTCTTGTTACTATATCAGGATTAATAGGAGCATTTTAGCAGTAGTAGTAGCAGATTTCTTTTTTGTGAGGAGTTTTGTGTTTCATGCTACATTTTGATGGAGGAGGTAAAGTTTCGGTCGTTGAAGCTTCCTTTGTTTTACTAAACGACTGCTTTTTTGTTCCAACGTTCTCTACAAACTCTGCTACAGATGGAATGCCTAGGTTGGACACTTTTATTTTTATTTGATCTACTTCTGCGTTCCTTTCTACTGACTTGCTTTTTGGTAGGCATTCTTTGGGGTCTCTTGAAAAAAGAAGGTATGGTTTGGTCTGTTGTACAATGTATGTGTGCATGCGTTTGATCAGGAAACTTTGTGGTAGTGTCAATGTGCATTGGCCTCTTACAATGATTTGGGAAGGCTATTTTTCTGTTTGTATACTACTACAATGTGCTTCAGATGAGAGTACAAAGTGGGCTAGTGGTGATGAGAAGCATTAACGGTAAACGTAATGGCATAACATTGAAACAGCTATTTGTTTTCTATTACTAACATAATAAGGATTTTGTATGTTATTTGCGTTCCAAACACACAAGTATTTGTCAGCCATTCTGCCTATTATTATTTATTTAATAAATGGTATTTGTGGGTAGAATGGTTTGGAAATCAATGTTTGCTTTGGTGCGCAAATTAAATAAAAAACCCAAGTAGTCTATTTGCGTAATAGTTAGAATGTAAAGGTAGTTCGAGGGGATTGAGTCCTCCGACGTATTCCATATCTGACAGTAATCACCACAGCTGTGCTGCTTCGGAAAGTTTTCGGCGTCTGCGCCCTGCGTTGATGACGTCGATACGCTGTCCTCGAGGGCCTCCGTCGAGCCGATGTCACCGAATTTTATGAATAGGACACACGACGCCTGTAGCCTCCGTTCCGTTTTTTCCACGAACATGTTCGCTTCAGAGATCTCAGCACGCCTCGGTTCTAATGAATCATGTTTTCAGTTCTTCAAACCTGTTTGTGTATAACAATGAAGTATTCGGCTTCTTCCACCCCGCGGTCGGGTTTTAAGAAGTGTCGGGTTTGCGTGTCCAAGATGTCGTTGACGGACACGCACAACACTTGCCTCTGGTGCCTGGGGGAGGACCACGATACGGATGACTGTGTCGACTGCCATTCGCTTACATCGAAGGCCTTGCGGGAGCGTAAGAAGAAGCTGTCGGTGGGTAAGGTGGCCAAGCCCCGGAAGTCGCGATCTACTGGACTTTCGACGGACGATTCAAGGGGTGACTCTCTGCATAGTCGTGAGTCCAGGGGGGGTCTCTTTCCAGCAGTCGGCCTCGCCATTCGTCTGCCTCTTCGTGGCACTCACGAAGCGCCGTCACAGGTCGCCTTCCCCGTCCTCATCCAAGGACTCCGCCCGTCGGCGGGTTGCTTGTCCCAACAAGCATTCCACTCCTGCAGAATGGGATTCGTTCCGGCAGGAGATGATGGCGATTTCAGTCGCAGGTCTCCGTTCTGTCCGCGTCGTTGAAAGATGCCGGCCTTGAGCATGCTAAAGACGCTGCTCGTACGCCCTCGGGCTGGAGCGGTTGTCGCGACCACTGGGCGCCTTTGAGGTCCCGGTCGGACAAGGCTGGTCGCTCTAGGCATGCCTGTTCCAGGTCCCGGTCCTCGACGCCCTCGACACCGTCGGAGCCTGTGAAGTCTTCGAGGAAGACGTCGACGCCTCCGGCGCTGAGGTCATCGAGGGACTCTATCGAGCCTCCGAGAAAGCCATCGGCGCCCAGGCTGTCGAAGGACACGCTCGGGGCTCCGCCCTCGAGGACTATGTCGTGCCGACAACTTCGACGGCGTCCACGCTTGACGCCGATTCCATCGACGCCTTTCGAGGCTGCTTTGTCGGAGGTACCCTGTGGCATGGTGGAACCCCCAGAAAGGCTCTGGCCAAGGTAAAAAATGTCTTTGGCCCTTTTTTTCTGTGCCCTCATTCCAACCTCGATTATATTTCTGAGATGGATGACGGGTCTGAGGAAGGTATGGTTCCTGAGGAGGTACGTGACGAGATTTTGTCGGGGCATAGCCAGATTGAAGACCTGCGGCAGTCATTGCACGACGCAAGTGGTCTGGACACCTCTCCGGAGGTGGAGTTCTGTAGGCCTGAGCCTGGCACCCATGCCGAGTCCTCGTACCGGCGCCTTATGTCGAGGGTAACGGAATACTTGGGGTGGTCTGCACCACCAGTGGATTTTCTGCCGGATAACCTGACGCATATCCTCGACCAAGGTCCACCAAATGACCCTGTACTGCCATTCCATATGGTCTTGCAAAGAAGGGTGGCAGCGGCTTGGACTGCTCCGGAGAGTCTCCCGGCAGTGAGCAAGTCTTTGCCGTAAAAATACCGTCCAGCCAGTAGCAACCCCTGCTACTTGACCACGCACCCCACTCCAGAGAGTTTGGTGATGCAGGCAGCTACGGCCACAGCAAAGCAGGCGGCGTACCCTACCATCCCTCCTCATAGGGACAAGCGTTTTGATTGCTGGGCAAAGAAAGTGTTTTCTTCAGGGGGACATGGCTTTCCAGGCAGCCAACTCTGTGTGCCTTGTCACGTTTCACGCACACTCTGTGGAACTGTATTTCGTTAGCGGCTGATCATATTCCCGAAGAGGAACGGGATGGTTTTCTTGCCATGGTACAGGATGGCAAGGATGCCATGTGTGAGTCCGTTCTGTCGGGTCTGGACATGGCAGATTGTGTCAAACGGTCCATGGCGGCGAGCACCGTAATATGCATGTCTGCGTGGTTGCGGAAGTTGGGGTTTGCTCCTGATGTGTAAGCCCAGCTCCTCAACATGCCCTTTGATGGTGAACATCTTTTTGGCAGCAAGGCTGACGAGAGCCTTGAGGTTGCAGACCTCCAAAGCTGCAGCGAAGTCGTTGAGCGCTGCAGTTCGCCAACCTCTGCCTTTTCGTCCTAGGGGACAGCAATGGAGGGGAGGTTCCTTTCGATATTACTCATCCTTTAGTAAATTGAGAGGAGCTGCAAGCCAACGGGCCACCGTAGGAGTGCCATAGGTGGAAAACAGAGTACTCGAGGTGCCAAGGCCGCTTGGGCTGTTGCCTCTTTGCCCTCAGGCACTGCCGCTTCAGCTAAGTCATGAGGCCATGTCCCATGGTTCGCCGGTTGGCGGAAGGCTGGCACAGCATCTTGTAGAATGGCGTACCATTACTTCAGATGCTTGGGTTCTGGAGATCATAGCCCACGGCTACTGTCTTCCTTTCTGGCAGAGGCCTCACGACAATTCACCAGGGAATCTCTCTTTGAAGAGTCTGGATCAGCTCCTTGCGCAGGAAATTCTGTCCCTGCTGGAAAAAGGCGCCATAGAACTGGTGCCTGTAGCGGAGAGGAACAAGGGATGGTATTCCCCTTATTTTTTGAGTTCGAAGAAAGATGGGGGATTGAGACCCATCATGGACTTGAGCCGTTTGAACAAACTCCTCAGGAAGGACAAGTTCAAGATGGTTACCCTCAAGTCCTCCAGGCCCTTCAACTTCAGGACTGGTTAGTGTCTCTCGACCTCAACAACGCTTATTTTCATGTGCCGATCCATCCCAAGCACAAGAAGTACCTGAGGTTGGCGATTGCCGACTTGCACTTTCAGTTTCGGGTCCTGCCGTTCGGATTGACCTCCGCCCGAGGTTTTTCACCAAGCTCATGGTGGTGGTGGCAGCGTATCTCAGGAAAGTGCGGATTCACGTCTACCCCTACCTGGACGATTGGTTGAACAGGGCGCGCTCTCCCGAGCAAGTCCTGGATCATCTGTCCGTCACCTGCCACTCCCATCACAAGCTGGGCTTCTCCCTCAACTTAAAGAAGTCCCACTTGACGCTAACTCAGGGGCTCCAGTACATCGGAGCAGTGCTTGACACATCCCTGGGGCAGTGTTTTCCTCCCCAAGTGAGGGCTCTTCACATTCAGCAGATGGTACACAAGTTTCAATGTGCCCAGAGTCTCCCGGCGTTCAAGTTCTTGAGGTTGCTCGGCCTCATGGCATCCTGCATTCTTCTGGTGCCAGAGGCCAGGTTGCGGATGAGATCTTTGCAATGGGCACTCAAGCTCCAGTGTTCAGTCCTCCGGCAGGATGTCGGACCCCGTTCAGGTGCCGCCCTCGGTTGCTCAGGACCTTCTGTGGTGGGCCGACGAAGGCACTCTGATGAGGGGGGCACCGTTTTGGCTACCCTGGCCAGAGGTGACGATCGTGACTGACGCATCCCTCACGGGTTGGGGAGCTCATGCCAACCAGTTGACAGTCAGCGGTTGTTGGTCTCCGTCGGAGTCCAGACTCCATATCAATCTGTTGGAGCTGAGGGCCGTCGGGCTTGCCCTGAAGGCTTTTCTGCCGACTCTGCGAGGAAAGAATGTCCTGATTCTGACGGACAACATGGTGGCCATGCACTATCTCAACAAAAAGTGGGGGCGGCAGGGTCACTTCCTCTGTGCAGGGAGGCGATGCAGCTCTGGTTCTGGGCCATCCAGCAGGGAATTTCGATCTCGGCAGTTCATCTGGCCGGAGACGAAAACGAGACTGCAGACGCTCTGAACAGGCAGAGCGTAATCTCTCACGAGTGGGAGTTGGCTCAGGAGATTCTCCTAGAGATCTTCGCTCTTTGGGGGACCCCTCAAGTGGATCTCTTCGCCTCCAGTGTCAACCGGAAGTGCGAAAGGTTCTGCTCGCTGGAATTTCCTCCAAGTGGAGCCTTAGACGTGTTTGTGGTAGTGGTCCTTCCCACTGCTGTACGCGTTTCCTCCAGTCCCCGTCATCCCGCAAGTGTTCCCGGATGATCCTCATTTCTCCGGCATGGGCCCCAAGGACGTGGTACCCAGACCCGCTCGACTTATCCATCTGCCCTCCACGTCGTCTTCTGTACCGAGACGATCTGCTATCACGGGACGCCCAGACCCGCTCGACTTATCCATTTGCCCTCCACGTCGTCTTCTGTACCGAGACGATCTGCTATCACGGGACGGGGGTCAGGTTCTCCATCCAGAGGTCAGATCCCTCAACCTTCACGCTTGGCTTCTGAAAGGTTGAGGTATAAGGATTAGGACCTCCCTGAAGACGTGATGGAGGTGTTGCTTTCGGCCAGACGGCCGGCTATACAGTCCCTGTACCGTTGCCGTTAGAGAAAGTTCTGCGAGTGGTGCAGGGTTAAGAATGTGGATCCTTTTGCATGTGACATTCCTGTGGTTCTGTCTTTGTTGCTTTCTTTAGCCCACAAGGGCCTACAAGTGGGTACCATTAAAGGTTACCTGGCGGCGCTGTCCATATTTAAGTGCTCGTCTGAGGAGTGTTCTTATTTCAAAATTCCTTTAATTTCTCAGTTTTTGAAAGGGCTCACTAATGTGTTCCCACTGTCACCTTTCCAGGTGCCCGGTTGGGATTTGAGCCTTGTTATAAAGTTCCTAATGGGTGCATTTGAGCCTTTACATTCTTGTCCTTTGAGACTACTATCCCTTAAAACTGTATTTTTAGTTGGTCATTTCCGCTCGCAGAGTGAGTTATAGGCACTTTCAGTTAAGCCACGCTTCACTGTGTTTCATAAGGACAGGGTTGTCAGAGTTCGTCCTTCCTTTCTTCCGAAAGTGGTGTCGGAATTTCATTTAAGCCAGAAGGTCATTCTTGCGGCGGCATTTTATCCTCCTCCGCATCCTGTAAGGAAGAGGAGGTTCCATAGGTTGGATCCTAGGAGAGCTTTAATTTTCTACATTTCACGCATGTCCAGGGTCAGAATGCATGATCAGCTCTTTATAGGTTACGCTGGAAGGCGTTTGGGACAAGTTGTTACTAAGCAGACTTTGTCTAGATGGATTATCTTGGCAATTTCTGAATGTTACCGCTTGGCTGGTAAGGACCCTCCGGTAGGCTTACGGGCCCATTCTACTAGGGGTATGGCTGCCTCTGCTGTCCTGCAGAGGGGTGTTCCTATTCGCAACATCTGTGAAGCAGCCACTTGGGCTTCAGTCCATACTTTTGTACGACACTACTCCCTAGGTTCTATCCATGGGCAGGATCTGGCCTTTGGCAATGCGGTCCTTTACTTTGCAATTTGATTGGGCATTCTAAATTTCTATATTCTAAATTCTTTTTCCCTCCTCCATACGTTGGTACTGCTTTGGGAGTCTGTCATAGATATGGAATACGTCGGAGGACCCAATCCCCTCGAAGAACATGTTACTCTTACCTGGTAACATTCTTTCGATGGGATGGTCCGACGACTTATTCCATATCGCTCCCACCCGGCCTACTCCGCTACAGAATTTCTTATGCGATTGCAGCTTAAGTTTCCGCAAGGCTTTCTGTGGTTATAATGGCAGAAGATTGGTGCCACACGTCCTGGGGAAAAACTACAACTGAGGCTACGGGTGTCGTGCGTCCTACTTATAACATCCGGTGACGTCGGCTCGACAGAGGCCCTCGAGGGCAGCGTATCTACGCAGACGCCGAAAGATTTTCCGAAGCAGCACAGCTGTGGTGATTACTGTCATTGATATAGAATACGTCGTCGGACCATCCCATCGAAAGAACGTTACCAGGTAAGAGAGTAACTTGTTCTTCTCTTAGTAATTCTGTTTAGACTTCACTGTTTGGCTGGAAACACATAGCTATCTGTAACCTTGAAATGTAGTTGAAATCTTGGCAGGCTTAGGTTGCTCTGTTTGGACTTAAAATATCTGCCCTTTGCACGTAGAAAATATCTGTGCTTGTGTCACCTTGTTTATTTTAACCCAAAATTACACCACCTTAGCCACGATAGGGATCCTGCTAAATCAATTACTGTATACATTATAATTGCTTTGACGGGGCATTCTCACCTAATTCAGCGAGGAAACTGCTTATATGAGAAGTCTTCAATAACCCTAGCTGCCGCTCACTCATTCGGTCTGCGACAGCCACTGGAGCAGCCCCTCCTTCCTCCACTGACAACGCTGCAGTCAGTTCAGCACAGACAGCCAGCATCCAGCACTCCAATTTATTTCTCGCCTCTTCCTCCTTTCATCGCTTTGCCAGCTCCTCCACTGCTCCTTCTCAGCCTTTGTCTACTTCCCTTTCCTTTACTTGTATATGTTTAAAGAAAAATCTTTTCACCAGCAATTGCACACCTCCTTTTGCAATGCCCTGCATCAATCAAACTTCTTCCTGCTTTGCCAACTCCCTGTAAATGTCCAGAAGGCTACCACATGCTCCTTCAGTTACCTTTGTGTACAGGGTTCAGCCAATTGGCACCGGATGGATATCTAAAACACTTTAGTTCTAATTTCATGCGCTGGATGTTGTAAACAATGGCTGCTTTACGCAGGTCGCAGATCTAGGTTTTCCATCAAAGCCATTTAGTGGTGTGAAATATATTTTCGAAAATGTTCCCTTGTCAATAAGTTGCACCTCCACCTACAAAAATGTAATTCGAAGGGATTGTGTCCTCCGATGTATTCCTTACCTTGATAGATTTACTTCCAGCTTGCTGGCCCTGGAAAATTATTTCAGTAGAGGGCGCTGCGCGTCGACGTCCCTCGAGTTGGTGCGTCATCATGCGTATAAATAGACTCGCGCAGCGTCCGTTGCTCAGTTCTGTTTTTCCGCTCTTCGTGGGCCTCGGAATCGTGTTGCTCAGTTCGTTATTCAAGTAGATTCTACTTATTCCTCGAGTATATCTTACTCTTTTCGATGGCTTCCTCATCTGAACCGTCGACCCCACGGTCCGGCTTCAAAAAGTGGCGAGATTGTGGAAAGAAAATGTTGTTGACGGATCCTCACAGGATCTGTTTGTGGTGCCTGGGATCAGAGCACCATTGTTCAGAATGCGAGGACTGCATGTCCATGACGTCGAAAGCCTTGAAGGAGCGTAAGGGGAAGCTCGAAAGAGGTAAGACTGTTAAAACTTCTACTCCTTCGAAAGTTTCCTCGGCAGAGTCAAGACCTTTGTCTCCTTGCCGTCACAGGAAACATTCTCGTTCAAGGTCTCGAAGCAGTTCCCATCACTCTTCGAGATCCAAACATTCGAAAGAGAGGCGTCGAAGATCTCCCTCTTCTTCGTCTTCTGTTTCCCCGGAAAGGGTCACCTGCCCCACAAAACGCAGCTCTCCAGATAAGTGGGAGGAATTCGGTAAAAAGATGCTTAGCTTCTTCGAGAATGCAGCCTCGACCCCCTCTGAGACGGCTAAAGGTGATACCCAGGGTGAAAGACCCAAAAAATCGAAACACTGCGAGTCGTTGCACCCGGCGAAAGAAACTGCCCGAGAGCGTCATGAACCCTCGAGCAAAGGCAGGAAGACTGCGTAATCGACACCATTATCGAAGGGCCGATCGACGCACAGATCGGTCGAATCGACGCCGTCCTCGATGTCGACGTAGATAAAGGATAAACCTACGGCTGTAGCTACTTCGCAGTCAGTAGTCCTACCGAGGACTTCCATCATGACCTCGAGGATGTCATCGATAACCTTGACGACTCCGAGTAGGATTCCGATCCTCTCGAGTTCTTCGAGGTTGCTTCATACTTTTTCGACACCTTTTTTTTTGTTTCTTCAAAGCCTTTGACTTCTGCGTCAACAACGTCTACGTTTTCTCAACCGGTTACTACAAGCTTTGCCCCTTCTGCTTTAGAAATGGGTTTTAAGCTTTTTCCAAGGTCAGATTATTTCAGAGCCTTGTCCTCTATTTATGAAGAAGGTGAGGATTCTGATCAGGAAATACCTTTTGGGTTGCAGAGAACTACAACACCTGTACCAGAGGAATTTATCTCTCAAGAAAATAGGTTGAAGGACCTTCAAGAGTCCTTGCATGATTCAAGTGGGTTAGATACTTTCCCAGGAGTAGAATTTGCCAAACCAGACCCAGGGGAACATGCTGAGACCCCTTATAGAACTTTAATGGCCAGAATAATAGAATTCATGGGTTGGTCTACAC
Source organism: Ambystoma mexicanum (assembly GCF_040938575.1). Lineage (NCBI taxonomy): Eukaryota > Metazoa > Chordata > Amphibia > Caudata > Ambystomatidae > Ambystoma > Ambystoma mexicanum. The sequence continues at coordinate 939,556,961 of NC_090930.1, read as the reverse complement.
CTTCACCTGCTTTTCAACAAAATGATCTTACAGACATCTTAATTAAAGGCCCTCAGGAAGATCCGGTGGTTCCATTTCATACTGCATTACAGAGGAAAATATCAGCCAACTGGGAAACTCCTGAGGTTAACCCGGCAGTTAACAAAAAACTATCTGCCAAATATAGGGTATCTGCTTCTGACCCTGAATATTTGTCCAAACGTCCAACTCCAGAGAGTATGGTTGTTCAAGCAGCAACTTCATCGAACAGTAGATCTGCATACCCTACTGTTCCACAAGACAGGGATGATGAGAGATTTGATGCTATGTCAAAGAAGGTCTTTTCTGCGTGTAGCATGGCACTTAAATCCATGAATGCTACTTGTACGCTCGCAAGATTCAGCCATACACTTTGGGAGTGTGCTTCATCAGCGGCTGACTGCCTCCCGGAAGGAGAAGAAAGGGAAGCTTTTCTGAACATCATTAAAGATGGTAAAGCCGCATGTGCGATTCCCTTCAAATTGGCATTGATTCTACTGACATTATCAGCAGGGCCATGGCGGCAAGTACTACAATCCGCAGATTTGCGTGGTTGGGAAAGTCTGGTTTTGCTCCAGATTTACAGGCCAGACTTTGGAATATGCCCTTTGACGGCTCTTCTTTATTTGGTAAGAAGGCTGATGACAGCCTAGAGAAGTTAAAACATCCAAGGCAGCAGCAAAATCCCTTGGAGCTGCAATCCGTCAAACTCCCTATCGCCCCTCGGGAACCTCTTGGAGAGGTAGGTCCTTTCGTTTTTATTCTACATTCGGAAAAGGCAGAGGACAGCCGGTTCAAAGAGGCCAAAAGAAATTCACCAGAGGTGGACGGGTTAAAAGTACAAAAGCCGCAGCAGGTGCCTCTTTACCCTCGGCATCTGCATCAGCTGCCTCTAAACCACTCTGAGGACTCTCCTCACAAGACACCAGTAGGGGGCAGGTTAACTCAACATCTGACGGAATGGCAGGCTATTACGTCAGATGCTTGGGCATTGGAGACAGTTGCCCAAGGTTACTGCCTGCCTTTTCTATGCACCCCTCAGTCATCCACCGGGGAACAACTCTTTGAGGTTTCTAGATCCGCTCCTTTTGCAGGAGATTCCAGACCTGCTGGAGAAAGGTGCCATAGAACCGGTACCTGTAGCAGAGAGGAAACGGGTCGGTATTCCCCCTACTTCTTGATACCGAAGGACAGAGGACCGAGACCCATCTTGGACTTGCGAGAATTGAACAAATTCCTCAGGAAGGATAAGTTCAAGATGGTATCTCTCTCAGATCCTTCAGGCCCTTCAGCTTCAGGACTGGCTGGTATCTCTAGACCTTCAGGATGCTTATGTCCATGTGCCAATCCATCTCAAACACAGGAAATACATGAGGTTTGCAATTGGCAACTCTCACTATCAATTTCGAGTTCTGCCATTTGGGCTGAGCTCCGCCCCGAGGGTCTTCGCCAAGCTAATGTCGGTAGTGGCTGCAAGTCTAAGGAGGGAAGGGATCCACATCTACCCCTACCTAGAAGATTGGTTGATCAGAGCAGTATCTTCGGAACAAGCTCAGATCCAACTAGATTATGTTTGCCACTTCCTTCACAAACTGGGCTTCTCCCTCAATTTAAAGAAGTCACAGATGATACCATCACAGAGACTCCAGTTCATCGGAGCGGTCCTGGACACTTCCCTGGGGAAAGCATCGCCACCAGAGGTGAGGGCTCAAGATATTCTGCAGATGGTCACCAAGTTTCAAAATGCCCAACGTCTCCCAGCCTTCGACATTTTGAGGTTGCTAGGCCTCATGGCATCCTGCATCTTCCTTGTGCCAGAGGCTCGCCTGAGAATGAGATCTCTCCAGTGGGCACTCAGAACTCAGTGGTCGCAATTCTCAGGAAAAATGACAGATCTCCTTCAGGTTCCGGACAAAGTGGCTCGGGAGAACATTTTGAAAGGAGAACTGTTTTGGCAACCATGGCCGGAGATGACAGTAGTCAAGGATGCCTCACTCACAGGGTGGGGAGCCCATGCCAACGACGTGACCATCAGCGGTCGTTGGTCTCCATCGGAGTCCAGGCTACATAACAACCTATTGGAGCTGAGAGCTATCAGACTAGCGCTGAAGGCTTTTCTGCCATCTGTATAAGGGAAAAATGTCCTAATAATGACGGACAATACAGTGGCCATGCACTACCTCAACAAAAGAGGAGGCGTAGGATCACTGCGACTGTGCAGAGAGGCGATGCAGCTATGGTTTTGGGAAATTAAAGCAGGAATCCCTCTATCGGCAGTTCACTTAGCCGGAGAGAAGAACTTAACAGCAGACGCTCTGAGCAGGCAGAGCACAGTCTCTCACGAGTGGGAGATAGCACAGGAAGTCCTTCAAGAGATCATCGCCCTTTGGGGAACCCCTCAAGTGGATCTATTCGCCACCAATATCAACAGGAAGTGCGATCAGTTTTGTTCAAGGGAATTTCCCCCGAGAGGAGCTCTAGGGGACGCGTTCGTGGTAGACTGGGAGTTTCCACTTCTGTACGCGTTTCCTTCAGTCCCTGTCATTCCTCAGATGATCAGGAGGTTGAGAAGATTCCGGAAGACTATGATCCTAATTGCCCCAGACTGGGCTTGGAGAACGCGGTACCCGGACCTTCTGGACATGTCCATCTGCCCTCCGATTCGTCTTCCACACAGGGAGGATCTTCTCTCACAGAAGGGAGGTCAGGTTCTCCATCCAGACATCAGAACCCTCAACCTTCACGCTTGGTTTCTGAAAGGTTGAGATACAAGGATTGGCACCTCCCAGATGATATCATGGAGGTGTTGCTTTCAGCCAGAAGGCCAGCAACAAAGACTTTATACTGCTGCCGTTGGAACAAATTTTGCAGCTGGTGTAGAGAAGTATATTGAACCCTTTTTCATGTGGTACACCAATGGTGTTATCCTTTCTACTCTATTTGGCGAATTCAGGTCTTCAAGTTGGTACGATCAAGGGCTACCTCACAGCACTATCTATCTTCAAGCGCACTGCAGAGGAGCCATCATATTTCAAATTACCCTTAGTAAGACAATTTCTGAAGGGGTTAACTAATGTCTATACCCCGAGACTGTTCCAAGTTCCCTTTTGCGACTTAAATTTAGTCTTAAATTTCCTGATGGGTACTCCTTTTGAACCACTCCACTCTTGTTTGTTAAGATTTCTCACCCTTAAAACTGTCTTATTAGTGTCTTTGACATCTGCCAGGAGGGTGAGCGAATTACAAGCCCTATCTTGTAAACCCCCTCATACAATTTTTCACAAAGACAAAGTTGTCCTGCAAGTGAAGCCTAATTTCCTCCCAAAGGTGGTTTCTGAATTCCACATCACTCAGAAGATAACCTTACCCTCATTCTATCCTCCTCCCCCATCCAGGGAAAGAGGAAGATAGGCTACATAGGGTGGATCCAAGGCGAGCCTTGAGTTTTTATATCCGCAGACTTGCTAGGATTAGGCAAGCAGACCAACTGTTCATAGGTTACACAGGGCACAAATTAGGATTGCCAATCACAAAACGGACCATTTCCAGATGGATTATTTTAGCCATTCTAGGATGTTACAAACTGGCAGGGAAAGAGCCCCCTCAAAATCTTAGGGCTCATTCAACCAGGGGTATTGCAGCATCTTCGGCCCTCCAAAGAGGGGTACCGATTCGAGACACATGTGCGGCTGCCACATGGTCATCCGCACATATCTTTTACAAAATTCTACAATCTGGATTCCTCCTCTAGCCAAGAGACTAGATTTGGCAAAGCTGTGTTAAACTCTGTTCACTCTTAAAGGGGAATGACTTTTTTACTCCCAACTCCATTTACACTCCACTGCTGTGGGAGTCTATCAAGATAAGGAATAGGTCGGAGGACACAATCCCTTAGAAGAACAAGTTACTTCTTACCTGGTAACATTCTTTCGATGGGATGTTCCTCCGACGTATTCCTCATCGCCCCCTCCGATCCATCACCTCAGTAAAACTTCCCTTGTGGTTGCAGTAACGCTCCTTCAAGGTCAATAACCAATTCATGCACAGTTACTCTTAAGCTTCAAAACGGATCTGAGCAACAGACGCTGCGCGAGTCTATTCATACGCATGATGACGCGGCGACGATACAGAGGCTGTTGAGGGACACAAACGCAAGGGACGTCGACACGCAGCGCCCTCTACTGAAAAAAAATTCAGAGGCCAGCAAGCTGGAAGTAAATCTATCAAGATGAGGAATACGTCGGAGGAACATCCCATCGAAAGAAAGTTACCAGGTAAGAAGTGAGATTTCGATTCACTAACCTAAACTTTACTGAAAGAAACATGGATACAGTGCAGTGTTTTACAGTAGCAATACTGTAAAAATGCATTATGTAACAATTTACATTTTTAGGGATGGAATTTCAGCACTGCCTTTTTAAAAAAAAAAAAAAAAAAACTAGACTATCCCAAACCGGATCTAGTTATGAAGAAGCATCATCCTAATTACTTGTGGTTTGCAATTATTTGAAAAAAATAAATGTTCTTGGCTTGTGCTGCCACAAAGGTCTTATGAGTGGAGGAGATTACTGCTGCACTTTCTCTCCATTATCCCTTTGTACCGGCTGTGAACAGAGAAAAGAGGGTGGAGAGCGCCCCAAGGAAAGGAATGGAATGCTGGGTGAGCTGTTTTCATTGAACATGGTAATTTAACTTGCGTGCTACACAAGTGTCAATTTAAATAGCAAATCTACTTAATTCGATGGCAATTTGGTATCCTACACTGCTTATTTTATGCCTTACAATAGTACAATGGTGGAGCTTCATGAGTGCTGTATAACAAAATATTTGTAGGTCCGCAGATTGCTGGGCCCCGTCATAAATGTTTTTCATTGACTGCTAAAATTCCTAGTCTTCAACCTGCTACTGCAATGCTGTTCCTCGCTTCCAAATGGTTCAAAAGTAAGATTGCAGAAAGATCACTTTCACGTAGATGTACTTTTAATTGGTCAGTGCGGTTTTGTATATGCTTCTCCTTATCAGTCCTCCAAGAGGACAAACCTGTTTTTATCTGGGACAATGCGTGCAGCACTTCATAGTCCTACTATTAAGGCATTATCAACTCTCAGTATTTGAGTATGTATAAAAGTTGTTCTATGAATGTATGCATTAAGACTAGAAACTGTTTAATAGGTTGTTGTTTTTTGTTTTATGGTACACGGAGTGCTCAAGGCTCTCCTATATACAGTGAATATGAAACAGCGGTTTTGGTTGTGGCCAGATTATTTATTGGGTCCTTCTTCTCACCATTCTTTCCTTAAGTTCAGTGGTCTGCAACCTTTCTCTCACCAGATATTTTGGACTACAACTCCCATCAGCTCAGGCAAAAATATCCAATTTTCAGGGATTAGGGGAGTAAATCTAAAATATCTGGAGAGCTAAAGGTTGGTTCTCCCTGGCCTGCTCTGCTCCCCACCCCCTTTGGCCCCCTCCCTGGCCTGCTCTGCTCCCCCCCTGGCCTGCTCTGCTCCTCCCCCTTTGGCCCCTTCCGTGGCCTGCTCTGCTCCTCCCCCTTTGGCCCCCTCCCTGGCCTGCTCTGCTCCTCCCCCTTTGGCCCCCTCCCTGGCCTGCTCTGCGCTCCCCCTCCTTTGGCCCTCTCCCCGGCCTGCTCTGCGCTCCCCCTCCTTTGGCCCTCTCCCCGGCCTGCTCTGCGCTCCCCCTCCTTTGGCCCTCTCCCCGGCCTGCTCTGCGCTCCCCCTCCTTTGGCCCTCTCCCCAGCCTGCTCTGCGCTCTCTCCTTTGGCCCTCTCCCCAGCCTGCTCTGCGCTCTCTCCTTTGGCCCTCTCCCCGGCCTGCTCTGCGCTCCCCCTCCTTTGGCCCTCTCCCCGGGCCTGCTCTGCGCTCCCCCTCCTTTGGCCCTCTCCCCGGGCCTGCTCTGCGCTCCCCCTCCTTTGGCCCTCTCCCCGAGCCTGCTCTGCGCTCCCCCTCCTTTGGCCCTCTCCCCGGGCCTGCTCTGCGCTCCCCCTCCTTTGGCCCTCTCCCCGGGCCTGCTCTGTGCTCCTCTCCCCGGCCTGCTCTGCGCTCCCACTCCTTTGGCCCTCTCCCCGGCCTGCTCTGCGCTCCCCCTCCTTTGGCCCTCTCCCCGGGCCTGCTCTGCGCTCCCCCTCCTTTGGCCTGCTCTGCGCT